>NC_092037.1:94973981-95605780 GCF_003086295.3 Arachis hypogaea | reverse complement strand
TATTATTAAAATTAAAGTCATATTTTTTTAATATTTTAGTAATACTTTTTTTTAAGTAATTAAAAATATTATTTTAATTTTAGCCACACTTTTTAAAACACTATAGTCATGATAGTCACCATAATATAGTCATATTAGAATAATCCTAAAAAATAATATATATATATATATATATATATATATATATATATATATATATATATATAGTTTCTAACATTAGGATATTTATATGGCATAAATATGAGGAAAAAGAAATGTGATTCTAAACAGAAGCTACAAGTTAGGCTTGATGCAAAAGATAACATGGTTTAAACATGCGATTGTAAAGTAAGGCGCCGAAAAATTACAAAACAGGTTGGGGTTAAAACGACGTACTTAACGTCCGCACACTGATCTCATACAAACTTCAGAGTTCCAATCTTCCAAACTTCAACAGAACCTTTTTTGCATGAATCAAACTTCCACAACTTTCTGTGACATCGTAAACTTACAAGCTTCACCTTCTGCGTCCACAACACATGTCCTAGAGAACTAACGTATCGCTTGCTATATCTAAAGTTCACACGTGACGCTAAAACAAATTTCGAGTTCCCTGAATACAAGACCTTAGAAAAAGAACAAGCAATAAGAACAAGGTTCACAAAGATTTCAACGATCACTTTGATGCATCAAACAAATTCAAGATTACATCAAAGAATACATGAGTCAAGAAGAGAAGTTTAAACAACACAAGGCACACATCCAAAGAACTTAAGCAGACATATGCAGTTAATATCAAACGAGATTGCATATGAACAAAAGAATAGGGCCAAAAAATGATCAAACTACTTTTCACAAAAGAAATCTCAAACAAGAGTTTCAAGGTAAACTATGAAAGAACAAGTCATATGACACCAGCAGAGTTCAAGACACATAACCGAGAATCCTTGAGGAGCAACTTCTAACATTCGAAAAACCCACGGTTTGCGTTACTAATAACTCGTATATATCATCTATGATAATCCATTAGTGTTCTCATATACATAAACTATTAGTGTTAAGCTGGCCAATAGAGGAAGACAGTAGCTCCAAGGACAACAGAGGTTAGTGGATCAGACCCTCCAACAAGTAGCGTTAGTGGAGCAAAATGGAAAAAAGATTGCATGCCAATAGAGACAACTTCAATGGGTTGATGGTACAAGAAATTGGAAGAGGTAATAAAGAACAAATTGGAAGAGCAAGCTGATTCTATAAAAGAGGCCTCACTTCAACATTTAAAAGTAAGAAAAAGAGAGTGATACAAGAGCATCATCTCAACATGCTTGAGCTGAATTCTTTTTCTTCAATTTGTGTTTTATTTATACTTTTAGTGTTATGGCTATCTAGTGTCATCTTCTGTAAATGAGAAAAGGCTAAATATGTGAGTTGAAAAAGCTAAGAGAAAAAAGGCACGAGAGATGCATGAAAAAACCACGGAGTGTTTTTGAGTTGTTGACTAAGGTTTAGTTTCCCTTGCCAAGTTGGGATAGCACTTAGTGGTAGATTGAATCTACAGATTTTCCTTACCAAGTTGGGATAGCACTTGGTGTTTCTGAATCTGATTAGATTCTCCTTCCAAGTTAGGATAACACTTGGGTAACTAGGCTTTGGAGTAGAAAATTTAGTGGAAGATATTAGATGAATTAGGTTGTAATTCATTAGTATTGGTATTTGTAATATGATTGATTATAGTGGAAATTCCACTATGATTGTGGTGGAAATTGAATGTAAATTTCATTGCATTTAGAAACCGAACCAAAATATATACTGATCTCATTCTCTTCTTTCCTTCTTTGCTTTTATCTGGTTTTAGAGACAAAATCGAAAAATCTCCTGCATAATTAACTTCTACAAAAACAAAATATAAAAACTCTTTTTCTTAGTTAACTAGATTCAACCCAATTATCAACTTCAAACAATTCCATCAAAAGCAAAATAAAAATTCAAACCAAATAGTCATGCAAGCGCACACACACGGAGACACTCCCCATAGTTTAATAGTGATATTACATAAAATGTTTGCCAAATCGAATAAAGTAGCATACAAGGCAACAATTTTATTTGGAAACTGGACCTTTGAGATGGTAGATATTTAATAATCTTCCACATCTTAAGGCCTTTTATTAGAAAAAGCAGAAAACATGAATAAGCACTTGCATTTCACGCACTTGCATAAACACTTCTCCCTCTGCTGCATTCCACGCTTAACTAGACCTCTGGGACATGAAGCAAAATGAATCAATAATAAGAAAGATGAATTCTTAAACTACCAGAGAATAAATAAATTTTGATGGAAAGTAACAAATTTTCACTTTTCTTAAAAATAAATTATATAAGTAAGAACTGATTTTGGGGACCAATAATCAAACAAATTAAGATTAGCAAAATTAGTTTTACCCCTCCAAAATAGATGCTGAGCATCCCATTCCCAATAAACTTAACAAATTGTGCTACTAAAAACCACTCATTTCCATTTAACTTGAATACTTCAATATATATAAAAGATGGGGAAGGCAAAATCCTAAGCTTAAATGGCATAAATTGGAAATACAAGGTGCAGCACCCTGTTAACTATTCAGAAGGTCCTAGGTTCTAATACCTTTTACGTAGGAGATAGTGCAATTTAACAAGATCAAGAGATAGAAATAAAAGAAATTGCAAAGAAGATATGGACTAAAACCATCCAAAAAATTCATTAACACGACTAACTTTGAACTCATCAAAATATTTGGTTGATGTGTGTACTTTATTAGCTGCTGACATTGACAACTTTATATTGCAGGTGAAATTGAAATACGAACCGATGATTATTGCATGCTATGCAGAATTCAGAAATTTAAAATATAATACTCTCTTCATACTTTATTCGTCGATCATTTTTAAGAATATGGTGATGTATCCCAAAACATTGAGTACGTGATACTACTATTTTGAGTTATAAATGTACCACATTTCTAAACTGGTAGATACTATAACACAGATGAAGAATTTTGGAATATGAACAACTCTAGCAACATTTACCAAAGGACAGTGTGGGGAAAGGCTTACCTTCACATGATTCCTTTGTGTAGTGGAAAATGTTCTTCTATTTCATTACTCATACTGTGTTTGCTCGAGAGAAGGACATTTTTTAATGTTAATGTGAAACTCAGACTTCTCATTTTTCTTCAGCTTTATGTAGCCAGGAATTGCCTCTAGCTTTCTGCAGTTTACGATTGACAGAGATGAAAGAAAAGGCATAAAATTTGCTTGGACGCCATCATCACCTAGTCCAACCCACTCTTCCCAATTATCCAGCTTCTGGAAGGAAAGTGTTCTAAGCATTGGAAATGCAACAGTTGATCCTATTCTCAGAAATTCAGAATCCACCACCTTCTTTATACCGGGCATATTGATTATTTTAAGTGATCCAAGGGATGAAAGTTCTCCAAGCCTGGGAAGAACACTGCATTTGTCACAATCAGCAAGCGTTAGATGTGTAAGCATCTGAAGTGCTATCATCCAAGTGGGGAACAAATTTCCTCTGTAGTAAAATATCCCGAGATCTTCCAATTCAGGAGGTGCTTTCAAAGCTCCAAGTACCCTTTCATCGTTGGTACCGGCTCCCGGAGCAGTAAACCAGAGCTCTAAGCCACGCAAACGTTTCTTATTCTCTAGACCTGCTCTTTCAGCATCAGAAGCATCAGTTTCAGCTCCCAACCCATCTATGGTAATATTCCCTTGGATATTGTTCAGCTTTTCTAAGTCTCCAATGTTGCATGCTTTGCTTCCAACAAGAGAATTCCCAAAGAAACGGCTTAAGGTTCTGAGCGAGGTTAAACATGCAATCCCTTTTGGTAAGTAACTCAGACTGGTTGTCCAAAGAATCTCAAGATGTCGTAGCTTGATCAATAAATGAAGTAATTAGACAATCTTTTTTAAAGGATACACATGCTATGTGTATGCAGCACTCTTATTGTTTCATGCCTACTAAATTTTATCTGAAAATGAATTATAATTATAAATTCACTTCTTGTTACTGTGATGATTTTCCCATCTATTTGTAATACATAAAGAAGAAAACACAAACAACATTAGTGTTTCGGTAAGAGTGATGATTCAAAAGGAATATGTCCGTTGGAAACATGCAACAATCACGCCTACTTCCAAAACTACCTTAATACTATGATAATAATTTAATTTTTTTACAATGATAAAGTTGGAAAAATCTGTCAGTATCTCAGGTATTTAGTGGTATACTATGATAATAATTTAAATTTTTACAATGATTACATTGTAAAATTCCTAAAATACCTTTTTCTTTTTTTTTTTTCAAACTAAAATCCTAACCCTAATTTTGACACAACACACTCCCTCACACACACTCACCAAAACCCTAGCCGCACTTACAGAAGAGGAAGGAAGGAAGGTGGCATCGGTGGGCGTCACTGCCACTGTCACCGCCGTCGTGTCGTTGCGAGTAAAGCCAGAACCGAGGGAGAGAAAGAGCCGCACGACGAGAAGGAGGCGTCATCATCCCGTGGAGCTCACGTCACCGTCGAGGTCTTCATCGTCGCCGTCCATAAAGGTTTGGAAGACGTCGTCGTTCTACCCATGCCTACGTTTTGCGCCGCCAGATCTGTCGCCGAGAGAGAAATAGAACGCGCGTGGAGAGAGAAGGGGTCCCAAGGAGGTTCTGCGGCCGTTGGAGCTCCGCTGCTGCTGTTGCCATGGCCGCCACGCCTCTGCCGCCAAGAAACGCATAGCCGCCGCCGTCGAAGCCAGCCTCGCTGTTGTTGTCATAGTTGCAGATTTGGAGCTTCGAAGAGACAGAAACGCCAAGGAGGGACCATCCGTTGCTGCGCTGTTCCAGTCGCCATTCGGATGTACCTGAACCAAGCCGTCGTTGCCACCGGAGCTGAACCGTTCCTATCATTATCCTAGTCCAATCTTTTTCCTTGATTCTTCTCCAGCTTTCATGTCCTATTATGCTACCATTTAACCTGTCTTGTCATTGTTTTAGTTCGATTTTAGTTTTGCCTGTTTTAGATTCACAGGACTATCGCCAGCTAAGTGTGAACTTTTGATTTGATTTCTGTATGAAAACTCCTTTACTGATTCACTTATTATTATCAACTATTATTTTCTAATTAAAATTACTTTGATGATAATGTTTGTATAGTCTCATGTCAATTATAGATGTATTGTCTAGTCACTGATTTACAAAACTCACCCCTTTTTTTAAAAAAATATTTTTTAGGAATAAATATTTGACTATGTGAGAATTTCTATTCAAGAGTAACTGTTTGCAATGAGTATTTATTTTTTATCAAATTTCTAGAAGTATATGCTTCATATGTTACAGGCAGGATACAACCGTTCTTAATTATTTTAATTTTTTTAAAATTTATAACTATTTATTTTAGAACTTGTAAAATATTTATAACTTACTTATTTGATTTATATTTTAGTATGTTAGGCTTGCTATAGAATTATTTTCCTAAGCGCCCGTTATGACTCATTTTGGGTCATCACATTTATGCTTTATGTTCAACTAATAACGCGTTCATTCATGTTCGAGATTTGTTTATTGGAAGCCATAAGGATATTGCACCGAAAGCAGTTTCCTAAGAAAGAATGATGCATAAGGATATTGCACCGAATGCTTATCTAAATGTATAGACAGAGTTATCAGCCGCTCGAACAACTTATAAGAGACAAGAGTGGCAAGTCTGTGCAGGATCTTGGATGTTCATGGGAAATGATTTGTAAAGAGTGGTTCTTGGCTTAAAACAACAATTTGATATTGGAAGGCAGGACTTCATAAAGGAAGCCAAAATGATGGATGGGGATGGGTCAAATGTAAAATTGTTGACCCTTATGGATACTAGTTTTGATGTGATACCAATTTCTCTCTATGATAGAATTCAATATATTCATTTCAATAATTCAA
The DNA here is from genome assembly GCF_003086295.3 of Arachis hypogaea. Lineage (NCBI taxonomy): Eukaryota > Viridiplantae > Streptophyta > Magnoliopsida > Fabales > Fabaceae > Arachis > Arachis hypogaea. The sequence continues at coordinate 95,599,830 of NC_092037.1, read as the reverse complement.
TTTGAATTTCTATTGTCATTGAAAAATAATTATTATCAATACTAAATGAAGCATGATTTTTCAAAAGAAAAAAAAAGTATAGATAACTAATTTTTAATTAACTAACATTAATTAATTTTTTTAATTTAAAAAATTCTCATTTTTTTTAAGATTTAAGATTTAGAATTTAAAAATTAACGTTTTTTTATTAAAAAATTATAATTTAAAATATATAAATAAATTATTTTAAAAAAGTTAATTGATGTTGCCTAAAAAATTTAGTTCCTTAACATTAATTTTTCTACAATAAAATACCAATAAGGATAACTTTATATATATATATATATATATATATATATATATATATATATATATATTCTTAAATTTTATCTACAACCAAAATATTCTTAATCATCTTAATCCATATGTATAATTATATATAAACAATAATTAACTTGAATTATTCGATGTAGTGTAGTTGTTATTTAATGCTTCATAAAGTCTACAAAATAAAAAAAGATAATTAAAAAAGAATAATAATATTAGCAAGACAATAATCTCAAGTTATCTTATTTAATTTAGATTTATAATTTTATATACATAGTTATATACTTATTACATCTAAATTTATTAATTTATTTCAACAATAATTATAAAATGCATAAAATAAGAAGATTTTAAACTGATTTTTATTGTCTTTTAAATATTTTTGTTAAGAAGAGTAAGATTGCTCTTTTGTAACAAGCATCATCTTCATTATTGTGATTTAATGGGAATGGCTTGGAGAGGTTGAGCCTTATGCAAAGTAAGTCCAAATTTCTCAGACATATCCAAATCTTTTGATTTTTGTCCATTTGCTAGCTTCCAATCATAGCCATTTAGAAGAGTAGCCAACGCAATGTGCACACTTCTATAACCCAATGGCAATCCAGGGCATATCCTTCTTCCAGCACCAAATGGAATTAATTCAAAATCATGTCCATGAATATCAATTTTACTATCTAAGAATCTTTCAGGCATGAATTCATTTGGATGTTCCCAAATACTTGAATCTTTTCCCATGGCCCATACATTAACCAAAATTTGTGCATTCTTAGGAATCATGAATCCAGTTATCTCAACATCTTCATGTGCCTTGTGTGGTGCTAATAATGGGGCAGGTGGATGCAAGCGCAAAGTTTCTTTAACCACTGCTCTTAGAAAAGGAAGCTTTGAGATATGTGATTCTTCAATTTGTTCATGATTTTGTTCACCTTTGCCAAGAACACATTGAAGCTCTTTTCTAAGTTTTTCCAATTTTTCTGGATTACGTAATAACTCTGTCATTGCCCATTCTATGGTGATTGATGTTGAGTCTACTCCAGCCATAAATAAAATCTGACAAAATTGAAAAAAAAATACAAAAGATGAAATAGTATTCAATATGTTAGTGTTTGCGCAACAAATTGCTAATTATTAGAGTGTAATAATATTATGTGAAGCATTTTACTCAAGACATTCTTTAATTTTTCATGTCAATTATTATCCTTCAATATTATTTTTCTAAAGAAGTTCTGTGTCAAATGTTACAAAACATATGCACAATAGTACTGGTTATTATATATATAACTTGATGAACCTTAAAGAATCACTAGTAGTGTGCATTTTTATAAAAGAAAGATGTCATATGTAATATTATATCTAATGTTAAAAGAAATCAAAATAATTTATCCTAATATTATTTACTCATCATAACCAATCATTGTATTACCATGTTAATTACCATGTTAACAAAAATAATTAAGAGTAAATATTGTTTTGTCCCTAACGTTTGGAGTAAGTCTTAAAGTTGTTCATAACGTTTCAATCGTACTATTTAAGTCCCTAACGTTTTAAAATTGACTCAATGTTGTCCTGCGGTTAGGGATCCATTAATAGAATTGACGGTGGGACAAAATTGAGACGATTTTGAAACGTTAGAAACATAAATAGGACAAAAACGTTGGGGACAAAAACGATACATAGAAATAAATTTTAGTTTTATCCTTCAATAATATCAATTTTTTACTGTACATAGTATTCAATTATTTTTTAATCATATCTAAGTAAATTACACTTAATCACATTATTTCATTCTAAATAAATTTATTTTTTTTATAATTTTACACTTAAGTTATAAGTTAATATAAAAATATAAAAAAATTATTTAGAATAAAAGTAGTGTGATTAAGTGTAATTTACTTAGATGTGATTAAAAAATGATTGAATATTATATACAGTAAAAAATTGATATTATTGAAGGATAAAATTAAAATTTATTTTTATGTATCGTTTTTGTCCTCAACGTTTTCGTTCTATTTAAGTCCCTAAGCCGTCAATTCTGTTAATGGATCCCTAACGGCAGGACAACATTGAGCCAATTTTGAAACGTTAGAGACTTAAATAAGACGATTGAAACGTTAGAAACAGCTTTGGAACTTACCCCAAACGTTGGGAACAAAAACTATACTTTACTCAATAATTAATTTTCAAATAATCCACTACTTCAAACATTATTTAGAAGTATAAAGTTGATTAGATAATTGTGTAAAATTCTTTACAATATCAAAATTAAACTTTATATAAACATACTAACAAAAAGAATGTACTTAAGTATTCAACTTTTTAGCCCAAAAAAAAATTATTTCAAAAGCTAAATCTTGAATTATTTGATGGATTGGACAAGATACTCACCAGAAAGAGATGCACAACATGGAGACGAGTCACTTGAGAATTGTCTTCCAACATAACTTCTAAAACAGAATCTAACACATCTTTGCCTCTTTTGTTGGTAGTCTCCATTTCTAGAGCCATTAAATTCAATCTTTCTTCTATAAGACCATCAACGAAAGCTATCAACTTTTCAGTATACTTGGTCATCCTTGCACGTGCACCTTGTGGATCAAGGAATCTAAGGAATGGGAAGAAATCCACCACATTAGGCCTTCCTGATTCTTCCCCAATGCCCCAAATTATATCCTTGAATTCTTGAGACTTAGAAGAGTCGTAATGAGCTAAATCCATAGAAAAGAAAGCGTTAGATATAAAATTAAGTACCATTTTAAAACAAGTCTCACTGAAATTCAAAATTTCGCCTTTTTCACTTTTATCTTTCACAAAATCCATTAATTCTCGCAGTTTCTTTTGTCGAAGAACTTCCGTGGAATCAAGTTTTAGTGGAGAGAACACTTTCGTAGCACAAACTCGTCTAAGGATCCTCCATTGAGTCGAAGGTGGCAACCATCCCACTGAATACAAATGGTGATCAAGTGCTTTAACGGTATCCGGAATTGTTCTATAAGAAAAAATTTGGTCATATTTTTGGAGAATTTGTTTGGCTAACATAGGAGATGAGATAACTATGGTGGTTATGGTACCAAGCTTAAGAGTCATTATTGGTCCATATGTTTGAGAAAGCTTAGCAAGTGCTTGGTGAGGTTGGGTACCAAGTTCTAAGATGTTTCCTATGATTGGTAAAGGTTTAGGTCCTGGTGGGAATTTGGTTGATTTAGGTGTTCTGACGCCTAATTTGGATTTGATGAAAATGTGATGGATAATAATGCTTATGGACACAAAAGAAACTATAAGTAGTGCTAGATACTCCATGATCATCATTGATTCTCATATGTGTATGTGGCTAATCTCTATGGAACTTATATATATAGCCCTAATTGAGAGTTATATGCAAGGTAAGGGTAGTGTGATTGTTTTAATTTTTTTAAACCGTACTATTAATTTGACACTTTAATCATCTATATAATTGCAGACGTTTTATAATGATATTTTTGAGAAGTTATTATTTTTTCAACTTCTATAAATAATAATAAATAATAAAAAAATAATAACCTTTATTTTTTTCACTATATTAATCTTCTTGTTTTAAAGGATATTTTCTCACATATATATGATTTGAAATTCGGATTACTAAATATGTGAAAATTATAACATATTTTCAGCATTTTAGTTAAATTGAATGGTATAAAAGAATAAACCATGAAATTTAGTTAAATAACACAAAAAGTATTTGTAATACAAAATATAAAAATTTTAGTTGAAAAATATAAAAAAATTATTTAAATAAGACACAAATTATTTTGTATTTTTGTCTTTATTAGTACAAAAATTTCGTGTTTATCGTCAGTAAATTTTTATATTTTTTTCTGTTGTTCCTCTTTCAAAAGTTCCATTTATATGTAAAACGATTTTGTATTTATCATTATAAAATTTTTTATTTTTTCTTCAATAATTTTTTGTATGTTCTTTCTTTGTTTCTATTTTAAAAAATTGTGTTTACTTAAAAAGAATTAGTAGTTATCATCATAAGATTTCTCTATTTATATTATCCTTAATTAACTTGTGTTTTCGTCTTTTGTTTCTCTTAAAAACATCGTGTGTTTACTGTTTACCATAAAAATTGTTATAAAATTTTTGTATTTTTCTCTATACCTTCAAAAGTTTCCAAATTTATTGTCAATAAATTTTTGTGTTTTTCTCTATACCTTCTATGTTTATCATCATAAATTTTTTGGTTTTGTGCAAAGAATTTCTATGATTTTTTATGCATTTTTTATTTTCTTTTTTTTTTCTCTTCTTCTTATGCATACGAATTTTAAAAATACACAAAATATAATCAAATAAATAAATAAAAAGATATATAAGAAGAAAGAGAAGATGTAGAAGAATGAAAGAGAAGTAGAAAAAGAAGAAAAGAAAAGAAAAAAATAAGAGAAAAAAATGGTGGAAATTAAGCACCTAAATATATAAGATAAATAAAAAACATGTTTTTAAAAATATTTATTTAGACTTAGTTACAAATTTGATTTGGTCACCTAACATTTATTTCTTTCAGATTAACATTTACCAATTATAGGATTTTAATATTAATAATAATGGTACTAGTAACTTTAATTTGAACACTCCACTATTTCAATTCAATAAGACAAATATAATCTTAAAATAGCATCAATAATTGAGAAAATACCTACAACCAACTAAAATAGTTGTGTTCAATTATGTTGTCCGATTTTATGATGGGTGGAGAAGAGAATATGTGTCTTATACTCTTATGTGACCGTGCAATTATATTTTGTTAAAGATATTTTCCAACACCATAATGTATTATTTGAATATAAAATTTTGTTCAATTTATTCATTGTTAGTTTTTCTAGAGAGTTCTTAAATGAGTAGAATAAGAATTTTTTTAAAAAATAAATCATTTAAATATTTTATTTTTATTAATTTTTTTTTTACATATTTTAAACAAATTAAGATTAAGATTGTTTATATCTCGTTTATACTAAACGAGATAAAACACGATTTTATTTTATTTTATTTTACTTATAAACGAGATATATAAAATTTGAAAAAATACGCATATTATTATTATCAAGTTTTAAATTTGCCGATATAAATAAATATCGGTACTTTTTAATGAGTTTAGCTTTACTAATGCTTCATCAAATATCTTTTATCCTTAAATTATTAATGTCATTTATATTAGTAACTCATATACATTTAACTTTATATTATTATTATTATTATTATTATTATTATTATTATTATTATTTAAGCTTTTCTATCCATTGGGCCAAAGCCATTAAGAAATAAATGGAAAAGAAAATTGGCCAAAGCCATTGAAGGGATAAAGAAAGAAAATTTGAAGGTGAATGCTATCTAACCCTCTCTAAAATAATATGTAAGTTATCTTTCATTATGTGTTACATTGCAATTGGTTCTTATTTTAACCATAGTTGGATTATTTTATAATTTATTATTCTTAAAATATCAAAGCTCAACTCCCGTTAATTGAAGCACATTCCACTTCTTCATTCTTTGTTTATTACTTCATCACCTAGATTTGGTCCTTCCAAGCGCCAACGTCATCGCCATGCCCTCCCACACAATCTCTCTTCCTAGTATAGCCAGCGTCTCTTTTTGCCATGAATCACTGCTTACCCACATAATTAATGGTTAATTTGGTTATTAAATTTTTTATTAAAAAATATATCTTTATTTAACTACGTGATGGAACATATATTTATATGTAAAATATAATATAATAAAATAAATCTATTCAAAGTATTTAAAAGTATAATTAAAATCATGAACATACAAATATAATAATAAAATTTGTATTCCAAACAAATAAATATATTTTTTATCATACATATATTATTTAAAAATAAATATATTATTAAAATTAATAACAGAAATTTAAAATGATAAAATTTAACTTTTTTACCGTATTTTTTATAGTATTTTTATTTTTTAATTTTTAATTTATTAGTACTTTATTATTTCATTAATAATTAAACAAATTATTTTTATGAAAAATTATTTTTTATATTATATTAGAGAAGAGACCAATATAACAGTTTAAAAAATAAATTGTATAAATATTTAAGAGATAAATATGAAATACATACCTAAGTAATGTTTAGTTTGGTTATTAAATTTTTTTATTAAAATAAATCTTTATTTAATTACACGATAGAACATATATTCATATGTAAAATATAATATAATAACTCTATTTAGAGTACTTAGAAGTATAATTAAAATCAGAAAAAATATATTTTTTATTGTACATAAATATTTTAAAAAATAATAAATTGTTAAAATTAATAATACAAATTTAAAATGATAAAATCTAACTTTCTTACAAGTATTTTTTATAGTATTTTTATTATTTTAATTTTTAATTTATTCGTACTTTATTATTTAATTAATGATTAAATAAATTATCTTCATGATAAATTATTTTTTGTATTATCTTAAAGAAGAGACCAGTATAACAGTTTAAAAAATAATATAAAATGATTTTTAAATAAAAAATAGATAATATTAAAATTTTTAAATACAAAAGTAAATTATATAGATAGATATTTAAGAGATAAATATGAAATACATGCCTAAAATAAATAAAACAGACAAAAATAATTCTCCATTTCTCAAGAGTACTCCCATTTTGTCTGTTTTATTTATTTTAGACATGTATTTCATATTTATCTCTTAAATATTTATACAATTTATTTTTTAAACTTCTATATTGGTCCCTTCTTTAATATAATACAAAAAATAATTTTTCATAAAAATAATTTGTTTAATTATTAATGAAATAATAAAGTACTAATAAATTAAAAATTAAAAAATAAAAAATAAAAATACTATAAAAAATACGATAAAAAAGTTGAATTTTATCATTTTAAATTTCTGTTATTAATTTTAATAATATATTTATTTTTAAATAATATATGTATGATAAAAAATATATTTATTTGTTTGGAATACAAATTTTATTATTATATTTGTATGTTCATGATTTTAATTATACTTTTAAATACTTTGAATAGATTTATTTTATTATATTATATTTTACATATAAATATATATTCCATCACGTAGTTAAATAAAGATATATTTTTTTAATAAAAAAATTTAATAACCAAAATTAACCATTAATTATGTGGATAAGCAGTGATCCTGGCAAAAAGAGGCGCTGGCTATACCGGGAAGGACAAGTTATAGGCGACGGAATTCAACGAGACTAAGGGATGATGCACTAAAGAAAGAGAGGTTGTGTGGGAGGGCACTAGATGGCAATGACGTTGGTGCTTCTTGTCACGAACGCAACGGGTACTTGGAAGGACCGAATCTAGGTGATGAAGTGATGAACAAAAAATAGAGGAGTGGAATGTGCTTCAATTAACGGGAGTGGAGCTTTAATATTTTAAGAATAATAAATTATAAAATAACCCAACTATGGTTAAGATAAGGACCAATTACAATGTGACACATAATAAAGAATAATTTACATGTTATTTTAGAGGAGTTGGATAGCATTCACCAAATTTAAAACGTGACTTTTCATACATGAATATATATATAACTGTGACACATGCCATTTCTCATTTAATCACTAATGATCCTTGATTAATCATCATCATACACGCATGGCTTTCATTCTTTGAAGAAAAAAGAAAGCAAAGTGCCGAGGAAGAGAGAAGAGTGACTGAAAGAGATAGAGAACCGTATCTCTACCGAAATTCCGGCTTCGATTTCTTGTGATCTGTAACTCCAATAAAAAAATTTAATTTGATAAAAGTGTTCATATCCTTTTTCTCTATGTGTTGGCATCACTTTTAATCGGTAGAAGTCAATGATGACGTAGTTCACCTACCCCTTGAGTTCGATCAACTGGAGTTTTAGGAGGCACAGACGATTCCGGACGTTTTCTTCTTCGGCAGCTCGATCAAAAAGCTTCTTTGGAGTTTCAAGTATTTTGATTTCGTACAAAGGTAAAATTTCGGTAAATTCTCACCGATTAAATTTGTATCGGATAAGTGAATGGTTGTTGTGATTGATTATTGATGGAGTTTGATTGACTTTATATTGAATTTTGTTGATATATTGTTATTATATGTGATTAAGCTTGTGATTTGGTCATATTTGTGCTACCTAAAATGTGGTAACAAAGCTAATTTGGGACTGTCATTGTGTTAGTTTTTGAATAAAGTGGGTGAGATTTAACGGTCGAGGAATTAAATTAAAAGTTATGAAAAATCGGTAACCGTAAAACTCAAAAATGGATTAAGATTTAAATGTATATTTTAAAAAGAAAATAAGAAAGGTTTTGATTCTTGGTGAAGAGAAGAATCAGCCAAGAAGAATTATTTTTTAGAAAATATACTTGTATTTTTATTAAAAGATTGAGTTTAGTATTATAATTATATAAGTTTTTTGAGTATTTTGGGTAATAAATAAAGTTCAGAGATAAAATTAGATATTTTAAAAAAATTCAGGGTTATTTTTATAAATATTGAGATAAGTGAGGTTTTAAACATAATTTTGTAAAGATGTTGAGTTAAAAATAAAATATTTAAGAGTTTGAGGTTTAAAACATAGATAGCAAGAGTTTAAGAATAAAAGTTTTATGAAACTAAGTTTTTAAGAATAGATATAAATACTATTTATTTATCATTTAAATATCTTATTTTATTGTTCTTATTATTTTATTAAGAATATTATATAGTAAAGATATTATTAATATTATTATAAGTCAAGGAAAAGTAAATAGAGTGATCTTAAAAGTTTTAGAGAATGCAAACTTAATTAACGTACTTTATAATTCTTTTCCATAAGACATTTGGGGAAAAGCGAGGGAAGATTGTGAAGTTTGGTTATGATAAGGAATTAAAAGATTGAAAAAAAGAAGAGAGAAAGAAAAGAAGTAAGAAAAATAAAAGAGAAAGATGAGAAAGAAAAGAACAAAAAAAGCACAGAAAGAGAAGGATATATTAAGTAAAAAGAATCTCTGCCACAGGAGAGCAAAGAGCAGGAATAAAAAAACGAAAGAAAGAACAAGCTGAAATAATTGTGTATCTACTGAAAACGAGCAGAGATATGATGGTGAGTCCACCGAGATTTGCTTTCCAGAGATACATCGGCCAATCCAGAGGATGGTCGCACCTGTAAGACAGAGGTTATCGATACATACATTGGCCAGAAAGAGTCTCACCTGTAAGACAGAAGTTACTTACAGAGGTTATGTTTGCATACATCGGCTCAAGAGAGTCATACCTGTAAGACAGAGGTTGCTTAGAGAGGTTATGACATTAGAAACCAAACGCAAACAAAGGTTGCTGAGTTACGTCGGGAGCGGGTCTCCGAAACCGACAGATGAGCTCATTACCTGTACTAGGGATAGACATGCATCATACTTGTTTGCGCATATTTATTTGAGTGTGTTTTATATGATTGTGTGTGCTTGTGATTGGATTCTGTGTTCTATAATTTCTGAATTGGCTCATACTTTGTTGACCGTTGTTGCTGACCAAGTATATATAAAATGGATATAACTATACACCCCAATCCTATTAAGAACTCCCCAGTTCTTATCCCTTATTTCTATCCCCTTTCAGCTACAGGTGCGAAGGCTTATTGTGAAGTGGTGAGAGCACAGAGGAATATGTTTACGAGTTGAGTTGTTAGAATTTGTTTTTCCTTCGCCTCGTTAGTTAGAGTTTTATTTAGAGGGGTAGGTTCTATAATTGCTTTTGTATGTAATACTACGATGTATTATTAATATTAATTATGTGAATATGTGTTGTTTGTTCTTGTCAAAAGGTTATAAGTTTTAGTAAAATCATCGATAGATTTACGCGTAAAGGCTCAATATTACATAGATAATAAAAAAAATTAGGTTAGTAACTCCTTGATTTTAGTGTGATCATGAGGTACTAAAGGTTAGGGTGTTACATTATGGTATCAGAGCAGTTCATTCCTGTTAGAGCCTTGAAAATGGACTAACTATACTTCACTGTATACTCTGACTGTCTGTCATGCATTAGGACTTGTCTTAATGATAAAAGTTTGAATTTCAGATGCATGACTGTCTATTGATTAATGTTGTTAGTTGACTGTTGCATTTCTCATGGTATTAAGTCTGACCAACTTGATACTAATGATTCATGTAGATGGAAACACTAATGGATTATCATAGACGAAATAGAAGTAATAGGTAATGTGAATCATGAAGTTTGGGGACGTTATAGGTTACTTTTGAGGATTTACTCCATTTCGAAGTATGATCTTTGTTCGTGCCACGTAATTCAGTGCTCCATTTTCCTCTTTTATCATTTGCATTAAAGCTTTTTGTTTCAAATTTTCCTTTTGGAATATGATTTGACTATATTTCAACCATTCTTTATCGCTCTTGCAAATCTCTGCTTGATCGTAATCCTAATTATTCACTTGATAACATTTGAAACATTTATTCTTGATATTGCTCATATTCCTCTTATTAACCATGTGTTCTTTGATTTGGCTTTGAACTTGATTTCGCATAACAATGATTTTTAAGTCTTTGAAAATGTTAGATGTTCTTTTTTGAATAGTTTGCATCGAAACATGTACTCTTACCGTGCCACGTGATAGGTGTATTGTTTATTCATTTATTTTTTACCTCTTTCGTTCCTTGTTTCAATTCTTTTTGAAATCATATTTGATTATCCATCTTTATCATTATTTATACACTTCTTCATAAATTTTGTACGTTCTGATCCGACCTTAAATTTGTTCTTATGCAACGGATAATCCTTAATTCTTAAGCGATTTGAAACCTTGAGAGTTACGATTCGTAACAAGCTAATTATACGATTGACCCTTTTGCTTTGCGTTCTGTAACTTATGCGCTTCCTGCTCAGATTACAACCTTTGACTTTGTGTTCCTATACATAAATGAGATAATCCCTAGATAAAAATTTCGAACTTATTTTGATACGATAAACCATTTCTAGTACTTTTTTTCGGAAGTTCTTATTTTTAAATCTTCTTTAAAGAGGATTTTGTTTTGATTCTTTTTCTATCTGATCCTATCTGTTTACTCGAATCTTTTCGAGTGTTCATCCTTAATGTTGCTGATATTTTTCTCATGAATCTAGTTTTTTTTTTTAGAGTTCGAACTTATTTTATTATATTAATTTTCGAGGGCGAAAATCTTTGTAAGGTGGGTAGGATGTAACGACTCACATATTTTAAAATATAAATATAAGTAAGTTAAAATTTATTTTTATAAATTGGATTTCTTATTTTTAAAAATTACTTTATTATAAGTAATTAAATTAATTTTATAACTATTTGAATTTTTTCAAATTTATATTCGTATATATATTTTATGATGAAATATTTTACCTAATTAAAATTTTAAATCTAGTAATTTATAAATAATAAAAATGATATGTATATTTTAATTTAAGTAATTGATATTTTTAATTTTAAAAAAATAAAAGTTTAATTAATATTATTATTATCAAGTTCTAAATTCGTCGATATGAGTAAATATCGATACTCTTTAGTAAGCTTAGTTTTGCTAATACTTTATCAAATATCTTTTATCTTTAAATTACTAATGTCATTTATATTACTAACTTATATACATTTAATCTTATATTATTATAATTATATTATTATTATTTAAGTTTTTCTATCCATTGGCCCAAAGCCATTAAGGAATAAATGGAAAAGAAAATTGGCCAAAGCCATTGAAAGGATAAAGAAAGAAAATTTGAAACGTGGCTTTTATGCATGAATATATATATATATATATATATATATACATATATATATATATATGTATATATATATATATATATATAACACATGTTATTTCTCATTTAATCACCAATAATCCTTGATTAATCATCATCATACATGCATGGCTTTCTTATTAATCATCATCATACACGCATGGCTTTCATTCTTTGAAGAAAAAAGAAAGCAAAGTGCCGAGGAAGAGAGAAGAGTGACCGAGAGAGAGAACCATAATCCTACCAAAATTTTGGTTTTGATTTTTTGTGATCCATAACTCTAATAAAAAAAAATCTAATCCGGTAAAAGTGTTCGTATCCTCTTTTTCTATGTGTTGGCATTATTTTTGATCGGTAGAAGTCGACGGTGACGTAACTCTCCTATCCCTTGAGTTCGGTCAACTGGAGTTCTAGGAGGCACAAACGATTCCGGACATTCTCTTCTTCGACAGCTCGATCAGAAGGCTTTTCCGGATCTTCGAGTATTTTGATTTCATACAGAAGTAGAGTTTCGGTAAATTCTCACCGATGAAATTTGTATTGGATAAGTGAATGGTTGTTGTGATTGATTATTGATGGAGTTTGATTGACTTTATATTGAATTTTGTTGATATATTGTTATATGTGATTAAGCTTGTGATTTGGTCATGTTTGTGCTACTTAAACTGTGATAACTGATAATGAGGGTGATTTGGGGCTATCATTGTGTTAGTTTTTGAATAAAGTGGGTGAGATTTAATGGTCGAGGAGTTAAATTAAAATCTATGAAAAATTGGTAACCGTAAAACTCAAAAACAGATTAAGATTTAAATGTATATTTTAAAAAGAAAATAAGAAAGATTTCGGTTCTTGGTGAAGAGAAGAATTAGCCTAAAAGAATTATTTTTGAAAAAATATACTTGTGTTTTTATGAAAAGATTGAGTTTAATATTATAATTATATAAGATTTTCGGGTTTAGGTAATAAATAAAGTTCAGGGATAAAATTAGATATTTTATAAAAATTTAGAGTTATTTTTATAAATATTGAGATAAGTGAGGTTTCAAACATAATTTTGTAAAGATGTTGAGTTAAAAATAAAATATTTAAGAGTTTGAAGTTTAAAACATAGATAGCAAGAGTTTAAGAATAAAAGTTTTTTTAAACTAAATTTTTAAGAATAAATATAAGTACTCTTTATTTACCATTTAAATATCTTATTTTATTGTTATTATTATTTTATTAAGAATATTATATAGTAAAGATATTATTAATATTATTATAAGTCAAGAAAGAGCAAATAGAATGATCTTAAAAATTTTAGAGAACGCAGACTTAATTAAAGTATTTTATAATTCTTTTTCATAAGACACTTTGGGAAAGGCGAAGGAAGATTGTGAAGTTGGGTTATGATAAGGAATTAAAAGATTGAAGAAAAGAAGAGAGAAAGAAAAGAAGTAAGAAAAATAAAAGAGAAAGATGAGAAAGAGAAGAAGAGCACAGAAAGTGAAGGATATATTAAGTAAAAAGAATCTCCGCTACAGGAGAGCAGAGAGCATGAATAAAATAAACGAAAGAAAGAACAAGCTTAAATGATTGTGTACTTACTGAAAACGAGCAGAGATATGGTGGTGAGTCCACTGAGATTTGCTTTTCAGAGATACATCGACCAATACAGGGGATGGTCGCACTTGTAAGACAGAGGTTGCTTACAGAGGTTATTGATACATACATTGGCCAGAGAGAGCCTCACCTGCAAGACAGAGATTGCTTACATAGGTTATGTTTGCATACATCGGCTCAAGAGAGTCACACCTGTAAGACAAAGGTTGCTTAAAGAGGTTATGACGCTAAAAACCAAACTCGGACAAAGGTTGCTGAGATATGTATTGGGAGCGGGTCGAAACTGACAGATGAGCTCATTACTTGCACTAGGGATAGACATGCATCATACTTGTTTGCGCATATTTGTTTATGAGTGTGTTTTCTATGATTGTGTGTGCTTGTGATTGGATTCTGTGTTCTATAATTGCTGAATTGGCTCGTATTTTGTTGACTGTTGTTGCTGACCAAGTATATATAAAATGGATATAATTATACACCCCAATCCTACTAAGAACTCCCCAATTCTTACCCCCTATATCCACCCCTTTCAGCTACAGGTGCGAAGGCTTATTGCGAAGCGGCGAGAGCACAGAGGAATATGTTTACGAGTTGAGTTCTTAGAATTTGTTTTTCCCTCGCTTCGTTAGTTAGAGTTTTATTCAGGGGGTAGGTTCTGTAATTGCTTTTGTATGTAATATTATAATGTATTATTAATATTAAGTATGTGAATATGTATTGTTTGTTCTTGTAGAAAAGGTTATAAGTTTTAGTAAAATCATTGATAGATTTATACGTAAAAGCTCAATATTATATAGATAATAAAAGGAATTAAGTTATTAACGCCTTAATTTTAGTGCGATCATGATGTACTAAAAATTAGGGTGTTACATTTTTGATTAAGCAATAACCAATAATAGAATTTCAAAGTTAATAATAATGGTGCTGATAACTTTAATTTGAACACTACCATTTTAATAAGTCAAATATAATCTTGAAAGAGTTTAATTATTATATATTTTAAGAGTATATAGTAAAATTATTATTAGTGAAATATTTTAAATATTATTTTAATAAATAAAAAATAAATATATTAAATTTTAAATTTTATATTTTTAATAATTTTTTTTTAATTTATAATCTTAATAACATATATCTTAAACATACGAGATAGCTAAAACCCATCTTAAAATAGTATCAATAATTAAGAAAAGACCTACCACCAACTAAAATAGTAGTGTGTTCAATTATGTTGTCCCATTTCATGATGGGGGAGAAGAATGAAGAGCATAATATGTCACCATACAATTGTATTTTGTTTAATATATTTTGGGCAATTTACATAAATAAAATATTTGAATTTTAAATTTATACAAATACAACTTTTAAAATACGAAGATACAAATGCATTTTTTTATATTTCTATAGAAACTGCTACTGACAGTAGTAGTCTACAGAAGAACATAATCCGCTATAGGTAGCCACGGATTACACGGTTAGGGTGCAACACAGAAACTGTTATAGGCAGCAACAATTTTTGTTGATGGAGAATGTGCATAAACTGCTACTGGCAACAGCGATTTATGTGTTTGGGGACGTGTGTGTAAACTACTGGAGGTAGTAGCAGTTTCATTATGATATAACGATGACAGAAAATTCAGCTAAGTGATACAATCTAACCCCATTTAAATAAGGGATGATCCTGTCACGCATGGGTATATTTTGTTGCCGCCTAGATACACCTTGGGGTATATTTGCTAAACGCCTTGGGGAAGAGAGAAGCGGGTTTGATCCTCTTGAAAGTTTCACTTATATGTTTGGTCAGGAGAAATTAAAATTTGTAATTTCTGCGTTTTATATTTATGGTTGCTAATTACTCTTGGAAAATTAGGTGAGAAATTTTTTTTTTACTAACCCTACACTTCATTTTCTTTTATAAAAAATATACCAATAACTATTACTTTCACAGTAGTTTGTTGTAGTTCTTCCTACTTTTTCATAATTCTTCGTTTTAATTTTTTTTAAATCATTCAGATTTGTTTCAATCTTTTCATATTTTAATTTTTATATTTTTTATTGTATTTTTTATTTATATGATAAATATTTTTATATTATTTATGTAGTATTTTTAATTCTCATGTTGTATTTTTATATGAGTTTTTTTTATTATTTACTATACTATTTTTTATATGTATGTTTTGTATGAAATCTTTTTTTATTTTTGTTTGGCTTTGTTCATATGATTTTTTATTTATTTTATTGTATTTCTTTTATTCATATGACAAATATTGTTGATTTTTTATATTTTTTATAGTGTTCTAATTTTTCAAATATTTTATTAATTTTTATGATATTTTTATTATTTTTTGTTCATATAAATTCTTTTTTTTATCTTTTACTACATTGTATTTATGTTGTGTATGAAATTTTTTAATTTTTTATTTGATTATATTCATATAAATTTTATTTACTTTTTATTGTATTTTTTTATATGATATATGTTGTTGGTTTTATGAAATTTTTATTATTTTTTAACTGTATGATTTTTTTATTTTTTTGATGTAATCTATAAAAAAAGACAAAATAAATAAAAAATTAATTAGAAGTAACAATATAGTCATAAATAATAAAAATTTATAGTTCAAAATAATACTAAATTAAAAAGTACTGACAGTGCTAACAAAATTATAGAATATTTTTTTTGTTTGAAATTATAAAATTTATAGTATTCTCTTTCATATTTTTATTTTTTATTGTATTTATTTTATTTATATGATAAATAATTTTTATAGTATTTTTGTTAGTGTTCTGATTTTGCATACATATAAAAAAATTATTTAAATTGATGTCTATAATATTTATTTTACTATAATCAATTTTGATATAAACATAAATCACGTTGCATAGGCATCCACCCTCAACGTAAACCGCTACTGCTTCCAACAGTTTACGCACAAGTCACATAAACCGTTACTGCTAGTAGCAGTTGATGCATGTTCTCCATCAACAGAAACCACTACTACCTGTAGCGATTTGTGTGTTGTACTATAGCAGATTATGTTATTCTGTAAACCGTTGCTGCCATTAGTAGTTTTCATAAAAATATAAAAAAAATGTATTTACGTCTTCGTATTTCAAAAATTGTATTTGCATAAAATTAGAATTCAAATATTTTATTTATGTAAATTGCCCTATATTTTGCAACACCTTAATTTATTTAATGTAAAATTTTGTTCAATTTATTCATTGTTGGTTTTTCTAGAGTATAACAATTACAAACTTTTATGGAAAAAAATAAAAAAATTTAAATTTTCAATGTATTTATTGTGTCATCCAACACTTCTTTTCTATTAAGCATTAACTAATTATAGAGTTTTAATATTAATAATTAGAGTTTAGTTATAATGTGTTTTAAAAATATATATTAATATTTTAAATTAAAAATTATTAAAAAATAAAAAATTTAAAATATTAATATATTTATTTTAAAACATTTAAATATTTTTATTAATAATAATAAATTTACCATGTATTTTTAAAATACATTAGCTAAACTTTATCTACCAGCACCCACCATTTCATAAGTTAAATATAATTTTAAAATAGCAATGTCAATAGAAGTGACGGATTCAAAAAATTTATATAAACAATATATATTTTAAATTAATAAATTGATTAATTTACTTTAAAATTTTATATGCAACATAATTACATATAACAGAATAAAACGAAAGATAAACAAATAAATAATAAGGATCACTAAATTGAGAATAAAATAAAATATATAAATTCATGAAGAGAATAAAAAAATAAATTAATACCTAAATTATAATCGTTTGAATTAAAATTTGTAATTGCAAATATAAAAAAAAAATAAAATTGAAAGATACATAGAGTCATAGAGAACTATATAAAATAAAATAAAAAATTTAAAATTTATCTTTTGATAAAGAGAAGATAACCAATAGATAAAAAATAGAAAAAGAATGTTAAAAATATGAAACTAAAAAGAAGATTTAAAAGAATAAATGAGTGACGGCTAAAATTTAAAAATTGAAAAAATTAAATTTAATTAGATTAATTAATGATTAATATAATATAAAAATAAAATAAATCTAAAATTTTTAATAATTAAACTTAATTTATTTGTAGTGAAATTATTTAAATTTTAAAATAAGATATATTATATATGCATATTTTTTTATTTGAAAAAATAAAATAAGAGTGGGGTGCTCTCATTACCGAGCGTAGGTCCGTGCCTGGTCAATAGAGAAAAGACCTGCCACCAACTAAAGTAGACTAGGAAGAAATTCATTCAGGGAGAATAATTTGCATAAGCAAATTGCATGCAAAACATAAAACCAAATATGCTAGGTAGTTAAAAGGTAATTATAATATGAAAATATTATGTAAAAATTTTTATTTTTTAATAAGTAAGTGATATATACTTTTTTTATTATTTATTTTTTTAGAATAAAGTATTGTTTTTGTTCTTAATATTTGGGATAAATTTTAAAGTTATTGTCTCTAACGTTTCAATCGTTCTATTTAAATTCCTAATGTTTTAAAATTGACTCAATGTTATCCTGTCATTAGGGATCCGTTAATAGAATTGGCTGTGAGACAAAATTGAGACGATTTTGAAATATTAGAAACTTAAATAGGACAAAAACATTGGGGACAAAAACGATATATAGAAATAAATTTTAATTTTATCCTTCAATAAATAATATCACTTTTTTACTGTACATAGTATTCAATTATTTTTTAATCACATCTAAATTAAGTAAATTACAATTAATTACATTACTTTTTTATTCTAAATAAATTAATTTTTTTATAATTTTACTCTTAAAGTAATATATATTTTTTATAAATAAATAAATTTTATACTTTCATTCTAAATAATATAATTTTACTTTCATTACTTAATCACATTACTTATATTTTTTTATAATTTTACACTTTTATTCTAAATAAATTAATTTTTTAATTATTTTACACTTAAAGTAATGTAATTTTTTATAAATAAATAAATTGTATACTTTCATTCTAAATAATGTAATTTTACTTTCATTACTTCATCACATTACTTATAATTTTTTTTATAATTTTACACTTTCATTCTAATCACATTACATTATTTATTTAGAATGAAAGTGTAAAGTTTATTTATTTATGAAAAAATTACATTACTTTAAGTGTAAAATTATAAAAAAATAAATAAATTTATTTAGAATGAAAGTAATGTGACTAAGTGTAATTTATTTAGATATGATTAAAAAATAATTTAATACTATATACAGTAAAAAATTGATATTATTAAAAGCTAAAATTAAAATTTATTTCTATGTATTATTTTTATCCCCAACGTTTTCGTCCTATTTAAGTCCCGAACATTTCAAAATCGTCTCAATTTTGTCCCGCCGTCAATTCTGTTAACGGATCCCTAACGGCAGGACAACATTGAGTTAGGGACTTAAATAGGACGATTAAAACGTTAGGGACAACTTTGGAACTTACCCCAAACGTTGGAGACAAAAACGATACTTTACTCTTTTTTTTATTATTCACATTTTTTCTGTTTATTTAGAGTTATTAATGTTTTTTTCAAAATCAATTTCAGTTTTTTAAAAATTAAATTTTTAACATCTCTCAATCATATTATTATCTATTAAAATAATATTTTTTTACAAAAATTATGGAGATTAAATTAAAAAATTTTAACAACTTTTATTATACAACTCATATTTTACATATAGACAATTAAAAATTAAAAAATAAAATATAATTGAATATTAAAAAATAAATTTTTAAAAATAATTATTAACTCATCATATTAAAATTAATAAATAAATATATATATGAATATTAAATAAAAAATATTAACATAATTAAAATTATTATCTATTAGTGTATATATAAAATAGTTTAAAAAATATAATAAGATGCATAATTTAAAATTTAATAATATTAATTATAAAAATTTATTAATGATAAATATCGTATGTATGAAATTATAAATATATGATGGTTATTATCAATTGATCGTGTATGTGTGCTTTGGCCTTTGTGCCTATATTTTTTTAATAAAACCTAAATTCATCTAAAAAAATTTTTAAATTAGAGTATTTTAATCTCTAATAAATTTTTATTCTTTAAAAAGTTTTTGTTGAAAAAATTAGTCCAACCCCTTTATTATTTTGAGGGGATTAATTTGTCTTATAGTATTTTTTTGAATTTAATTATTTTATAATAAAATTTGTAAAAAATTTATTTGTCTAATATATATATTACAAATTTAATTAAATACAATAAAAAATTAATTTATTTGACAAAAATAATTTTCAAATTTAAAAAAAAAAATAGAAATTTGTTGGAGGTTCTAAAGTATCCAATCTGACATTATTTGAGGGACAAATTGAGTGCTACTCTTTATCGTTCATTGCCAAAAGTTTATGATCACATATAATAGGGTTAACATACATGACAAGCTTGTGGAATCTATTAAGCATTCGGTTTTATATGTTATATGTACAAGGTTTTGAGTAACTAAACCTAATCAAGTTGTTCAAATTATTAATTGGTCCAACAAATATCATTTACACTATTAAGTGCATACTTCTTTTTTTCCTTCTTTTCTTTTATTTTTTTAGTTTCTTCTTTTTACTTATTTTTTCTCTTCTTCTTTCTTTTAACATGCTCTTTTATTTTTTTTCTCTGGTTCATATTTTGTTATTAATATAAAATATTTTTTTTTATTTTCTTATGTTTCTCCTTAAAAATAGAAATTTTATGGAAAGAAATCAGTTTCTTTTTTAAGTTGAGTTACACAGAAACATCACAAAAAAATGCATAAGAAAAATATAGAAATTTCAGTTGTAAAACACAAAATTATTTTGAATTTTGCATTTTTTTAATTGAATTATTCAAAAGAATTATATAAAACTATTAGTTAAAAATACACAAATTTTAGTTGAATAATGCAAAAAATAATTTGGATAACACAAAAATTGCTTTGAACTATGCATAACTTTTAGTTAGATGGCACAAAATAATAACACATAAATTTTAGTAAAAAATACAGATATTTTTTGCACAAAACACAAAATAATCTTTAAGGCAAACACAATTTTTGGAGAGAAACAAAATCTTTTCATGGTATACACACAATATTTTTAAGAGAAATAAAGACAAAAAACACAGAAATTAAATTTATTGAAGATAAACACAAAACCTTTGTGATGATAAAGACAAAAAATAGAAATTTATGAAGAAAATACAAAAAAATTATTGAAAAAAAATAGAAATTTTATAACGACTAACACATAAATTTTTTTATGATAATTATAAACATAACTTGTTAAAGAGAAACAAAACATTCACAAAAATTTACTTTAACAAAATGACACATAAGGGTAATGAATAATAACACAAAATGAAATGAAATATAAAAAGGATTAATTTTTTACAACTATTAAGATATATATTTAATATACTAGGAAATAAGTCTAAAAAATATTTATTATTAACATTTGAATATTTATTATTAGATTTTTTAATAGTTTAATAACATTCATATTGAAAAGAAGATTAAAAAGTTATAATCAAACATCAAATGTTGTAAGCTGTAACGTTACTAAAATCTTTAACATTTTGTTATGACACAATTATATAATTTTATTTTTAACTCTTTAATTACAAAATTATAGATAGTTTTCCTTAATTTAAAATATTTATACTTATTATTTTACAAATTTCTTGAGTTATATATTTTTAGAAAACAATAATTAATATACTAGATGTATCATTTTCTTTGTCATAAATCCTTTTAACTAAGTAGCCAAATTCAATATTAAAAAATATAATTAATATTTATATTTTTTTACGCAAATATTATATAGATTAACATTTACAGTATAGTAATTTAAAATATAAGTATAAAGTGTTAATTAATTTTTTACAACTAATAGATTATATATTTTAATATATTAAGAAACAAGTTTCAAGAATATTTATTATTACACAATTGTAGTATAATATCAGTTTTAATTATTTAGTTAAAAATTTATAGGTAATCTTCATTAATTTAAAATATTTATTATTATTATTATTTTGTTAATTTCTTGAGTTATAATAAGGTTTTTAAGAAATAATCAATAATTTCTTATTGTAAAGAAACTAAATAATTTTTATGATACAGATTAAATATCCATCAAAAGTACGTTTGAATTCCTTTTGTTGTCTCTCTTGACGGTAAAAAAAAAAAAATTATTATATCTAATATTCATGATTTATATCACATAATTCCTTTTGTAAAATGAATGCTTTAATAAAATGTTACTTGACAAGAATATGATTATTTAAAATAAATGTAATTACAATTAATGAAAAATATATTTTCGTCACTTATTCATCAATATGTATATAATATTTGCCATTTTGTTGTGTTTTGCTTGGAATAATCTGGAACGTTGTTACTTATAAACAAAATTGAGTTAATGATTTGGATTATTTATATAGACATATAGTTTAATTAGTTTTTTTTTGGGAGAATAAATTTTCTTAATTTTTTAATGATTTTGTCAAGTATATTCTTTTGTCATTCAAGATTTTTTCTTATATATTTTTTTTAGTCTAACTTAAAAAATATACAACGAGAGATCACATTATATAACATTAATTAAAAAAAAGTAAATTAAGAGAATCTATTCTTATTTTTTGGTTATCACTTTTATATGAAACAAAGTAAATTAAATTAATCAAGTGAATTTAATATTTTTAATATGTGATATATATTAAAAAATATTTAATTTGAAACATTTATTACGCTTTAAAAAGATATCTTAGTACAAAATATTTAACTATATATTGTTTATAAATATTATTATCTAATTTTTTATTAATTTAAATATAATAATATAATATAATAATAATAATAATTTTATTTAACGATATGACTGAATTATTTAACGATTCACAATATCATATTTACATTAAAAATATCTCGATAAAAGTATCTACCTAATAATTTTATCTGTTATCAATGATTTAATGTGTTTTTTTAATCCCTGCGTGTCGCACAGGCAATATAAAATATGATAACTTCCTAAAAGGACAAAATGAAATGGGAGTGTGAAATATATAATTAAATTAAAATAATTGTGGCAGTTGAAGTGTGAAGAGATAGTGGGTGAATTGCATACCAGCTAATGTAGATGTAGATGTAAGCTTGTAAACAGCAACCAAATTAATATTTTTATTTTTATTTTAAAAAATAATGTGTATATTTGAATTTTCATTTTTTAATTAATGAAATAGAAATAATAAAACAAAGATAACGTGTTTAATTTTTCTCTTTCTTTTAGACTAAAGATTGAAAGTCTTAATTTATTTTTTAAAATTGTTTTTCAGTATTTAAATAAATAATTTAAATATATTTTTTGAAAATACAGAAAATGAAATATCAAACTTTTTATTTAAAAATTAAAAAATAATTAAAAACTGTTTTAAAAATATATATTTCGTCTCTAAAATTTTTGAAAATTTTAAAATTATATTTAATATTATTTTATTTTAATTTTACTTCTAATATTTTAAATATTTTAATTATATCTATTTTAATTCTAACATATGTTATTGACAGGTGACAACTTTAGATTAATGTGTCAACAACATATGAGCCTAAATTTATTACATATGTTATCTCACATAAGATTGAATTAAAATATATTAAAATATTAAAAAAAAACCAAAATTAAATATTAAGAATAAAATTAAAATAAAATATAAAATTTGAGAATAGCAATAATTAAATTAAAATAGTTGTGACAGTTGAAGAGTGAAAAGATAGTGGGTGAGTTGCATACCAGCTAACGTAGATATGTAAGCATGCAAACACCAACCAAATTAATTTTTGGATAAAGTATACTTTTTGTCCCTAAAGTTTGATAAAAGTTTCAAAAATATTCCTAAGTTTTATTTTGTTTCAATTTTGTCCCAAAAGTTTTCGGTTTGCATCAAATATACCTCTAACGACTAATTTTTCAAAAAATTTAAAACCAATTCAACAACAATTTTATAAGAACAACCCTCAATACAAGCAAATCAAACAAAATTTTCATGCATTATTGTTAGATTGATCTTAATTTTTTTGAAAATTTAGTCGGTAGGAGTATATTTGATACAAATCGAAAATTTTTGGGACAAAATTAAAACAAAATAAAATTTAGGAATATTTTTAAAACTTTTGTCAAATTTCAAAGACAAAAAATATATTTTATCCTTAATTTTTTTATTATTTTAAAAAATAATTCGTATATTTTAAGGATTCAACAGTAATTTGATTGGTGACACATTGCTAAAAGAGGTTTAAGTATTCTTATGGTGCTTGGAATTCAATTTGAAAATTAAAATAGTGTAATTAAAATTTAAAAATAAAATAATATACGATTTTAATTTTAGAGTTACTTTAGAGATTATATTATTATTATTGAAATTTTCTGTTTGTCTGATAGTGTTATCTAAAATTTTTATTTTATGCCGTACCAAAAGCAAGAAAAAAGTGTACATGCGAAAAATATATTTTTCATTTTAAAAAAAAAATAAATACACAAAATCATATATATCTAATTACTATCAGGATTTCGCACACACTTTTGTATTTTTTTTATGTTACACGGATAAATATTTATGTAATTAAGTCCAACTAAATTAATATAAGTCTAATGAAAAAAAAAAGCATATGTAGAATTTTTGTATTATTTTTTTCGTATTTTCTGTAACATATAAATTTTTGTTAAATAGTATAAAAATTTATTGATATAGCAAATATTTTAAAATATAATACACAAAATTTTGTACATAATATAAACTTATTAATATAATATACAAATTTTTGTTACGAATATATTTTGTTAGTTGGGTGAGTCATAATCGTCCAAAAATCTGTATTACACGTCAAAACTTATGTCTTATGCACTAAAATTTGTGTTGTATACCAAAATTTATATGTTATGTGTGCGTATTTTATTGGTATATTATACATTTTTTTGCATTATAACACATAAATATTTGCTATACAAAATTTTGCACATAACACAAAATTTTTATATATAGCACACAAAATTTGCTGCAAATGTATTTTGTTTGTTGGATGAATCGATGTTCCGAATATATAGTCTTTCAAAAATTTGTGTAGTACATCAAAACTTATGTGGTATATACCAAGATTTTTGTGTTGTATACCAAAAATTCTGTGTTATATACCAAGAATTTTCCTCAAGATATTTAGGTGCGCAAAATGGGAGCATATAAATCTCTGTTGATCTTTGACAGTCTATTAAATGCAGAAGAGACTTACACATTCAAAATGAATAGCCTTTTACAGTTGTTTCATAGTGTATGGAGGTGAGACGAGTCAGAGAAAAGTGAAACTCGAAGAGTGTGGTTGGAGAGTTTCGGGGTTCCGTTACATGCATGGTCCGTGGATATATTCAGGATAATAGGAAGCCAATGGGGCGAGGTGGTTGGATGTGATAAAGTGACGGAATCGTACAATTCTTTTAATGTCGACCGAGTACAAATTGATACATGTGTGATGGATGTGATCAATGAATGGGTCCATATCACAATAGGTACTAGTGGCTTTGATGTTTTGGTAAAAGAAGTGGGACGTGAAACATATGGAGAGATTTGTAAGTTGAAAACTGTGGGAGAGGATGCGGTCAGATGTGAACAACAGAAGATGTTATCTACAAGGGTTTGTGATGATGTAGCTATATGGTCGAAAAGGCCCACTAAATTAACAGAATGTACAGACCAGGTAGTGGAGGTGATAATAAAGGGGCTACGGGAGGAGGTTGAAGACGAGGATAGATTGGTAAATTCAAAAACAATTTTGAACGAGTGGAGTTATAAATATTTACGTCTCAATCAAATGAAATTGGTAACATATCAATTTTAAATGGTGATATTGAAGGAATTGCAAATTTAGTGGGATATGCAGAGAGCAACGAGGCTGGTTCTGAACAATCAATTTTTTGGTATTATTTTTGTAACTTTAATGGGCTCGCTAAGGAGAGTTTGAGGAATAAATTACTTAGCCCAATTTATAAGCCCACAAACGGAAGAAGGGAGAGCAAGAACATGTTGAGCCATGAGGGCTCAAGCTCCAAGGGAACCTATCAGCCTGGGGACGTGGACACCACTGCTGGGCCGGGTTTGAGGAGTTCGAGTTGGGCTTGGAGACTCCAGCAGGTTGGAGACACGCCTACTTCTGATGCCTTGGAGTCTCGTGACCTGGGAGGCAGCATGCATGGAGAGGCTTGTGAACTAGAAGGCACGGTCTCCAGGTTACGTTCTTCAAGTACACGTCCTGGAGCAAGACATCTTGAGGAGGCTGGTGAAGAACGTTCGACCAAGCTGGGTGATGGTCGATTGGTGGAAGGAGCAGAACCGAACCAGAGTGGAGGATACCAGCTTGAACACGATGGTGTAAGAAGGTTGAAGGTGCAAGTAATCCAGCTAGACGGCAAACCACAAGCCTTGGATGGTGTGCAAGGATTGACCGTTGATAACAGGGTTATGAAGGCTGGAAGCGAAAGAGATGCGGTGGTGGAGGGGGTCACAGAATGATAAAAAATGATAGAGGGGCGGAAGGGATACAAGGAAACGAGGGGGCGGAATACGGGCAGCACGATAGACACTGTCATGGCGATGATTCTGAAAGAAGTGGTCGAGTTTATCAAGAAATTACTAATATGGGGAGAGGAATTGAAGGAATTCGTGGCAGAGATATACTGGAACCTAATAACGGAGATGGCTACGGTGATGATGAGAACATTGTGAGGGGGGGAGAGCACATGCAAACAATGATGAAGCCAGTGATAACGGGTATTCAGGTTTGGATGAGCAGATGATAGAAAACAAAAGGACCTGGAAATTGGCAAAGGAGTCAGGAGCAGAGTTATAAAATGCAGAAGATGACATTATGGCTATTCTCTAACAACAGAATAAAAAAATTGCTCAAAAAAGAAGATTGGCGAAACAGAAGGCAAAAGCTAGACGGAGCAGACCCAAAACTCAAAAAAAAGATGTGCAATATTTCTTTAAAATGATCGTTAGTTCTTGGAATATTAGGGGGTTGAGGGGAGATGAAAAATTGAGGATGGTAAATGACCTAAAGCAAAAATGTAGATTAAACATGTTAGGTCTGGTGGAGACTAAAAGGCAAGTAGTAACTAGCTTTGATGTTTCTAAAATTTGGGGTAATGCTTGTGCGGGGTGGGACTATGTTGAGTCAGTTGGTGCGTCTGGTGGGTTGCTGCTAATATGGGATGCGGAGTTTTTTAAAATTAAAAATTCTTATAAAAGTGAGAGATGGTTGTGCCTTGAAGGGGTTATGCTGAAGAGTAATTACAATTGTGCTTTTATATTGGTTTATGGGGCACATGCTAGAGATGAGAAGCTTTTTATGTGGGAGGAGCTGAGTTACATAGCTAGTTTATGTCAAGTTTTCTATTGTTTCATGGGGACTTTAACGAGATTATACAGGTGGAAGAAAGACGTGGCACTAATAGACTAACCTCGTCGGAAGAAGATTTCAAGACTTGGATACATGACATGGGTTTGGTGGACTTGCTGATTACTGATCGCAAATTTACATGGTTCAGAGGTCGATCCTGTAGTCGTATTGATAGGGCCCTTGTTAGCTTGGAATGGCTTGAGGAGTTTCCAGAGACTCGATTACGGGGGGGTCCAAGGGGTTTGTCTGACCATTGTCCTATTATAGTGGAAGATAAGAGGATT
This sequence comes from Arachis hypogaea, assembly GCF_003086295.3. NCBI lineage: Eukaryota > Viridiplantae > Streptophyta > Magnoliopsida > Fabales > Fabaceae > Arachis > Arachis hypogaea. Next base: position 95,572,357 of record NC_092037.1, on the reverse strand, counting down.
AGAGATGGACCGAGGCCGTTCAGAAGTCTTGACTCATGGTTTACGCATGAAGGTTTCCTGAGGATGGTAAAGGAAGAATGAAGAGGACTAAAAGAGGTGCAATTTACAGATAAGTTGAAGGCCTTGATAATTCCTCTAGGGAGATGGCATAAAGACAAATTTGGTGACATGGACAAGAAAATTATGACGTTTGAGGAAGAGATTAAGAAGATTGATGACATGGTGGGCGATGGGGTCTATAATGGAACGGTAGAAGCAAGAAGGAGGGCGCTTGAGGCTTGCTGTGAGAAATGGTATGTGAGGAAAGAATGACGTTAGAAGCAGATGTCGCGATCTAGACATGCGAGGGACATAGATAAGAACACAAGGTACTTCCACGACTTAGCTTCGGCGAGAAGGAGAAACAACAAGATTGATGCACTGGTCATTAATGGAAGATTGATAAGGAATCAAGGTAGGATTAAGATTAAGATTAGGGGCTTCTACAAGGACTTATATCATTAGGAGGATACTCCAATAATGGTGGGGTTTAGAGACGGTCTGGTGGAAATGATAAATGAAGAGGATGCTTTGGCTTTGAAGGTGCAACCGACTACTGAAGGTTAGAGAAGCAGTGTGGGATTGTGAATTATCCAAGACTCTCGGAAGTGATGGTACAACATGAACTTCATAAAGAAGTGTTGGGATAAAATTGGTTCTGAGTTCACGGCAGCGGTGTTGGACTTTTTTTCCAGTCTTCTAGGTTACCAGCAGATGCCAATCTCACACGGGTGGCGCTGGCACCTAAGTTTACTGGGGCAAAGGAAATAAAAGATCTCAGGTCGATTAGCATGGTAGGATGTGCGTATAAAGTCATCTCGAAGATGCTGGTTAGGAGAATGCGAGCAGTAATGCCAGGGCTAGTAGGTGAGACACAGAGTGCTTTGTCAAGGGGCAAAAGATTCATGACGGGGCTCTTATTGATTGCAAAACAGTTCAATGGATTAAACTGAGGAAGAAGGAAGCGGTGATAATAAAGTTAGATTTTCAAAAAGCATATGATAGAGTCAAGTGGAGTTTTGTGGATCTTGTGCTACAGAAGATGGGGTTTGAATGAAGATGCATGGAGTGTGTCAGTACGTGTTCTATGTCAGTATTGATAAACGGTTCGCCATCTAAACCATTTAAGATGGAAAGGGGCCTACGACAAGGTGATCCACTGTCTCCTTTTTTGTTTGTACTTGTCATGGATGTCCTACACAGGATGTTTGGGGAGGCGGTTAGGAACGGGTATATATCTCCGTTATTGATTGGTAGAGATCATATTGAGCTGTCGCATCTTCAGTTTACGGATGATACTATTTTGTTCTGCCCTCCAGAGGAAGAGACCGTTAAAAATTATAGGAGGATTCTTCGCTGCTTTGAATTGATGTCGGGGTTAAGTATTAACTTTGACAAATCTAGCTTGATTCCAATTAATTGTGATGATTAGTGGGAACAACGTATTTGCAGCGTGCTGGGCTGTAAGGAAGCCTCTCTCTCAGTTAAATACTTGGGGATCTCGCTAGGAGCAAACCTGGGATTGGTGAAGACTTGAAAGTCAATTATAGACAAAGTGAAGGAAAAACTTAGCATATGAAAAGCCAAGGTTCTCAATAAAGCCGGTAAGTTGGTGCTCATCAAATCTATGTTAAATAGTCTCCCTGTATATTATTGGAGTCTATATAAGATGCCAAATGTTGTTGTAGAGAAACTGATTTCTTTACAGAGAAGATTTTTATGGAGCAAGGAGGGTGGTAAGAATGGCATGGCCTTGGTAAGGTAGGAGGTGGTGCAGGCGCCCAAAACGTTTGGTGGTTTGGGTGTCGGGGATGCCATGGTGCACAACACAGCCCTTTTATTTAAGTGGTGGTGGCAATTTTCAACGGAGGAGTGTCCGCTGTGGAAGAAGGTGGTTTGCTCTTGTAATAACTTGAACCCAAATATGTTGCTGTCCTCCCAGGTTTTACCTATCCGGGGGACCCTGGAAGGATATATGCCAAATCCTGTTCAAGAATTAACAAGTAAGACAGAAGATGGTTACTGGGTTGTCTACGGAGGTTGGTGATGGGAGAGGAACACATTTTTGGGAGGATGTCTGGTTGCGTGGAGGTTCTCTGAATGATCAGTTTTTGAGGCTCTTCTCTGTTTCAAACCAAAGATGATCTGTTATAGGGGATTGTGGATTTTGGGATGGGGTTGAGTGGATATGAAACTTCGAATGGAGATGAGAGCTATTGCAATGGGAGTTGGATTTAGTGAACCAGATGCATGATGCACTACGACTAGTCAAACTTGCTTACGACAGAGAGGATAGAGTTGTATGAAAATTTGATAAACAAGGAGTCTTTTCTACTAACTCTTTTGTGCTGGTATTGCAGGCGAAAATAATTCCGGAGGGTATAACAAGCTACAACTTTACTAGGACAATTTGGAAAGATCTAGTTCCACCAAGAGTTGAACCATATGTCTGGTTTGTTTTGACTGGGAAGATCAATACACAGGAGAGTCTGAGTCGGTTTGGGGTTATCAACCAGGAAGATGTTACATGCGTGCTATGTTACAAAGGTGTTGAATATGGTCACCATTTGTTTCTTGGTTGTGATTTTTCTTGGCAGGTTTGGTGTGTTTGGCTTTCATTTGTTGGAAGGCAACGGTCGTGTCCAGGGACGTTGAAGGAACATTTCTTGAGTTGGACTGAGATAACCATTAGTAAGGAGATACGCAAGAGATGAATGGTGTGTTTCTGTGCGATTATTTGGAACATATGGCTAGAAAGGAATAGAAGGATTTTTCAGCATAAAGAAAAAGTGGTCGACAAGATTATCCATATGTCCTTTACAAACTATAAGGAGTAGTTAGGTGTGGATATTTTTGTTGTTGATGACAATGTCGAAGATGACAAAAATTAAAGTTTTGCATTCTTTGTGTTGATTTGGCTAGTTTTTCTTTTTTCTTTATAGTTTATACCGGTCCTGTTGTTGTTTTCTTACTCTTCACTTAGTGTATTGAGCTGTTTTTTTTTTTTTTTTTAAAAATATCTCGAAGGATATGCATCTTAGGGATAACGTGTTAATGGTTATTTGGGATTTCTGCAATAATCATAAAGGACATAAATTTGTTACGGTAAAAGTTTACAGTATAAAGGATTCATCAAAATAGTCTAAAAGGGTATCCTATTTGCTCAATCCATTACATATAATTTGAATTTATATTTATTTAAGTATTAGAGTGTCTTTTCAAGTCACAACTCCTGTGGGTGAATCAAGGATTTCGATATCCCAACTTTTAACTTTATCAAGTTCGTAGATATCTGAACATTAACTTATATTGGGATTAATTATTAGCATTATGTGAAATTAACCTTAGACATATACGAATATTATTGTTTGATTAATTTCTAATTATCTATCATAATGCATTCACGCTTCTTCCCACAAAAAGTTTTCACTAAAGTTGAAGACGTTTTGAATAATAATAAAGGGCATGTATAGGATTTTCGTAAACGCAATTTTGAACAATATTTAAAAGCTGGTTTTGGATGTTTTGAGAAGCTAGGTTTTGTAATATAGACTGGCGGATTCCTGTTATGCATGCAAATTTCTCCAATATTTATGCTTTGTGCCTAGATCTAATCTAAGCCCATTTATAACGTTAGAGTTCGTTGCATTAAGAAAATAAAGTGCAATAGTCAAAAACGCTTACTTAAGTTCATCGATGTGTACTCATTTTTCCACTGTGAAAAAGAGGATGCTTCTGAGCTAAATCAATCAGAAAATAAATCAAATAAGTTAAAATTGAGAAATTCAAAAAGTCTGAATCAAGCCCAAAAATAATAGGTAATAGTTAGGGATTGGCAATGAGTTTTTATGAAGTTTTTTTTTTTATTTTGCGTCCTTGTTTAGTAAAATATATATCTTTCGTTTTATTTTTATCATAGGTCTCTTTTATTTTTCTTCGCGGAAGAGGCGGATATCTGCGTGTATCTATAGATATTAAGTCTTGAAAAAATTTTAAAATAAATTTAACACAATCATAATAAAATCCGATACCATTCAATCAAATGTATTAAATTAAAGCACAATTCTAATATAAATTCAACATAATCAACATACACACAAAATCTTTAACATACAAATAAAAATAAACTAAAATAAAAAATATTCACAAATGTTAAGAATGAATTAAAATTACATAACTATAAAATAAAAAATGTTTTCACAAATGTTAAGAATGAATTAAGATTACATAATTCTATGTGCGTGTGGGTTTTGTAGGTCTCCGTTATAGTTCAATTGCAGATAATTTTTGCAGATATCCATGAGTGCGTGTTTTTTTTGCTATCCCTATTAAGAAGTTAAAAATTGTGAATTATAGCATTAGAAATAAGGTTGCACACAAATCAGATTGGATATAATCAAAATCTCGATCTGATTCGTAATAAACACATCGGATCAAATAAAAAATAATATCACACTTTTTATGTTCGGATCCGATCCAATCCGCACATTTACAGATCGAATATCCGATATATTCGCAAAATAAAAAATATTTTAAAAAATAAACTTATTTATAATAAATATTTTAGTAGAAAATATGTTAATAAACTTAACTATATGTACTATTTAATTATATATATTATGTGTTATGAATTTACGGATTTGTGAATATAGATGTGATTTACAATTCAATTCTATTATTAGAATGTAGATTGAATCTAATTCCATAATTATAAGGATCGGATAATATCCATAATTTGTGAATATCATGTAAATAAATATTACCAATAAATGAATATTATTTGATCTATGTTCATTCCTAATTAAAATGAAAAATTTGAATTCTCGTTTATTTGAGGTATAAGAACCTCCAAGGTATGCAAAAACTAAAATAAAAGTGTTGGACCGTTACAACAACAATCAAAATCAATTCATGATCACGCATTAAAGAAAGAAATTGTTTCTCGGTTTAAGAGGAAGAAAATGTGAAGTGATGATGGCTTGCAATTTTTTTATTATATTTGCTTGCAACCACCCAATTTCGATGAAGGAATGATCAAGTATGGAGCATGTAACAATATATTGTAACCATCTTTAAATATAGTCGATATCTTTCTAAGCGTTGGCCCGTGGTTTTTTGTTCCATTTAAGAAAGAAAATTTTTTTACATTAAAATATTGATGTTACTCTCTCTTTTTCTTGGCATATTGATTCCATCGTTCTCCACAAATTATTTAACTTTTTTTCGTTTTGACTCTATTTTATCTCTAACAAGTGGTATCAAACCGATAATTAATCGGTCTGATAATTTAAAAAATATTTAAAGTAAAGTATTATTAAAAGTCTTTTCGGTATCGGTAAAGATGATTTAGATGACGTGTCTCGCGGTATGGTGCGGTAAACCAATAATATTTTAATATAGTAAAAGAACTAGAAAAAAAATGTTGATGTGCTCAATATGGTGATTTACACTTAAGGGGAGATTATTAAATAGTAAGTATGAGAAGTATAATGAATTAGTTGCACATTAAAAAAAATAAAAAAGAGTGTAAAATTTATAAGATAAGAGATCCATTATCATGAGGTTACAAAAATTTTTCTATTTGAATAAGGTTAAGAGATCACAAATACTCTCATAGAAAATTTTAAGGCAAAATTAAAATAAAATATAGGATAAATTATATTTTTTGTTTTTGAAATTTGGCAAAAGTTATAAAAATACCTCTAAGTTTTATTTTGTTTAATTTTGTTCCAAAAATTTTTTATTTGCATCAAATATACTTTTTATGGCTAAATTTTCAAAAAAATTTAAGATCAATCTAACAATAATGCATGAAAATTATGTTTGATTTGTTTGTATTGAGGGTTTGTTCTTATAAAATTGTTGTTGAATTGGTTTTACATTTTTTGAAAAATTAGCCGTCATGAGTATATTTAATACAAATAAAAAATTTTTGAGACAAAATTTAAACAAAATAAAACTTAGGAATATTTTTAAATTTTTTGTCAAATTTCAAAAAAAATATACTTTACTTTAAAATATAATATTATTTTTAAAATTTTTTACACTCTAAACATAGATGTTGAAAAAAGTCTAAAATGCCGCACAACAATAGTATTTCAATTTCCAACCATATATGATATAGTAATAGAATTATTCTCCACGTCTAAGCAATTTTAACATTTAAGTTTATCTAAATAATTTAGAGGCAAGCGCTTCTTCTTTTTATGTTTTTCTCTTCCCGCGCTTCTTTCAAATTCACGTATGTATGGAGCTTCTTTTCACACTCATTTATGCATGGAGCGTCTTCTTCTTCTTCTTTTCTTTTTCTTCGCGTTCCTCCTCCTCCTCCTCTCCTCTTTCTTTTTCGCGTTCATTTTTCTTCACGTGTTTTCTCTTTATCGTCATTCTTTTATGGTTGTTGCTGCTGTATTTTTTTTCTTTTTCTCCATCTCTCCCTGATGAAGAAGCACTAAAAGGTAAGAAGAAAGTTTTGAATTGTACAGCATAGAAATGAACCGAAATTATATTCATAATAAACCAAAATTATATTTAGAATGAACTGAAATTATATTCAAAACAAGCATAGACTAAATGCACCTCATTTAAATTCAAAATGAATCGAAATTACTTAATAATTACGTTCTTCTTCTTCACCCATGATGCTACGTCTTCTTCTTCTTCTCCTCCTTTTTTATTATTTTTCACTTTCATTATCGTCGTTGTCACTACCACCGTCCCTCCTCCTCCTCCTCCTCTTCCTCCTAATTTTTCTTCTTCTTTTCTCATTTTTTGTTCAAGATTTAATTTTTGTTTGTATGCTTATTTTCGAATTGAGTTTGTGTCGCAATCGTTAAATAATTTCCGTTCATCTGGATTTAAATAATGTGCACTTAGTCTGTACTTATTTTGAAACGAGTTTACATTATGAATTTTGCACAATTCAAAACTTTTCATCCTCACATTCTACTGCTTCTTTACCCGGGAGAGAATGAGAAAAAAATACAGCAGCAACAATAATAAAAGAATGACGATAAGAAAAAAACACGTGAATAAAAAGTAATGCGAAAAAGAAGGAGGAGAAGGAGGAGGAACGTGAAGAAGAAGGCGACGTATAATCACGCTCTTTTAATGAGAGTGATTTTTGTTGATGTTTGGCCTACTTAAATGAATTTGGATGAAAAAATACTTGGATGTGTAGCAACCCTAATAATAATAATAATAATAATAATAATAATAATAATAATAATAATAATAATAATAATAATAATAATAAGTGTTCATAGAACAAGCACTGTTTGTCAACTGAAACATGAAGCATTATCCAAGCAAATAGAGCGAAACCGAAACGGAAAAAAAAAAAGCAAACCAAGCAAATAGACATAGTCGTGTGCAAGGACACACTACTGACACTCATAGTTTAATAGATATTAAATAAAATGTTTGCCAAATCGGAAGTAGCTCAACAGGCAACAATTTTATTTGTAAATTGGAGCTTTGTTATAAAAAGCAGAAAGCTTGAATCAGCACTTCCCTCTCTGCTAGATTCCACGCTCATACATGAAAAAATTGGGTCAATAATAAGAAAGATGAATTCTTGATCTAGCAGAAATTTGTATGATCAATTAATATTTCATATTTGGTAGTAGTTTCTCAAAAAATAAATGTGATAGAAATTAACAAATGATCACTTTTCTCATGATGAATTATAGAAGAACTGATTTTGGGGACCAACAATTAAACAAATTAAAATTACAAAAATTAGTTTTACTCTTACCTCTCCAAAATAGATGCTAGGCATCCCCAATAAATTTCCGAACAAGCATTGCATTCATAATTCCATTAACATTTTGTGCAAATAAAAATCACTCATTTCCCTTTAACTTAAGTACTTCAATATATATATAAAAGAAGGGAAGGCAAAATCCTAAGCTTAAGTGGCAGAAATTGGAAATACAAGGAGCAGTACCCTGTCAAGATAGTGCAGTGCAACAAAAACAAGATTGCGAAGAATACGACATCCATTGAGATTTGAAGTTTGAAAATTGTGCAGATTGCATATTACTCCAGGCAAGCGCTTTAAATCATGATTGAAAAAACAAGTCAAGGTATCTTGGATGAAACAATTTGCCTACCTTTGGTTGAAGTTCTTCAATGGAGCAAGAGCTCAAGATCAGTGTCCTGACCCTCCTCATATTACTTACCAGACTAGAAAATTATTGACAAAGTATAAAAATAAAAAACGAATGTTATGCAATACAAATTTCTCTAAATGTGATAAAAACTCATAACGATGTTATGTGTATCTTGGGAGGTCTGGAGGATATACAATAAGAAAAAGAATGATATATAATATAAGTAGTAAATATGTATGTTTTTGTGTGACAAGAACTGGAGAGCCTGAAAAGCAGCATGTGGTTTATGGCTCTTGCCCATCCCTCATCCGCATCTCTGTTTCTGAAGTTTGCTTTCTCGACAAGATTTGACTTAAAAAATGATCCGTCTTGAGAAGACTAACATGAGTAAGGAATTCCCCTCCACTTGGTAGTTGTTGAGCATGTGAACCCCATTCAAAGTTATAAACAGTGGAGATCAACATATCTAACCAGAAAACATGTATCTCATCCCAGGGTGCACAAGCTAGTTCCTCTCCATCGGGAATTCTATCTAAGAATGACTTGCGATTATTCACTCCATCATGTTTCGTATTCACATATTGCACTAGAATTTGAGCAGCTTGAGCAGGAGACTTGGCATGATGACATAACTCTTGGGCATGATTGATGGTGTCTTGGATATATTCAATACCACCAATCCATGGAGGCAACATGGAAGGGTGTTGAAGCAATATATAGAATAGATAATCAGATATCTTCTTGCATGCTTCACGTTTGCGTTTGTATTCCTCACCAAGACTAGGACTAGTGGAGTGGTACGCAATATCTGTTATAACATGACCTTTAAGCACAGTTTCTGCAAAAATATTTCTTGACTCTAAAATATTCCCTTCCTCTAGACTCTCACCATCATATTCACTACTTTCTATTAGTATTTTAAATATAACTTCTTTCATATCAGTATCCACCTCTTCCAAACGTTCATTACGGATCAGATTAAATTCCAAGGGTAAGATTTTGCTGAACAAGTAGTCTTCAATGCAAGATCTGGTTGTCTTTTTTGAGCAAAGATCCATCAGGCTGAGTTGACTCATGTATAACTTGTTTTTACTGCCTGATAAAATTGATCGAAAGCGAGAAATGGAAGAGTACATTAAGTTTAGCAAACAACTCCTCCTCTCTCTTTTGGTTAGCCAACACATTGTCCAATCAGACAAAGTAATGGCAAAAAATGCATAAAGCTCAAGAAAGATTGCCCCAATAAACAAAACGTATGTTATAACAACATCAACCCTTGAGTAGGCCTCATCACTATGAGTCACAAGAATGAATGCAACCACTGCACATGTTATGGATAAAGCACTCACCAATCTTAGAAAGAGACCTTTTTTGGTATAAATTATAGAAGCTTTTGTGTAGAGCACATCAAATAAAAACCCAAGTTGCACTTCCACCACTTTAAAGGCATGGACTGCTGGTTTCATCTCAAGCACACATTCTTTTGCCAAATTAAAGCTTGTAGTTAAATCTCGTTTTTCTACGCCTAGATTTGCATGAAGACGTTTGACTAGGGGAAACAAAGAATATCCTTTGTGAATACATTCCAATTCAGGATCCCTAAGGATATGACCTGAATTTGGGATTTGTAGCGTGACATTTGAAGGCAAAGATTTCCTAAATTGGTCGATGGTAGCAGACCTTAGAACCCAATTTCTCTCAGAGTACTTAATGATTCCGGAAACAAACACCAGAATGGCCACAAATGTTAGTGCATTGTTGCCCCATGACCTTAGGAAGATGTAGAATGCAATGCTAACTTGGACAATTAGACCAAGCAAGTGCCTTAACCATAAGGTGTTGTCTTCCAAGGAATAAGCAGTGATTGTGTCAGGGCCACCAAGATGCAATAACAGAAAAGGTGCCCATAATGCTTGAAGAAATTGGTCTTTGCTCTCTCTTTTGGAATTGGACTTGTCAACTTCTATTTGGTTCGTGGCAAGGATCCCCAATGCTACAGTTGCTAACTGATCTGCTGTCAAATATGTCACCCAAACAACAAAATTTAGGATCACACCTTTGATGCCACCTCTTTTGTGTTTTCTCATTGGACCACATATGATCAGGATAACTTGCCATAACAGGCTTAGTAAAACCAAAACACGTATTTCACATTTGTTCCATAGTGATAGTACGGATGCCGGGAAGATCTCCATCACTGTCTGCTGTATAATATAATAAAACATATTTGCTAACTAAAATAAATTAGTTAAAATTAACTAAAATTTACTTATTTAATATTTATTTTTTATTTTCCTAACATTACTGTAATATAATTTTGTGTGCTCGGTTTAATAAGTTAAGCATCTTTCGTTTCTTAAAATTAAATATTCTTTCATAAATCATAATGTCAAATGCCGCTTTTTATTTTTCTTGTGTGAGAGAGAGGTGTATCACAAGATGCTGTGAGGAGAAAAGTGTTTTAAATTACTATGAATTACACAAATCAGAGGTACCAATTTGTTTGTATTGTATTATTTTTTAAATAAACAATCACAAATTGAACGGTCTGATTTTTATTTTAAAAAATAAAAAAAATTAAAAATATAAATTGAACCCACTGATTTATAATTTATTTTTTTCTTTTATAAAAGATAATGTCAAATGCTAATGTATTCTAAATATGGGACGTACCTACGTTCTTTGAAAAATGTCAGAGGTAATAAATAAAGTAACAAGTTATGAAAAATGTCATATATATATTTGAAAATTCTAAAACAAATATAGTTAACCTTATTAATAGGTTATCCTTTTAAATCTCAATTATTTTTATATAAAACATTATAAAGTTAAAATTTAAAATTTCTTTACCTAATAAAATGTGTAATGCTCTTTACTTACACTTAGTTTGACAAAAAATTTAAAAAAGATTCTTGTGTTTTTGAAAAGTACAAATTTTTTATTTTGTATTTGATAAATAAAAAAATTATTTGTATCTGTAATTTTTAAAAATAAAAAAAAATTAAAATACTTAAGATGTAATTTTTTAAAGTTAGATTGGGTTTATCAAAATTAAAAAGTATAATATAATTTTATACATTAATTAATTTTTAAATTTAAGTATTATATTTATGTTTATTATAATATTTTAAAATTTTAAAAATTATTTTATTAAATATAATTATTATTTGAATTTATTAAAAATTATCTTTTAATTTAATTTACTAAATATAGATGTTATAAAGATGTTATAATAATTTTTAAAAAATAAAAATTTTACTAAATCAGACCTAAAAGATATTTAAAGATGAGTCCGTTAATAATGTTAGTAATTGCTATTAAGAGTTTAATTTTGAAAAGCAAGTGTCTTGATTTAAAGTTATGACAAAGTAACTTTCATATATTAATTAAAAATTAAAATTAATTAAAGCTTGTGTAGAGAAAAAGTTATGGTAAAGTTGATTGGGTTTTTATTAATAAGTTTGAAGAATGCCAATAGTTTCACCTTGAGATCAAGGGGAAAAAAAAAAGTAGTATTTCAACCATTCAATTGTTTAAAAGAAAAGAATAATAACTTTTAAAAAAAATAAGAAAATATTAATCTGTAAGCATTGTTTGGATTTGTGGCATAATATAGGAGAAAAAGGTCAGAGGACAAGTACTTTTATTAAAATTTGGTTAGTATTTAACCAATAAAAGAAAAATGAATAATCTCACACTATTAGATATAATCTCACACTATTAAAAATACTAATGATTATAAATTGATGACTTCAAATCACAAAATCTGCTGGTCCCTAACACCCATTATAGAAGTAATTTACTAATAATTCCAAATGTTTTCATTTATGTCAAATGTCAATAAATCATATTCCAATAATAAATAATTACCCTGGGTTATGAAATGTTCGATGTCAACATAATTCTTAAAATTATAACAAAAGTAACATACTAAACATAATTGAGATTTGGAAATTTAATCAATACTAACACTTTTATCATAGAATATATAAGAGATGAAAATGCTAGAAAATTAAATATGAAAATTTAGAATACGTAAAAGATATAAATAGGCAATGCTAGTTAATAACACCACATCTTTCAATTACTTGATATAGCATTCGTTGTAGTAATTAATAATAGTAATTAAGTAATAGAATGACATACCGTACAATGCAAATTAATCTACACACAAATTTTTGCTTTTCAAATTTCTTCTGATTTATAAGCCAGCTGACAATGGAAAGAGGAAATGAAAAGAGCATTAAAGACCATAATTAAAAGTTAGAATAAGGATTAAATTGAGAGGGAAGGAGGGATGATATGTCACACATATACACTTACACTGTATGGTAAATAATTTAATTGATTGTTGTAACAGTAATGTGCAATCATCATGCTATATATAGGGATTATAGAGACTATAGTAACAATGAAGTATTACAAAGGCATCTTACTTTAAGGATGTTTGTACAGTAAGACCAAGACATACACAAGCAACATGCATGTTTGTAAGTATGAAGAGATAATTTAATGCCAAGTTACGATCATTTTGGAATAATTCTAAAATCAAGCACACATTCTTTTTTTAATTTTAAGAGTAATATATTAATGGTCAATACCTTATGCTCTTTCCTATCAAAAAGATAATTATGAAGAAATATAATCTAGCTTGATCACATCAATCTTTAATGTTAGTTTAGAAAATTAAAAGATGTCACATTTAAATGCATATATTCTGCGTTTTAATTTTAGAATATAGTATTATCAAACGATTATTATTAAGAAAAAATTTAAGGGACTAATACTTTTATTAAAATTAATAATTAACTAATAAGAAAAATGAATAATTTTATATTATTAAATATAATCTTACATCATAAAAAATATTATTACTGATTAATTGATAATTATAAATTACAAATCTGCTAACACTTTAATACTCTTCTGTTATTAATATACTCTCTTCAATAATTCCCAATCAAAAGAAAAAGAAAATTTTATAGAGAAAACCTTGTAATATTATTTTGGATAATGATTATACCTTGCGTAATAGCTAGCTAGAATGCATTGCATTAAAGTATGACACACATAGTCAAGCAACAAAATTTATTTTATTCTTTCTTCCCAACAAAAAGGTAAAAGGATAAAAGTTACACAAAAATTAGCAAGTATTCCTAGATACGTGTGAATAGACCCTTGCATGCATATGTACGTATAAGAGAAAGTGTTAGACACGTTAATGAAATTTAACTTTACTTTAATAATAATTTTGAAAATAATATATATAAATGTGTAACTAGATCGCATTGTCTTGCAAATTCACAAGACATAAATTACTTACAAAGTACACAATATTATATATTAATAACAAAAAGCCGTAGCTTCCCCAATCATAAATTTTTTTTTCTTGCTTTTTCACGAGATACAAGGCGAGATTTAAATCATTGACACTTGTTTAAATAAATTAGTGAGTTAACTACTAGATCAATCCAACTTAATTTTTTCGATCATAATTTTATTAGATGAGTTTCCAGTTTTAATTTTAAGGGCCCATCTTATTTGTATTATTATTAATTGGCTGTCCCCTAGTACTCGGATGGTTATTCTAAATAATATAAAAAGATGTTCATTTTGTAACTCAATAGCTCTGTATTGTACATATTGTACAAATAGTCTATTATCTAAAGAGATCTGAAAAGAAAAAACATATTCGTAGTTGTAATCTAATCTTTTATTGCTAATAATGATAATTCAAATATTCAACTTAATTTTATTCTATACCTTGCTTAATAGTTAGCATTTTTTATTCCATGAAATAGACACCATACTTTTTTTATTCTTTTCCTCTTATTTTAGAAGTAACAAAAACAAAAGATATACATAGAATATATAGAAACATTTTTTTTCTTCATGGAAGCAAGTAACATTAGATTGGGAGTAAATTTGAATTCACATGGTATATATATCTTTAACTTTTAGAGTGAATAAAGTATTAAATGGTCAATATATCATAATCTCTTGCTTGTCAAAAATAAAAGAAAAATCATATCATTTTCATAATATTTATATTTAGAGCTCTTAAAAGTTAACATTACACATATATAATAGAAAAAAGTTTACATTACTCTAAATGCTATTAGTACATGCATCATAATAATTTTTCCTCTCTCCCACATATAAAGTAAAATAAATTATATACTGAAAGTAACATGTCTCGCTTTGTATTCGTCATGAAATAATTTTTTTTTTTGAAATTTAAACTCATAAGATAAGGTAGTATAAACGGTTATATCTATTTTTATATAAATTTTTTTATTTATTTTATATTATTTTTTTCATTTTTAAAATTCATTAATAATCAAAATTTAAATATTTTGAATATAATCATCTATGTTACTTTTTTTTATAGTTTAAACTTTAAAAAAAAGTTGTATAATGACAAAGATAATAATAACTTTGCTATGAATTTAAATTCCTATTATTATTATTATTATTATTATTATTATTATTATTATTATTATTATTAGAGACGGTAAGATCTGTAATTACAATTAATAAATTATATTAGATCCAATATTTAATTTGCATTACTAGAAGAGAATCAATTATCATGACACATCAATTATATTTTAAAACCGGTAAGTTTATAGTAACATTTTTGTTTTTCCACCATCCAAGATACTGAAAGGAAAAGTTTAGGTACATGAGTTTTATTAAAATTTGGCCAGCAAAGTAAAGTGAATAATTTTACATTTTTGAATAAAATTTTACACCATTAAAATAAAAAATGATGATTAATTGATAGTTATAAATCACAAAACTTGCTGCCCCTAATATTCCTCTTATTGAAATCCACAAACTCATCTTAGTCGTACTTAAAAGTAGGGATGTACATGGGTCAGGTCACACCGGATTTGACCTAACGTAGACCCGACCTGAATTATAGACCAGACCTAATTTTTAGACCCTAACCTAAACCCTAATTTTTAGACCCTAGAGCCTAACCTGTTTTTGTGTGACAAGAACCGCAAACACAGAACTAGAGAGCCTGAAAAGCAGTTGCTAACTGATCTGCCGTCAAATATGTCACCCAAACAACAAAATTTAGGATCACACCTTTGATGCCACCTCTTTTGTGTTTTCTCATTGGACCACATATGATCAGGATAAGTTACCATAACAGACTTAGTAAAACCAAAAAACGTATCTCACATTTGTTCCACACTGATAGGACGGACGCCGGGAAGATCTCCATCACTTTCTGCTGTATGCACCAATACGGACGTAATTGAAGAGGAAAAACTTTTAGTGGGAAAAAAAAGTTGCATAACATTGCAAATACAATTTAAAATTGTTCGTTATTTAACATTTTTATACTTCTTCGTTTGTATAGTATAATAAAAAATATCTGACAACCAAGATAAATTAGCCAAAATCAGCCAGAATTTATCATTAAAGTTGATTGGGTTTTTATTAATAAGTTTGAAGAATGGCAATAGTTAGATCAAGGGAGAAAAGTAGTATTTCAACCATTCAATTGTTTAAAAGAAAAGAATAATAAGTTTTTAAAAAAATAAAAAGAAAATATTAATGTGTAAGCATTGTTTGGATTTGTGGTAACATAAGGTGAAATACAATTTTTCAATGAGTTCAGAGTACAGTGCGATGTTTCCGATTTCAAGATAGAGGTGTAGAAGTAATCTGCTAATAATTCCAAATGTTTTCATTTTATGTCAAGTGTAACCAATCATATCCCAATAATAGATAATTACTCTGGGTTATGCAATGTTGGATGTCAACATAATTCTTAAAATTATAACGAAAGTAACGTACTAAACATAATTGAGATTTGGATAATTAATCAATACTAACACTTTTATCATATAATAATGAAAATGCTAGAGAATCAAATATGAAAAATCAGAATATGTAAGAGATATAAATTGGCAATGCTAGTTAATAACACCACATCTTTCAATTACTTGATATAGCATTTGTTGTAGTAATTAGTAATTAGTAATTAAGTGATACAAGGACATACCGTATAGTGCAAATTAATCTACACACAAGTTTTTGCTTCTCAAATTTCTTCTGATTTATAAGCTGACAATGGAGAGAGGAAATGAAAAGAACATTAAAGATAATAATTTAGAAGTTAGAATAAGGATTAAATTTTGAGAGGAGAAGAGAGGGATGATGGTCACACACTTAAACTATACGGAAAATTATTTAATTTGTTGTTGTAACAATAATGTGCAATCATCATGCTATATATAGGGATTTATAGAGACTACAGTAATAATGAAGTGTTACAAAGGCATCTTGCTTTGAGGATGCTTATACAGTAAGACGAGGACACACACGAGCAACATGTTTGTAAGGATGATGAAATAATTTAATATCAAGCTACAATAATTTTGGAATAAATCTAAAATCACATATTCTATTATTAATTTTAAGAGTAATATATTAATGGTCAGCATCTTATTTTCTTTCCTATCAAAAAAATAAAGTAAATTATACAGTAAAGATGTACAGATCTTTTTATTAATAGAATAAAAAAGATTGAGAAAATTAAGACCCATATTTTAAACATTAATAAAATAATAAAAAATAATTATAAAAAAATTTATACTCTTTTTATACAATTTTAGTCTGTATAATAGGATATCCAAAAAATAATTATGAAGAAACATAGTCTAGCTTAATCACATTAGTCTTCAATGTTAGTTTAGAAAATTAGAAGATGTAAAAATTATTTGCTCACATTTTTCTGCATTTTAATTTTATTCTAGTATTATCAAAGGATTATTTACTAATATACTCTCTTCAATTCCCTGTCAAAAGAAAAAGAAAATTATATGAATAAAGTATTATTTTTATTCTAAATATTTGGAATAAATTTTAAAGTTATTCTTAACATTTAAATTGTCATATTTAAGTTCCTAATGTTTTAAAATATTGTCCTGTCGTTAGGAATCTATTAATAGAATTGACGGCGAGACAAATTTGAGACAATTTTAAAATACTAGTCGTTGAGGATAAAAACGATACATTACTCTTAAAATAATTACCAAATCAAGTAAAATGAAAATAAATTTTAATGGAATGAGTTGCATTACAAATTCAAAATTTTTACTCATAAGATAATACTTCTAGAATGAGTAATAGATAAACTTCTGAAAAAAAAAAAACAAATATGATACATATACAATATATATAGTATGTCTCTAATGTATTGAAATTTTTTAATGTTTAACTTAGTTAAATTTTATTTTTAATTTTAAAATAAATTTTAATTTTATCCTTCAATAATATTAATTTTTTATAATAAGTAATTATATCATTATTTTTTTAATTGCATTTAAATAAGTTATTCATAATCACATTATTTTCATTCTAAATAAATTTATTTTTTAATTTTATTCTTAATCACATTATTTTTATTCAAAGTAGTTTTATTTTTTATTAAGAGAAAAATTAAAAAATAAATTAAATAATTGTCTATCTTAAAAAAGGTAAAATTATTGAAGGAAAAAAATTAAAATTTATTCAAAAGTTAAAAATAAAGTTTAATTAAATTAAACATTAAAAAATTTGGTATATTAAAAATAAAAAGATATAATTTATATTTTATTGTATTTGTATATTTTTTTTTAAATTTATATACTAATCATTTTATAAGTATAAGTAAAAATCTTGAATTTGTAATATATAATTTATTTTGTTAAAATCTATTATCATTTTACTTGATTTGGTAATTTTTCTAAAAATAATGTATTGTTTTTGTTTTCAATATTTTTATTCTATTTAAATTCTTGATATTTTAAAATTGTCTCAATTTTATCTTATTATTAATTTTATTAATAAATCACTAATAATAAAATAACATTAAAATAATATTAAAATATTAAAAATTTAAATAATATAATTTAAATATTAGAGATTTAGAGGTATTTAAAACTTACTCTAAATATGAGGAAGAAATCAATACTTTACTCGAATTATGTTCTTGCCGTGACAAGGTTATCTCTATTCTCTAATATTTTGGATAATGATTATACTTTGATAGTTAGAATGGATTGCATTAAAGTATGAAACGCATAGTCAAGCAACACATCTTATTTTATTCTTTCTTCCCAACATAAAAAGTAAAGGAGTAAAAGTTACAAAAAAATTAGCGAATATTCTTAGATATGTGTGAAGAAGAGTATTAGAGACCAACAGAATTTATAATATTTAATTATTAATTAATTATTAT
Organism: Arachis hypogaea; assembly: GCF_003086295.3. Lineage (NCBI taxonomy): Eukaryota > Viridiplantae > Streptophyta > Magnoliopsida > Fabales > Fabaceae > Arachis > Arachis hypogaea. The sequence continues at coordinate 95,553,961 of NC_092037.1, read as the reverse complement.
TAATATTTTTAATAATATATAATAATATATATTTGATAATATAGAATTAATTTTTTTATAATTAAATATTGACTAAATTTCAATAAAAATATTAATTTCTTAAATTTTTTCATGTGTGAATAGACCCTTGCAAGCATGTGTGCGTATAACGTGAATTGTTACATACGTTAATGAAAATTAACTTTACATTAATAATAATTTTGAAAATAATATATATAATATGTGTAAGTAGATCGCATTGTCTTGAAAATTCACAAGACATAAATTACTTACAAAGTACACAATATTATATATATTAATAACAAAAAGTCGTAGCTTCCCCATCATAATTTTATTAGATGAGTTTTCAATTTTAATTTTAAGGGCTCATCTTATAACACTCTCATTATTAGAATATTATATTTTTTGCTATGTTATTCTTGAGAAAAAATTGACCCTTCGAGTATTACAAATTGTATGAAAAAAGATTATAGAAGTAAGGGGCTTTAAAAAAGATATAGATATATAGTATCTATCTATGTATATTGAATTGCGAATATAGAAATAATACAATTATTTCAGATTCGACAAAATCTGGATATCCGATATAGATGAAAGAAAGTAAATAAAATGGGTGGAAACATTTTTCAATAGCGAAATATATTTCTAATAAATTCTACAGTTCCGACATAATTATATATAGAATTAGATTCTATTTTATACTTCTCAATATACTCTTTTCTACTCATCCTATTCCTATTAACTGAATATATATATTCAGTTAATAGGAATAGGATGAGTAGAATCCATAAAAAATACTTATCGAAAAAAGTGATCCATTGAGTCATACTAAGTATATTTGAATTCTATTGATTATAGACTATCTTTATAACAATATAAGAAAAAAATGCGATATATAAATTCAATATTCTATAATTAATAATTATATATAGCAGGTACAAATATTAAATCGAGGTACCCATTCTATGATAAACTTACCTTCCATTTTTGTGCCTTTAGTGGGCCTAGTATTTCCGGCACTTGCAATGGCTTCTTTATTTCTTTATGTTCAAAAGAACAAGATCTTTTAGATACGGACAATAGGCACAAATCAAGTATATTTTTTTAGATCAGGGAGCAACTTGATGAATAATCACTCCTAAAGGTTTACACCATAATAGTGCTAGTCGATGAGAGTTACTTCGGAAACAAAGAAGAATCAAGTCAAATTCATTTACTTAGCAAGGAGTATTATGATTACTTTATATATTTAATATTAAAATAGGAGCCTGTGACTCGATATTGTATCGTTAAGTTTTTTGAAAATTGGAAAAAATAAATACTTTAAAAACAAGCAGGCATAGATTCATATACAAGATTCCTTACATAATATCTTATAATATAATATACATATAAAACATACAACTCCTATCCCTCTTACAAAATTGTAATAACAAAGACGAGGGAAGAAAATAATCTAAACAATACAACAACGTATAAACCAAACACATGCATTATAATTCTCTTTAATGCCTCTTCTTCTAGTTCCTGAAAAGGTAAAGCTTTAGGGGGTGAGAACCTAACCACACGGTCTCACCACGGAGTTTCAAAGTTGTCATAAGAAGATATTTAATAAGAAAACTGTTTCAAGCTCAGTGATTATCATTGCCTTATGAATTTTTTTAAAAACCAATAGGTAATAATTCAAAACCTTTTCAAATGAACAATGTTTAATCTTTCAAAAATTCGAAACATTTCCTTTCTTATAAGAAAATCTCAATCAGAGACCAATCACGCAATTAAACAACACAATCATTACTTCAGCACCAAAATTCATTCTCAAATGTAGCACGCCAGGACAAACACAAGCAAGACAGACAAGGAAAGCACAAGTAGATAGCAATTACAGCAAATAGTTCAAATAACAGTTAAGAACAGTTTAGCAATTAGGCAAACCAAAACAAGTTTCAATCCAAGCAAAACATATAGATACATATGATGCATGCCTGTCCTATGGCTGATGAGGCTCATCTGTCGGTTATCCAGCCAACCCGACAAGTCTGAATTGTTCTTAGACTGTCCCCCGACGTACATTTCCAAGAGTCTATGCATAACTTTTTCTCAAATAATCAATATTGCTCAATGGGGGTAATATTATTCCCTGAAATTTATATAGTGCCCGGTCACACTTACGTCGTAGGGTCAACAGAGTATCGAATTTTCAACCTGGTACACGTGGTGGCAAGTCATGGTACTTTATCCAGGGAACCTCGTATCTCAGATAATTCAAATTCATAAGCTAAATGAATAATTATTCAGAGATCATATTTCAACATTTTCAATCCATATCTCAACATTCTCATCATTCTCAACATCATCATCATTCATCAATCCAAATCTCATTTCCAAATTCATTCAAAAACCATATTCCAAAGAAAATTCTCAATCATCCTTCTTTCCATTCCGTTCACTAACAATTCCCAATCCAAAACATAACTCTTCCTTTGATAAATGAGGTAATTTTAAATCATTATAATACTTAAAACCTTTTAAAATAACTACTTCCAATGAAACTTCTAATTTTATAAAATTTCGGCAGCATCCCCTCTAAAACTCGGATTCTGCCACCTTTTTCGGGTCTCAACCAAACCAAACCAAACGCCTGCCAATCAGTCAAATCACTTCCAATAACCATTATCACAACAACACTCAATCCAAAGAAATTGAAAAATCTAGAATTCAATCAACTAATCCTATAAATCGCAATTTAAACCAATTTCAACCAACAACATCAATCAATAGTTAAAAATTCTCAGACTTCTCAAACAGTGTTAAACCAAACCATTCCTCAAACACTTTTCTAATCATTTCCAAAATAAAAAATCATTCTCAATAAATAACCCGTTTTCAGATATCAAGTCCTTTTCAAATTTATTTTTAAAATCAAATTCCGATACTAAATCGGGTTTAATATCAAATCAAATCTCAATATTAAATCTTTTCTAAAATCAAATTGTTTCCAAAATTAACCTAAAAGTCAATAATAAATCTTCTCTAATAATTCAAGGAAAACCACTTTAACAACATCAATCAACTAATCCAAATATCCACTTTCTCAATCGATCAGTTTATTAATCAAACTAATAATCTCATTCAACCAAAACAACTCAATTCAATTCATAAGACTCGCAAAATCACAAAAATATATTTTACGCGTTAATATCGATTTATAACAACCCTGTAATGTAAAATAGATTTAAGAAAAATCCCTACCTCGATTAGTCGCAAGATTTGTGAAATGAAAATTGGTTAGACTAAGGATGAAATATTTTCTCAAAAATCCTGGAAAAAAAAATACTTAGATGCAAAATCTCATAAGAACATGTATAAAAATTGTGATAAGATTGGAAGTGAATCAAGTTGTAGTCAATGAAAAAAATCTAAAGTAGAAATTGTTTTCACATGTCTTTAGAAAAATAGGTGAAGTATTGCAGATAAACAGATTTAAACCATATAAAGATTCTTTAATCCATATAAGAAAGTATATGCTAAATTAAAAATGATCTCATCAAATATTCGAAGGGTGGTTGTGAAACAGAATTTGGTAGGGAAAAAAAGTCAATTCAAAACTTTTTCAATTTAAAACAAGAACTCTAAAAATAGACTGTAAGGGATGATGCATCTCACCAACACAAGCTTAGTTTATATCAAGGAGATACACAGATCACAAAGCAGTTAAAGTTAGGAACTGTGATGTCAAAAATTTAAGAGATAATCAAGAATATGATCAATGAGAACAAGATTTTATGAAGAAGAACATAGTCAATAATAAAGATAGATATGTTTTGAAAGTCTCAGGTAAATCCTCAGGAATACAACGAAACATGATTATGGACGAATAATAAAATATGGTTAGAGAATAGTCAAATCATGGTTCAAAAAAAGAAACCTGAGTCAAGGAACTTCCATGAGAATAGTAAAGAAGAAATAATATGCCAACCTAAGCAACGTGAACAAGAATCATAAGTTGAAACCAAGCACGAAAAGCGAATTCTAGTATCCCCGAACCACGTGACTCATATTACTTATTACTTATCAATTTCAATTCGCCTATAATTACCTATTAACTTTCCCGTTCACATAAGTTATCAACATTAAGTTGGCCAGACTTAACATCAACAGATATGCAACAGTAAGCTAACAGTATTAATTAATAGGCAGTCATGTGCATAAAATTCTAATTCTTGTTATTCTACAACTCCTAGATTTTATAATTTAAATATGAAAATTATCCAATAATTATAAAATTAGATAAAATTTCTAATTTGATTATCAAAACTTGATTTAGTTAGCTTTAATAAAATAATTTCTAAAATTAAAATCTTTAATAAATAAATAAACTGAAATTGACTCATAATAAGATCTTTCAAAAGTTTTGGGTCTTACATCCTGCTCACCTCCAGTGACAGCAAGTTCCGCCAACGGCAGAGGCGCAGCCAGAAGCTTCGGCAGCAGCGAATCTGGTGGTGGTTCAGACGAAGACGACACCGGCAACTGGGCAAAACTGGCTCCGACGGCGCACGGGTGTCCTTCCTTCTCCTCTCTTTAATCGCGTCACTCCCTCTCTTCGCGGCGGTGGCACGGCAGCAGTGACGAGCTTCAGCAGCGGTGAATCACTGGCGATGGAGGTTTGGCAGTGGTGAACGGCTTCTCCTCCTCTGTGTGCACTCTGCTCCTCCCTTCCACCAATCAGCGACGGCAACGCGGATAGGGTGCGGCAGTGCAGACGACAGCAGCTCCCTCTCTCTCTCTCAAACGTGTCGCTCTCTCCCTTGGTTCTTTCCTGCGATGGCGACGGTGAGGACGGCATGGGCTGGACGCAGGCTGGGCAGCAGCGGATCTTCAAAGCCTCCTTGGCGCTGCTGCTACTCCAAAATTTCGCTTCTGTTTCTTAGGGTTTGATATCTCACCCTCCTACAGCTCTACCTTTTCAGGAACCAGATGAAGAGGCATTAAGGAGAGTTATACTGTATTTGGTTTATATGTTGTTGTATTGATTAGATTATTTTCTTTCCTCGTCTTTGTTATTACAATTTTGTAAGAGGGGTAGGAGTTGTATGTTTTATATATGTATTACATTATAAGATGTTATGTAAGATGTCTTGTATATGAATTTATGTCTGTTTTTTTTTAACATAAAGTATTTACTTCCGATTTTTAGAGAAATCAGCGATACGGAATTGAGTCACTGGCTCCTATTTTAATATTAAGTGTATAAAGTAGTCATAATACTTCTTGCTATCAGAGTAACGCAGCTGGAAGCGTGACTTTCTGATAATGAGAGTGTTACACATCTTATTTGTATTATTATTAATTGGCTAGGTAATATTCTGATCATTTAGGAAAAACAATAAAACATATTCGTCTCGTGTAAAGTCTTAATGTGATCTTTTATTGCTAATAATGATAATTCAAATATTCAACTTAATTGTATTATATATTTCAATAGCTATCATTTTTGTTCCATGAAAAATACTTGGGCACCATAACTTTTTTATTCGTTTCCTCTTACTTTAGAAGTAAACAAAAAGAAAAGATACTCAAAGAATATATATATATATATATATATATATATATATAAACATTTCTTCTATTCATGGAAGCAAGTAAAATTACATTTGGATTAAATTTAAATTAATTAATCTCTACATTCAAGTTATTTAACTAACCAAGTCCAATCAAGTAGTTTTAATCTAATTCATCTCCACGCGCCACTATCTCTAACAAACTTTTGATTCAACGCGTGAATACATATAACTGTATTTTTATTTTATGCGGATTTCGTTTCCTTTTTCAAATTTTCTCAGCGTTTTCTGTGTCTCTACGGTCTGTTCCATCTCTGCGTTTTCTGTATTTTTCTTCCTTCTCTATATTCTCTGCGTTCTCTTTGTTCAAGTTTAATGTTATTTTATCTGATTTGAAGATTTGGATCAAATTAAAGTTTTTGAAATCAAAGCATGAAATTAAGGTTGAACAAGCATTTCATTGTCAAAGATAATGAATGATTCAAGTTTAAACTGTCAATTGAACTAGAATAAAGTGGATTATTATTTTGAATCGAATCAAGTAGGTGAGGTGTGGTTCTTTCTAGTTAATATAATTCATTAGTAGTTTATGATTCTGTAGGTGAATAATGTTTTTGTTTGTGAAAATTGCTGTCATGGTTGATGGTTTGAATTGAATGTAATGTAAGAGTTCTGAATCTGAATTATTATTGTGATGAATCTGTTCCGTTTCCATTTCGGTGTATTTCAATTATAAATTGGTGTATTTTGGAAATGCTTTCGGTGTTTTTTTTAGTTCATACTTTTAATTGAAACAGAGAGAATTGCATTATTGTTTTGAATCGAATCAAGTGGTAAGGTATGGTTTGAATCTAGTTAATATAGTTTCTTAGTAGTTTATGATTCTATAGTTGAATAATTTTGTTTTTGTTTGTGAAAATTGTTGTTTATAGTTGTTGGTTTGAATTTGAAAGTAATGTACAAGTTCTAAATCTGATTTTATTATTTTAGTGAATTTGCTTCGTTCCTAGTTTCAGTGTATTTTAGATTCTAATATTGTTCGTTTTGGAACGATTTCGGCGTGTTTTCAGTTTCTGTGGGATGGTCATGAGCAGCTTGTTCCAAAGGTTGGAATGACTTTTAACACGGTTGAAGAAGTTAAAAAATTCTACAAAGATTATTCTAAACTTGCAGATTTTTCTAAAAAATTTTGAAACACAAATAACAAGGGAAGTAAAATTAATAACCAATTGATTACTTGTAACAGAGAGGATAAATGAAAATCGAACATATCTCCAACTGAAAAGACAAATTCCTCAGTTGGATTAAGTTGTCCTGCAAGAATTTGTATACATATATTGAAGGCTAGGACGTTGGTGTTTGGATCATTTTGAATGTTGTGTTGCATCATTCACATCCATACTGTCCAAATCAAGCAGAGATACTTAAACAATACAGGAAATTAAGCATGTATGTACGACGTATATAATAGAAAATAACAAAGAAGCCGAAATTAGACCAAGCAAAACATATCAATAATTTGTCCTAGCAACAAGGGGTTATCGTGAATTAAGTTTTATTGAAAAATATAATAATAAGTTACTTTTCTCCTTAGCATAATTTAATGCTACTGTAACCCCAGTATTCATCACTTTAATCAACTCTTCCAACTTTTCCACCAATATTGAGCTGTCTTGAGATTTTTCCATGTCAGTTGGTGGTTAACCCTCTTGAGTAAGTGTAACTTCATCACTTGATTGAGTAAAGCCAAGGCTAAATGATGTGCAAAAAATTTCATCTTTAATGCAGTAGTAGCAACCATCATTATTACATTATTCACGGTTTGAGCAGGTGGATGACTGCATGGTAACACATAAAATAGTTTAAGAACACACAAAAAATATTAAAAAAGAATTTTATTAAGTAGAAATTAAACATTAGTAAGAGCTACTTCCTCATGAGATTCTTGTTGAGCTTGTTGAGGTTGTTCTTTGGGTCGAAGACTTTGTAATAGGCTGTTGAGTTTATGGAGGACAGCAGGATTACAAAAAAGAAATTTAATTAATACAACTAAACCAAGTGCACCTCAATTCACATGAAATACATTAAAATACAAATCAAATACATCACTATTTAAAAGATATGCAACTCAATAAAATATGCACAAAATGATACCAGAAGCATTACAACAAATTTCTATGGGCTAGTTACAAAAAATGCATCAACAAAGTTTCTCAAAATAGACAAAATCAATATTCTGTTGCCTAGTTACAACAAAAAGATGACAACAACACCAAGTGCACCTCAAATCACATGCAATACACCGAAAGATAAACCAAATACACTGAAACTATTAGAAAAGAAATTTAAGTAATACTTACGCATTAATAGTTTCTTCTTCTATATATTTCTCTCTAGGAGATTTTGCAGCAGCTTGTTGAGTGTACAAAAGGCTTGAGGCAGGTACTTTCGAAAGCGAAGCAAATACTTGAAGTAGAACTCTAATGAAGACAAAAATAAAAAAATTAATATGGAATAAACATTCAGGTGCAAATGATTAACTCAATGAAAAGAACATTAAAAGTGAATTGAAAAACTCATATATCCATTGGTTCTGATTGAGAATGAGTCTGTTTCTGAAGAACAATCATTTGTTCTTTGAGATTATTACTTCTTGAACAAGAGTTGGTTCATTCAATGATTCTTCTTGTTCCTTGAACCTGAAATACACCGAAATCATCTCACGACTACACCTTAAGTATTCAACAAAAACACAACTTTTGTTGTATGAGAATTTATATAGTTGCAATTTTTTCTTTTTTTTCTTATTTTTTTTTCTTGAATAAAATCTTAAAGAAATTTAAAAAAAAAATATATATATATATATATATATATATATATATATATAAAATCAGAAGCAGAATATGGTAGCACAAGAATTAAAGAAATAGTAAGAGAAACAGAAATTGCATGTTATCACTTGGTTGATTTATATTGCTCTAATAGTTTGTCTGTGTTTGAAATACAGTATCCTTTTCACTTGTCAAATTTACATGTGGTATTCTAAGGACAAAATAAATATTATTCACTAAAATTAGAGTAATTATTACATCAAGTTTTAGAAAACTTTAGCAAAGAAATAATTTCATACATTAAATTTTACATTTGTAAAGAATCATAGTGAGCTTCTATGGAGTGGAGCACACTTTCTGAAATATCTGTGTTTTTTTCTGTATCCTGAAAAAACAAACAATCAGCAGGCAAAAAAAACTCAATCAAAATATACCGAAAAATAATACATACTTTTGTGCAGACTTATCATTTATTTTTTTAATCTTGTTTTTCTTATTTCTTGTATTTGTTCACTTCTGACAGTACATGCAAAAGATTATGTTAATAAATAAAATTCGGATGAAAAAGAAAACATAGCATTACAATGATAGTTTCTGAATCTTACTCATCAGATTCAATTTCTTTTTGGGAAAATGAATCCTCAATAACATGTTTCCTTTTTTTGGATTCAATCCTAGAAAAGCAAACAATGATCAGGCAAATAAACACAATAAAATTGACAAAATAAACCGAAAAGTAACACTTATTTTTTTGCCGGCTTGTGGTTTTTTTTCTTCAATCTTCTTTTTCTTATTTCCTCCATTTCTTCACTTCTGACAATACATGCAAAAAATTCTGTTAATAAATAAAATTTTGACGGAAAAAAACATAATATTACAATGATAGTTTTTGAATCTTACTCATCATCAAATTCAGTTTCTTTTTCGAAAGATGAATCCTCAATAACGTGCTTCTTTTTTTGGATTCCTTCCTAAAAAAGCAAATAATTATCAGGCAAATAAATACAATAAAACTGATAAAATACACCAAAAAGTAACATACATTTTTGCAGGCTTGTGAATTTTTTTTGTTAAATCTTCTTTTTGTTATTTTCTCTAATTCTTTACTTTTGACAATACATAAAAAAAATTCTGTTAATAAATAAAATTTTGATGAAAAAATAAAACATAGCATTCCAATAATAGTTTCTGAATCTTACTCATCATCAGATTCAGTTTGTTTTTCGAAAGATGAATGCTCAATAACGTGCTTTCATTTTGGATTCCATCCTGGAAAAACAAACAATCATCAGGCAATAAACACAATAAAATTAGGTTGCTTTCTTACTAATAGTTACTTCTTTGCCATTCTCTTAGGTTGCTTTCTTCTTTTTGATATCTCCTCTGAGTCATGTTCAGAATCAGACTTAGCAACACTTTCATTTTTCAAAGAAATAGTCTTCTTCTTTTGTGGCATCTTTTGTTCCTTCTTTTACTTTTTTTTTTTGTCTTTTGATTGTTCTCTCAGCTGTGCTCTTTTCACAATGCCCTAAAATAGAAAAAATATTAATTTACATAACATATTTAAAACAAATACACCGAAATTAAAAAAAAATTCTGTTGAATTATCATATCATCCTTAATCTCAGTTTCTATTCTTTCAACTAGCAACTCCCTAGTCTAATGTCGCACCTACTGTACGGTGGTCCAGAAATTGTATGCACCGGCTTATTCTTGTGTGTGAATTCATGAAAATATACAATCATCAGAGTAAAAAGGCAGCTATCAATAGAATATTTTTTTTTGATGTGTGCTCTCTAATGCCCTTGATGAGGAAGTTGAGCACATGACCACCTCAATCCCGTTCATGTATTGTGTCCACATGAAGAATGGGCGGCATGTGAACCGGAGAAATTTTGTTTATCATTGTCAGCAACAAAAAGCACATCTGAATATAAAGAATGAATCTCCTCTTGAATTTTAGCCAATTTTCCTCTCCATCAACACTCATCTTCATCATAGATTTTGTCAATTGCGATAAAGTCAAGCCTTGAAAGTTTTTAACAACTTCCTTCTGCTCCTCACTATATCTTTAAATTTAATTTTGCGTGGATAGCATGCCCTACAAAAACAGCAAAAATATTTCAATAACAGAAATAATTTGATAAAATATCGAAATTTGATTTACAGAATAAATTACAAAATAATTTTTTACCAGAAGCATTCAAATCAAGGACATATCTTATATTTTCTTTGGTGATGTCGATTACACTATACCGTGTGTGCAGTGTGTTATTGTACAGATCAAATGAATATACCAATTTTTTCAAGGGCTTATGTGGTATATTCATGGCAGGGTTACGTTATGCATCATACCACCAAATTCAAATCCTTGAACAATGGCTTCTCATCATTACTCATATTTTGAAATCTATCATTAATGAATATTGTGGAGCATCTCAAATCATGAATTTTCTATAAATAAATGAGAATCATATAAATAAACTATATTTATACAAAAAAAATTTGAATTGTTCTAACATATATATGCTTACATTATATTTTGGTGCTTCTTTTTTTGCGATGCTCCTCCCAACAACTTTTTTTATTGTCATTTTTTTGTAAAGAATAAAAAAAGTTTAATAGGTAACAACAGTATCAGGTGCACCTCAATTTATACAAAATATACCAAAAGACAAACCAAATACACCACTATTATTCTTTGATTACATCACACAATGTGAGTTCAAAAAGACATTCAACTCAATCAAACATGCATAAAATAACACCAGAAGCACTATAACAAAATTTTATGGGTAAGTTACAATAAAAAAAGGACAAAAACACTAAGTGCACCTCAATTTACATAAAATACACCGAAAGACAAACTAAATACACTGCTGTTATTTTTTTATTACATCATACAATGTGAGTTAAAAAAGACATGTAACTCAATCAAACATGCATAAAATGACACTAAAAACACTACAACAAAATTTTATGGTTAGTTACAACAAATTCATGAATAAAATTCCTGAAAAATGGACAAAAACATATACAAATCACTCAAATATGTACAAAATAACATCAGAAGAACAAGAATAATATTTTGGTGTATGTCTAGTTCTGGCAGAAAGAGGACAACAACACCTAGTACACCTTAATTCACATGAAATACACAAAAAGTTGTTACTGATTATTACAGACAAACTCAGTTCGAAACATGCAAATACTCAAACATGCACAAAAACACATTCAAATCTCTCAAACACATACAAATATAGGTTAAATTATACGAGAAGTACTACGTAATATTTTTACACTGACCTAACATAGTTATCACCAAATAAACAGTATAATGAGAACAGTAATATGTACTTTAACTCAAGAACACAAAATGAATCTACTAAATAAACAAAAATATGACTATCTAGTGTTTCGCGATCGAAATGAGAAAAAAAGTAGAAAAATTGGACGATTAGTGAACAGTACCTTCAATAATCTTTTGTCTTCTGTTTCTGTATTTTTTGGTGAAGATTTTGAACTTAGCTTTGAGATTTCCTTAAATTTTGCGACAATTTTTAGAGATTTTGAGTGTCGTTTAAATTTTGAACGTTACAGTTTTGATCGAGAAAGAAAAAGCATTTTTCATAATAATGTTCACGCTATGGAACAGGAATGTATGTTTACACGCACTCTAATCTGAGGTTGATTTTTATTGGACTTGAGCTAATTTGTTTAGACTTGATTGTTAAAAAAGGTGAAAACTCAGGTGTTGTGAAATTGATAACTGAGAGTCGTTAGATAATTTAACTAATTTGACTAAATTTTTAGCTAATAATAATCAACTATCAACTTTACATAAAATCAATAAAATCAACTGTACCTGAGTTTTTACCAAAAAAATTTTTTTGTATATATAACAAGACTGAATTTGAATTCACATGGTATATCTTTAACTTTGTATATATAACAAGACTGAATAGTGAGTAAGATATTAAATGATTAACATCATAATCTCTTGCAGGTCAAAAAGAAAAGAAAAATTATATCATCTTCATAATATTTATATTTAGAGTTCTTAATTTCTTATAGTTAACATTACACTATAATCGGAAAAAATTACATTACTCTAAATTCTATTAGTAGAGGAATCATAATTATAATAGTTTTTCCTCTTTCATCTCCCACATATAAAGTAAAATAAATTATATACAGAAAGTAGCATATGTCTCGCTTTGCATGAAGGTAATAATAACTTTCCTATGAATTATTATTATTATTATTATTATTATTATTATTATTATTATTATTATTATTATTATTATTATTAGAGACGGTAAGATCTGTAATTATAATCAATAAATTATATTAGATCCAATATTTAATTTGCATTATTAGAAGAGAATCAATTCTCATAAGTCATAACACACCAATTATATTTTAAAACCGGTAAATCTATAATAAAATTTTTGTTTTACCACCATCGAAGTTATTGAAATCCACAATTTATCTTAGCCGTACTAATGACACATGTTCTAAGGTTTTTTTTTTTTTTTGTTCCCTTTACAAGTAAACTCATTTTTCTCATAATTTCATACAAAAGAATTAGATTTTAGAATAATGATAAAATTCTAAAGATAAGATAGATAATAAATAATAAAATAATAATTTATAAATTTTAAAATAAATTTTAAAATTAAATAATATATAAAGAATCAATTACTAAATAAAATTAAATAAAAATTATTTAATAATTATTAAAAAATTTAAAAAATATATTTTATTATTAAGACTATTTAATAGTTTTTGAAACTATTAAAATGGAAGCCACTTTTTCAATTCAAATGAACACTATTGTTTAAGAAATTTATAAAGTTGTTAAGAAATTAAAAAATCTATTCCATCAGTGACACTGTTAAAATTAAAACTGTAAAAATAAAACAAAATCAGAACACATGTGGCTAGATTAATTCTTTGACTTTTGAATTTTTCTACGAATCAATTTAACTGACAAAAATTAAAGATTCAAGTATTACTCTCAATAATAAACAAAATACTATTTTCACTCCATTATTTTTATCTATCCTTTTTCTTTTATTATATTTCTAGTCAAACTAGATAATGTCTACAAGTCTCTAAGCCTGACGCATCACTTTAAAAGCATACAAATGTATCCATGTGCATGCAACCGTTCTAGTAACATGTATGTAGCATTGCTAATAATGAATGTTGTTCATATTGCATTCTGATCTCCTAAATTAAATAACACCCCTTATAAATTAAAAAAACAAAAACATATCACTTAATTCATATAAAAATCAAGTGATAAGTGCATTTTCTTTTTAGGATTTATTTGTGAGTGGAATTTTAAGGTGAAAAAAGAAGAAAATTGTAGTGTAATTTTTATACTATAAACATTCTATTTTCCTCCCTTAGCTAGTAATATAATAATGATAATGGGTCCTAAATGAACTATAGAAAGCCCTTCTCTTTGCAACATTGTATAGCTCCATCATACATTTCATTTATGCCATACTTAAACTTGAAACCTGCATCCAACAGCTTTCTTGATGATAGATCACTGAACTTCAGATCACCATTTGTTGTCTCCCTTAACTTACTACAAAACAGTTAAGAAAAAAAAGTTATTTATATTCATCAATAGGCTTTAATTTTCTTTTCTTAGTAAAATTAATAAATAAATAAAAGTGCTGAATAAACATTTTAGTGTACCTTTTTTTGCAAAATAAAAATATTATTGATACACCAAATAAACAAACCCATATAAAAAAATATGATTATCATTAATTAATTATATATTTAGATTTTTATTAATAACACAAAGGGAATGTATATTAGCTATTTAAAAAATTCTAATATCAAAATAGTGTTTACAATAAAAAAAAATAAATCGGTAATTTTATGCTTAAGAAAAACTTAATTAAAGAAAAAAGGGGTAAAAAAAAAATAAAAAAGTGAAATAAAATATGGAACTTACTTGGGTAGTGAGATATGAAGGTGTGGGTATCTTTGAGAAAGTAATTGATAAACCTGATAGAATGATACTTGGTGGGAGGAACAAATGTACCTTCCATTAGCATGAGCATATTCAAAAAGAAATATAAGTGCATTGGCAGCATCATCTATATGCACCATGTATGAGTTGGTTAGATACTCGTATTTACTATGGTCTCCTGCACACATATATATAAAAGTCTATGGATGGTGAGGAATATACGTACGGATTTATTCAAATTTAAAATTATTTTAAAAATAAAACATTTAATCAATGTAATATTAAAATACCTATAAAAACAAAAGATATATAATTGTACGTATATAATTTGACTAAATTTTTTAGTTTAATTTTGATTGTAAAATATTTTACACAATCGTATATTAAATCCGTTCTTTTATATGATTATTGTTCACGCGGTCAATGTAAAAAGTAGTTATTTTTACTGATGTGGTGTTACTAATTGAATACACGTATAAAACTACTTTACGATGAACTAAAGTGTAGAGTCTTTTAAAATTAAATTCTTATTATAAAATGATGAGTTACAAGATTTTGAGAAAATCATCGTCATAAAAGTTAATTAATTATTATGGCGAGGGAAAATATAAAGTCTTTTAAATTTTTTTTGAGTAAAATATCGTTTTTATTCCTAATGTTTCGGGTAAGTCTCAAAGTTGTTCGTAACGTTTTAATCGTCCTATTTAAGTCTCCAACGTTTCAAAATTGACTTAATGTTGTCCTGCCATTAGGGATCCGTTAACAGAATTGACGGCGGGACAAAATTGAGACGATTTTGAAACGTTAGAGACTTAAATAGGACGAAAACGTTGGGGACAAAAACGATACATAAAAATAAATTTTAATTTAATTTTATCTTTCAATAATATCAATTTTTTCCTTTACATAGTATTCAATTATTTTTTAATTACATCTAAGTAAATTACTTTTAATCACATTACTTTCATTTTAAATAAATTTGTTTTTTTATAATTTTAAAGAATTTTGATACATTAGAGACAAAATGTATAATTTATATTTTATTATATATATATATATTATTTTTTTTCCGCAAGTTTATATACTAGTCATTCTACAAACATTTCATGATAACTAAAAATCTTTAAGAGTAAAATTATAAAAAGAATTAATTTATTTAGAATGAAAGTAATATGATTAAGTATAATTTACTTAGATGTGATTAAAAAATAATTGAATAATATGCATAGTAAAAAATTGATATTATTGAAGGATAAAATTAAAATTTATTTCTATGTATCGTTTTTGTCCCCAACGTTTTCGTCCTATTTAAGTCCCCAACGTTTTAAAATTGTCTCAATTTTGTCCTGCCGTCAATTCTGTTAACGGATCCCTAACGGCAGGACAACGTTGAGTCAAGTTTGAAACGTTAAGAATTTAAATAGGACGATTGAAACGTTAAGGATAATTTTGAGACTTACCCCAAACATTAGCAACAAAAACGATATTTTACTCAATTTTTTTTCCAGGTGTTTGCTCTTGAAAATAAGATGATCTTTTTTAGATATTAGTCTCTCGATACTTATATTATAACAAATTATTACATAATCAACAAATAATATAAAAAAATTATAAAATATTAAAAAATAAAAATATTTAAAATTCAATTAAGAAAATATCCAATCTAAATTTAACAAATGTTATCTTTAGCAAATTTTATATTGAATTTATTTAATAATTTAATTGAAATAGACTATTATAATGTAAATTCTTAATATTATTGAATAATGAAGAGAAATTGAAATGCATACCTAATAGGATGGCGAGTGCTATGTGTACGGATGAAGGCATGTTGGGACAAATAAATGGTCCAACGACCAAAGGAAGAACCAAACTCACAACCTCCAAACCATTATTTTGTCCAAACTCCAATGCAGCCTTCTCAGTTAAGATCTTTGATACCAAATATGAAGAGCTTACAATATTGTTACCATTTTGGCAAACTTCAATTTCGCTCCATGTTTCTTCATCCACCGTTTCCAACGCATTCTTACCTAGGTTGCGTGACAAATACGATACATAAATACAATAATTTCATAAAATACGGAGTTTAGTGGCGAAACTCATAGAGGATAGAGGATTTACTGATTTAGTGTCGGTACAATAGAGATTAGCTTTTAATGCTATCTGAAACTAACTAAAGACTTTTAGACAAAGAATAAAGAAAAGTCTCATGGTGATAATGTCTTTTAATTTATCTTTATGAAAGTGCTACATTAAGAATAGAAAAGGAAGAATATATATCCCGATTTAAATACAACTTTGAGGTATGCTAGAATATTGTAAGACAAAGGTGGCTGCTAGAATATTTTGCTGAGTTTGAATTTATCATTTTTATCCTGTATTATTTTTTAGATTGGATTCGAGTCATACTTAGGATAAATTTGGTTTTGTCCAAAATCATAATTTATAATTAAAATATATTTTAAGATAAAGTTAATTACAAAATATTATATTTTTATATTTTAATTAATATTTTAATATTAAAATTTATTTTTTTATTTTAAAATTAATTTATTATAGTGTAAATATAATTTCACATTTGTTAAATTTAATTTTTAAAATTTAAAATTTCTGAATTTATCGTATAAAATTTATATAATTGTATACACTAATTTTACATCAAATCAACTTCATTAGGTTTTGAGTCAATTTAAGAATAAATTGAATTCTTTAAAATAGATCCGATAAAAATATTAATAAAATAAGGAATATAAAAATTTTTCCTTAACGAATATAAAATAAGGAACCTAAGCTGTTCTTTAGTTAAAAAAATTGATCAAAAATAAAAATTTATAAAGCAGTAACAGTATTTAATAGTTAACAAACACCTATAAGCTAGCAATAAAATTTGAAGTATGGAAAAATTTTAAATGTACCTAAAATATCAATATTATATTAATTTTAATTAATATATATTATATATTTTTTATAATTAAAATTAACCATTAAAACTATTAAAATATCTGTATTTTATTAGGTACACTTCAAATTCTTTTTATAATTATAATTATGCATGTATTTGTAGTTAAGAGAGATTGTTGTTTACCATTGTTGTACAAGACAGTGACAGCACTGGAAGCGTAAACCACTCTTCTGACAGTCTTAGAGCGAAGGCAAGCTTTCAAGATTCCAAGTGTACCTTCCATGGCTCTCTTTGTCACCTTTTCTTCGCCCTCTTCTCCATTCACATCCATTGGATGAGCAAGGTGGAACACCCCTACACACCCTTCAATTGCCTCGTCATAACTACCCAATTCTTCAAGCTCTCCATGGAACATTTTCAGCCTCTTCGATGCTCCTTCTAACTTTCTCAAATAGCTCAGGTCTTTCTTCTTTTCTGTCCATACATAAAATTAAATCTCAACTTTTAATTTCAATTATTATAAAAGCCAATAAGATTATACACTAAGTGTTTTACAACTCACTTTCTTTTTCCTTTTTTCCTAACCAATTAAATTGAACTTCTAGGCAAAAAATTAAGAGCTTCTTAACAACTTTAAATTAATGCTAATTTTTTTAGATTAAAAAAATACAACTATATATTAGCAAGAATGCAATTTTATTTTTTGTATAATTTATTATTAAACAGAATAATTCATTAACCAACAACAAACTTTTAATAGAGAAAAAAAATATACTAAACCCAAGCAGTGGGCTCTTAATTATTAGAGGTGAAGTTTGTTAAATTAAAACTAAATTTATAATAACTAATTAAGAAAAGAAAATTATGGTTATGTATATACACATACATACCCGTTGTTATTCCTTCATCATCAGGACTACTATGGCATCTAACGGTGGCTCGAACACAGTAACCACGTTGAAGAAGATTCTTAATTAGCCATGATGCTACAAACCCTGTCCCACCAGTTACACAAACGGTTCCTTTTCCCTCTTCCATTATTTCTCTCTTCGATCTGCTTCCTCTCTTTCCCTCTGATCTCTACTTTAATTTCTTCTCAGTGGCTGGTAAACTACATATATATATTATGATGATTTAAATAAAGGGTGTCACATATTTAATATGAAACATTTAATGCCATATTCACAGGCTATTCCAGCTATTATTTTAGGTATATTGTTAATAAATATATATATATGGGTTGAATTAATGGTATTATGATGATTTATGATGCTAGCTGTACTATAATGTTACTTCCTCTGAAATTAAAGTATGTATGTATTCCCATTTTTTGAGGTGTTCTTTCATCGATCATTTAGTTTATGGATATAGGATTTGATTTTATTTATATTTTTAGTAACATATTTTAATTAACTCTCCATGATGTCATGTTTTAAATGTGTATGTAGTTTGATTCATAGAGATGTTTGCATTATGTCTAGTGTGTCCACAAATCATTCATTCCCAGATACGTTTTCTATGTTTTTATTAACAAATTTTTGAGCTGTACGTACGTTTGAAACT
The DNA here is from genome assembly GCF_003086295.3 of Arachis hypogaea. NCBI lineage: Eukaryota > Viridiplantae > Streptophyta > Magnoliopsida > Fabales > Fabaceae > Arachis > Arachis hypogaea. The sequence goes on along the minus strand of NC_092037.1, from coordinate 95,535,100 downwards.
GAAATTTAGAAGAAAAAAGATACACACGTCTAACAAAATTCATCCCAAAAATGAAAAAAAATAGATATTATTAACTTTGGTTATAAATAAGTAGTGTTTAATCATAATTGCGTAAGGGAATTAAAGAAATAATTTTGTAGCTTTATTTTAGATAGTTTAGAAGATTTGTTGGACGAAATTATTTTTTATTAAGTATATAAATTCCATTCATTTAATGTTACTTAATTTTGCTAAATGAAGACTATATAGTAAATACTTATTTAAATGCAAAAGAAGTAAATACCTAAGTAGTTGTAAGCAAACTATATTTAATATGAATTTTATTATCATATACTTTAAAAATATAGGTTAAACAGATCATACAAAAATATTTTAGTATTATTTATTGTAAAAATAAATTTTTTTACGCTTTTAATGTATAAAAATAATAAATAATGTTAAAATATTTTTTTATGAGATGCGTAATCCATACTTTTAGAGTACAGGATAATAAAATTCATTTAATATTAATGCCAACTTGATTTCATAAGCTTTAAAATTGCATGACGATCTTGTTATGTAAGTTAACATTTTTTTATGATGAACATTAAAGCCTGTTTCAGATATTTTTGAACAAGAGCCGAAAAATCAGTGCCCCTCCCAAAATCCAAAGACTAGTAGCTGTCCATGTCAGGGTCATGACATGGATAATGTTAAATACGAGTTTCTCTAATAAACATAAAATGACAAAAATAGCATTTGGTAGATGAGTCAACGTTTTTTAAATTAAAATATATTACTTGTTATGCATAGAAAAATCTAAGGGTAGTTAGCATTTGTTACAACATCTTTTAGAGAAACGTAGCAGAAATTAATTTATTTATGGAAGTGAAAAACGTGATGTGCAGTAATATTGTATTATGGTGGTGAGTAATCTATAGATGTGGAATTGGTGAATTCAGTAACTTGTAAAACGTAGGTTACATTTTGACTGAGATGATTTTAAAAAAGTTACAGCTTGCGTTTGGCATGGGAGGAGAACCCAGTTTTAAAACGTGTCTCTATGCTCTTTGTATGCCAACACCTCGAACCTCTAAAACGTAAGATGTGTTTGGCAGGTGCACAGCAAAACGCAACTTGCGTTTGACAGTCTTCTCAACTGCATGTGTGACACGTGTGAAGGAGAGTGGTGGTGAAGCCTACCTATAAAAATCAAAACGCAGGCCATAAGAGGGCTCAGCTTCCCTTTTATGTTACATGCTTCCCTTTCATATTACATGCTGTGAGTGAGTTTTGAGAGTACAAGGGTGGGGTTAAGGGTGAAAGGGAGTGAGTTTGTGAAGAGGAAGAATTAGTGAAGGTTTAGGATTTTATTTAGTAAAAAAAGAAAAATAGTTCGTAATTTTATTTTATAAGAAGAACACATTATTGAATATTTGAAACATCCTCAATTGGTGAGTAATTTTTTATTTAAGTTTATGATAAATAAATATTTTTATTTTTATGTTCTGTAGTGATATTTTTAACTTATTATTATTATTATTATTATTATTATTATTATTATGTCTATGATATGAATAATAATTGTGTTTTATCATACCGGTATTATTATTATTATCATGTCTATTATATGAAAAATAGTTGTGTTTTATCATACGATAGTCATGAAATAATTATAATTATTATTATTATTATTATTATTATTATTATTATTATTATTATTATTATTGTTATTATAATAATTATTTTTTAAGATAATAATAGTAATAACAATATTATTTAATTACCGTATTATTATTATTGTTATTATTATTATTATTATTATTATTATTATTATTATTATTATTATGAATGTTACCCATAATAGAATATTGTATAATAATTATTATTATTTTCTAATAGTAAATAAATATTTATTATTTTTTAATAATTTATTATCATTTTTTAATAATTTATGATTATTATTTAGAATTTAATAATTATTATTTTATTTATTGCAGGCTATCAGGAATTTGTTGCCCAAAAAACTCGATCCACCAGATACTTTTAACGAGATAGCGGCAGAGGCACTAGCATTAACTGGGTTTCAACATGTTTCGCGAGTAGGCGAAATGAGAGGTCATCATGCTGCACTACTGAGTGCCTTGGTGGAACGCTGGAGGCCGGAGGCTCACACGTTTCATCTTCCGGTCGGCGAAGTGACAGTAACGTTGGAAGATGTGAGCTATATTCTTGGTCTCCCGATTAATGGGGAGGCTGTTACCGGTAGATCAGATAGCAGTCACCAGTTTTTGGTGGAGAACTGCATTGCCTGTTTTGGTCGGGAGCCCGGTCCGCAAAATCACATGTTAGGGAAGGTTAATCTCGCATGGGTCCGAAGGTGCAGAGACACTCAGGAGTCTGTTGAGCGGTACGTCCGGGCGCACATTTTCTGCGTGCTCGGAACAGTAGTGTTTCCGGATAAGTCGACCACTTCATTGAATTCGAAGTTTCTACCGCTACTTCGAGATTTCCACCGGATTTCAGAATACAGTTGGGGGGCAGTCAGTCTGGCACACTTATACAGATCGTTGTGTCGTGCTTCACGATACAACTGTAAAGAGATGGACGGCCCACCGATACTGCTTTTTGTTTGGGCGTGGGAGCGTATGCCGCTCCTGGCACCTATACCTCGCGATAAGCTCGGCGACGTCGGTATTCCACTTGCGCGAAGGTATTGTTTGTTATTGTTATTGTTGTTGTTGTTATTATTATTGTTATTCTTATTATTAATTTGTTATTCTTATTAATATTATTATTGTTTTTTTATGTTAGGTGGAGCCATTGGCGCCGACATACACGATATATCCGGAGGCCTACTGCGCATTTTAGGCGAGGACTCGACGACATGGGAGTTGACGATGTAAGTTGTAACCATTAATGTCCAATGTTTTTATTCAGTTAATTTTTCTAATAGGCCTCTTGGTAACTAATGTGCAGTTTATATGGCGGCCGTATATGGGAGTGTGGGTTCCAGATGTCCTCGCTGCTCAGTTGGTTATGTGCTCCACGCAGTCGACGCTAGTGTCCTTCGAGTGCATAGAATGGCACCCGACAGACCGAATTCCATTCCGACACTAAACTCGCCATCTTCCGCCGCAACATTGCCTTCACCTACGACATGCGCACCACCATCAGTCAAACAAGGTAAATAAATTAAGCACTATAGGACACTTGAGTTAATTATCATAACATACCCGTATTCGCATACTCAGGAACATTGACCTCGTCGCCGACCATACCCATCCCCGACTGCTGTTCAAACTCAACTACAGCTCTATCACCGGCATATGAAATCGGATTTGTCGATAAATATAGAACATCTGCTGCATGCTTGCATCGTCAGTGATGGACATTATTTGAAACTGTATCAGTCCACCAAATACTTGCATAGGATTCCTATACAAAATGTTGCTCACCCTTTTCGAAATGTGACTTTGTATGTTCACACAAAGACCATTTTGCAACTCTATAAAACTCGTGCTGTATAAAATAGCAAATGAAAATGGACATTCACAAACAAAACTCACTCCTTCGTATGTATTCGGTATAATCTCACCGTTATAATACACTCGTATATTTGCAATATCCTCCATATTCTCACTTTTTTTACCCTTCTAATAACCAAAAAATCTCACAAGCATCAGATACAAGAAAAGAGAATGGGAGTAGAAGTGAAGAAGAGAAGTGAGGTGCGAGTTGGAATTAGCTGTGTTAGCTATTTATATGTAAGACTCTTTATTAAAATATTATTTCGCATACAAAACGTAAGCTGCGTTTTGTACATTTCAAAAAAGAATTAGGCCCAAATAAAACGCAGATTGCATTTTCTCTTCTTCTAAAAAAATTTGAACAGTCCATCTGACAAACGTAGCCTATGTTTTACTTTTTAAAAAAAAATTAATAAAACTTTTCTAACAAATGCAAGTTGCATTTTTGCTTTTCTCATAAAACAAAAAAAAAATTCAAATACAAAACGGAAGTTACGTTTTGTTTAATCTGAAACAAAAAAAAAACACGAAATGCTAGAGAATAAAAAACAGAAGCTACATTTTTCTCCTGACACCCATAGCAGTGAAACGTAGTCTAAATTTACATTTTAATTATCATTTATGACGCAAATATACTTAATCTGGAAAAAGTATTTTTCTTATTCACAAAATGATAATAACTTAAAAGAACAACAAAACAAACCAGCCTATATCTCATTAATTTTGGGTTTCAAGGGTCAACGATACTAATTGAGGAACCAAGAAAAGGTGATCCCCTGTATATCTTCTAATCTCCTCTTAATAGTATTAGCTTATTATTATTCTGTTAATCTTTGGCTCTTTGCAATCAAGATTGAAGGTTTTTTTGGCAACATTATTGAAATGTTCACCAAAAAAGCAAGGTGGATAAAACAAAACCAAAAGAAAAATAAAGACTAAATTTTTATTTTGGTCTTGAGATTTACGCGATTATTCAATTTGGTTTTCAAAATTTAAAATTACTTATATTAGTCTCCTAGATTTAAGTTTAGGCACCAATATGATCCTTCGAGTCTTTTTGGTGATGATTAAGCAAATGGAGGGCTGAGATGACATCTTTTCTGCCACGTTGGATGATAAGTAAGTGACGTCATTTATCCTTGCCACCCAAACAAGTCAGAAATGAAAAATAGTAGAGGTAGAGAAGAAGAAGAATACTTTATTTGGGTCTCTATCGTTTCTTCTTCCTTCATATACAAAGCGACTATATTTCTGACTTGTTTGGATGTCAATGGTAAATTATATCGTTTACTCATCCTCTAACATAGTAAGGAAGGTGTCATCCTAACATTCCGTTTTTCTAATCATCGTCGGAAAGAATCGAAGGATCACATTAGTGTGCGAACTTAAATCTAGATGACCAATATAGATAATTTTAAATTTCAAAGACCAAAATGAATAATCGCGTAATCAAAACAGAAATTTAGTCGAAAAATAAGGAAGTCAAGGATGATGGTTTCAGTAGCTAAGAGAAGGGGGGTTGAATCTTAGCCCCCTTTTTTCTTGAATACACTTTCTGGTCTTTGAGGAGACTTTTTTGTTTTTGTCTCGTCCCTAGCTACGAGACTTTTTGTTTTTGTCTCGTCACTTGGCACGAGATATTTTTTATTTTAGCTCCTGTATAGCAGAAACAGAAATGGAGTAGTAGAGAAAGAAGATTACATCCAGATATATCCTGGTTCAGCTGCTAAGTGCAATGCAGCCTACATCCAGTCTCCATCACAATAATGATGGAATTTCACTATAATCATCCAGATTACAAACTGTAAAGTGCTAACCCAACTTACAAGGGGATTCCCACAGAATCATGAAACACAACATAGATGAACAAAGGAACTCTAAGACATCTATGGCTTTTTCTTTTAATTTTGCACTCTCTGTCTTTTTCCGCTCTATGACTTTTTCATACAAATCTCACTGTTTGCCTTTTTCCATGAGACTCAAGACATGACAAAATTAAACAGAAAAATTACAAAACAGAATACATTGAAGGAGAAGAAAATTTGTAAGCTTAGGTAGCTATGAGACTTCTGTGCCTTGCACTCTCACTTTCTTTCCTTGAATTAAACCGTGACTGTTCACCTTTTTTATAGAGAAGAGAAGCCTTCACAGTTGAAACAAAACCAAGCTTAACTTCCTTTCCTTCAAAACAGAACCGGTTCGGCCACAGAGAAAGAAGAGGTAATTCATGCAAAACCCAACATGCAAATACCTCTAGTTCTTCCTTGGTCATCACTCTTCATCAATCTGAGCGCTCCATCCTTTGCTTGCTCTCCAAGATGGATTTCTGGCCCTTGATGCTTCATGATGATGATGGCTTCATCTGCTCCAATCTCTGCCTCTTCCATCACTTCGCCACTCTAGCTACTTCATGTGGTGGTTGAGCAGAATCAGAGACAAGCCATGCCTCCAAAGATCTCTTCCTTGCTGGCCGAATCTCCTTCTTTCTTTTGGGTATGGAGAGCTCGAGATTACCTCACCAAATCTTACCACTTTTGGTGATAATCTCAGCCACAGCATACTTTTATTGAGATATGTTTTCTTGCCATCATTAGTTTGATGGTCTTGATGCATGCAGCTTCTTTTTTCTTTTGGTAGCTTAACATAGCTTCCATTGTTTCCTAAATAATAACCGAAAAAGTGAAGCAAATAGAGAGAAGAGAGAAATTTGAAAAGCATTGATTTAGGAAAGAGAATGAAATTAAATGAAATGATTCTTTCCTTGCTGAGTAGCGTGTAGTCATTAGTGCTACAATCAAATCAAGTGTCTTGCTTTCTCTCTCATAATTCCCATGCAATAAATGACAATGTAATAAATTTTGGAATCCATCACATGGTGAAATGCTTGGATCCGTTGGAAGCAATTTTGCTTTTCTTCTATCATTTGTTTCGGATCATGCATGAGGAATTAACATTGGGCTTAGTTGTTACAATTATTTAATTCTGGCCCAATAGTAACATTTGCTTTCCTGATAAATTTTGGGTCATGCATAGAGTAAATAGGAAAGCATTTTCAGCTTGGACTTGTAACCATAATGGATTATATTGGCCCAAGTAACAAAAAAATTAATTCAACTATACTCATCATATTTTATTAAAACCAAAGGCTGAATGTAATTTGGCTTGCATCAGAAATTTATTTTTCAGCCCAAATAAATCTGCATTGCAAAAATTAATTTAATCATTCAATCCAATATTAATTTAATAATTCTTGCAATTGATCATAATAATAATATTTGATCATCACTTAATTAAAAATAGAATTTTTCAAACTCATCAAAGGAACATATCACAAACCTTGGGAATGAAAATATATAAAGCTCTATCCTTTTATTTTATTATTATTATTAATTTTTTTGTTAAATGAAGCTCTATCCTTTATAGAGTGGGTTAGAGTTTTGTCACACCCACCATGAATATCCATCCTAATTTCTCTTAAAAAATTTTAAATACAAAAAATATATTTTATCCGAACGATATTTAAAAGTGTAAGTGTGCAATCAAAGGTTATGAATTGTTTGCCAAATTTTTTGTGATAAGGATGTACATAGATGGAATCGAATTAAATTTAAACAAATTCGTGATTCAATTTACACTTAAAATCTCATATTAGATTTGATATTGGTGTTTTTAGTCTTGCAATTCGATTCGTCAATCTTTTTATTAGATCATTAATTTTTTTTCCCACTTTTTCATTTGAACTTTCTTCTCCAAAAAGATTATAAATTAAAACAGACCCAAAATAAAAAAAAAAGAAAAAAATTGAAGCAACGTTAATCACTAATCAGCTAAAGAAAAAATACACAATAGCACCAAGAATGAAGACTCAACCAAACAGCCGCAACAACACTTAAGACAACAATAAAAACCGTGATGAAGTGAGGAGATCTAGATGCAGCGCTGACAAAAAGGGAAGCAAATTGTGATAGATATGAGAAGCAGAAACAGAATAGTGAGCTATTGCACTAGCCAGGGAGGAGTAATGTGGGCCAAGGCCTCTTGCTAGGGAAGAGTAGTGGTGATGAAGGACTGAGGAGCGGCGTGTAGCAACTAGCATTAGCAACGACCAACAAAATGAAGAGAAGGTGGGGCCAATGACAGAGAAAAAAAGATGGGAGACTAGGAAATAGACTTAGGGTGTACATAGTTCGACTCAATTTGAAGATTTGGTTAAGATTTGGATCGGATTCAAATATTTTAAGGGTTAATTTGGTCTGATTTTATTAGATCTAAGATTGGGTAAGTGTTTTAAAAATAGACCCGGTCATTATTTAAGATCGAGTTCAAATCAAGACGAATTCGGTTTCACCCGACTTATATACACTCAAAAGAAATTAAAAAAGGTATATATATTTTAAATTAATTCTAATATTATGTTATATTAATTATAAGTTTATTGTTTTATTTTTAATCGTACTTGTTGAATTAGAAAAATGATTAAAAAAAGTATCAAATTATAATTTATGGATAAATTTAAGTTTAAATATGGGTATCAACATTTCGATAACAAATTTCTTCTTTATAAATAAGTACATCATAAATAAGTTTTTTTATAAAAAAAAGTTTTTTGTATAAAAATTGTTGTTAAAGCTTTAAAGGTCTAATTTTTATCCAGTTTGAACCCATTATAATAAAGACCCAAAAATGTTTAGATTTTATCGGATTTAGGATCAAGTTGGAATCTAAAAAATAGATAAGGTGTATATTTAAGATCGAATTTGAGTTAAAACAAATTCAATTTCATCCGATCTATATACACTTCTAAAATAGACTACAACATTATATTTGGACATTCAAGTTAAAGAAAAAAAATGAGAGAAAGATTAGGGACCATAATTACTGATTATATATATATATATATATATATATATATATATATATATATATATATATATATATATATATATATATATATATATATTAACTTTTGTTTTCTTAGTTGAATCAATGTCCTATTCTATTGCATTGGATCTACGTATATATTAGTAAAATTTGATATTCAACACAACAATAAAGTCCTATCCCACTAAGTAAGATCAACTATATAGATTAAATTATTGGATTCTATTATGTATCATATTTATAGAGAGATCGTTTACATGTAGATTTCGTTTGACCACCTCATAAATAATCTTCTTAGGTCTTCCTCTGTCTTTCTTTCATCCGTTGTTCATCTTCCATCTCATCCACCCTCCTGATTAGATGCTTTTTCGGTCTTCTTCTCATATATTCAAATTACCTGAGACACAATTCTACTATCTTTTTTACAATAGGTATTATTCTAACTCTCTCTTATATCTTTGTTCTTTATTTTATCTAATTGTATATGAACACTCATCCATCTCAATATCTTTATCTCTATCATACTTAATTTAAATGGACAAAATTTGATATTTGATTCAACTTATTTTAGATCAAATAAAAAAATCTAATAAAATTGTGAATTGAATAATATTCACAAAATTTGAATCGAATACAGATTTTACAGACCAAATAAGAATTTATTAAATTTTTAAAGAATCTTATTTTTGGTTTGAGATAGCGAGTTTTTTACAAGGCCATTGTGAGACAAACTCGTCCAATATCTTCTTTTTGGTGCAAAACAAGCAAATTTTCATTGACATGTTGAATGAGATGTTATTGAAAATATATTTTAGAGAATTTGAAAAATATTTTTTAGCCTATTTTATGGTGGCTGACTTACTAACAGAGATACTAAGAATGATGCATATTATAGCCGATGGCTTCATTTAGAGAAGAAGATTACTGCAATGATTGTTTCGAGACATAGACCTGTTAGAAGCTCCATTATATTTATTTATTTATTTATTTTTCATACCAAATTGGATATCATACGAGAAAGCAAAATAAATTTTGGTGATTAAGCAATTTGACTTGGATTAGAAGAAATATAAAATTTTAAAAAAGATCAATTTTATTGTGATGAATTAGAAATTAATTTTGACTTGTCTATTAATTAAAAATAATGATGCAAATCGATAAACATAAATATTACTAAAAATTGTATTAATTGCATAGTTTGACTCTATTCAAATATAAAAAATTAATTAGTTGGTCAAATATATATAGTGATTTCCCCTACCAAGACAAAGAACCAGCAGTCAAGTACTACCATCACAGAGTTATAATCGAGAAATAATAGTGAAAATTGAGGTAAAAAAGAAAATCCACCTTAAAATCACACACATAATGGAATCAGTGAAAACCAGATTGTGAGTAAATACCTGAACAGTAGCCAAACAAACCTTCTCTTTGGAGATATCTTCAGGCTCTCCTTGCAACTCTAGCACTGCAAAAACAAAACAAAACCCTTGTAAGAATAAAAACATAAAACAAACAAAAGAAAGGGATAAATTAAACGAAATTAGAGGGAAGAGTGAAGTGTTACAATCAACTTTGAGGGACTGAAATGGAATTGACTGGCCCAAGATGGCACGAACTTCATCAAGCTTTTTGGCATTGCTCTATAGAAAAGAGCTAGGAAAGAAGGCGGCATAAACTCTCATTTCTTGTCCTCTTTTCCTTAGTTATATGAAAGCGCCTGCTCTATGGTATGTAAACCAACGGCCTTATTATATTCCTTCCTATGAAAGAACTCAAGCTTAAGCAAGTCCAGTCTACCTCTTTTTAGCTCTCTCTTATAGCGTATAGTACCACTGTCTCCTATCAAGACTTTCTCTCCTTTAAAAAGTCCTTTTCTAAAGGCAAAAGGCCTTAATCATCAGACAAAAAGACCCGATAAAGACAAGAAAAAGGCGTTAAGCAAGGAAATGAATAGCAAACAAGACATACCATCGATAAAGCAAACCAATTACTGGGTACAACAAATGAGCAAAACCAATTTCAAAGTGCATAGAAAGAAAGTTAGGAGAATAGTGGAATAAAATAGAAGCAGAACAGATTCAAGAAAGGAAGAAGCAGAGTTACCGATGAATCTGTCCTGATTTTGGCGACGGTTGTAACTGGTGGCGGTGTCTTCGACGGCGACCTCCTCTCCCTATTCGCCTCCTCCCAGCGGCGGCTCTATCAATGGCAGCAGTAGCGAACCCTAATGGCGACAGGAACAGGGTGCGACGGTGACGGCCTTGACCCCAATCGACGGCAGCGGCGGCGGCAGAGCAGGACGGTGACCTCCTCCTTCTCCCCTGCGTTCATCGTCTTCTGCTTCTCCTTCACTCTTCGTCGTTCTTCTCCTTCGTGAGTGCGTGCTCTCCCTCTCTTCGCGAACTCTCTCTCTCTCTCCTCGGCTTCAGTGGCAACGACAGAAAGCTTAGTGGTGGCGGCGGTGGCAAGACGCGACGGTGAAGACCCGCGATGAGGACGACGACGGCGCTGGCTTCGCGGTGAGCTGATGCGGCCTCCCTCTCTCTTCGCGGTTCTTTCTCTTGCAGTTCTGACTTTCCGACGGCACAGCAATGCGACGGCAGCAGCGAACTCAGTAGCATTGCCTGGCTCCTTCCTCCCTTCCCTCTCCTTCTCCGTTTCTCCCTCTCTTCTCTTTAAGTTTCTTTCTTTTTTTTCTTTCTTTTTTTTGATGAAGCTGCTGAGGGTTGTGGTTTTAGGAAAGGAGGAGATTTTCAATCGCCAAAGAAAATGTAAATTCGGCGGTTCTTTAAAATTTGTCGCAAAACCAAATTAAACAGCGGCTCTTTCAGCATTCACCCCTGAAACTGCTAAAAAATCTTCAGATAGCGGCGGTTGTTAAAATAGCTGCTAATTATCCGCTGCTATGTTCCGTGTTTGTGGTAGTGTATTTTCACTTGAGACTATCAACTTACAACTCATACATATGTAAGTTGATAAACAAGTCATATTTGCAATGCGATTTCATTATCTATGAATTAGTATAAATAGGTAGCTTGGCTAGATTAATTTAGTATGATGGAAATAACAATATAGTAAGCGTTAAAAAGAAAATTGTAAGATTTTTTAGTGTTGTATCTCTACATTTGATTTAATATTTAGAGTGTGATCGATATTTGATTTGGGTAAAGTAATTACGTGTTTAGGATCTCTTTAAAAGGGGTTTGGTTAAGATGAAATAGTATCACTAATTACTATTTTGTATCTCGTTAGAGATTTAGTTAAAGTAGGATGATTATCCAATTTTATAACTTTGTTATATTATATTTCTTTAATAAAATATTTGGTGTTCCTTTTGTGTCAATTGTATAAATCTCGCATATTTCTAGGCCGATTATTCAAAAATGTCGTCTATGATGCTCGAGATTCAATAGTTCGATGACCCTATCAATTATGGAATGTAAAAAATTTGTACGACAACAATACTTACACAGCACGATGTTAGAACAACATTTTATGGCGAAAAAAGAAAAAAGACGATTCAAATGTTTCAATAAATATTCTTAAAGACGATAGAGATGTCTTCTAGATATTAACCAAATTGGATGATTATTCGTAGAGATTTAATTTTGATGTTTTATATTTTAAGTACTAATATTTTATTTTAAGTGGAGTTTATAAAGCAATTAACAAATAAAAGTTAACTTTGAGGTTGAGATTATAAAAAAGTAAATTAATTTTGACGATTAAACAACTTAGTTTGAATTAGAAGAAACATAAAGCTTAGAAAAAATCAATTTTATTGTGATAAATTGGAAATCATTTTTTCTTTATCTACTAGTTGAAAATAATGATGCAAGTCGATAAACATATATATTACTAGAGAGTGAATTAATTGCAAAGTGTGACTATATTTAAAGGTCAAAATTTAATCTACTTGATCAAAGATTTCAACTTGAAGTTATCAATTTACAATTCATAAATATGTAAGTTGATAAACAAGTTGTCATATTTGCCATGTGATTTTACTATTTATCAGTTAGTATAAATAGTTAATTTGGGTAGCTTAGTTTGGTATGATAAAAGTAATAATGTAACAGATATTAAAAAAAAATTATAAGATTTTTTTTTGAAAGTTGTGTCTCCATATTTGTTGGGTATATTATCAGTCACTCGTTTGATTAGAGAAGAATTAATTTTGTATTTTTTGGTATATTCTTTTTATATTTAGGTTGAGTGTTTATACCATTTGATTTAGTATTTTAAAAAATAATTGAAACTTGATTTTAGATATAATATCACAAAGTTTTATTTTATATTTTTGTATCAAGAATTTGATTTGAGTATATTATCCATTTAAGATCTATTTAAAAAGAATTTGGTTAAAGTAAAATAATATCACTAATAATCACTTTATATCCCGTTAAATATTTGATTAAGATAAAGTAATTATTTAATTTTATAATTTTATTGTATTATATTTATTTAGTAAAATATTTACTGTTTTACGTAAATTATGTAAATCTAGCGCTTTCGTCGATAAATTTTATTTTTTAATTTATTTTTGTAAAATAGGGGTGATAAAATGGTCGAAATTCATCGAGCCATCTCGTATAACTCGCTAAAAAGGTATGTCATGATAGAAATTTGAGACCGTTATAACAAAAAAGCTCGCCTAATCTACACCGCCAAATTCATAGGTTTTTGTGAGGTGGATGGACTTGTCTGATGGACTTTTGGCTTTAATATATTAATCGAATTTGAAACGTTATTTTTTTCCTTATATTTGAAATGTTTGTTCGTTTTACTTTAAGTTATAATTTGGACTATATTTGATTTATTAGAGACTTTGACAATGTTTAATTATATGATTTGAACAATGTTTGTTTTACTTTGGACACTAAAAAAAAAGCTGGTAAAAAGGGCATTTTTTTTAGTATTTACGGCGGTCTAAACCGCCATTATTTCCAAGAACGGCGGTTTTAGAAAGCGACGTAATTTTGGACGTCATTTTGATTATTACGGCGATTTTTGTATAGGTTAAAACGGTAGTTCAAACCGCCATTATTTCCAAATAAAGGCGTTTTCTTGTTGGTTAAAACGGTAATTTTTTATAGGTTAAAACGACAGTTCAAACCGCCGTTAATTTCAGGGTAAAAATGGTATTTTTGGTTGGTTAAAACTGTCATTCCAAGATTGCTGCTCTGTGTAAAAATGGGAAACCTAATTTCTCTCTTGCAAAGCCAATTTTTCCTACTGCAAACATTCAATCAACATCTCCACCGACCAGAATGAAGAGCAAGATGATAGAAACACGCAGTTTAAATTTCAAGTCGATCCAACGGTGAACAACTGAGAAACTTCCATTTGAAATTTACTGCTTTGGGAAAAAACGGGAATTCTGTTTTTCCCTCTTCTCTCTCACTTGGTGGCTATTCTCTCTCTCTCAAAAAACCTCAAAAAACTGAATTAGGGTTGTGACACTAGGGTGCAAGAATACACCCCAAAATGTTGGGCTTGGACCTCACAAAAGAGAGAAAAAAACCCAACAAATCTCCCCCTTCTCGACTAGGTGGAGGCCCTCGCCATTCCGGCGATCAAACAACATGTTTCAAACTTTTCTCTTGACAATGCTTTTGTCATCATATCAGCACCATTGTCATTAGTGTGAACTTTCTCAAGTTCCAACAACTTGGAATCTAACACATCCCGTATCCAGTGATACCTAACATCGATATGTTTAGATCTTGGATGAAAAGTAGAATTCTTGGCAAGATGAATAGCACTTTGGCTATCACACAACAAGACATAACGGTTTTGCTTAAAACCAAGTGCTGCAAGAAACTTCTTCATCCACAACAACTCTTTACATGCTTCAGTTGCTGCAATAAACTCTGCCTATGTGGTAGAAAGTGCAACACACTTTTGTAACCTTGACTGCCATGAAATAGCTCCCCCTGCAAACTTGACCAAATAACCTGAAGTAGACTTTCGAGAATCAATATCTCCTGCCATGTCTGCATCAGTAAAGCCAACTAGCAAAGGTTTCTCACCACCAAAACTCAAACTCAAGTTAGTTGTACCTTTGAGATATCTCATAATCCATTTAACAGCATTCCAATGTTCTTTACCTGGATTAGAGAGAAAACGACTCACTGTACCAACCGCATGAGCAATGTCTGGTCTAGTACACACCATAGCATACATCAAGCTTCCAACAGCTGAAGCATAAGGAATTTCATTCATTGCTTGTTTCTCCTCATCAATGGTTGGACACTGCTTGGTACTCAACTTAAAATGAGGAGCAAAAGAACTAGCAACACATTTGGCATCATTCATGCCAAACCTTTGAAGCACCTTCTTTATGTACTTCTCCTGTGACAAATAAACCTTCTTGGAATCTTTATAACGAGTAATAGTCATGCCCAAAATCTGTTTGGCAGGACCCAAGTCCTTCATAGCAAAGAACCTGCTCAACTGTTTCTTCAACTCATTAATCCTCAAAGCATTCTTGTCCACAATCAAAATATCATCCACATAAAGCAAAAGAATGATAAAATCATCATCAGAAAATTTTTGCACAAATACACAATGATCTGAAGTTGTCTTACGATAACCATGCTTCCCCATAACAGATTCAAACTTCTTGTACCACTGTCTTGGAGCTTGCTTCAACCCATAAAGGCTCTTCTTAAGCTTGCACACAAAATCTTCCTTTCCTTTAACAACAAAGCCCTCCGGTTGCTCCATGTAGATCTCCTTATCTAAATCACCATGAAGAAAAGCTGTCTTCACATCCATTTGCTCAATCTCCAAATCAAGAGATGCTGCTAATCCAAGCACAGCACGAATGGATGACATCTTCACAACAGGAGAAAAGATCTCCTCATAATCAACACCTTTTCTCTGGCTAAAACCTCTAACAACCAATCTAGCCTTATACCTAGGCTTAGAATTGTGTTCTTTATTCTTGATTCTGAATACCCATTTGTTCTTCAAAACTCGCATACCCTTCGGTAGCTTCACCAACTCATAGGTATCATTCTCAAGCAAGGACTTCATTTCTTCTTGCATAGCTTCAAGCCATTAAGCTTTGCTTTCATCTTCAACAGCCTCTCCAAAGCATTCACGTTCTCCCCCATCAGTCAAAAAAATAAACTCACGTGGAGAATACCTTGATGAAGGCTTCCTCTCTCTTGTAGACCTTATGAGTGCATTTGCAGGAATTTCCAAAGCTGGTTCTTCATCTTGATCATCATCACCAACTTCATCAAGTATCGGATCAACTGTTTCATCTTCACCTGCACTTGTATCATGCTCATTATTTTGAGCTTCAACTCTACCATCTTCTACCATAGGCATAGAGGGAGTAATATCCATCTCAGAAAAATCATTACTAGGCTGAACCATTGGCTTCTTTGCATGATCAACATCCTTCAATGTTTGGTCTTCAACAAAGACAACATCTCTACTTCGAATCACCTTCTTGTTAACAGGATCATAAAACCTGTAACCAAACTCATCCATGCCATAGCCAATAAAAATACACTGCCTAGTCTTTACATCAAGCTTAGATCTCTCATCTTTAGGAATATGAACAAAAATTTTACATCCAAAGACTCTTAAATGATCATAAGAAACATCATTACCTGACCATACCTTCTCTGGCACTTCAAATTGCAAGGGAACACATGGTGTCCGGTTCAAGACATGAACAACAGTGCTCAAAGCTTCACCCCAAAAGGATTTTGCCAATCCAGATTGTGACAACAAGCACCTAACTCTTTCAACCAGTGTTCTGTTCATTCTTTCAGCCAAGCCATTCAACTGAGGAGTCTTTGGAGGAGTCTTCTGATGTCTTATACCATGCTCTTTACAATAAGCATCAAATGGACTTGAGTACTCACCACCATTGTTAGTACGAATGCATTTCAACTTCTTCCCAGTTTCTCTTTCAACAGAAGCTTGAAATTGCTTGAACACATTCAAAACTTGATCTTTGGTCTTCAAAGTGTAAACCCATAATTTTCTAGAATGATCATCAATAAAGGTTACAAAATAGATAGACCCTCCAAGTGTTCTTGTCTTCATCGGCCCACATACATCAGAATGCACCAAGTCAAGTATCTCCGGCTTCCTTGAAGGTGGATGGCTCTTAAAAGAGACCCTGTTTTGTTTTCCAGCAAAACAATGATTGCACTTTTGCAAAGCAACCTTACAACCAGATAAAAGATTCCTTTTGGATAACATATTCATGCCTTTCTCACTCATATGACATAATCTCTTATGCCATAAATTAGTTTCATCAACAAACTCAGCAGCATTAACAACATCTTTCACAATTTTTGCTTGAGTTAAATAAAGAGTAGAGTGTCTTGTACCTCTAGCAACAACCATGGAACCCTTGGTGAGCTTCCAGCTATCACGAGAAAATGAGCTATCAAAGTCTTCATCACACAACTTACCAACAGAAAGTAAGTTCAACCGAATATATGGAACATGCTTCACACGCTTCAAAGTCAACTTGGTACCGTTGGAGGTTTCTAAACAAACTTGTCCAACACCAACACATTTTGCAACACCTTGATGAGCCATTTTCACATCACCAAAATCACCAGGAGTATAGGACGTAAACAAATCCCTCCTAGATGTAACATGAATAGAAGCACCGCTATCAATCACCCAACTAGTGCTATTATCAACAAGGTTAACAGATTCAAACTCCTCAACAACAACAAAATCATCATGAGTTACATTAACCTTGTCTTCCTTGTTACCATCATCTTTATTTGTGCTCTTGTCTTTACTTGCCTTGACTTTCTCCTTCTTTAGCTGCCAACAAAATCTCTTCACATGTCCCTTTTGACCACAATGATGACACTCAATATTCTTATACTTTCCTCGAGACTTGCTTATGCTTTGATCTCTACCTTTAGGACCTCGACTTTTGCTTCTCCTCCTAAACTCAGAAACAATAACATCTGAATGTGTAGTCGATGTACCTTGTGACTTTCTTCTAATCTCTTCATTCAAAACACTGCTCTTGGCAAGATCCATAGAGATTACACCATCAGGAGCAGAATTGGACAATGACATTCTAAGAATTTCCCACGAGTCTAGTAAGGAGCCAAGAAGTAACAATCCTTGAACCTCTTCATCAAACTTGATGCCCATGGAAGATAACTGATTCATAATTCCTTGGAAATTATTCAAGTGATCTGTCATTGATGTCCCATTTGTATACTTCAAAGCCAACAACTGCTTGATCAAAAACATCTTGTTATTCCCAGTTTTTCGA
Source organism: Arachis hypogaea (assembly GCF_003086295.3). Lineage (NCBI taxonomy): Eukaryota > Viridiplantae > Streptophyta > Magnoliopsida > Fabales > Fabaceae > Arachis > Arachis hypogaea. The sequence goes on along the minus strand of NC_092037.1, from coordinate 95,517,430 downwards.
GCATACAACTGTTCAACCTTAATCCAAAGGGTTCGAGCATGTGTCTCTCCAATAATATGGTTCAACACATTATCGTCATCCCACTGCCAAATATATCCACAGACTTATCTATGCAACAAAGTCCAATCATCATCAGACTTATCATTAGGCTTCTCTGTACCAAAAACTGGTTGATGAAAATTTTTGACATAAAGCAAATCTTCCATCTTTGACTTCCACAAATCATAATTAGGACCATTAAGAGTGATCATCCTACTAGTATTAGTATTAGCTTCCATTGTTCACAGAATCACAAGCCCAGAAAAATACCAACAAGCTCTTATACTAGTATGAAAGAGCCTAGCAGCGGAAACGACACAAATGTCCAACACAAGAACAATATGGAAGCATTCACAACATAATATGGCAGCAACTATAACAAGCAAATATAGCAAGTAAAACAATAACAAGAACACACCGAGATTTTAACGTGGAAAACCCTCTCAATGTGAGAGGTAAAAAACCACGGGTCGTCCAGACCAATGAAATAGCTCCACTATAATCAAATGAGGTACAAGAGAGTCTCAAACAAAGCACAAAAATATGCATATAACCAGCCAAAACATCAAAGCACCAAAGCTCACAAATAAGAAGCAAGAAGATGAAATATACCCAAAAAAATAGAGCTGATGTCGAAGCTAATTTCTCCCACTGAAGACCTCCAATTAAAATCTTCACCGTTAAGAATGAAGAACAAGATGTGAAGAATCTACAGTACAAATTTCACATCGATCCAACGGTGAAAGAATGAGAAACTATCATTCCAAGATTGCTGCTCTGTGTAAAAACGGGAAACCTAATTTCTCTCTTGCGAAGCCAATTTCTCCTACGGCAAACATTCAATCAACATCTCCACCGACCAGAATGAAGAACAAGATGATAGGAACACGCAGTTTGAATTTCAAGCCGATCCAACGGTGAACAACTGAGAAACTTCCATTTGAAATTTACTGCTTTGGGAAAAAATGGGAATTCTATTTTTCTCTCTTCTCTCTCACTTAGTGGCTATTCTCTCTCTCTCAAAAAACCTCAAAAAACTGAATTAGGGTTGTGACACTAGGGTGCAAGAATACACCCCCAAAATGTTGGACTTGAGCCTTACAAAGGAGAGAAAAAAAACCCAACAAAAATAACAAAAATTGATGCTAGAATCATCCAGGTAAAAGATCCATCAAATATCAATGTTTACAAAACAGTTATTATTTCATTTGCTTTTCATCCTTTTCACAATGCAGATCAGTATATGAGTGTATTAGTGGTTTTATTTAGCATACTCAATTAATTAATGCATTCAATTTATAAATAGAAACTTCTCAATCAGTTTGATATCTATACCCTAATCTTTTAAATCTTCTACATTAAAAATAGCTATTTCTTTTCAATAACATCTATAAATCTAACATATTTGAACGGACACTAGAGTAAATTCTCAATATTTACTAGAATAAGCTAATTAGCTAAATACACTAAAGAAAATTCTAATGCATCAAGAAAACCAACACTTAACTAAGAATACTTAACTAAGAAAACTAAAACTTCCTCCTTGAGCTCAAACTTCTATCAAATCATTTATGCATTAGCTCAAATTACTTAAACAATAACATTTCTTTTATATTTTTGAACTATTTGATTCTATCAAAGATGAAAAAAAGTATAAAATAATAAAACATACCGTATTAGAAGCTCCATGTCTAGCTCTCTCAAAAGCAGCTAAAGAAGCAAACATTTTTTCCTACATTCTTCTAATAAATTCTTGTATTGTTCTTTGCAAATCAAGTTCTCAATTGGTTTAATTCATTAGAACAAAAAAAAAATGTTGAATTTAATTATGTGGCACACTTTAAAAGATTTATTGTCTATTTTAAAGCTTATTCTTAGAGCATATTTCAATAACACAAGAAATCTTCTATATACAATTAAAAAATAATAGATTAAATTAAATTAAAAATTATAAAAGTAGTAGTGAAAAATAAAAAATACTCGAAGTTTCATTTAACATAGACATCAGGACTAATGCGAAGATGAACGTAAAGACTAACTTTTTGTATTATCTTTGTGAATTTTATCAAATCATATCTTTCTTTAAAATTGTACTGAGTTGAGTAGCATGCAGAAAACACATTAAACAAAGATCAAATGAGAGAAAAAAACACAAAACACAAAAACAAAACATGATAATAATTCAGAAGAAGGGAGTGGTGAGGTATATTGCGAGGGAAAAGCTCATGAACATTTCAGAATACATAGGTTTCAATCACATTTATTCCTCCTTCTTTTGCCTTCCGATCGGATAATAAGAACATATGCATATGGAAGATATATTTTAAACTCTTTTCTTCTCAATTGCATTGCTTAGTTGAAATGAATTCGTTATGATTTAGATTTTGACCTAATTAACATAAAAATTTATTATTTTCTATTTATACTAAATCTAAATTTTGAATGTCAAATATCCATCATAATAAACTCATAATTTAAAGGAAGGTTATTCTCTTATGAGGGTTTATGTCTGCGAGAGTTATAAATCTGAGTTTGGAGAGTTATGTGACGGATACATTTTTTAGAGTCGCATTTTGATGTTTACGTTTATATTCAGTTAAAAGATAATATTGATATGATTTTAAAATGTTAGAAATATAAATAAAACGATTAAAGTATTAAAAATAAATTTAAGACTTACTCTAATCTTTGAGAAAAAAAATACTATACTCTATTTTAAAATACTTAGAGATTAAAATACCTTTTAAGGCTTTTTAATACCTCTAAAACACACATTAAATTTGAAAAAATGTCCCAACTTTAATAAGATGGTGAATATGAACCCATCTAAGCTATTATCTCCCAAACATACACTATTATACGGTTTTTCCCAATGAAAACTCCTTCGTCACTTTCCACACTGCTTTGAAAATTTCAATTTGTCATATAATTTTGAGTACTTCAAGTAATGTAATTATATCCAAGTCTCCTTCTAGATTCTTTGACCAAAATGAAGCCGTAATTAACTAATTAGGTATTCCGTCACTGATTATTAGTTATCAACAACCACTACTAGATACCAATGATATAATTAATTGAGAAGTGTTAGGGAGATAATAATTTTGTTGAACAATATGAATAATTATTAATTAAATTAAAATATACCACACTTTTAAATTAGTTTTTTAAATTTTAATATAAAAATAATCATCCGTACACTAGTAAAATAAACATCCGATATATCTATTGTTTATATTGTTTAATATTTTTATTGTTTACTTATACTTTTTCTAATTAATATTACTAAACAACTAATCACTTTATTATAAGCTCTTACTAACCTTGTCTGAAAAAAAAACCTAATAATAAAGTAGAAAATTTTAAATTGTTATTTTTATTTAATATTATTTAAAAGTTAAAAATATTATCTTGTTTTGTACTACAGTAAAAAGCTTCTACTTTTGAATTCTTAATTATTCATTTTTGGTAACAACAATGGATATTATTAGTTTGAGAAAAACATCATCATCATAGTTAATTTATCACCAAAATAAATAAGAGATCAACTTTAGCACATAAAAATCCCTCTGTCCTTGTAATAATTTCCCAACAAATAAATAACAGAAAATACAAAAATAAAAGAAATAAATTTTACCATTTTCGTCTCATAATAGCATCTATCTCTGTGGTGTGTTTTCTTCAAATCTTCTTCACGGAAAACAGAAAATCTCGCCCCAATTCACCATAAACCCTAGATTCACCAAACTCACCGACACAAACACAGCTCCCATTCTCTTGGTGTCGGAGCAACGCTGTTTCTACTTTCTCGCCATGTGTTATTTTTGGGTGCAAAAAAGCGGCTGATTTTTTATTTTTATAATTTTTTTGAGCACTATCGGGTCGTGTTCCGATTCTGGGGTGGCTCCGATTATCGGAAAGTTAAGATCTTTGGTGTTGAATCGCGCTGGGACTGTCGCTCCTCGATTATGCATAGATCTGGAGCTACAATGGCTTGGAACGTGTTCAAGTTCTGCACCGCCCTCAGAGGCTTGGGTTCGATCATGATACTTTTGGTTCTTGGGGTTGTTGGTGTTACTTATTATGCTGTTGTTTTGACCAATTACGGTCCTGTGTTGTCTGCTGGAGGCCTTGATTGTCTTCTCGCCATCGCAGTGCTGATCTTGTTTCATGGTTTGGTAAACTTCAATTCCTGAATTCCACATCTTTTGTTCTTTTTTGCCTTCAAAATTGTGTTTGTTTGAATTTGAGCTAAAGCTCATTGAAAATGTGAGCTTTTTTTAGCTCAGGATGAGATGTTTGCTAATTTAATTTTGAAACTCAGCTTGTTATAACTTGCAATTAGCAAATGGTTGTCACTTAGGGAATAGGGATCGATATGTTGGTACAGTGAATGGCTTAGACTGTGTTGTTTGGTAGATGAAACTGAAAAGTTGAGTTTTTTGGGAAGAGGATGGAATAAAAAATGCTTGTTACTTTATTAAATGGAACCCATTTGTATGATATCTTCAGCTTACTGTTGATTTGGAAACCCTGCATCAAGTTGACAAAAATGTGTATAGCTTGTGTTTTGATTTATTTAGTTAGTTAGATGGATTAATGAAATATCTTAGCTTAAAAATAATGTGGTGGTTGAAAATTGTTTGATGATATGCAGTTGATTATGCTGTTGTGGAGTTACTTTTCTGTCGTATTTACGGATCCGGGAAGTGTGCCTCCAAACTGGAGGCCTGCAATTGATGAGGAAAGAGGAGAGGACGATCCATTGGTTGCCTCCGAGTTTGGTAATCTGCAATCTGATCCTTCTGGTCAACGTGTCCGTTACTGCCGGAAGTGCAACCAGCTCAAGCCGCCTCGATGCCATCATTGTTCAGTTTGTGAGTTTTTGGACAAAATCTTCCATATTTGTACTGCCACATCAATGCCGAGCCAGGATGATGTCTTTTCATTTTCTGTTTTATTTATTTATTTATTTATTTTTACTAGGTGGACGATGTGTGCTGAAGATGGACCACCATTGCGTCTGGGTAGTTAACTGTGTTGGTGCTCTAAATTACAAGTATTTCCTCCTTTTCTTGGTATGGTGCCTTAACTAGAGTTATTTATTATCTTGTTATCTAGCTATTGCTTCCGGCTTGCTAGGATGGTGTTTTGATATCTTTAACACTTTCATAAGCTATGCTAGCGTAGAACATAGAAACACACACTATACTTTGACCTCCTTTATTACTTTGAAATTTCCTTTTCTATTGCATAACACTGAAATTTAAAACAGATAAAAGTTTTGGCTATTAAAGTTGGATTGTTGCTCTTATTCTGGACTGTCATAGGGGATATTCATGCACAATAATGTTAGACTGATGTGGATTGAAATTCGGAGCATATTTATTACAACGCAAAGCGGCTAACATTTAAAAGGGGACTGTTACTTTTATTGCTATATTCATGGCTTAGGCTAATTTCTACCTTTGGAATAGCTGAACGTTTTATAATTTCAGTTTTGTAGTCTAATCCTACTGGATAGATAATGGAAATGTCATTTTAGTTCTGGCTTATGTGCTTTAGTTTATACAAGTGTCCTGTCCTGCATGAACTGTAGCTAATTCGCCAGTTGAGGCAATGATTGAATGATACTTTAAAAAGGTTATAGTTGTGAGTTTCTTTACCTATGCTGTCGGTATGAACTTTGCATTTGACGTGTAGTTAGTCTTTGTACTTTTCACATGAGTGGTTGTGGATTATTTGTTCTCTATTTGTGGCTTAAATTGCAAAATGCACATCATGGTTAATTCATCGGGTCAATTACTGGTGCAGTTCTATACATTTCTTGAGACGAGTCTTGTGACTGCATGCCTACTGCCACATTTCATAGCGTTCTTTAGTGATGGAGAAATTCCTGGAACACCTGGATCTCTTGCTACAACTTTTCTTGCTTTTGGTAGGGTTTCAAAACACTGCTTTTGTTTTACGTTCCATCTGTGAACTTTTATAACGCTGGATTAACTGCAGTTTTGAATCTGGCCTTCGCATTGAGTGTCATGGGATTTCTAATCATGCACATATCATTGGTGGCTGCTAATACAACAACTATTGAGGTAAACTCTTTCTTTTGCATTTTGCTTCTTGGATTTGGGAAAGTAGATCCTTGTGCTGTATGAATGTAGATCCTTTTCTTTTATTAATTAATATTGTTTATTTTATGTGGGCTGTGATAATATATAAATCTTTCATATGCTTTTCTTTCTTTTTTGATGTATGAAAGTTGGGTTATGTATAGCTGACAGAACTTTATTTCTTGTTGTGAGCAGGCATATGAGAAGAAAACAACTCCAAAATGGCGTTATGATCTTGGCCGTCGAAAAAATTTTGAACAGGTTTGTGTGTGATATTATATTCAGAATTCTTTCTTCTAAATATACTTTAATCATTAGATGTTCTTTATTCAGTACCCACTGCATTAAAATCTGACATAAATGTTGTCAATATCCTTACTATAGTAACTACAAATGATTGTTGTAGCTTTTTTTTTTGGGTCTTAAGTAGCAGTGCTAAATACCATTTGAACTTATAACATGTTTGACTTTGCTTTTAGAATCCCAAAACCATGCTTTAGGCAAAAAGTAGTGTAGGAAGCTTTTGTCAAACTCATCGATATGGGGCTCTACAAGAGCGAAAACAAATGTCAGCCTTTTCTTATTTTATTTGTTGCTTCCACTTCTGCTTCTGATTAAGTTGCTTTCTTCGTAAGTATGCTGAATATGTTCTAATCCAATGTTTATACCATGATATTTTTCTTCTTGATTATCCACCTAGAAAGTTCTTTGTAGAAAGTTCCTCAACAGTTGTGCAGTGCGCTTATTCCTCAATAGAAAGTTCTTTGTAGAAAGCTCTTAAACAATATGTAGTAAGTTGAAGCTAAATTCTGTTTTTTCTTTGCTTTGGTATCAGGTATTTGGGATGGACAAGAAATACTGGTTCATCCCTGCATATTCAGACGAAGATTTACGAAAAATGCCAGCACTACAAGGTCTTGATTATCCATCAAAACCAGACTTTGATTCCCAATAGTTATTAAGAAAACAGAAAGAAGCTAAATATATTTGCACATTATGTAACAAAATGACATGGTAACTCCACAACCCTTGTCTACTTTTATGTCTCTAACAGAGATGTAACTTGTAAAGTATATCTGATTTGAGCTCCTAGCAATTCATAGGCATAAGCACTTAGCATCAATTATTTAGAGAAAAAAAAAATGGGGTCATTTCAAAATGGATGCTTGTGTAATGTTGAAGTGAAGGAGAGAGCAATGGGGTGCAAGTTGTTGGTGTGTTTTGAAGAGGGAGCCATTGTTGTTTTTTTTAGTTAATTCATAATGTTAGGAAATGTTCAACAGGTAATGCAATTTTCTTTTCTTTAGCTTTCATATATTTGATTGGAAATTTGAAATCTAATCCAATTCCGTGAATTTTAGCTTAGTAATGATTATCTTTGATTATGATTTTAGAAGGAAAAGGTTAACGGTTGTATTAATTCCTTCAGATGGTCGTTATTATTTTAACGAGTTTGTCTTCTTATTATATTTAACATTTTATATTCACATAAATTATTACTTTTAAACGTTGTTTTTTAAGCTTGCGAATTTGGATCTGCTATTACGATGAAAATGGAAAATTATCCAGTTTAACTTTGTATAATCAAATGGCAACAAATATGAGGAAGAAATTTTTTACCAAAAATGTAACATATTTATTAAGTAAAATAAAATATTCAAATAATTAATATTAAAAATAAACAAATATCTATCATCATTTTATTTTAAAAATTAAAACGTGACAATTTTTTAATCATTGCAAAAGTACAAAGCAGTTGGAAGTTTTTTTTTTTTGGGGGGGTAAAAAACTCCTCCATAATTGAATTCAACATAAATGTTGACATTAACATTTATTTACAAATAACATTCCAACACTCGAGAAAATCGCTCCAGTATTTCCATTTATTTGTATCCTGTGAAACCTCTTCATTTTGATATTTTTCTCAGCATTTAATTATTTTTCTATTAAATCATACTTTAAACAATTTTTATATTATTATAATAAATGGTGAAGACTTAGAAATGTCTTAATATGAAGTTGATTGTTGAAAACCGTTCAATGATTATTCAATCAAATTTATTGAATTATTTAACGATTTTTAAATATCAACTTCGTATCAAAATAACTGCATATAGATTTTCACCATAATAAATACATTAAAACTAAACTTAAATTCTAATACCAAAAAGAATCACTTGATAAAGAACAAATTTAAAATTATGAAAGAAAAAAGAAAATGCATTAAATGTTAATTGCCATCGTGTTACAAGTTGCAACTTACAAGAACATGCTACAAGTTTAGCTACGTATTAAAATTTGAACCCGGTGAGGAAGAAAGAGAGGGAGCCAGAAGGTTCTAGCTTTCGCCAAATGAAATGAAATAAATACACGTGTCACTCTCTCCGTGATGTGCCTCTAACATATAAACTGGCCCCTTTTGTTTCCCTTCAGTTTCAAATCTTAAAAAAAAAAAAAAATTACAATCCAACAGAATAGCGTAGATTGTTCCGTTTTTCACTTCTTTGTCTTCTCCCCTCCTTCAATCTTAAGACTCAATCTATTGAGGTAATAATTTCATCCTCGATTTCGTGCTATGTATAATATTTAATTTAATCTAATTTGATGTTTTTGTGATCATAACCTATTGGTTTATCCAAAATTATAAATAAATGAAATTTTAAACTGAATTATACAATGTGTTAATCTATTCAAACCATTTATTACGTGCAGACATGCAATTTGTGTAGTTTAAAATATTTATCTTATGAATATATATGTTAGATGTTAGATGTTAGATATTAGGAGTGGCAGAAGGGTGAATTTTTTTGGCTACAAACTTCTGCGTGATTGTGTTTATTTAATTTTTGTTTCTTGGACTTTTGTTGCTTTGTATTGTGAAGATTAGATTATAATGAGTATGAAGAAGGGTAGAGAAGTTGGAGATAATATTTTTGAATCCAGATATGGGTTTGGAGATTTTGGATTCGGTAGAAGTATGATGATGATGCCAAGTGTGTTTGGAAGCAGAGATCCATTTGATGATCCTTTTTTCAGTGACCCTTTTGATAGCTTTTTTTGTCCAAGTAATAGAACCACAATGCAGCAAAACCCAAGCAAAGAAAAAGGAGTTGTCATAAAGGAATTAGGCTCTGATGATGAAGAGGGAAATGGTGATTTCCCTGATCAGAACATTCATAGATCAACCATGGAACCTTCTGTGGAGCATCCAGATGATGATGATAATGGTAATTTTATATAGGAAAAGTATAGGGTACCAACATATTATCTGCCAACTTGTCAACTCTTATTTATATTTGTGTTTCATGGAAGTGTGTTCGTAGATGTGTCTAATAATTAATATATTTTAAATACATGTATAAAGAGACACATCCAGAAAATATATCTATAAAGACACTTCTATTAAACACAGTTACAAAAAAGACATTTTTATTAGACACATCCATGAACAAACTTCCATGAAACACAATTATAAATAAGAGTTGGCAGAAGTTGGCAGATATGCTGTTGGTAACGTAGCGGAACCGTTTTATATATATTATTATATACTTCCTCTGTTTTAATATATTTGTGAAGTTTCAAAAACAGTGAAGTTTCACTATAGTAGCTTCTTTTTTGTCAAGATAATATTAATTAGTGTTTTCAGTGACACCTTTAATTTAATATTTGATGATTCAATATTCATTAATTAGATGCATTTACTTATTTTTGAGTAATTCTGTCTATGTTAGTTGCTACCAATATCTGTCTAGTACTTTTATCAATGTGTTTTTGGTTGTATGACGGTTATTTTGAAATAGATCATTTGTTTCGTTATATAGAACCGATGTTACTTAGTAGGACAAGACTTATTTGTTTGTTTAACTTGCATATATGTTTCACTTACATGTACTTACTAATTTGTTGATTATGTATTAGAGAAAAAGCAGAGTAATGTAACTTACAAGAATGATCATTACAAGGTGGAACCTCCAAAATCTCGCAGTGCTTCTTTTCAGACAAGCAGAGTAACGTATGGCGGCGTGGATGGTGCATATTATACTTCAACTAGAACCAGAAGGACAGGAACGGACGGGGTATGTAACTTACTCGCATGGTGGTTTGTTGCGTTGATTATGGTTTAGAACTAATGTCATCTCTGTTAATGTGAGTTAGGCGATAATTGAGGAAAGGAAAGAAGCCGACACAAGAACAGGGGAGGCTTCACATAGGATAAGCAGAGGAATCCATGATAAGGTGTGTAAATATGACTGCCAGAAAAATGCATTCTGCAGTTACTAGTGTCACATTGTTAAATTTCAAACTCCGAAGTTAATGGAAAATTTTTTCAATTTTACTAGTTTAGGTTCCAAAACTGAGTTTGCAAAGAGTTTTGAAATTCATCAGTTGGGTAACCTTGTTTAGCTTTGTGTCATGTGGTTGTTATGATGTGCATTTGTATGAAAAGAAATCAAACAAATTTGTTAGTGTTTTAAATAATGAGACTATACTCTTTGCGTCTCTTATGTAGGGTCATTCCCTTTTGAGGAAGCTTGGGTCGGACGGCAAGCTTGACACCAAACAGACACTGCATAATCTTGAGGAAGGTTTGTTCCTGCTGTATTTGACAATTTCACATGTAGCGAGGCTTTTCTTTTGTGAATATATATGTATTTTTTTCTTGACATTGCAGATGAGCTTGCCGGCTTCGAGGAAGCTTGGAAAGGAAAAAATATGGAGCATGGTGTGAAGGGTGGATTTGATGTGCATAGAAACCACTCAAACCAGGGTAAGTTTTGTATGCTTCCAGTTGATATAATCAAGTTTCTTTCAGCTCAATATCTGTTGTTTTGAAAACTCTAGGAAAATTATGTTTACTATAATGTTGTATGCTGCTGTAATGTGGCTATTACTGGCTAGAATCATGATGCTAAATAGTTTGAACCTAATTTAGGACCATGCATTGTTACCCTATTTCGAAACATGTGTTTGATGAGCTTGAGCTATATTTATGAATATATGGTATGCTTTTTTGTATGAAGCAAGGGTTAATTGCACTTTTCACCTCTGAACTTTAGGCTTATGTACTTTAGCCCTTAAAGTCTTAAACTTCAAAATGTGCAAACCGAGTTTCTGAATTTCCCTCACATATGTATATCTGTCGCATTTATGTTCGCTAACTTTATGAATTCGTGTTTTTCTGAATTTGAAATGGTGTTGTGTCCATGTTCGTATCAGTACAATATTTGACATGAATATAAAGCGTTACCTAAATTTTGAGCATATGATTGTTATAGGTTCTAGTGGTAGTGAGCAGAACAGAAACCAGGTTTGGGCAGTTCCATCTTGGGAGAATGCTGGAAGAGGGAGAGGATTTGGATCAAATCATGAAACAGGAACCGATCAAAGTGGAAGAACAAAGAAAGTAGTTAGGATCAACATTGAATGAAGGTTGAGACCCCTTATGATATGCTTGGTGGTTGATTTTCCAGCTGCTTTTCTGTTTTCTTGATTGAGAGAAACTAGTTGAATGCACCAAATTTTACTTGGTGTAGGTTTATTACGAGTTACTGATGTAAAGTTATACTAAAGTCCATGTTGTTACATATCTATCCTTACGACTGAGGTTAAAAGATATATTGTTTGGTCAATCATAATCGGGTGTCATTAGTAATAATTATTGATAAAACTTTTAGTTTAAAATATTAATCAAGTTAACCGACATTATGTATATTCAAATGGGAGGGTATTGCATTGTCCACTTATATAATAGCCGCCCAAGATTATATTAAAGTAACTATGGAAGTGCATATATTCAATCTTTAGACGAAACAAATATAAACAAACTAAAGCATGCTACCGTCGGTTTAAATTCACGAGACAATTAGATATGTTCAATTTTTTCAGTCTCGTGAGAAGATTTAGATGCGAGAAGAATCATTGCATGTATTATTTAATTCTTTTTGGGACTAGTGAGCTACGTAAGCAACCTGAATCTTTAATGTATATAAATATTTGCCATATTCCGACCAAATCAAAGTAAAATCTTCTGAAATTCATTATCATATGTAAAATCAGACATAGATAGATCTTATATAAAGGAAACTGAAAAAGGTTACAAAACAATGATTAGACCATGATTGGTTTTACTTTTACTATTTTCCTACGGCCGTCCAAATGTTTCTTGGGCTCAAATCAAACATGGAAAATAAGATTCTCTTGTATACAGAATGTAAATATCGTTTCACTGAGAATTATAATATAGTACTGTTATTTATGTATCTATGTATTATCTAGTTGTGAAGAGAAATTAAGGAAAAAAAATTAAGAGGCTATAATTTGATTAAGAAAGTGAGAAGAAAGATTATGCGGTATGTAGAAAACATTGTAATATTTATTCTAATATAATAAAGTTTAAGTGGTTTATTATGAATTGTATAAATAAATAACTAAATTCTAATATTAATTAATTTAATAATACCTAATATTAATTAATTTAATGATATTTCTATAAATTTAATATAAAGTTAGAAATTCTCTTTTGTAATTTATTTTTATAAATATATATATATATATATAAATTTAATTTTGATGCATTATCATTTAATAATTGCGTAAAATATTTTACATATTCTATCAATGCATTAAAACTAATATATAATGGATTGATTGGATTCTACTAATGCTACGGTAGTTATAATGGTTATTGTATGTTGCTAACACTAAAGTAATGCTTTTGTATTATTTAATAATGCTTTTTTAAAAGTGTTGCTAAAAAAATGTGATCAAAATATAAAAAAAATATTATTTTAATTTTAACAACATTTATACAATAATTACCGTAGAGTATATATATATATATAGTTTTATCAGTTTGTACAATAATTAAAAAAAGAAATAAATAATTTAGTTCCTAACTTTCCGACGCAACTACAATCAAGTTTTTTACAAAATTTAATTACAAATAAGCTTTTTACTATTAAAAAAAAAGAGAGAGAAATTATTTATTAGTCAACAGAAAAAATTTATATGTATTGCTTTTCAATGATTAAAGATTATAAGTATTTAAATTTAGTTAGGAATTAATGTGTTTCTTAAAAACAATATTAGAAACTTATTTGTATTTTTCTCTAATATAACATATACTTTTATTTGACGTTATTTTAGAGCATCATCTAACTTTTCTTTGTTGATTGTTATCAGAATTCAACAAACCTTAAGGAGAAGCTAGCGTGGTTGGCATGTTACGTTTTTATTTTTCTAAAAGTTCTTACGTTAATACAAGTTCTTACGAATCACATACACGCCCTCTGAAAAGTGAAAAGTAAGGTTTGGACGATAACACAAAGGGACACTCTACTATACAGCTTAAAGTTGTATAGAGAGAATATAAATTCTTTTTATAGTTATTTTTTATTATTTTATTATTGTTCAAAATATAGATTCTAATTTTTTCAATTTTTCTTTCATCTCATAAAAGAAAGATCTGTAAACTTACATCTTTATCATATAATTCACCTAACATAAATTATCATCTTATCATTCTCTTACCACTTCTTTAAATAATATTAATAATAATGATATCAATTTTTTCCCTGTTGTAAAATAAATAAATAAGAAAGATGTAATAATATAAAATAATGTAATATAATTAGATAGTTTTAATAACAATATTCACAATGATTACTATCTTAATATAATAAGTATGATTAATATATCTGCTAATATTATATATTGTAGTATAAGAGAAAAGATAAAAATAATTTTGTACGCAGAGAGAGAAGATTTTGTATTTGTATTGTGTATATTTCTTTGTATCAGATCATGTTTTTAGAGGCATACATGGGTTTGCTTTTCAAACCACATTTATTGTGCTTCATCCTAAGGACTTGTTCCTTTCAACATAGAGAATGGGTTGCCCATAAATAGGCATCCATTCTTATCCTATCCTAGTCACAACACTCCTCTTTGGATGTTTATTTAGGATTATTCCCTCATTAAAACCTTACTAAAGAAAAACTCAATGGGAAAAAACCTTAGTGAAGAAAAAAGAGTATAATATCATTTAGTGATGGGGACTGCCTCATTAAAAACCTTGTCAAGAAAAATCCAATGGGAAAAAACCTGACCAAGGAAAAAAGAGTACAATCTCCCCCTCTTGTCGACATCATTTAACATCTCGAAATCGACGCATCCCAATCTCATGCACCAATCTTTCAAAGGAAGATTTTGGGAGTGACTTTGTAAATAAATCTGCCAGATTATCACTCGAACAGATCTGTTAGACATCAATTGTCCATTGATTTTGAAGATCATGAGTGAAGAAGAATTTGGGAGAAATATGCTTTGTTCTATCACCTTTGATGTATCCACCCTTAAGTTGAGCAATGCATGCTGCATTATCTTCAAACAGGACAGTTGGAGCTATCTTATGATCAATCAGTCCACATGATGACAGAATATATTGGATCAAACTCCTTAGCCAAAAACACTCGCGACTTGCTTCATGAATCGCTAGTATTTCGGCATGATTAGAGGATGTTGCAGCAATCGTCTATTAGACCTCCATGATATAGCTGTTCCGCTATATGTAAATAAGTATCCTATTTGAGATCTCCCTTTATGTGGATCAGACAAGTAGCCAGCATCTGCATAGCCAACTCGTTGTGACTTGGATCCATAGGGATAAAATAATCCCATATCAACCGTTCCACGAAGATATCGAAAGATTTGCTTGATTCCACTCCAATGTCTTCTGGTTGGAGAGGAACTATACCTTACTAGTAAATTCACATCAAATGATATATCATTTCGTGTATTATTAGCAAGATACATTAGCGCTCCAATGGCACTAAGATATGGTACTTCAGGATCAAGGATATCTTCATTCTCTTCTTTAGGATGGAATTGATCCTTTTCCACATCCAAAGATCTTACGATCATTGGGGTACTCAAGGGATGTGACTTATCCATATAAAATCTTTTCAAGATCTTCTCTGTGTATGTCGCTTGATGAATAAAGATTCTATTTTTTATATGCTCGATCTGCAGGCCGAGACAAAATTTAGTTCTTCCAAGATCTTTCATCTCAAACTCTTCTTTTAGAGTTTTTATAATTGTTGGAATCTCTTCAGGAGTTCCAATGATATTTAAATCATCAACGTACACAGCAATTATAATGAACCCAAATGTAGATTTCTTTATAAAAACGCATGGATAGATATCATCATTCTTGAATCCATTTTTTTTGCCAGATACTCAGTAAGACGATTATACCACATTCGTCCAGATTGCTTCAGACCATATAAAGATCTTTGCAATTTGACTGAGTATAACCCTTGCGACTATTCATTGGATGGTTTAGATATCTTTAATCCTTTAGGGACTTTCATATAGATATTATGATCTAATGAGCCGTACAAATAGGCTGTTACCACATCCATTAAATGCATATGCAGTTTATGATATGCAGATAAACTGACCAAATAACGCAATATTATCGCATCCACTACAGGGGAATACGTTTCTTCATAATCTATACCGGACCTTTGTGAAAAATCTTGTGCCACAAGTCAGGCTTTGTAGCGCACAACTTTATTTTTCTCATTTCGTTTTCTCACAAATACCCATCGGTATCCAACAGGTTTTACATCTTCAGGTGTACAGACTACAGGTCCAAAGACTTTACGTTTTGCAAGTGAATCTAATTCAGCCTTCATGGCTTCTTTCTATTTTGGCCAATCATTTCTTTGTCGACATTCTTCGACTGATCTTGGCTCAAGATCCTTACTTTCATGCATGATATTTAATGCCACATTATATGTAAATATTTCATTGACAATTGTCTTATTTCGGTCCCATTTCTCTCCTGTAAAGACATAATTTATCGAGATCTTGTCATTTTCACAATTTTCAGGTACCTGAACGTCTTCTGGTGTTAAAACTATATCAGAATTTTGGACAACTGCAGGTGTCTCTACTATGTCTTTTTCAACAGGAATATTATTTACCTCTTTTCTCTTTCAAGGATTTTTGTCTTTGGAACCGACAGGCCTGCCACGCTTCTGGCGTGAATTTGCTTCAGTGGCTACTTGTCCTACTGGGACATCAATTCGAAATGAAACATTTTTCGTTGATATTTAAGATTTGGTTATCCTCTTTGTATCGAAAAATGCATCAGGCAATTCATTTGCTATTCTTTGCAAATGTATAATCTTTTGAACTTCTAGTTCACATTGCCCTGATCGAAGATCTAAATGCATCAACGATGATGCATTCCAATTAAGTTCCTTTTTAGAAAGCTTATTCTCTCTCCCCTAATGTTGGAAATTTTGATTCATCAAAATGACAATCTGCAAATCGGGCTTTAAATACATCTCCAGTTTGTATCTCAAGATACCTCACTATAGAGGGAGAATCATATCCAACATATATCCCCAATTTTCTTTGGGGTCCCATTTTGGTGCGATTAGGTGGTGCAATAGGAACATATATCGCACACCCAAATATTCTTAAATGGGAAACATTTGGCTGCTGGCCAAAAGCTAATTGCATAAGAGAGAACTGATGGTAACTCGTTGGCCTCAAACGAATAAGTGCTGCGGCATGTAAAATAGCATGCCCCCAAGCCGAGGTTGGGAGATTTGTTCTCATAAGCAAGGGTCTAATTGGAGGCGTTTAATAAGCGATTATGCTAACCCATTTTGTGTGTGAGCATAAGCTACTGGATGTTCAACACTTATTCCATTAGCCATACAATAAGCATCAAAAGCTTGGGAAGTAAATTCACCAGCATTATCAAGATGAATTATTTTGATTGGATTTTCTGAAAATTGTGCTTTTAAACGAATAATTTGAGCCAGTAATCTCGCAAACGCCAGGTTGCGAGAAGATAATAAGCACACATGTGACCATCTCGAAGATGCGTCTATCAGGACCATAAAATATCTAAAAGATCCACATGGTGGATGAATAGGTCCACATATATCACATTGAATCCTTTCTAGGAATTCAAGGGACTCAATCTAATCTTTACTGGTGATGGCCTTAAAATTAACTTCCTTGAGAACATACAGCACAACAAAATTCACTAGATTTAAGAATCTTCTGGTTCTTTAGTGAATGTCCATGAGAGTTTTCAATAATTCTCCTCATCATGGTTGTTTCCGGATGACCCAATCGGTCGTGCCAAGTTATGAATTCATTTGAGCTAGTAAACTTCTGGTTTACAGTGGCATGTGATTCAATTGCACTAATCTTGGTATAATATAATCCACATGAAAGTGGAGAAAACTTTTCTAATATAACCCTTTTATTTGAATCATGAGTTGTGATACATAAGTACTCATGATTTTCCTCATTCATAGTCTCAATATGATATCTATTTCGGCGAATATCTTTAAAACTCAACAAGTTTCTTCGAGACTTGGTAGACAACAGTGCATTATTTATTATGAATTTTGTTCCTCCAGAAAATAAAATTATACCTCTTCCGGAGCCTTCTATCACATTGCCTGAGCCAATAATAGTATTAACATATTCTTCTTTTGGCACAAGATGGGCAAAATATATAGTACTTTTAAGAATAGTGTGCGAACTTGCACTATCCGCAAGGAAAATATCTTCAAGATATGTCCTTGCCATTTTTCTTCAAAGACAAATGATAATAATAATAAAATGAGTAGAAGTACATGCACAGTAAAATTATTCACATGAATACTTAACAAACATATACACGTATCAAATTATTCCATTATTGATCAAATAGCCAAAATTTTCTTCAGAATCCTTAAAGAAATTAGATACATCATAATAAGTGGTGGAATTTTCATCATTTGAAATAAAATTTGTTTCCTTTTCTTTTTCATCCCTTTTCAAGGATGCTTGATAAAGATCAATTAGGAGCCTTGGGGTACGACAGGTACGTGACCAATGGCCTTTTCCACCACAACGAAAGCATTTATCCTCAATTGATATACTTTGCCCATTGTTTCGTCTTTCTTTATCCCACTTCTGGTGAGATCCTTTGTGAACATAATTCCTTTTCCTTCCATAATTTTTCTTGTTATCAAAATCTTGCTATTTACATCTTTTGGGGTTATAATTTGTCGCATTTGCTTCAGAAAATGGGGCGGCGCTAGCTGGGCGCGCTTCATGATTTCTTAAGAGCAACTCATTGTTGCGCTCAGCAACAAGAAATCAAGAAATTAGCTCAAAATATTTTTTAAATCCTTTTTCTCGATTGCTAATGCAGGAGCACATTCGAGGTATGGAAGGTTGAGAAAGTTTTCTTTAACATATCGGGCTTAAGGAAGTATTTGATGATTGTACCTTTCTTCAAGGTCTTTCCACAGATCTGCAAGATCTTTTAATGTGGGATATTCATTTTTCAATCATACATCAAGATGACGGCGAAGAAAAATTATGGCTTTGGCTTTATCCTTCTGAGATATATTATTTTCAGTCTCAATAGTATCTCCAAGATCCATTGAGTCAAGATGGATTTCAGTATCTATATCCATGATAAATAATTATTTCTAAATATATCAAGAGTATTAAATTCAAGATGAGAGAGTTTCAATATAATAAAAATTTGTTACCTGGAGTCTTCCTAAAATTTGATCAGAATCTCGTGTTGATAACGTGTTGTAAAATAAATAAATAAGAAAGATGTAATAATATAAAATAAGAAAGATGTAATAATATAAAATAATGTAATATAATTAGATAGTTTTAATAACAATATTCACAATGATTACTATCTTAATATAATAAGTATGATTAATATATCTGCTAATATTATATATTGTAGTATAAGAGAAAAGATAAAAATAATTTTATACGTAGAGAGAAGATTTTGTATTTGTATTGTGTATATTTTCTTGTGTCAGATCATACTTTTAGAGGCATATATGGATTTGCTTTTCAAACTACATTTATTGTGATTCATTCTAAAGACTTATTCCTCTCAACATAGAAAATGGGTTACCCATAAATAAACATTCATTCTTATCCTATCCTAGTCACAATACCCCTATAATCTTACATTAAATATGAATCATACTATCTTTTACTCATATTAAAGAAACTAACGACTTTAAAGTTGTTCAAATTAAACACTTTAAATGAGAGCAAAGATCATGGTTATGAGATCCGGATTGAATCAAACGGTTCAATTGGTTAATTAAAAATTGGTTATCAAGCTGATTTAGTTCAAATAAAGATTGACAAGAATTAGTTAAAAAATCAGAAAAATTAGTAACAAAAATTAATTAATAATTAGTTAAATTAGTATATTTTTAATGGTTAATTAATTTAAAATAATTGAATATAAAAATTATTTTTTTAAAAAAATATATATTAAAATATATTTTATTATATTTGATTTAATTTCAGTTAATTTTTTTATTGAATTTTTAAATTTTAATTTTTTTTCAATTTAACTACTATCTAGTTCAGTTTTTAGAACCTTGGTAAAAGATACAGATGTTAAGCTATCAATTCATAAACTTGCATCCACTATGCCATTACTCAAAGTAGTTGATCAATTAAAAATTTAATCCAATAATGCAACGGTTACAAAATTGCAGTCTAGTATAGGAAAAATTTAGAACAAGCATAACCTATACTATTTATTTGGAATAAAAATGAAAAATCCCTCTATATTCGTTATTTTCTCGTTTCTTCACATACATGCCATCTATTCAATACGTGACACCTGGAAAAACAATGACACCTACCACAATTTTCAATTTTCTCGACATTTTCAAATTGTTGATGTGTCAAATTATAAGTTAAGGATAGAGCCATAGAAGAGTAGATAAGAAAAAAGACACTACAACCATACAGAGTAGTTAGCCAAAAAATGGAAATTAAATTCCATGCCCATAACATTTGCATGCCCTTTCAGTGTACCTATGTGTTAGTGCATTGGGGACAAAATATACCATATAATTAAATATTCATATGTAATTATGTACTATATAATTATTTAGTTCCTAGCGGGACTTTCAACATAATTTGTGCCATTTTGGACGGTAAGATTCAGAGAATCTAACACTTGCAGCCTCCCTCAGTTGCTTCCAATCTCAATAATCTAATTTTAATTTAAGATAACGTGGAGCCAAACATAAGCTATGGTTTTTTTCAACACACTTATTTGTGTGTATATATATAATAATGCTAATGGCTCAAGAACTTGAACCAGTTGTTTAATTTTCTCATCAAAGATATATTGTTTCAAATCTCAAACCAAATCTGTGATTTCACTGAAAACATATCAACAAGCATAATGTCTGGCTGGTCAGCTGAAAATGCCAAGAGAGCTTATCTTCAAGCACTCAAAATGGTAAGCAAAATAGCATTTATATTATGCCAATCATATTTCAAAATTTCATTACCTGGGCTATTAGCCTTAAGTTAATCATTGGATTAAGTCTTATATATATTTATTTTGTTTTTGTTAGAAACAAGAGACTAAGTCGAAGAAAGTGTTTTGTGTATTATTCAGGCTGATGAAAAGTACAATATATAAGGGATATATATAAGTACTAGAAGAATCAAAGTAATAAAAGTATAAAATCTTACAATTAATATACAGATATGCTATATAAATACAAACGATACTAACTTATCTAAATTGATTCTAATGCTAACATGTTTCATTGTGTAGGCCAAAAGGGGCAAAGAACCTGATGTATCTGAGTTCATATCTGCATTGGCAGCAGGGAAGAATGCAACATTCATGGTGGCAGTTTGCGCCGGCACGGCCGGCTCCACCACGCTAGCACTGGCTGCGGCCGCCCATCAAACAGGCGGCCGAGTGGTGTGCATTTGTCCCGGCTCGAATGAGCAACAGGGATCAAGAAAAGCTCTAGGAGTTTATGGAGACTCTGTTGAGTTTGTTGTGGGAGATGCAAGAACCCTTTTGTTAGGTGAATACAAAGGCTCTGATTTTGTGCTTATAGATTGTGACATCACAAATGCAAGAGAAGCTTTTATGGCTGCATTCAAAGGGGCAAAGAAAGATGGTGCAATTGTTGTTGGATACAATGTGAGGCATAGAGCTTCAAAATGGAGACAAATGAAGGGTTCTTTTTTGCCTATTGGAGAAGGGTTGCTTGTTACAAAAGTAGATTCAAATAGTATAGTTAAGAGTCATGATGAGAAGGTTGAACAAAGAAGGAAGAGCCATTGGATTGTTCAAGTTGATAAGTGCACTGGGGAGGAACATATTTTTAGAGTTACCTCTCCTAACAGAAAATTACAGATTGAAGTTTGAGGATTCAATCTTAACACATAATGCAAAGATGCTAAATGAGTAGAGATAGAGTGAAAATCTGTCCACATATTTTCTCATCTTTGTATTTGTATTTTTTTTTTCTTTAAATAAGTTTGTGTCTTTTAATATTTATGATTAGTTGATTTAGAATTGTAAAGTAGAAAAAGAGCTTCTTGCTCTTAAATTGCATCTTATTTGTATTAGATCGAGTGTAAGTAGATATGTAATTATTTGGCTTGTTAATTTTTATGTCACAGGCCAAAAAAGTCATGAATAATGTTACAAAAGAAAAAAAAAATTCAAGTGTTTATTATATAAATAAATTATCCATTAGAAATTGTGATATATTTTCTGTCTTTTATAAGAAAAATGAAGCTTCCTTAGCTCTATCCAATTTTTTTTCCTTACTTTTATCAATTTACTATTATACCCTTTAATTCAATTTTCATTAACATCTGGTTTGCGGATTTTCAGGAGAAGCTTTATTTTTATTTTTTAACTTTAGAATCTCATCATAATGTTATTGCTAATGTTGCTTCCTGGAAGCTGCTTAAATATTATTAATTAATCCCTATTTGGAAGTATATTAAGAAACCCAATGTTTTCAACTTGTATAAAGAATCATGCTACACCTAAGTTTATTAATTGAAGATGGCGACCCTTAATCCATCAAGTCAAAACTATAAGGTATACTCTGCAGAACTCTGATCAATAGAATCTTATTGTTGAATAATTTTAATGTACTTCTTCTGAACTAATAAATCCACTATTTTTGCAATTATTATATTAGTAGTTGCTTTGTCCTCTAACAGATTTCAAGGACTAATGATTTTTTTTTTTTGGCCCAGGGGAGGGGGAGGAGAATCAATTCTTAAAAAAAATGATAATGTTCTATATTAATGTAGGACAAAATAAGGGTTGCATAGTTTTATTATTGTTGTTTTATGTTATAATGTCAGAGAAATTATATTTGTATTATTCTTTAGTATATCACTCGTGTAAGTTTTTTCTATTATATATAAGATTTTGTTGGGCCTGCTACACATACAAGTAAAAAGGCCGTACAAGTTTTACAAGTTATCAGCTCAAACTTCATTAACACGCGCATTAACTCATTTTGAATGGAGCGTAACTACACGCGCCCCACTCAAACGGTTCCTCTTCGTTTTCTTCTTCTTCTTCGTCTTCGTTTTCGTCTTCTTCTTTTTCCTCTTTTTCTTCCTCTTCCTCTTCCTCTTCCTCTTCTTCGTTTTTTTTTCGATTTTCATGGTTTCTGAAATTCTTCTTCTTCTTCTTGCTGCACGTTCTTCTTCCTCTTACTCTTCTTCTTCTCCTTTTCTTTCGTTTCTGCACGTTCTTCTTCCTCGTTTTCCTCTTCTTCTTCTTCTTCTTCATTTACGTCTTTTCTCTCTGTTTTCTCTTTTTTTTCGATTTTTCATGGTAAAATCGTTTTTGAAGAAGAAAAAGCAGCAGAAGATGAAGAGGAGAAAGAGAAAGAGTTCTGAATTATGCATAAGATGTACTTCAACGAATTTTGGGTGTATTTTTTTAAATCCTTTGGGTGTATTTTCTGTAACCCTTTGGGTGTATTCCTATAATCGTTTGGGTGAATTCTTGTAACCGTTTGGGTGTATTTTCTGTAATCCTTTGGGTGCATTTTTGTAATCATTTGGGTGTATTTGAGTGATATCAGACTGATATCTATGGGTATATCTGATTCATATCTATGGGTGTATCTTACTGATATTTATGGGTGTATTTTTCATTTCAGAAAAAATGGCAAGCATTACAGAAATACACCCAAACGATTACATAAAATACACCCAAGAGATTACAAAAATACACCCAAACGATTACATAAAATACACCCAAGAGATTACAGAAATATACCCAAACGGTTACAGGAATTCACCCAAACGATTATAGAAATACACCCAAAAGATTACAGAAAATACACCCAAAGGATTTAAGAAATACACCCAAAATCATGCATAATTCAGAACTCTTTCTCTTTCTCCTCCTCATCTTCTGCTACTTTTTCTTCTTCAAAAACGATTTCAGAGCTTGATGTCAAAAAATAATAGAAATCGAGAATAACGAAAAAAGAAAACAGAGAGAAAAGCACGTAAATGAAGAAGGAGAAAGAGAATGCAAGAAACAAAAGAAAAGAAAAAGAAGAAGATGAAGAGGAAGAAGAACGTGCAGCAAGAAGAAGAAGAAGGTGCAATGAAAACGTGCCGTAACAGTATGTGAAGGAACTAACGTCAACGACGAAGAACAAACCAATGAGAAAGGAGGAGAAAAGAACGATCGAAAAAGAAGGAGAAGAAGAAGGGATGTAGCGCGTGTAAGGAACGTAGCACTTGCAGCGAATTTTGGGGATTAGAGTTTAATTGGCTTGTAATACTTACAAGCCCTAATCGCTTGTACACAGAATTTTTTCCGATTTTTTTTAACTTTTTATCCATCATTTTAATACACATACATAAGATATACACAAATCTTGATGCATATAAATTTTTCGTCCAAATGTTCCTCCTCAAGGTGATTTGAATTGAGATTTCTACTTAAAATCTAATGCAACAGAATAAACAGAGTAAATATATAAATCTAATAAAAAATTATATTAAATTTTGAAAATGATAATAAATTTAGTATTGGGTACAAAAATGTAAGAGTTTAAAATCTCAGCACACAAATTATATAAAAACATGGTATTTTTTTTCTTATTCACAAACTCAATAGTAGGAAATAAATTATATTCAAAATATATATAAATAAATAGGGTAGTGGTGAAATAATTTTTAAAACACCCTCTTGTTTATTATTAATAAAAAAAACCCAAGAAGGACTTGGTCATAAAATGAAATAGTTTATTTTTTTGGGTGTTATTAGAGCACATAATCCACGAGTGTGACACTGGATCATTTCATTAGTTATTATTAGCCATCGCCACCATAACCCTTCAATTAAGAAATAATAGACCGCAAATATGCTGAATATATCAATTTGTCAATACAAACACTAAAGTAAAAACATACTATTTCAACAAAGTCAAGCTTCTGAAATATTACAATAATCCGAAAGAAAAAACAACTGTATATATATATATACATCACTGCAGGATGATGATTACATGCATTAAACTAAACAAAAGTGCAAAACCAATTAACCAAAACTCTCCAAAAAAAAGAAATACTTGTATAATTTACATCCCTTTCTACAAAACTAGCCACCATCTGAATTGGCACCACCAAACCCAGTCAGAAACTTGATCCTCTAATTGTAATTCATCAAAAATACTACTGCATAGTTCATATAATATATGATGATATATG
Source organism: Arachis hypogaea (assembly GCF_003086295.3). NCBI lineage: Eukaryota > Viridiplantae > Streptophyta > Magnoliopsida > Fabales > Fabaceae > Arachis > Arachis hypogaea. The sequence goes on along the minus strand of NC_092037.1, from coordinate 95,492,684 downwards.
TTTAATTTACAAATTTATTTATTTGTTTCCAACCTTGTTAACATACATATATCCATGATCAATAGTTTAATAATAATAATAATCACTCTCTGAAAAGGTGTTCCTCCCCTGATTGTTGATCTATGTGCCTGATCCATCGGCTAGGACCCTTTCTACCACTTGATGCACCGCCGTCGCGGCTGCTGCTGCTGCCGCCGCCAGCACCAGCACCACCACTTTTGCTGCCTATGTAAGCAATATCCAAACCCTTGCCAACAGGCAAGAACACGGATCTAACGACACGTGTCCCCTTTTCAAGAACAACGTTCCATCTAAACCGTGAAAGATTGTTCCAATTATTACTCATTTGCCATGCATTCTTGCATGCCAAAACTGCACCTCTATTGCTAACCCTAGCAACCCTAAGAACCCTAGCAAAGTCCCTTTGCTTGCAATCCACCACCAGAAAGTCCAATCCCACCAGTCCACCTATCGCCGCCTCCGCCGACCCGGCGATTACCACCTCCGGAGGCGGCACCACCCCCATCTCCGCCATTGATTGTGTGTACTTTAGCTTTGAAATTTCGTCCGGGACTATGCACACGTGCCTTGCACCGGTGTTGCGAGCCGCAACTGCTAGGCCTACGCTTGTGGCTATGGGGCCGCCGTGGCACCACGATTCCACGATGAATTTCGCGTTCCAACCGGCCGCCATGGCTGATAGGAGCTCAGCTACCCCAGATTCCTTCAATTTCTCACACTGCAAATTATTACAGCAACAAATAAATTAACATCATTTCATAAAAAGATTCGATACAAAGAAAAGGAGTATAAAGAAATTAGAAAAAGAAAAGCACAAAACGTTCGTTACTCACCATTATATATTATATGGTTTTAAATTATTTATATAACTACTGTTTGACCTAATTAAATCAACTGATTCGAATTTCAATTTATAATAAACTATGCATGCTTAGCCTATTATTATGTCTTGTACGAATTTTGGTTCAAAAGAGGATAAGAATAAGAACGAAATCATGATATCAAAGGGGGGAAAATGAAAACAGTATCAAAGAAAGAAAAGAAAAAAAGAAAGAAAGAAAGAAAGAAGGTTTTTTATACAGAGAAGGATGGTTTTTGATTGAGATTTATGGAGTTACCGATTTAACAGTGTCTATGTAAGCTTTAGAAGCAGTTTCTGGAGACCAAACAAGCTTCATGATGGTGTTCGTTTCTTCTCTGAATCTTTTTCTCTTTTTCTTCGTTTTTGAGTGTGTCAAGTTTGAATAATTGGTGGGAGGTACACATTTGAAGTACGGGGAGGAAAGAGTTGGGTTTATGTGTTGATGAATGAATTTATATATATCATCATGAGAGAGAGGTTTGTTAAATTGTTAACTCAGTAAGAGTTGACAATTTGCATACAAAGAAAATAACATATTTAATTTAGATGTACATACATCATCATTATTATCATTATCCAATCACCTATCTAGCTACTAAATATTACTAATTAATTTACATCTGTCTATAACTTTCTCTTATTTTTATTTTTTAACTTACTGGTGATTCTTAGAAAAATAATAATTTAAAATTATTTTATTTAATTTAACATATATAATTTTATATATAATATTTAAAATTATATATTTATTATATGTAATGTAATATTATGTATTTATTTAATTTTAAAAGAAATTAATAAATAAAATATATATATAATTTAACTCATTTTAAATATATTTTTTATATTCTAACATATATTTTATTTTAATAACTGATTTTAATAATTAAGTTTAAGGGTTAAGTATAATTTTACTTTTTAAGGTGTATATGTTAAAAAAAAATTTATCTCTAACTTTTATTTTTATATAAAATCGTCTCTAAGATTTAACTTAATTTTAAAATTATCCCCAAAAAAATTCATATAACATTATTTACAATATTCTATAATTTGATGCCAAAATTATTTACTTGTTTTAGTAATATGTAATATATTTACGAAAAAATATAGAATACTAATATATTATTTATCAATTTATTATTAATAATAATTAATTATTATATTTTAAATATATGTATAAAAAATACATTTAAAAGATATATTTATAAAGATATTTTTATTAAATTTAATCATAAAAATATATTTTTATTAGATATATCCATAAAAGTATTTTCATTAAATACCCCCTATAAATAAAAGTTAGTAAAAGTTGATAAAATTTTTGTTGATAACATAACGGGACTAATCAGACACACCCATATTATTATTAGCCTGTGCGTATAAATCCAAAAACAAACTTTCTTTTAAAACAAGTCCCATCAAATTTTGGTTTGTCCCATAGAAAGAAAGTTCTTTGGATCGGATTTTAAGATTTTCTTAAATAATGTAGGTTTAGATATAAGTTTGTTCCATTAATGTGTTGATTTGGCATTGTGGCCTAAGGAAAATTTCTCTCCGTACGTAGACGTGATTAGAAATAAATCATGACATGTATTAAAAGGAAGTAAAATTATTTCTATAAATCAAAATCATCACGTCTTGCTGGTTGGTATACCGTATAAGTATCTTCTTCTGTATAAAATTTGTACTAATACATAAAGATAATATACAAAATTAAATAAAATAACAAATATGTTTACATGTTTCTTTTATGATGTGGTGCATTGTTATTAATTTTCTCATAGATTTATTTTTCCAAAAAAAAATTACATATATGAGCTGAGTGCTGTTTCAATGGAAATTTAAACATAAAAATATATTAAAATTAATATATTATAAATTGTCTTTTAAAATAATATAATTTATATATTATGAAATTATTTTTTTAAAAATTTAGACTGATATAAAAAGACACATAAATAATTATATATCTAACACATTTATTTAAGAATAAAAATTCAGGTGCACAGTCAATTTTACGTAAAGTTGACTGTTAAAAGCTGTTGAATGACTAAATTTTTATCCAACAATTCTCAATTATTAATTTTACATAAAGTTAACTGAATTTGAATTTTCACTATTTAAATAATAATTTTTTGAATTTGCTTAAATTTTTTGTTTAAACTTTTTTTTATTAATATCATATCACTAAACTATTTCTCTCTTAAAAATTTAAGTTGATAAGTGGATACACATGAATACTTATGTCTATAACATTATTCATATATTTAAATATTGTATTGTGGAATCTAATAATAATAGTGCCTGCTCTATTTTCTTGTTTCATAAAAAAATAAAATAATAAAAAATAGTCATCCATAAATTAATATAATTATAAATTTAATTTTGATACACTATTAATATAAATATAAAATATTTTTATATATATATTTAATTATATAATATTATATCAATAAAAATAATTATTTTTATATTGATCACATAAGTAATTATTTAGAAAATAAATATAATTATATGATTATATAAAATATTTTATATTATCAATGCATCAAAATTAAACTCATATAATTATATCTAATAAACGAATTGTAAAATAAAAACTTCACATTCTATCATTTGTATTAATGATATTATGATGATATGGTTATTATTGAGTGAAATGAAATAATATGAATAACTTATTCGCAAAAATTAATAATCATATCACGTATACTTTGGTAATGAGTTATCTCAATTTCAGACTTTACATTATTTTATTCTAATATTGTTAATTATACGTACGCTTCATTACTTAATTATTATATATGTTGATCGAATCAACCCTTTTAAGCCCCTATTTTCCATGTTCATTACTTACTTACTTACAAATACCGTACTTGACGTATTTGTTACTAGTTGGTATTTTTTAACACAAAACAAACAGCTCGACATACGTACAATTTTAATAAGAAACTGCCCTTTTAATAATTTCTTAATTGGTATATATATAATATTGTTGCCATGCATTCCAGTTTGCTTTCAATAATAAACTACATTATTCTCAGTAGATAACTATGAGATTTTAAGAGGTTGACTGTTATCTTCATATGACATAAGCAAAATCTATATACACAAATTTATCTCATCATCATTGGGCATACAATTATTTATTTTAAAGTCCATATATAAGAACCAACGTAATGCTAGACTGCTAGTTAATTAATTGGTTCAATATCTTTTCTTGAAATAAAATTATTTGACTTTTGTACTACTCGTAACGAACCTAACATTATTTTGGAAGAACCAGCATCCTTTATAAAATCTAACTATTAGGGTGTGTTTGTTTACAAAAAACAGAATACTGAGACAAAAATATTAAGATATACGATCATGTTTGACAAAAGAGATACGAACAGAAACAATGTATTCAGAGATATTGAATTAGTGTATTTTGTATCCATCCTGACAGGAAGAACACAGAGACATTAATAAGAGACACAACTTATTTTTTATTTTTTCTTTTATTATTCTTGTTAATTTTTCATAATAATATTTTTTATTATTATATTTTTCATCTCAAATTTTTTTAATAAAAAAAATGAGAATAAATTGGATTTTCATAATTTGTTTTAGTTTATCACCAAACAGAATACAAAAACACAAAATTTTGTGTCTCTGTCCATCAGTGTCTTGTCTTGTCCTATTCTCAGTGTCTTGTCCTGTCCTGTTCTCGAAAACAAACGCAGCCTTATTATTGGCGTGGGTAGGACTGGAAGTGATCAGCCGAATCGAGCTAGATTAAGTTTAAGTTTGACTCACGGTTCGACTCATTAACAATCAAGAATAGTTCAAGCTTCGTTCAACGAAAGCTTACAAGTTAAGTCGAGCTCATGAGTTGGCTCAAATAATAGAAACATAATTTATAATTCTACATCAATAAATTATAACTTATATATATTAAAAAATATTAAAAAAATAAATTTAATATATTGTGTATCTATTAATTATAATTTTTTATTTATATCCTATATCAAAATTATATATAAAAAATGACTATAAAATTTTAAACAATTAAGAACATTAATATATATGTAAAATTATATATTACTATTTTATATGTATATATATTAAATTATTAATACGCATATTTTATATGCATTTAATCTATACTTTAATATTATATATATAATTGAGTCAGCTCACGAGCTAATGAGCTGAGTTTATCCAAACTCAAATTCGGTTCATTTAATTTATGAGCTCAAATTCAAGCTCAACCTTGATTCACCAGCTCATCATGAGTTCAACTTATCAAATTATTAATGAGTCGAGCTCGAACTAACTTATGATCTGACTTGCATCACTTCCAGCTCTAGATGTGGGTCAGTGAGAGATTTAGAGCTTCAAGAAGGTGGCAACTCTAACTTAAAATTCACTACAAATATATATGAAATAAGGCAATTTTTTATTCAATCCTCTATAAATTAAATGGTAAGTTATTCTTCATTATGACATATCTTATTATTATTAAATAAAATTAAATAAATTGACTTATCATGGTTAATTTTTATTCTAACCTAAATTTTGTTAATGTAACTAATTAATCATGATGTAATTTTTTTATAAATAATAAAAATTATTAAAAAAGTTTAATTTTATAATTTTTTATTTTTTTCAAATGATATATTTATTAATAAATTTCAATCATAAAATAAAAAAAATTTCAAAAGACAAAAAGAATAAATAAATAAAAATTCAAGAAGCACAAAAAAATTAAAATTCTCTCAGTTTTCATTGCATTGAAAGCCAAGTATTTAAAAAAATTTATTGTTTTAAAATATTTTCAACAGATCTAGTTTCATTGTTAAGAGGAATGGAAAAGATATTTGAAAGAATGAAAAAAGTAAAAAAGAATTATTAAAAAAGTGTTTTGAGAATTTTAAATTGTGACTTTTCGATTTTTTTTGAGAATTTTTATTTTGTGGTTGAAATTAATTAATAGATGTATGATTTGGAAAAAAAAGTTATAAAATAGAACTTTTCTAGTGATTTTTATAATTTGTAGAAAAGTTATCCCATAGTTAATTAATTAGATTAACGAAATTTAGGTTAAATTAAGAGTTTAACTATGATAAATTAATCTATTTCATCTAATAATAATAATAAATATGTCATAAAAAATAATTTATCTTTTATTTTAAAAAAATTTGGATAGAATTTACCATGGAATAATCAAAGCTAATATTAAAAGAGAGATCTATATTAGTTACAATTCAATGAATTTGAAATATGAATACAAAAAGTTTAAAAGTCCATAAAAGTTTCTAATGATATGTTCATATTAATTAAGATTAGCAATTTGTTGTGTATGTAAGAAAATTTGACGAAGAATTGCTAGCAACGTGATATATGCGCAGTCCTCGTTAGTTTATATATGTACTTATCATTATCGAAGTCAACAAGAAGCAAACATTATAAGGTAGGAACAAATAAACTAAAATGTGATTAACGATAACATGACTAATAGGTTCCTAATTTAATTTATCTTTTCTTAAAATAATCATATATACCATTATTGATTCCATCATATGTTGTTTTTCCTTTGGTACAGTGATTCCAACATGTTCCATTAAGTCAAAAGTGATTGTCTCTCACTTATTTATTTATTAATTTACTATTATTATATTATTTTCTCTATAGGATTGTCGTCACCACAAGCTACTTGCTGCTAATAATGACTTAATCTTAGCTTGGACAAACCGATAACATTTCATAAACACAAAAGTAAAATAAAAACATGATAATTAAAAGCGATGTTTTGTTTTTGACGGCAGAAAATAATGTGCTGCGTGCCATGATTGTCTTAGATATTAGAAAGTCAAATCCTTTTGGCATTCGGGTGACAATATATACATTAATATATATTACTATAAATTTACATAAATTTTTATGAGAAAAAATAGTTGTACAAAAATAACTATACTTTTTTAGTCCATTTGGTTGTATTTGATTTTTATTTTGTTATTTATTTTTAGTTTCTTATCACATGGCGTTTTATAATTCTTAATCAATCATTAAACTAATTCTTAATCTTTGAATAAGATCTAATTTATTCAATTAATTATTTGATACATTTAATCTTTATTCATGTATTTTGTTATTTTTTAATCTTTATTCATTTATCCAATATTACAATTTATCTTCTAAAAAATATATTATTAATGTAAGCACAACTGTACTCATTTGTTTTGGATTATGCTAAAATTAATTAATTAATTCATTTATCTTAAATTTAATTTTTTTAATACCAATTGAATTAATACACATGTGTGCTTATCATCCTTACATGTAGTGATCAGTGTTGAGTATCTTAATTATACAACTATATATATATATATATATATATATATATATATATATATATATATATATATATATATATATATGTTTTAACTAATTATTATTTTAATTTTAATGTCACCAACTAGTTTTTTTAGCACAATATTGTAATCAGTGTTTCTCTTAACTTGCAAATAATTTAGGACGAGATGCTTTTACATTGGTGAATAATTCTATGGGATATTTATGGATTGGTGTTTAATTTTTGTCTAATCTTTTTTATAATAAAATTTAAATTTTTAAAAATGATTTATTTTATATTTTTAAATTAAATATTATTTTTTAACCTCTTTTGACAATTTAAACACCACATTTTAAGTACCATATATAACAATCACTTTCTATATACTATTGAGGGAACAAGTTCATGTCTTCCATTCTCTCTTTCAAAGCATGAGTTGAGTTCGTTGAACTTAGTGTTTGTCTAAATTGAAACGCCAAAGTTTTACAATGATGGTCTATTTTCTGTTTGGTAAAGAAAAAAAAAAAAACCCACAATTTCAATGAGTTGGTATAGAGATCAGAAAGTTTGATAATGGTACAAATTAAAATAAATCTTGTTGATAAATCCTTGTTTTAGTAACAAATTGCACTAATAAACCTTATATTGGGTTCACTTTGATTGAAATTTTGATATTATTATTAAGCCAATAAAGGTTGGCTCACCAAGTCATGATGGTCAGCTAATGTATTATCACCATTATTTGATTATCAATAAAGTTTTTGTTGGTTTGACCTAAATTTTAAATTAAAATTTGTTACTGATAGATTTTTATTTTAGAAGATTTGAAGATAATTTGATAGAGAAGTTAACGTTGAAAAAATATATTGATTAAATTCAATGTTATAATTAAAATTGTTGTCGATTAAGATATGATAATTAAATTTTATGAAAAAATCTAGAAAATTAATTACAATATAAGTCAATAATTAAGACAACTTTTTTTTATTTTTTATTTTATAATTTAAAAAATTAGAATAGTAGGGAATATAATTTTTTTTTATAACAGACCTGTTTTTTAGTTAGTTTTTTCGCTCCTAATTAATTCTTTAGTAGAACCGAAATTTTATTTATAGAAATTTTAGTATAAATTTATTTGAGTTATAAAAATTGTTGACGATGATGATGAGGATCCTGGTGACGGAAATAGTATTATAAAAATAAAGCTAACTTACTTTAATTTCTAAGTTTTAATTAGCTATCTTACTAGCTACCTCTAATAACACTTTTTTATCAAATAATTGTTCACTTTATAAATCTGTGTTACATTTTCTTTTTTTAATTATACGCTTTATCAATGTTCAGATTTTTTTTGTCATGGGCTAATCCCCTGACTCATACAGTTAAATAATAATAATAATAATAATAATAATAATAATAATAATAATAACACCAACCCACATATATCGTTATTTTGGATAAAATAGTGACTAATTTTTTGTATATATCCTTTAATTTGGTAGGTCAATAATTAATTTGTTATATATCAAAATTTTATTTAAATATTTATTATTAGCCAATAAATTACTACATACATAAAACAGAATTCAAATTATTGATATTTGTTTAATAAAGTCATTAATTTGATTTTGACAATTTTTTTTTAATATTGATCTACAAATACATATAAAGACCATAAAATAGAAACAAACCAGACTTCACTCTTAATAAGTTAGATCTACAATAAAATTTATTGGTCTGAGTCTAATCTTTATCCCGTTGGAGACTATTTATTAAATATTAAGTATTGTTTGACTTAAAATTTGTTAAAAAATCTGAAAATTAAAAAAATAACAAATAGTAAAATAAATAAATAATTAAATAAAATCAAAGATATTAAATATATTTAATATATATAAAATTTAAAAAATAAATAACCTACTAAATAAAATTTTTTAAATAAAATAAATAATATATATTTAAGTTCTCACTATTATATTTTTTAATATAATAAATTATACATTTATATATCTTAAATTTTTTTTTTTTGACGGGTTGGGTAACTAAATCCAACAAATTTCCAAGTCCAGAATAAGACACATAATTCCTAATATTAGCTCCCTACCTATTCGAATGAATTGCTTTCCCTCCCATATAACCATATTCCTATAAGGAAACACAATTAACCACATTACTATAAAAAAACACAATTGACGCTAAAATAAGAGACCAAATAAAATTATAGGTCCACTTCGAGGAGTAAAAGGACGGGACGAGCTGCACCACACTCCAGTGCGTGGACGAACTAGCGCAGGAAGTCGGGGGTGCTACAACTTGATTCTGAGCTTGAGTAGAGAACAGGATGCAACAATAGAGACCGCTGTAAAACCTATCGCTGATACGTCTCAGACATGGAGCCACTGATGATGGGAAGGTAAGCCTAACTTCTCATTCCTAATTATCTCTGTAATTTGTTTGGGCGGGTTAGATGGCCAATGATTAGTTAGTTGATTTTGCAATTTCAGAAATGTCAAGGTGTGAGCTAGCATGTTCTCTTCTCGAGGAATCCAAGAAAAATCACAGTTTGAAAGTCTCTTCTGGATAACTTTAATGTCTTGAATTATTGGTTCTACTTTCCAAAATGTGTTTTCTTCTTTGATTGCTTGAATTAGTTGAAACCATTCGGATTCAATAGTTGCATTCTCAATTTTGAGATTTTCTACTAAAATGATTGCTTCTCTTATGGCAGTTGCTTCTGCAAGGATGCTGGAGTTTGTTTGAATTTTTGAAGTTGTCCCTCCCACGAGGATTCCATTGCAATCTCTGATCGCTACTGCTACACTTCCTGATTTTGTGTCATTGGAAAAGGCTGCATCCATATTCAATTTGAGCCAATTTTGAGGAGTGGCTCTCCAAATTATAGGTACCGTCCTTCTTTTATTTGATTCTTTGGTGCTATTATTTTCCTTCTCTGTTGTCTTGAAATATTCTAGTTCAAGATTTTTTGTATGGTTGATAATAGACTTTGGATCAGGTTATGTGTCATGAAAAACTTTTTCATTTCTTGTTTTCCAAATTGTCCACATTGTGATACCAATTCGATTCCACATTTGATTTGCTCCTATTCTGCCTCCTTGGTTGCACTTTCTAAACATTTCTTGCAGCCACATCCCGACTAAGTTTACACTTTTCTTTGTTGGTGTGCATTGAGCTTGCGAGTCAAACCATACCGCTCTTGTCCAATCACATAGAAGTAGAGCATGTTCGGTGGTTTTTTCCGCCTGCATACAAATAGGACATAGATTACTGTTAGTTATCTTTTTTCCGGAAGGATATTGTGGATTGTCCGTTATAGGAACATCTTTATCTTTTGGGGAGTTTTCATATTCCGAATTCCTAGCCAAAGATCCTTTAAAGGTGTACTTGTTGAGGGCTTGTCTTTGGAGTATTTTTTCTCTTCTTCTTTTTTTGCTATATGATATCCAGTTTTAACAGTGTAATTGCCATCTTGTCCGTACGGCCAAATCAAATTGTCTTGTCTTGCTATTCTGCTGATTGGAGTTCTGATGATTTTTTTGGTTATGACTGCGGGAAAGAAATTTTTAATTTTTGCTTGGTCCCACTCTTTTGAATTTGAGATCAAATTCTCCACTCTTAAGTCTTCATTGTTTTCTTTGTCGAGTGGTTGATTCAAGCCATATATCCAGTTATCCTTCCACACTTTGACTCTTTTGCCTTGGTCTATGTTCCATTTAGCTTTGCTCTTTAACAAATCTCTACCCTGTAGAATGCTATTCCATATCCAAGACCCTCTTCGATGACTTTTAGCTTCCCAAAACTCACAGTTAGGGAAGTATAAGGCTTTCATAATTCTCACCCAGACAGCTTCTAGATTTTTAATAATTCTCCATGCTTGCTTTGCCAGTTGTGCTGTGTTTTGGTGACGAAAGTCCTTGAATCCTAATCCTCCCTCTTTTTTACTCGTGCAAAGCTTAGTCCAAGACCTCCAGTGTATTCATTTTTCCTTTCTTTGACCTCTCCACCATAATTTAGCCACTTTTGCACTTAATTTATTGCAGAATGATTTAGGAAACTTTAATATACTCATCGCGTACATTGATATCGCTTGAATAACAGTTTTGATGAGCACTTTCTTCCCGGCTTGATTTAATAGATTCTTTTTCCATCCTTCAATTTTTCCGTCCACCTTTTCCATTATCCAATCTAAGGACTTGCTTTTTGATCTTTCCCACTGTGCTAGTAACCCTAAGTACTTTTTTGGTTTATCCCAAGTTGGAATATTGAGGATCTCCTCTATGTTGACTCTGATTTGGATTGGGATTTGATTACCAAAGGTAATTTCAGATTTCTCTAAGTTGATCACCTGACCAGAAGTTGAGGTGTACACATTGAGTATTTAGACTAGCTGATACAATTCCTCCTCTTTAGCTCCTGAAAAAATGATGCAATCATCAGTAAATAGTAAATGTGTAATGATAGGAGCAGTCGGGGCTAATTTGACCCCAGATATCATATTACTATTAAGCGCTTTATCCATTAGGATAGTAAAAACTTCTGCAGCAATGATAAATAGATAAGGTGAAAGAGGATCTTCCTGTCTAAGACCTCTCTGCGGAATTATCTGTCTAGATAGAATTCCATTATATTTGAACCTGTATGTCACACTTTTGATGCACTCCATGGTAAGCTTAACCCATTTTTGGTGGAATCCTATTACCTTGAGCATTTCTTTAATAAAAGTTCATTCCATCCTATCATAAGCTTTGTTCATATCCAGCTTGATGGCTAAATCTTGTGAGGAGTCTTTTCTTGTACTAGTGATCCTGTGGAAATCTTCTTGAACGATGATGATGTTATCTTGAATCATTCTTTCATTTACAAACGCGCTCTGAATGGGAGAAACGACCTTGTCAATGATGCTTCTAAATCTCGCCACCGTAACTTTAGAGATGATTTTGTAGATATAGTTGGAACAACTTATGGGTCTCAAATGATTAAGCGTTTCTGCTTGCTTAATTTTTGGGATAAGAACAACTTGTGTTTCATTTATCTCCTTGGGAATGTGGCCCTTTTCAAAGAAAACTTTAACCACTGCACAAACATCTTTTTGAATAGTACTCCAGTGCTTCTGGTAGAACTGGCCACTAAATTCATCAGGTCCCGGTGCTCTTGTACGATCCATACCAAAGACTGCTTGTTTTATTTCCTCTTCTGTTACTTCCTTCAAGAGATCATTGTTCATAAATTCTGTCACTCTCTTAGGGATATTCTTGATACAATCCTGCAGGTTGGTGCTTCCTTTTGATGCGAATAGGCTCATGTAATACTCTTCTATTAATCTCAAAATATCTTCTTGTTTATGAACCCAATTTCCTTCATTGTTTCGCAGCCTATCAATTTGATTCCTGTCCCTCCTTTGTAAGGTAGAAGCATGAAAGAATGTCGTATTTCGATCACCCCAATTGAGCCATTTGATTCTAGCCCTTTGAGCCCAATATTTTTCTTCTTGACTCCATAGCTTTTTTATTTTTTTCTTTGCCTTCTTGATAAGACTTTGCTAATGTGGGTTGTGAGGAAAATTTTGATGTGACTGAATCTTGGATTGCCACCATGCGATATCCTTATCAACCCTTCTGAAGTTAGTCCTATTTCACTCCTTAAGGACCTTGATGTAATTCTTTATTTTTTTTAACAAATTTTTCCAATCATCTCCATTGCTGTTTCCTTCATTTCATCCTTTCTTGATTACTTCCTTGCAATCTTCTCTATCATCCCAATAGGATTCATATTTGAAAAGTCTTGGAATTTTTTTGTTCGGCCTCATGTCAAGAATAAGAGGGCAGTGATCCGATGAAATGGCCGGTAGAGCTGTGAGTCTGGCATGATTAAACATTTGTCTCTACTTCCAATTAACTATAGCCCTATCTATCATTTCTCTTGTTACGACACCATCTCTTGGGTTGCTGAACCAAGTGATTTGCTCCCTTTTAGCTCCAAATCCATGAGGTTCTTTTTGTTCACCAAGTCTCTGAATTCCTCTATTTGGATTGGCGGCTTCGGGTATTTTCCAACTTTTTCATCTTGATTGAGAATGTTGTTGAAGTCCCCAATGAAACAACTCGGCTCATCTACCATGTCCTTTGACTCACTTAATACTTGCCAAATTCTTCTTCTATGCTTGAAAATTGGATTTCCATAAACGAAACAACACTTCCAATCAAGATCATTATTACTCTTTATATCTGCAAGAATGAAACTTTGACACCATAAGTAGACAAAAATATTAACTTTTTCATTTCATAACAAACATAAACTTCCGGACAAGTCCCGGAATTCTACACAAAAGACATTTTTAAACTGAAGCTTTCTAGCTAATTTTCTTAATTTTTCCTCCTTAGCTCTAGTTTCCATAAGGTATACTATGGCGGGCCTGTGCTTACTGCACAGGTTTTTCAATTCGGAAGCTCTTTCAGCCGCCGCCACACCGCGACAGTTCCAACTTAGAATAATCATGGCTGAGGTGGGGGTATGATTAGGCCCGTCTCCTCAGCCGTAGTTGCTATTTATTGCTCTGCGCTAGGTCTGCTGCTTCCTTCCTGAACAATATGGTTCTTATTCCTTTTGTTGTTTCTTGATTTCTGATCTCCTTCCCAGCTGAACTCTGTGATGTTCTTTCCTCCAATTTCATCTCTCTTCCTTTTGATCTTCAGGTTATACTGTATCCTTATGCTCAAGACTTCTTCCTATATCTTCAAGTTGTTGTTGAGTTGATTACTTGCCTTTGATTCTTCTTCTTCTTCATCTGAAGCTAATTCAACATAATAAATCTACCATTTTTCATTCTTGTAAGGTTGTTTCTCCTTGCATTTTCCAGCATCGATCTATTTCTCCACTTCTTCTCTTGGTGAAGAAAGCTTAGGGGTAGATACTAGTTGGATTAGGAATTAATTCAATAGTATTGGTGTGTGTAATCTGAGAATTATAGTGAAAATTCCACCATGGTTTGTGGTGGAGACTGGATGTAGGATTCATGGCACTAAGAATCCGAACCAGGATACATGCTGGCCTCTTTCTTCCTTTCTCTGCACTTTTAATGTTCTGCGTATGAGACAATTCTAAATAATCTCCTGCAACGCGAGCAACAGCAACAGAGAGTTTGAAACTTTAAGTTTTAAACTAACTTGATTCAACCCCCCCTTCTCAAGTTCCACTAGAACCATCAATTGGTATCCAGAGCTAGGTCTCAAGAAGGCAAGCTTCACAGCTTGGAGTAAAGATCCATGGCCAACAACATGAATCCCAACATTGTGGCTTTCACTCTCACTGAAGGACAGTCCAATAATAGACCTCCCTACTTCAATGGCAGCAACTACTCTTACTGGAAAGAGAGAATGAGAATCTTCGTGCAGTCGATTGACTACAACATCTGGAAGATCATTCTCAATGGCCCCGACGTTCCTACCAAACAGAATGCTGATGGAGAAGTTGTGGCAAAGGAGGACAACGAATGGACAAATGAAGAAAAGAAGAAGGTTGAACTCAATGCTAAGGTAATCAATCTGATGCACTGTGCGATCAGCTTTGAAGAATTCAGAAAAGTGTCAAGGTGTAAAATAGCGAAAGAAATCTGGGATAAGCTCAGACTCACTCATGAAGGCACTAAGCAAGTAAGGGAGACCAGAATTGACATGCTGATGAAGGAGTATGAAATGTTCAGTATGAAGGAAGATGAGAGCATCGATCAAATGTTCGAAAGGTTCTCGATAATCATCAACAATCTGGACGCCATGGGAAGAAGCTACTCCGAAGAAACCTTGGTAAGAAAGATTCTGAGAAGTCTTAGTAAGAAATGGGAAGTGAAAAGCACAGCCATCTCTGAAAGGAATGATTTGATCAAAATCACCTATGATGAGCTGAGAGGCAAGCTGCTGGCTTATGAAACCACTCACATGTCTCAAGACAAAGATGACAAAAAGGAAAGTATAGCACTAAAATCAAGAATGACAGCCCAAGGAGAAGAATCTGATGACAGTTTCTCAGATGAAGAAATGGTGCTCTTTGCTAGAAAAATGAGAAGACTACTAAGATACAAAAATAAAGGCAAAGGAAGCTCTTCATCCAAAGATGTCAAGAAAGATCAAGTCAAGTTCACATGCCATCACTGCAAGGAGCCTGGTCACTTCAAGTCAGATTGCCCTCAACTCAAGAAAGGCGAAAAATTCAAGAAAGACAAGAAGAAGGTGATGATGGCAACATGGGAGGACTTGGAGAACGACACCAGCTCAGAAAGCTCAGATCAAGAAGCTCAACTATGCCTGATGGTAGATCATGATGATGAAGATGAGGTAGATCTCTCTGACTTATCTATTGATGAACTGCGCTACATTATCAAAGACATTTCTGTGAACTCTAAGAAACTCTTGGATAAGTATGCTAAATGTAAGAAAGAAAATGAAGCCTTGAGGACAGAAAATGACCTTCTTTTGAAAAAGATCAAGACAAATGAAAATAATAATAAAAAGTTTTTAAAAGAAGAAAACATTGCCTTGCGAACTGAATTAGAAAAATTCAAACTCAAGCATGAAGTTATTGCCTCCACTGATTTGATTTCTGAAAACAAAAAGCTGAATGAACAAATAAAAAGTTTGAATGAAGACTTAGCAAAGTTTGTTCAAGGTTCCCAAAATCTGAACAAACTGCTTGCTTGTCAAAGGTTTGGGTCTGAAAAATCTGGACTTGGTTTCATAGAGGAAAATAAATCAGTTTTCAAACCAAACTTTAAAAAATCTGAATCTTCTTCTTCCAAGTTTTTCAAACCAAAAGGATTCAGCAAACCCCAGAAATTAGTGGGCAAAAATCAATGCTACAAGTGCAATAGAAATGGTCATGACCCTCTTCAATGTTTCATCTTTCTTAGGTCTTTTGGTAATGATAGTAAGTTATATAAAGTTGTTCATGATTTTAATGCTCTTGGGCAACCAAGAAGAATTCACATCAAAGGATCCAAATGGATTTGGATACCTAAGGTTAGCTAAAGAAAATGCAGGTTTGCCTTGCATCCAAGAAGAAAAGGGAAATGTGGTATCTTGATAGTGGATGTTCAAGGCATATGACCGGAAGGGATACTTTCTTCATTAAACTCAACAAATACAATGGAGGATTTGTCACTTTTGGAGATAATGGTAAAGGTAAAATAATTGCCATTGGTAAGGTTGGCAAAGATTTTTCAACTTGCATTGATAGCGTCTTCTTAGTTGATGGGTTAAAGCATAATCTATTGAGCATAAGTCAATTGTGTGACCTAGGGTATGCTGTAACCTTTAGGAAATCTGATTGTAGAGTCATAAATGAGAAAACAGGGGCTATTCTATTTGTTGCCAAAAGAAGTGAAAATGTGTATGGTATCACTCTAGATGATCTAAAAGTTCAAAATGTAACTTGTTTCTCTTCAATGGAATCTGAAAAATGGATGTGGCATAAGAGGTTAGGACATGCTAGCATGTTCCAAATCTCTAAGCTTGTAAAGAGAAACTTAGTTAGAGGTCTTCCTAATATAAAATTTGATAAAGATATCACTTGTGATGCTTGTCAAATGGGAAAGCAAATTAAAACCTCTTTCAAACCTAAGGAAGATGTCTCTACTAAGAAACCATTGGAGTTGTTACATCTTGATCTGTTTGGACCAACTAGGACTCAAAGTCTTGGAGGAAAGAGTTATGGCATGGTAATTGTGGATGACTATACTAGATTTGGCTGGGTGTTCTTTCTTGCTCATAAACATGAAGCCTTTTCAGTTTTTGAAAAATTCAGCAAAAAGGTTCAAAATGAAAAGGGCTTAAAAATTGTTTCAATTAGAAGTGATCATGGTAAAGAATTTGAAAATTAATTTTTTGAATCTTTTTGTGATGACCAAGGCATATCACATAACTTCTCTTGTCCAAGAACACCTCAACAAACTGGCGTTGTTGAAAGAAGAAATAGAAGTTTACAAGAAATGGCTAGAGCTATGTTATGTGAATATGAAATTCCTAAGTTCTTGTGGGCTGAAGCTGTGAATACAGCTTGCTATGTTTTAAATAGAACTATCATTAGGAAGTTTTTAAAGAAAACACCATATGAACTTTGGAAAGGGCATCCTCCAAATCTCAGTTATTTTCATGTGTTTGGCTGTAAGTGTTTCATTTTGAATATCAAAGAAAATTTAGGAAAATTTGATCCTAAAACACATGAAGGCATTTTTCTAGGTTATTCCACAAATAGCAAGGCCTATAGAGTTTATAACAAGGTCTCCAAAACTGTTGAGGAAACCATGCATGTCACATTCTGTGAAACTAACATTGTTCCTAGTGTTTGCATAGATGATAGTCCAGGTTTTGAAGCTGAATTCCCAAAGAACGATGAGCCAGCTCAAAATAATTCTGATTCTCATGATGTTGCACCTGCTAGCAACGAAAATTCTGATTCTGCAGGAGACAATTTGGAATTATCTCCTGTTACTGCAGAAAATACTGATGCAGAGGCCATTGTTGATCAAGAGGAACCTGAATCCTCAAACCAATCAAGAAGACCAAGAGAATGGAGGTTTCTGAAAAATTATCCTGAGAAATTCATAATTGGTGATCCCTCCAAAAGTATTTCAACAAGGTCATCTTTGAAAAGAGCCGAATCCAACAACATTGCTCTTTTATCAAAGATTGAACCTCAAAACATCCAAGAAGCTCTTGCTGATCCATCATGGGTGCTAGCCATGAAGGAGGAATTGTTGCAATTTGAGAAGAATCAGGTCTGGTCATTGGTGCCTAATCCACATGGAAAGAAAGTCACCGGCACTAAATGGATTTTCAGAAACAAGCTGGGTGAAGATGGCTCCATAGTCCGAAACAAAGCACGATTGGTCGCTCAAGGATATGATCAAGAGGAAGGGATTGATTTCGATGAATCTTTTGCACCTGTAGCTCGAATGGAAGCCATCAAATTGCTCCTTGCATACGCTGCTCATTGTGGCTTCAAGCTGTTCCAAATGGACGTAAAGTGTGCATTCCTCAATGGCATAATAGATAGAGAGGTTTATGTGGCTCAACCACCTGGGTTTGAAAACAAAACATTTTCTAATAATATTTTCAAACTAGCTAAAGCCTTATATGGTTTAAGACAAGCTCCTAGAGCTTGGTATGAGAGGCTTAGCTCTTTTTTATTGAAAAATAACTTTCAAAGAGGAGCCACTGACACCACTTTATTTATTAGAAATTATCATGATCATTTCATTCTTGTGCAAGTTTATGTTGATGATATTATATTTGGTTCTGCTAATGAGGATTTGTGTGCAGATTTTGCTAATCTTATGACCAATGAATTTGATATGAGCATGATGGGAGAACTCAATTTCTTCCTAGGCTTGCAAATCAAGCAAACTGCAGAAGGCATATTCATCCATCAAGAAAAATATGCAAAGGAACTTGTCAAGAAGTTTGGGCTGGACTGTGCTAAGTCTATGGGAACCCCCATGCATCCTAACATCAAGCTTGATAAGGATGAACATGGCAGAGATGTTGATGAGACACGTTACAGAGGGATGATTGGATCCCTAATGTACCTTACCTCCTCAAGGCCTGATATCATCCAAAGTGTTGGCGTTTGTTCTAGGTTTCAATCAAGGCCTAAGGAGTCACATCTCTCTGCCGTCAAGAGGATCATCAGATATGTTCTTGGTACCACTAATTATGGGTTATGGTTTCCTAAAACTGATTCTTTTCAATTAGTGGGTTTCTGTGATGCAGATTTTGCTGGGATAGGATTGATAGAAGAAGCACAAGCGGCATGTGTTGTTTTCTTGGGAAATCCCTTATTGTTTGGTCTAGCAAGAAGCAAGCTACTGTGGCTCTTTCAACAGCCGAAGCTGAGTATATTGCAGCCTCTTCTTGTTGCTCTCAATTATTATGGCTGAAAACTCAACTAGCTGATTATAAACTGAATGTCTCCAATATTCCATTATTTTGTGACAACATGAGTGCTATTAATATTTCCAAAAATCCTGTCTTGCACTCAAGAACAAAGCACATTGAAGTTCGTTTTCATTCTATTAGAGAACATGTGCAAAATGGAAATTTGGATATTCAGTTTGTTAATTCTGATGGTCAGCTAGCAGATATTTTCACCAAACCATTGATAGAAGAGAGGTTCTGTAAGCTGCGAACTGAATTGGGCATTCTTGCTTCATCTCTGTTTTCTTAATTTTTTCTGATAATGAGATCTTTTGTGTTTTGTCTCATAAATCGCGTTGAGATTTTTTTGGCAGATGATGAGTAAACTTCAGTAAATTACTATGGAGCTAATGGATTCTAATCTGACCATGATGAAAGATGGACACCGTGTGCTGAAACAGTTTTCAGAACTATGGGCTTTCTCTTTATTGAAAACTGTGGGGTTCTTTCAATTTTTTTTGAAACAAATTTTGTTCAAACTTTTATGAAAAGTGGGCTTTCAAAATATTTTGGGCTTTTTTTACTCTTTTGGACCTCTGAACTAACTTCATTTTTTTTGGTCTCAAATTTTGGCAGCTACTATTTGTTTGAGTTGGGTTTTATTTTAAAAGCTTATTTGGTTTGGACTTTACCTCAAGGTTGCTTTTCCATTTACATTTGTTTTCAAATTCTCTCTTGTTTGTTTTTATCTGAAACGTACGAAGGTTACAGCTGTAACTTTCAATGTTTTCCAAAACCACTTTAAAGTTTTCATTTTTATCTGTTTTCAAGATGCAACCTTTGCACTCTCCCACACCTATATTAACTCCCCACTACATGCATCCTCTCACTCTACTCCCTTCACTCTTTCATATTCTCCAAACCAGTGTTCTATAAATATGGCTCGAAAGAAGAGAGCTGCTCGCAGAGGCTCCCACAGTGGCACCCACCGTTCTGATCACACACACTCATCTCCATCTCATTCCCTCACTCATTCCTCACCATCTCCACCACCAAACCCTTCTCCTGACATGGCCCGCACTAAGACCACCGCTCGCCGACCTGGCGTTGCTCCTCGTCCTTCTCCACCTCCTCCTCCAACCAACTCTCAACCGAGTTCATCCAAACCCAGCTCTTCCAGAGGAAAGAGGCCTCTTCAAGAAGACGAAGAGACAACCCACACTCAGAATCGCCATACTCGCAGTACAGTCATTGACCTCCCTCTTCGTTCTGTGTCTGAACCTAAGCTGTCAAACCCTATTGCCTACAAATCTTTCTCTGCTGATTTTTCCCATGAGTCTTTTGATCGTCGCCGTTTCCAATCTCTCATGAACTATTTATTTTTCTGCAAAGATGTTTACGAGCGTAAACTCTGTCCCCCGAAGCTTGTCAATCTTGACAAACTCCGTAGGAAAGGCCTGAACTTTACACCATTGTTTGCATATCAAGGTTGGACATCCATACTGTCCATCAAAGAGAAAGTTTACCCTGATTTGGTAAAACAGTTCTATAGCAACATGTCCTACAAAGAAGGGAGAATCGCCTCTTTTGTTAAAGGCAAAGTGATCATTCTTGACAAATATCACCTAGGCAAAGCCCTAGATTACCAGGACCGAGGCCCTGATGTCTACACCTCTGGTAAGTGGGACGATACGCTCAATGTTTCATATTTTGATGCCCTAAGCATTGTCTGCATCAATATCCCTCTCTTAGAAGGTAACACTCCTACTCACAAGTCTCTTGGTCCAGTCCGTGCCCAGCTGCACAGGATTGTTAACCATGTCATCTTGCCTCAGAGCGGTTCTTTTCAACGCGTCTCATTTTGTGACACACTGGTTTTGTATGCATTGCTTTCAAAATCTCCTATTTCTTTTGCTTACTTGCTTATGAGACACATGCATGCGTGTATCAGTACCAAAAATGCTTTACCCTATGGCATGCTTCTTACAAAAATTTTTCAATATTACAATGTTGATTTTGGGGCTGAAATTGCTAAAGATTGTAACTCATATATCAAAGGGGGTGGTGCAGTAAAGAAAACAGCTCCTAGGCGTCGCCAAGCTGATGACAGCACTGATGTTCCCTCTGTTGATGAGGATCCTCTGATTCCCCCTTCCACATCCACTACAATCAAGGTCATGACCCGCATTCTGAAGAATGTGCTTGAAGAATTTATCAATCTGACAGACCTTCTTCTCCACCATGGAGCTGAGCGCAAAAGGAATCAAGTTTTGGAGGAGAATGCTCTCAAAAAGACTAAGGGAAGGATTCGGATTCTGAGAGACTTTGTGGAGGACATTGAGGTTGGCCTCACAACTTCCGACAATGAGGGGGAGGACGATGGAACCTCTGATGAATCTAACTCTGATGCCTAGCTTCTTGTTATCTCATCTGCGATTATGACTTGCCTTTGTTTTGTTTTGGACTTGTTTATTTTTTGGATGACTGTAACAGACTTAAACTACTCGGTTACTTGAACTCTTTGCACCAGCCTCTAACAAATTTTGTGCAGGTTTTTCCTTTCCTCCCTTGATGACAAAAGGGGGAGAAAAGAAAGGGAATGTTAGTTTGGCTTAGGGGATTAATTGTGATAGTTAAGAACAATGATACTTTATGCTGCTAAGTAACTTGTTAATTCCTGTGTATCATGTCTAGTGTAAATTGCTCTGTGTTACTATTACTGTGATATACTGCTTGGAAATTTTGGTCCTGGCTGTTTGTTAAGATTTGTTCAGGTAAAGATAGAAGCCATGATCAAGGAGGAATAATTCTGGTATTGAGGGGGAGCCACTCACAAACCGAATGCCATCAAAGGGAAGTGTTCTTAACTCTTTCAAATTAAGTCTTTAATTTCCCTAGTTTATCATGTTTGTCATCAAGGGGGAGATTGTTGAGCCTAGTTTGATTTTGGGTTATATTATGATGACAAACATTGCCTTGGGTTAAAAGCCCAATATTGTTTAATGTGTGCTTTATTGTGGCAGGCCCAAGTATACAAGCATTTGATACATCAACCCATCACAGCAAATAGAAAAGCAGCTCACATTGTTCCTTAAGTTAGTAACCAAGTCCACACCAATTCAGTCCAAGACAAGCTAGTGCCTCAGCATGGCAAAAGAGCCAAAGCTCATTGCACCGCTCAGCAATAATAAAAAAGGTATACATTTGGCAAAAGAAGAAAAGAAAGAAAAGGACATCTGTCAACATCAAGGACAGTTGGGGCTTTAGCAAAGCAACAAGACACAAGCACTCTCACATCTCCAAGGACAAATAGTAAAGCAAAAAATTTCAGTAAAGGGAGAGCAAAACACAAACATGCACAAGCAGCAGAGGTAGTGGGTGAAGCTCCTCGTATGGCAGAGATCATGGAGCAGAATTGAAAAGAAGAACATGCCAAGGAAGAAAGAAACACCAAGGACAACAGAGGTAGTGGTGGAGCTCCTCGGACAGCAAGGAAAGTGGAGCAGGATGAAGAAAGGACTGCATGTCATCAAGGACCACTCCAACGGGCAGCAAGGAAAAGAAAAGAGGAAGATG
Organism: Arachis hypogaea; assembly: GCF_003086295.3. Classification (NCBI taxonomy): domain Eukaryota; kingdom Viridiplantae; phylum Streptophyta; class Magnoliopsida; order Fabales; family Fabaceae; genus Arachis; species Arachis hypogaea. The sequence goes on along the minus strand of NC_092037.1, from coordinate 95,469,967 downwards.
CTACAATGAAGCCAAGCTGAAGATATAAAAGAAGCTTCATTTCATCTTCTGAAAAACAGGAGAGAGAGAGCACATACATTCAGAGCACCTTCTCTAACATAGAGCTGGAATCTCTTTCTTCTACTCAAGCTTAATTCTTATTTTATGCTATGGCTGTCTTGTGTTATTTTCTGTTTTGAAAAAAGGCAAATATGTGAGGATCAAAAGCCAAGAGAGAAAAGGCAAGAGTGATGCAAAATAGCCACTGTTTTTCTAATGTAATTTGGGTGATTGAACTAGGATTAGTTCCCCTTGCCAAGTTGGGTTAGCACTTGGTGAGAATTGAATCTGTGTAGATTCCCCTTCCAAGTTGGGATAGCACTTTGGGGGTAGCTAAGCTTTGGTGAAGAAAGCTTAGGGGTAGATACTAGTTGGATTAGGAATTAATTCAATAGTATTGGTGTGTGTAATCTGAGAATTATAGTGAAAATTCCACCATGGTTTGTGGTGGAGACTGGATGTAGGATTCATGGCAATAAGAATCCGAACCAGGATACATGCTGGCCTCTTTCTTCCTTTCTCTGCACTTTTAATGTTCTGCGTATGAGACAATTCTAAATAATCTCCTGCAACGCGAGCAACAACAACACAGAGTTTGAAACTTTAAGTTTTAAACTAACTTGATTCAACCCCTTTCTCAAGTTCCACTAGAACCATCACGCCTTATAAAATTTTGTAATTTCTTTTTTGTTATATGTAGAAATTAAACTTATACTTCTATTTTTGGGTCAGAAATATCTTGTACACTTGAGTTCATTAATTTTCATATAATTAGAAGTAAAAATATCTAAGCAGCCATTGATGGTGACAACAATAACAACATCAGTCTCTTCCCTCAAAACAGAGATAACCTTATCAAAGCCATTATGGCATTATCCAAATTGGAGCCCCAAAGAGACACACATGTGCTTGGAACAACACTGCCATTGCTAAACCTCCATTCATGAACCAACAACTGAAACCAACTTTAAAGTTTTCATTTTCCATATACAAAGTTTTCCAACTCAAACCCACCAAAAACAGAACAGAACAAAAGTAAAGTATCTTCAAATTCTGAGTTCATTGATGCTTGTGTGTGCTTCTTCTTCTTCTTGTAGTCCTTCACATCAACCATGGTCCTCTTCCATTCCCACACTCCACTTGCTCCCAAAATGCACAACCTCACAACACGTGAAACAACTTCATGCACGAATCACAACAACGGGTCTCATAAAAAACACTTCTTTCACCACAAAGCTCGTTCTCACATTCATCTCTTCACCTCACGCGCCACTCGTGGAGTTTGCACGTTATATGTTCTTCAAGCACCACGCAACACAGGACCAACATGGCGATGACCCTTTTCTCTGGAACGCTGTTATAAGGTCTTATTCCCATGGTGGGTGTGACCCAAGGGGTGCTTTGGTTGTGCTCTGTTTCATGCATGACAATGGGGTCAATTTGGACAAGTACTCGTTTTCACTTGCTCTCAAGGCTTGTTCCCAAGTAGGTTTGTTGAAGGAAGCAATGCAAATTTATGGGTTGTTGTCAAAAACGTATCTTTGTTCTGATGTGTTCTTGCAAAATTGCTTGGTTGGATTGTTTGTGAAGTGTGGCTGTGTTGAGCTTGCGCGCCAAGTGTTTGATAGAATGTCTGAACGAGACGCTGTTTCTTATAACTCCATGATTGATGGGTATGTGAAGTGTGGGGTGGTTGAAAAGGCACGTGAGTTGTTTGATGGAATGCTATTAGATGAGAGGAACCTGATTACTTGGAATTCAATGATTGGAGGATATGTAAGGTGTGAGGATGGGTTGGATATTGCTTGGAGTATGTTTGATGAAATGCCTGAGAAAGACTTGGTTTCATGGAACACTATGATTGGTGGGTGCGTGAAGCATGCGAAAATGGAGGATGCTCAAGCATTGTTTGATGAGATGCCTGAGAGAGATTCGGTCAGTTGGGTTACTATGATTGATGGTTATGCGAAATCGGGTAATGTTGCTGCTGCAAGGAGCTTGTTTGATGAGATGCCAAGTAAAGGTGTTATTTCTTGTAACTCCATGATGGCTGGCTATGTTCAGAACGGTTATTGCATTGAGGCTTTGAAGCTGTTTCATGATATGAGAAGGGCAACAAACATGTTACCTGATGATACCACTTTGTTAATTGTTCTTACAGCAATTGCACAGTTAGGGCAAGTTGAATTTGGTATTGCAATACACCGGTATGTAATAGACAACGGGCACTCTCTAATTGGTAAACTCGGCGTTGCGCTAATTGACATGTACTCAAAGTGTGGCAGCATAGAGGAAGCTATCTCAGTATTTGAGAACATTGAAAGAAAATGCGTAGATCACTGGAATGCTTTGATTGGTGGGTTTGCGATACATGGAATGGGCGAAATGGCATTCGAGTTTTTCATGGAGATGGAAAGGCTTTCTATTACACCCGACAGTATCACATTCATCGGATTGTTGAGTGCTTGTGGACATGCTGGCATGTTGAAGGAAGGACTAATATGTTTTGAGCTTATGCAGAAAGTGTATAATCTTGAACCTAGAGTGCAACACTATGGATGTATAGTTGACATGTTTAGCCGTGCAGGGAAAGTTGAACAAGCGAAGCAATTCATTGAGATGATGCCAATTGAACCAAATGATGTAATTTGGAAGACTTTGATCAGTGCTTGTCAAAATCATCAGAATTTCTCAATAGGTGAGCCTGTAGCTAAGCAATTGGTTCAGCTAAGTTCATGTACTCCAAGTTATGTGCTTTTATCTAATATTTATGCAAGTTTGGGCATGTGGGAAAATGTTAAAAGGGTTAGGACAGAGATGAAAGAAAAGAATTTGATAAAGGTTCCTGGTTGTAGTTGGATTGAACTAGAGGGATGTGTTCACCAGTTTTCTGTACATGATAGGACACACCATCAGGTTAGTGAGATTTATTCATTGTTACGTAGTATGTAAGTTTCTAATTTGGAGCTAGTTCAATTTGGATATTGAATGTATGCCTTAGAGATTGACTTGTTGATAGCACAAGATTAAGGGGTAAAATACTCATATACATAATAAAAGGACAAATCTGGTATTAGTCCAAGTACAATAGTTGGGAAACAATTTAAAGAATCATGCTTATTGTGTTTTCATTCACATGTTGGACTGTACTTCCGTGGCCTTAATATTCCCTTTTAAGAGCTTAGCGAGTCAATGGCTATCTAATATGTGCTTGAGTGGATTCAGCTACATAGTGGTTTTAAATCAGTTCATCGTCACAAAACAGTAAAACACTTAGAGGTAGTATATTTTAAAATGGATTTTCTTTCAATAATTTTATTCTATTACTAAAAAATTATATTCAAATGCACTAGCCAATATGCAAGAAATTACACACGAACTGAACACCAAAGCTAATTCAGTAATTCTACAAGGCTACAACTACAACCAGTATAAAGTATAAACTACGCAGTTTACATGGAAAGCTATAAATCTTAGCGGAGATTTACATATAGTTTGTCATTCGAATGAAGTTGATAGAATAATTTGATAAATTTGACTAAATTATAAAATAACGATTTTTAACTATTAATTTCACATAAAATTTTTGTAATAATATTTTTTGACTTTTAGTCTAAAACTAAAACGAGAGCGAAGCCAATTAAAACATGGGCTTACAAAATATAATTTGAGGCTAATAGACAGAAACAAAGCCCATGTTTAGAAGCCCGTTAAAGGCCCAATAATAACCCAGTCAGGTATCCCCTAGTAAGGATGACAACGGGTAAGATAGGGATGCAGTTAAGTTGGTTTGGTCTAGTGGTTTGTTCATTAGTTCGTTTTAGCAAGTGTCGGAGGTTCAAATTTCGCCTTATGTATGCAGCAACTCATTGGCCCTTTTGGTTTCTATCGTGGGAAAATAATCAAAATATTGTCCCCTATCTCTATTTTTTGTGAGCTTTCATTCTCCTCGTTCTCTATTTTTCTATATTGATAATTTATATGAAAGTTCTAATTAAAAATAAAAAACATTGTATATAAATAGAGTATTATCCAAAATTACAAGTCCAAAAATATAAAATAACACACCATAATTATATTGCATAAGACAAAGTCTTAAAATATAATTTCTAATCTAAAAAAAATAATAATATAGATTGAAAAGTGGGACGGGCGCAGTGTTAATATTATAGAGAGAACGGAAGAGACTTTTGAAATTAGGATTAGATTTTTCAATATATATTATATATGAAATGACTAAAAAATTTATATTAGAAGTAAATTATTAAAGATATTTAAGTAAATTTGCGGTGCCATTCAAGGCAATTTTGCCGTCCCTATGCCCTAACATGATTCTCAATATAACCGCGAATTTGTATTTATATTCTAATTTAATATAGTCCTTTTTTTTAAGCGTTCTCCTATTTTTAACGTCATTTTCAACCGTAATCCTATTTTTAAAACTAAATTCAACTACACTCCTATTTTGTGTGTTTTATATTTATACCTCATATTTATCCTTTAATATTGATATAATTTATTTTTGTATTTAAAAATATTATTTTTAATATTTTAATTTTAAAATATCATTTTCATATTATTTTTTCAAACACCATGATGTCTCTTCTTTAATAAAAGAAAGAAAAAAATAATTTGTTATTGAAATAATTTATTTAATCAAAAATCAATTAATAAAGTATCAATAAATAACAATTAAAATTGACTAACTAAACATATTTTTATTATTTTCAATATTTATAAATGATTTTTTTTTCACAAACCAATCACATGTTTTAAAATGTGAAAAAAATTGAAAAAAAAAGAAGTCAGGAAATAAAACCAGAAAACAAAAATAAAAATATTTTTATAAATTAATCAGCCTTTTTTTTACAATAAATTTTATAAATTATTTTTTTATGGTATATTTAGCCTATACTTTTAAGATACAAGATAGTAAATTTGTTTCTTACGCTTTTAGCCTAAAACTAAAACGAGAGTGAAGCCGATTAAAGCATGGGCTTAGGAATTATAATTTTAGGATAATAGACAGAAATGAAGCCCATATTTAAAAGCCCATGAAGGCCCAATAAATAACCCAGCGGGTATGCCCTAGCATGATCCTCAATATAATTCAGGGTTCTGTCTTCTGCATCTTCTTCTTCAGTTTGGCGCAGTCGCTGAGAGCACACACAGAGAGTAAAGAGTTCTCTTCCTTCCACCAGCCACCATGGGGCGTATGCACAGTCGCGGGTATGCTTCTTTCTCTTCTTCATTCTCGCGCCACAGATTCTCTTCAACCATTTTAATTTTTTATTTCTTAATGTTATTGTTTTTTGGACAAACTGAATTTTTTTGACGTGTTTGTTCGTTGATTGTGTATATCAGTAAGGGTATTTCCAGTTCAGCTCTTCCTTACAAGAGGACTCCACCCAGCTGGCTCAAGATCTCATCTCAGGATGTCAGAAATCTTAACCCTACCTTCTTGCATTTTCTGCCTTTCTTTTTTTTATTTTTTAGGGTTCTCTTTGTATGATGGAAAATTGTGATTTTTTTTAGCTTAGAGATTTATAATTGTTTGAGTTTTTATTTTTAGGCGTATGTTTTTGGTAATGTGAGGTTCGTTTGTTAGTATTTTAATTTGGTAACTGTGTATACTTGTCTACACATTATTCGTAGTTATATATGTATCCAGCCATTGTTGTTAAATTAGGCTTGGATTGAATATTTTGTTATGCAAAATAGAATTGGCTCCAGCATGTGTCAAATGCATTTAGTGTCAACTTTGGTGGTATACCCCTCAGGCTTAGTTTTGTGGATCATGAATTTTGAACTAATGATTCAAATTCTAATTTTTCTTTTAATATATGGATGTTTTAAATTTAGATATGATCCATGTTAGGGCTTTATGGCATTATTTGATCCATGTATTTGAACCTACAGTTGTACACGGCTTAGTTTTTTTGTTATGTTAATATTTAAAAATGCAGGTTTTAAGATATGTGGCCATTTTTTTCTAATTCTTTGTTTTGGAATTTTCAGGTTGAGGAGAATATCTGCAAGTTTGCCAAGAAAGGTCTTACTCCATCACAAATTGGTGTTATTCTTCGTGATTCTCACGGAATTGCTCAGGTGAAGAGTGTCACCGGAAGCAAGATTTTGCGTATATTGAAGGCCCATGGTACGCTTTACCCATTGTTACTTGTTCGTATAAATTTGCTTTTTAAGTTGATATGTGAAATGTATTTACAATGTTTCTTGTGTTGTTTTTTTTTTCAATAGGTCTTGCTCCTGAAATACCTGAAGATCTATACCACTTGATCAAGAAGGCTGTCTCAATCAGGAAGCACTTGGAGAGGAATAGGAAGGACAAGGACTCTAAATTCAGGTTGATTTTGGTAGAGAGCAGGATCCACCGACTTGCACGTTACTACAAGAAGACCAAGAAGCTTCCACCCGTATGGAAATAGTAAGTATCAAATATGCATTTTCTTTAAATCACAACGGTTTCTTAATGTGCCTGAACTTTTATTTTGATGATTATACACCGGGATGATGCATTTCATGAATACTTCTATTTTTTAAAATCCTTGTGGTTCCCTGAATTGGGTTTTGTGTGGTTCGTATTTTAATTGTGCTGTTTGTTCAACTTCTTGCTCTTATTTATTTTTTTATTCATTGTTAAATTGATGTTCATAAAACAATTGAATTCGGTGTATACATGTTGATAGGATTAGGTTGACAACATAATGGAACCATTCTTTGTGATCTTCTTTTGGATAAATATTTTGTTTATGAAAGTCCATGGGTTTTTGAATTATTTTGGATTAGTTAAAATGCACTATACTGCTTCTTGCTGTCATTTTGCTTCATGTGAATCACTATTATTCGTATGCAGAGGTTGAACAGAAGTCGTTTATAGCGACTTGTTCTCAATTCCACAGAATTTGGATCGGTGTTTTAATAATGAGATTGTGCTTATTTCTGAAGTGCTGGCACCTTAAAGATGCTATTACTTTAGGGCCTTTGGCTCATTTTCGTTTCTTGTTTGTGTACATCGCAATGTTCCGACGTTCTAACACTGGTTATGTTATCTGCTTTTGCAGTGAATCAACAACCGCCAGCACCCTTGTGGCTTAGAGTGAGTTGTTCAGTGATAGTATCAGGTTCTACCTTCAATGTACTTTTTGATAAGCAGACCTAGTTCTTTGGTACCATATTATGTCTTGGAATTTTTGGAACACATGAAAATTTGTGATACAACTTTGTTCTCGTGGTAATAGTTTTGATGATGGATTTTGTTCTGATTAATATGCACTTCGCCTGCTTCATTCAGTTCCTTTTTAAATTGTGTTCTGAGTATTTTTATTTTGAAAATATGATTATAATCATCACCAAGAAAATGATTGTTGGTGATTCCCCCGGAAATGAATATAGAATTCTTTCCCTTCACTGACCCGACTCGTTCCCTTCTATGTTTCAATGGCTATGGAGTCATGTTAATTTGTCATTGGAGGAAGAACAATGTGTTTTGAACAATGTTTCCTTCTGCTGTGAAGGAATTTGAACTAAACAAGCATCGAATTTATGTGAATTCCTTCATTTCTCGGAAAAATTGATTGCTATAAACTTAATGAATAGCAGTTAAAGCCTTTATGGTCGTTTTTGAAGGGATTTTAGTTCAAAATAATGAGATTTATTAGATTGAACTATAATTTTTAAGATATAGTTAGTATTGATGAAAGCCACAACTACATTGAAATTCTATAGATTTTTTCTTTAAAGAAAAGTCCATCTGCAGTTACATAATCATTTTGTTTGGTAAACACGTAATTAATGTGAAAAGCTAACATTCATGTTATTATTATTTGGAACTAAAAGGTCATATCTTTTAAATTGCATGATTTGTTTTTACCTAAATCTGTATATATTTAGAGCAAAGTAAAAACAAAACATCGATCCAAACCAATGCGTTAAAACGTAAAAGTTACACCACGAAACTTTATCTTGCTACTAAAGAAGATTTAGACTGGCAAATTTTTTTTTAATATATATCTTTTTCAATATTGTATCCATTACTCATATTTCCTTCACATGTTTATCTCACCCTAAAATATTGACATAGTTGTTGAAAAGAAATTTGAAAGAAAAATTCAGACTCAATTTCAGCCTTCCTAATTGGATGTCTTGGTCATGGCATGACATTGGACAATGTCATAAATGTATAAATACGAAAGTGATGTTATATCTAGTATTTTTTTTAGGTTAACAAGAGAGTGATGTTATTAAATTAAGCAGGATTGTCCTAATCCAAAAGATACGTAGACTGCACTTGTATTAATAGAAAATTATGACAATATATTAAACTGCTCTTGTAAAAAAAGTTTTTCAATTAGTACGCCACTTATATCTCCTTTTTCAAATGACAACATTATTATGGGTGAATTTGAAAAAAGAAATTAATATACGAACAAATTTGGCAAATTGCACCACATTAGGTTACCTTGCTGGTTGAAGAGTATATCGTCTCCCTACATGTTCTTATTGTACGATTGTTGAAGCCAAGGAAATTTCATAGTCAACTATTTCATCAAGAGAAGTCGTACTTGTATGATAGATACAAGAATTACTACTACATGATAATAATTGTTGTGGCAACATTTTAGCGTAACAAGTTATCTACTTCAAAAATCAAAACAGATACATCGGCTTGTGTCATCTAATTTGATGAAATCTCAATCCATGAATTGATGACTCAACATATATAATCTGATTGAATTCAAAGGGACATAGCAATATAGCATGTGCTCTTTTCCACATGTGTAATCCTTCCACTCCACGTCTCCAACTAGTCTTCATCGACACGTCATCACCACTGGCAATATTTGTGGACCTCGGAGTTATTAACATGCTTGTGTGTATGTAATGTTTTACTTTGTGTATTTTCTTTTTTTTCCCCTTATATTAAATTGATTTTATTGAAAGAGTATTCAACATATTAGTAATTCTATTAGATTTTAAAATAGTGGGATAAAATTATATCGGTAATTCTAACATGACTTTTAGTTAACTAAGTTGAGTTGATTTAGTAGTTAGTTTATTAGTCTATTTAAATAAGTATGTGATAGTCAAATAATTTGACTTTTAAAAAAATACTTTTCGTAAGAAATGAATGATATTTTCACTTTAAAGAAGATATCAATTTAACAAAATATGCTCTAATATTTTGTTTGAAGGACTGCAAGATTTCCAACAAAAAAAATATCCATTTTAACTCGTGTTTTTTAACGTTATGAAACTAATTAGCTTTTATGCTAATGATTTTTCTCCCGAACATGTTTATGTGATATGTTAATTACTAATATATCTTTTATTTAATTTTTTTAAGTAAAAATAATTTAAAAATTACTAATATTTCTCATTTTTACACCATAAATTTAGCCAATATATTTAAAAAAGATGACAAAAAATATTAAAAAAAACCTAAACAACCCTAATAATTGCCTAAAACACGAGACTCCGACAAAAAAATCTATCAATCCTAAATGACTCTTAATGGATAAATCAACAGTTCAACATGTAATATAAGTTAATTCTTTAATACAAAAAAAAATATTGATAGCGGAACTAATCTGTCTCACAGGAATAAAAATCAAAGACCAGAAAAAGTATTTTTTTTGTTGAGGACCTCGTTGTCTTTCGAGACAATTGTCAAGGATCATTTTTTTTCTATTTTTATAAATGACAAATAATTTATATATTTAATTTAATTTTGTTGCTGAAATATTTGAAAAAATATTTAAAAGTACATCATAAAAAATACAGAAAAAAATTGATCTCTAGGTCATGTTTCTACTTTTTTTTAATACTTTGTATTCACATAAAAAAATACTTAAAACTTAAAAAATATTCAATTAGAATAAAATTACTAAATAAAGAATAAAAAGATTTCCTTTTTTTTATAAATATACTTGAAAAAAAATTATATCAAAATTTGATCACTAGAATTTTTTAAAGTATATCTCTCTATATATTTAATACATTTTGTCAAATTAAGATCGTTTTCAGAGGACGAAAATTTCATTTCTTTCTTTCTAATACCACTTTGACTTTATCAAAAACTTAATGATTTGAAGGCTAAAATAGTAATTTAGTCGTTTGAAAAAACAATACAATATATGTTTGTTCAAATTCCATTGGAGCTAGGAAGAATTTTAGAACACGGATGTATAACAGAAGGTGCATACAAATACAATTCAAGAAATCAAGAACAGGCACTGGTCACATATATCATTGTCCAAATTTCCACGTAGAAGCTATACTCTACCTAGCTATATTCTGACTTTTAAGGTTTGAAACATGTTCATTCAACAATGTAACACTTAAAATATAACATATAATTACATAGATTTGGACTCATATATTATTATATTACATATTACACATAAGATGGTGATTCACACACCCTGATCACTATAGTTGCAGAAACCATGGTTATACCCACTTCCTTTTTTATATCAGTTCTTCTTCTCTTTGCCATAAATCCCATAACTGAAGCTGGAACTCACAGAAAAGTAGTAGTATCCAAATTGTCACACTTAGATGAAGAAGCAAATGCTTTGATTTTGAGTGGTTGGTGGAGTAACCAACACAATATTTCAAACCGTTGCAGCTGGCCTGGTATTCACTGCAACAATGCTGGAAGCATCACAGAGATTACTTCTCCTCCAAGGAAGAATTATGACAGCTCTCTCGCGAAACAGGGCCGGTCGACAGGCATCGATTTTTCTGTCTTTTTGAATCTTGTCCACCTTGATCTCAGTGAAATGGGGTTGTATGGATTCCCAAAGGGGCTAAGTAGTCTCAACAAGCTGAAGTTTCTGAACCTATCTCATAACAAGCTTAAAGATGAACCAGGTTCTCCTTCTTCATTGGCAAATCTAACTCAACTTCTTGTGCTTGATATTTCTTACAATTTCATTGGTGGTCAAATTCCTAATGAATTCAGCATGCTAGAGAGGCTTGTCACATTGGATTTGAGTTCAAACTTGTTCAGTGGAACCATTCCTTTAATCTTCAGTCATATGTCCAATCTCATCTACATGAATCTTTCTAGCAATCAACTAACTGGTGACCTTACTGCTACAACATATGCAAATCTCACCAAGTTAGAGAATCTTGACCTTTCCCAAAACGGATTTAGTGGTCTCATCCCTCAAGAAATAGGGAATTTAACAAATTTGTTAACCTTAGACCTTAGTTTAAACAACTTGGTTGGTCCAATACCTCACCAAATAGGGTACTTAAACCGTTTGACAAGTCTCCACCTTAGTTCAAATTCCATTAATGGTTCTATACCTTCAAGTTTAGGACTTTTAACCCAGTTGGAAGTGTTGACTATCAAAAACAATGAAGTAGGTGGATCTATCCCCAGTGAATTAGAGAACTTGGTTCATCTTAAAGTTTTAGATCTTTCATATAATGAAATCTTGGGTGTTATACCAAAATGGATATCTAACCTGACACAATTAGATGATATAAGACTTTCAGGGAATCAAATTTGTGGTTATATCCCATCTACTATACTTGTTCATATCAGTCATGTGGATCTCAGCACAAACAAGTTAATTGGAAGCATTCCCTTTCAGATTGGTAATCTTTCATATCTAGATGTTAGCTACAACAACCTTGCTGGTCCAATTCCTGAGCAAATAGGGTACTCGAACCGGTTGACGTTTCTCCACCTTGATTCAAATTGTTTCACTGGTTCTATACCTTCAAGTATAGGACTTCTAACAGAAATGATAATGCTCACTATGGGACACAACAAGATAAATGGTAGTATCCCCATAGAAATAGACCATTTGTTGCATTTAGGAGCTTTGGATCTAAGTACGAATAGACTTTCTGGTGTTATCCCATCTGGTCTCTTTGTTCACCTTACATTTGTAGATCTCAGCACTAACAATTTGAGTGGAAGCATTCCTTCTCTAATTGGCAAAAGTGTTAATCATTTAGACCTTAGTTACAACAATCTCAGTGGCAACATACCTGAGGGGATAGATTCTGTGCAATTCTACAATTTAGAGTGCAATCCTTTTCTCAATGGAGATTACCACAATTGCCAATCAGAAAACCTTAATAATGGTCATGATAAAAGTTTAAGTACTTTGGGTTTGGTTTTGATAATTGTGGCCAGTATTCTTGTTTCTTTTGGCTCCATAGGGATTGGAATTTGTGTTCTATTTGCCAGGCATCGCAGTCGCAGACTAAAAAGCAAGGCAGCAAAGCATGGAGACTTGTTCTCAATTTGGGAATATGATGGCAAAATTGCATTTGAGGACATTGTTGAAGCTACAGAGGACTTTGATATCAGATATTGCATTGGAACTGGTGCTTATGGTAGTGTCTACAAAGCAGAACTTCCGAGTGGCAAAACCATTGCATTGAAGAAGCTTCACAAAACAGAATCAGAAAATCCATCTTTTTACAAAAGCTTTTGCAAGGAGGTTGAGGTCTTGACACAGATTCGCCACCGGAACATCATTAGGCTTTATGGCTATTGCTTGCATAACAAATGCATGTTTTTGGTGTATGAATACTTGGAAAGAGGAAGCTTGTTCTGTAACTTGGCCAATGAGATAGAAGCTCAAGAGTTGAATTGGAGCAAGAGGGTGAACATCATTAAAGGGACATCATATGCTCTTGCTTATATGCATCATCATTGTACTCCTCCTATTGTTCATCGTGACATTACCACCAGTAATATACTGCTGAATTCAGAGTTGGATGCTTGTGTATCAGATTTCGGCACAGCGAGACTTCTTGATACTGATTCATCTAACCTAACTATTCTAGTTGGTACTTATGGATATGTTGCTCCAGGTAAATTTAAATTGTAATTCTCTTCATATAGCTTCTAAAAATGGTAAAATTTGATGTTATTTGCATACTAACCTATGTAATATTTGGTTGCATTATGTAGAATTGGCTTACACCATAAATGTGACTACAAAATGTGATGTATATAGTTTTGGAGTGGTAGCTTTAGAAACAATGATGGGGCATCATCCAGGAGAATTCATTTCCCGTCTGTCAAAGCCATCTACTCAGAACTTAATGGTGAAAGATGTATTGGATTCAAGGATTCCTCTCCCAATTCTTGAGAAAGATTTGCAAGATGTTGTGCTTGTTATGACACTAGCATTGGCATGCCTCTCTTCTGATCCAAAATCTAGACCATCAATGGAGGATGTGGCTAATGATTTTTTGGCTTCTAATTCACCAATACATTTCTCTTTCTCTGATGTTTCAATCTACCAATTGATGAATCAAGAAATATATGTCATAGGTAAAAATTAGGACAACTGTGATTGTACTCTCTTATGCATGTCATCATATTTCTGTAAAGTAGTAATGCATTTATTAGCCCTTTTGGTCCTAAAAGTCAAAATTGTGCATATAGGGCTTTCCCTCTCACTCTCAAACTCACAGTCCAATTTAGTTGATAATTTTGTCCTGAATTGCATTTCAATTTTTATTGACAGCTAAGAGTTATAAAAATCAGTTATGTTAGTTATTACAGTTAGGCTATCCATGTATATATGGCAGTTGTGTAACTAAGAATAAACAAGAATCTCATAATTCAATACTCATTCATTCTGATTCCTCAATACTCTTCTTTCTTTCTTTCTTTCTTTCTTCCCTGCATGGCGTTGATACTCTCTGGGTCATCAGCCACAACCAAACCTGAGCTTGTTCCCCTTACCGAAAAACTCAATGATGATAACTTCATCACTTGGAAGCATCTTGCATGGCTCACTATTCAGATTTTGGGCATGGAACAACATCTAGATGCATCCAAAACTCCAAAAGCTCCACAAGAATCTGCAGCCTATGAAGAGTGGCGGCAGAATGATCTTGCACTATCCACATGGCTTCGGGCTTCCATGTCCACTACCTTCAAGAACAAGGTAGTTCACTGCACTAATTTTTCTGATGCTTGGTTCACCATTATCAATTACTTCTCCGTCACGTCAAAGATTAGGATTTGGAGACTCAAATCACAGCCCAAATCCATCAAGAAAACTGGTTCCATTGCGGATTATCTTGCTCAAATTCGCAACTTAGCTGATTCCCTTCTTGCAGTTGGATATTGTTCGTTTGTCGGGTTCCGAACAGATCGGGTGGACAGGTGTAGGGGTGAGGACGCCTTACCTTGGGTCACGCTGCTTGCGGGTAGTCGAGTAGCCGAGTACTTGTCTTGGAGAGATGATGAGGGGGGGTGCCACCTGCAAAGACACTCCGACGCTCAAGTCAGCAATGTGCAGGCGGGCAGAATAAAGAGGCGAAAGGATATGACGTACCTCGGGGAAAGAGCCAACTTCCCCTTTATATACATGTCAGTCATGGGCCCCCCATGGAGTCAGGCCCATATCCCAAAGGACTCTGTCCTACGGCCGCATGTGAGCCGTACAGGACGCGTGTCCGGGTCGGCTGGAGGGTGCGTAACCGGGTCGGTAGAGCTTGAGCCGGGTCGACCCGTGCGAATGCTGGGCCAGACCGTAACAGTGCCCCCACGCGCCAATGGTAGTCGTGGGAGCTACTGATGGCGCGTCGTCTCGTGTCTCGTCTGATCGGCCTCTCGTGGGAAGGGTATGCCCCCAACGCGCGTGTCCCTTGGTTGCACAAGCGACCATTCATCGCATCGTTCCTTGCGCCGAGCATTGAATGCTCATAATGGGGTGGAAAAACCCTGTTCGAAAAGACTATTCTGCCCCCAAGTGTTTCGCGCTTTTGGGGAGGCAGTTTTTAAACTGTTCGGTTTTATGTTTCTGCATTTTTCCACACTTCCCATTCCTCTCTTCCTTCTCATTTGACATAAGATCTCAGAGTGTTGCTGTGACGTCCTTGTTCGTCCTTCCTGCATTTTCCCAGACTTGCAACTTCATCTCCTTTCATCAATTTAGGTAACTTTCGAATCAATCTCCCTTTTATGCATTATTTCTGAGCGTTGTTGTTTGGTCTTTGCTGTTGTTGCGTTACCTTTTGATTGCGACTAGATGTGTTAGGGGGGGAAGTACCATTCCAGGGTAGGCTTTTTGTTGTTCTTCTCGTGTTTTAGTCTCGTTTGGCCTTGGTCGGGGAGTCGTGGGGGTAGTGTCTGTATTCGGCCTGAGCAACCGATCTCTTAGACTGACTGGATGGTCCCCCCATGTAGGTATGGCTCGCACAGTTTCCCGGGCTTCCGTTAACCCTACAGCGTACGATCCATATGCTTGGGTCGTTTCCGACATGAAGGATTCGCCTAATCAAATGGGCGAGGAGGAGCTCACCGAGTTCCGACAAGCCGGGTACTTGTGTGGTGGGACTGACGAGGAGGCCAATTACGACGTTTTCGTTCCGGCTCCTCACGAGCGATTGTACGAAATCAACTTCCAACCCCGTCAGGTCGCCGACTGGATTTGGTTCTATAAAGCCATGTTCACTCAAGTCGGAGTTCGTATTCCGTTTTCAGCCTTTCAAATGGCGCTTTTAAATAGAATTTCCGTGTCACCGTCGCAGTTGCATCCGAATAGTTGGGCCTCGATCCGCTGTTTCGAGATGGTCTGTGAATATCTCGAACTGCCGGTGTCCGTGGATGTTTACCTCTTCTTCTTCACCCTCACAAACCCTTCCAAGGAGGGGAAACACAAAAAAGGGTTCATGTCCTTCCGGTCTGTCCAGGGTCGGAAGATTTTCGGTTTGTTTGAAGATTCTTACCATGGGTTTAAGGACAAATATTTTAAGGTCCGTCCTGCCAAAGGTCGTCATCCCTTTTGGTTGTCTTTGGAGGGGGTACGGCTCATCCCGACTTATTGGAGTTTTGGGGCAGGGTCCAATACTTTTATTAAGGTAACCTATAGAGGCATGTCGGTGGTGGATAAGCAGATTGCCGAGGTGTTGATGGCAGTTTTTGGGAGGAACCAAGTAAATCCCCACCTCCTCATGGGTGACCGGGAGTCCGGTCGTAATTATATTTGTGAGAAGCTTTTTACTTTGCTCTTTGCCTTTTTTCCTTTTATTGATATCATGTGGTGACTAACCGACCTTCTTTGCTTTCCTGCAGTGGATATGTCTGCGTCGGTGACGGGTCTTTCCGACTTGTTTCAAACCTTTCTAGGCGGTGGTGATGACGAGGAGGGTGACGAGCAGCCCGTCCCCAAGGGGCCCGATGCTCCTTCGGAGGGCAAGGATGTTCCCGAGCAGAGTGCCGCAACCGACGGGATTGGCACCTCGGCTCAAGGTGCCGCGGTTGAAGGTGGCAAGGCAGTCCATGCCTCCCCTCTCCGCGAGGTGATTGGAACTGGGGGTTCCGTGACTAACCCGGAGGTTGAGGTGGAAGAGGTCCCCAACCCGAAGAAAAGGAAGAAGGCCTCCACAGCGTCGTCTAGCCCTGAGGGTGTCCTTACTGTCATGGAAAGGAATTTTGACGCCGGGAACTTCATAGACTCCCAGCTGATCCCCGGTACCGAGGAGTATTTCCACGAGTCATCCCTTGCCGGGCAGGCGAGGTAGATGTATCGCACTCTCCTGCGCGGCGCAGTCATAGCTCGGAAGGCCGAGTTCGAACTGTCCGGGATGGAGTCTCTCCGCAGGAGGTTGGAATCTACCGGGAGGGCTAATAACGAGCTAAAAAGTGAAGTTGAAACCCTTCGGGAGCAATTGACTCAATCTTCGGAAAAACTGGACGCTGCCGAGAAGAAAGCCACCACTGCCGAGCAGAAAGCTGCCGCCGCCGAACAGAAGGCAACAGCTGCTGAGAAGAAACAGAAAGAGTCGGATGCGACGGTTGAACGTTTGGTCGAGCGCGAAATGGCCTTGGAGGGTCAGGTCGGCGCGGCGCAAAAGCGTGTGGCCGAAGTGGAAAAAGAGAAGCAGACTGTAGAAGCCAAACTGGCGACATGGAAGGCAAAGTATAAAGACGTCGTCAAACAGGGGAAGGGTGCGATTCTGGCGACCGAAGAGGCTCTTAAGGCTCAGGTCAAAATCATTGCTCCCGAGTTCGACACATCGGCAATCGGCGTTCGTAAAGTCATTAAGGATGGCCAAGTTGTCGATGTCCCCAAGAAATGAATCCTTTGTTTTAAGGTTTTTGTTTAGCCGTTTTGTTTTGGCTTGTGAATAATCTTGATTTTAGCCGTTCTGGCTTGTGAACAATTTGATCTTAGCCGTTTTTATTTTGGCTTGTGAACAATGACCTTTTTTGGTCGCTTGCTCGTGTTGTCGCGATAAACCTTTTCTTATTCGTCTGATCGCGTTATCGTTTCTAACCGTTTTGGTTCATAGTTGTCGTTTATTCGCCTGATCATGTTATTTTTCCTATTAACCATTTTTGGTTTGTAGTCGTTTATACCGGCGGCCCGTGGCCTTTCGTGTAGTTATTTGTTACGACGGTAGTTGATGATCTCCCGGGGTGATCAGTCCCGGGCCGCACGTCGTCGTTAGTCATGACGAGATGGTTTATCTGAAAAGCGGAGATAAAATAGGGTGGAGAATTTGCACAAGTATATCTTATTCGGTAACCATATAAAGGGCTTGAAAGTTACTATAAAGTTCAGATGACAAATTAACTACTTAGCTAGATTAGCCGGCGTGTCGTTCCGTCCTCTAGGAGTAGAATCTTCTGAGGTTGTTCGCGTTCCATGTCCTCGGGACCTCCTTGCCATCAAGCTTTTCTAACTTAAAGGCTCCTTTTCCCATCACCTTTTTGACTCTATAGGGGCCTTCCCAGTTTGCCGCTAGTTTGCCCTCTCCGGGGGTCGGCAGGCCGATATCATTCCGCCTTAGGACGAGGTCGTTCGGCTCGAATTCCCTCTTGAGCACTTTGGTGTTGTAGCGCAGAGCCATTCTTTGTTTTAGCGCTGTTTCTGTCAAATGGGCCATTTCCCGGGCTTCATATATCAGGTCCTTTTCTACGGTTTCCTCTACTCCTTTCAGAAGCAACCGCGGACTCGGTTCACCGATCTCAACGGGTATCACTGCATCCACCCCGTATGTTAGTCGGAAAGGAGTTTCCTTGGTGGAGGATTGCTCGGTTGTTCGGTATGACCAGAGGACTGATGCTAGCTCGTCGGCCCAAGCACCCTTTTTGTTGTCCAATCTCTTTTTCAGCCCTGAAAGGATAACCTTGTTGGCGGACTCCACTTGTCCGTTCGTCTGGGGGTGCTCTACCGAAGAGAACCTTTGCTTTATGCCCAGGCCGTTGAGGAATTCCGTGAACTTTTTGTCAGTAAATTGCGTGCCGTTGTCGGAGATGACGACTTCCGGTATCCCGAATCGCGTTATCACCTGCCTCCACATGAACTTCCTGCAATTAGATGAGGATATGTTGGCTAGCGGTTCGGCTTCTATCCATTTGGTGTAGTAGTCAATTGCGACAATGAGGTATTTGACTTGCCCCGGGCCGACCGGGAAGGGTCCCAAGAGGTCGACACCCCACTGAGCGAATGGCCGGGAGGTCGTTAAAAAGCTTAACTCAGAGGCCGGCGCCCTGGCAAAGTTGGCGTTCTGTTGGCACTTTACGCACTTTTTGACAAACTCTTTGGAATCTGCCATCATCGACGGCCAGTAGTATCCAGCTCGGATTAATTTCCTTGCTAGGGTTTTGCCTCCGATGTGGTGCCCACAGCAGCCCTCATGGACTTCCCTGAGGACGTAGTCCGTCTGGTCGGGGTGTAGGCATTTCAGTAGGGGTTGGCTGAGCCCTTTCCTGAACAGCTGTCCTTGGATGACGGCATATTTGGCCGCTTCTCTTCTTAATTTCGCCGCATCTTTTTCATCACCAGGGACTTGGCCATGTTCTAGGAAGTTGGTGATGGGGTCTAGCCATGAAGAACTTAGGGTTGTCATGTGCAGTGCAATTGCTGGTTCTCTTGTCATGCCTTGGATGAGAGACCGGTTCCCCTCCCCTGGCTTTGTGCTGGCCAATTTTGATAGAAGGTCTGCCCGTGTGTTCCTTTCTCTGGGTACGTGATGGATCGTGACCTCTTCGAACTTTTGGCTCAAGCTTTTAACCTTTTCCAAGTACTTTTGTAGCAAAGGGTCTTTGGCTTGGTAGCTACCGTTTACTTGGGAGGTGACGACTTGGGAGTCACTGCATATTTCTATTCTTCTCGCGCCGACTTCTGCCGCTAGGGTTAAGCCTCCTATAAGGGCTTCATATTCTGCCTGGTTGTTCGAGATGGGAAACTCGAATCTGACCGACTGTTCGTATACAACCCCAATCGGGCTTTCCAGGATGATCCCGGCACCCCCAAAGGTCTGGTTGGAGGCTCCGTCCACATGGAGCTTCCACCGTGTACCCACGTCTTCGCTTGGGTCTCCCGTTACTTCAACTAAAAAATCCGCCATGGCCTGCGCCTTGATGGCTTGCCGGGGCTCGTACCGTATGTCATATTGGGAGAGTTCGATGGACCAAGTCATCATTCTTCCCGCCAGATCGGGTTTTTGGAGAACTTGCCGGATCCCTTGGTCCGTTCTGACGACAACTTGGTGACTTTGGAAGTATTGTTTTAACCTTCTCGAGGAAGTTAGGAGTGCTAAGGCTAGCTTTTCCAACTTGCTATATCTTAGTTCTGCCCCTTGCAGGGCCCTGCTTATGAAGTAGACTGGCTGTTGAGCTTTCCCGTCCTCCCGCACCAGAACTGCGGCCAGGGCTTCGCTTGTTATAGCGAGGTATAGGTATAGTGGTTCCCCGTCCTTTGGCTTCCCGAGAACGGGAGGTGCCGCCAGGATTTCCTTGAAGTGTTGAAAGGCTTCTTCACATGCGGGTGTCCACTCAAACGCCATCCCTTTCTTCATGAGGTTAAAGAATGGCAAGGCCTTTGTCGCCGAAGCTCCGAGAAATCGGGATAGTGAAGTCAACCGTCCTGCCAACCTCTGGACGTCCTTGATGCAACCCGGGCTCTTCATCTGGAGTATTGTCTGGCACTTCTCCGGGTTAGCTTCTACCCCTTTCTGAGTTATCATAAACCCCAGGAACTTGCCGGCTTCCATGGCGAAGGCGCACTTGAGGGGGTTCAGCCTCATACCGTGTTGACGGAGGGACGCAAATACACTTGCCAGGTCGTTCAAGAGGTCGTCAGGTCGCGTTGTTTTTGCCAGGATGTCGTCCACGTAAACTTCAACTGTTTTCCCTATGAGGTCGTGGAATATCCTGTTCATCAGCCTTTGATATGTTGCCCCCGCGTTTTTCAAGCCGAATGGCATTACCTTATAGCAAAAAGTTCCTCCTGGCGTTATGAACGCCGTCTTGTCTTCGTCGGGACGGTGCATCGGTATCTGATTGTAACCGGAGTAGGCGTCCATGAAGCTTAGATACCGGTATCCCGCCGCGGCGTCGACGAGTGCATCTATGTTGGGGAGGGGGAAGCAATCTTTGGGGCATGCTTTGTTAAGGTCAGAGTAGTCCACGCACATTCTCCACTTGCCGTTGTGTTTTCTCACCAATACCACATTCGAGAACCATGTCGAGTAATCCACTTCCCGTATGAAGCCTGCTTCTAGGAGGCTGGCCGTTTGCTTGGCTACCTCCTCTGCTCTTTCCGCCGACATCTTTCTCCTCCGTTGAGCCACTGGGCGTGCTTCCGCCTTGACGGCTAAATGATGTGAGATGATTTTTGGATCTATGCCCGGCATGTCGGCTGGTGTCCAGGCGAACAAGTCCCTGTTGGCCCTTATCATCTCGATCAAAGGTTCCTTCAGCTCATGTGGGAGGTTCTTGTTAACGAATGTGAACTTTTCCTCTTCGTCACCGATCCTAAACTTCTCCAGATCCCCTTCTGGTTCTGGCCTCGGCTTGTCCTCTACTCTGGCATCAAGGTCGGCTAGGAACACGCCGGATGCTTCCTTGGACTTCTTTCTAAGGGAAAGGCTGGCGTTGTCACAAGCGACCGCCGTCTCGAGGTCTCCTCTTATGGTCCCTATGGATCCATCATCGGTAACGAACTTCATAACTAGCAGCTTGGTGTTGATTATGGCTTCAAAATCATTGATTGTTTTTCTTCCCAAGATGATGTTGTAGGCTGTGGAATCTCGGAGAATTACGAACTCGGCCATCGCCGATCTTCGGCCTTGGATCTGCCCCACCGAGATTGGTAGGGAAATGACTCCGTCCGGTTTGATGAAGTGGTCGCCTAACCCGATAACCCCGTGCTGGTGAGTCGTCAGGTCGGCATCCTTTAGCCCTAGTGCGTCGAACACGTTGCGGAACATGATGTTTGAATCAGCTCCTGTGTCGACAAGGATCCGTTTGACGAGGCCGGTTCCCACCCTGGCCGTTATGACCATGGGGGGGTTTTCCGGGGTGTCGCTGAACCATTGGTCTTCCGGGCCGAAAGAAATGGATGGAGGTTTTTTGGAACTTTGCACCGGCGGGGATGAGATCGCCAGAACCTTGGCGTCTTTCTTGTGTGCCGACCGGGATTTTGGTGCAGCGTTTTTTGCCGTTACCACGTTTATCACAGTGAGGCCATGGTCTCTGTCTTCGGGCTCCTGTCGCCGCTTGGCCGAGCGTGTCTTGCCTTCCTCGTCTTGATCGCGGTAACGCCTTCTCGGCTCCCTGATGAGATGGGAGAACGATGCTAGCTTTCCTTCCCTTATCGCCTGTTCTAGTGCGTCCTTCAGGTCGAAACAGTCCTGTGTTTGATGGCCATACCCCTTATGGTAATCACAATAAAGGTTCTTGTTTCCACCCGTACGGTCCTTAAGTGGTCGAGGCTTCGGAAGAATTCCCTTCTCAGCTATTTGTTGGTAAACTTCCACGATGGGGAGGGTGAGTGGAGTGTAGTTAGTAAATTTTCCGACTCGAGGGAACGACCTGGGTGCTTTGTCTGATGCCTCCTCCCTTGCCTTTTCTTTTGCTCTCTCACCGTCGCCACCGGACTGCCGAGCCTGGCCGTAACCGGACTGCCGCTTATTGGCAGCAACGACTCGGCTGACCTCCTCGTCGTTTATGTACTCCTTAGCCACCGTCTGGATTTCATGCATTGTCCAAACTGGCTTCGTGGTAAGGTGTTTTCGGAAGTTCTCGTTGAGGAGGCCGTTTGTTAGGCAGAGACTGGCCACCGAGTCGGTTAAGCCGTCGATTTCCAAGCATTCGTCGTTGAACCGATCTAAGTACCTCCTGGTCGGCTCTCCCTGTCTCTGGGTTATCCCTAGAAGGTTGATAGGATGCTTGGCCTTTGCTATTCGCGTTGTAAATTGGGCCAGGAATGCACGACTGATGTCTGAGAAATTGTAGATGGAACCTTGAGGGAGGCCGTTAAACCATCTGATCGCTGGTCCTGCTAGAGTTACCGGGAAGGCGCGGCATCTTACTTCGTCCCCTACTCCCTCTAGATTCATCCTGGCCTCGAAGGTCGTGAGGTGTTCCAGAGGGTCTTGAGTTCCGTCATACCTCATGTCCGTTGGTTTGTCGAAGTGCTTCGGCAACCGGACCTCGAGGATAGATCGGTGGAACGGGGTGACACCCATTATGACGGGTTGCCGTGTTCTCTCGGATCTCCCTTCCCCGTCCTCGTGACCTCTTGCTGCTCGGCGGGTTGGTCCGCCTCGGGAGTAGATGATCCTGTCGTTTCGCCTTCTTATTATGGGTGACTCCTCCCGCGTGCTCTCCGCTTCCGTCCGGGAAGCGGATGTACGCCGCTGGCGGCTTCGGTGAGAGTCTTCCTCCTCGCTCCCGGGAGACGGGGTAAAGCTGGGATCGGTAGACCGTCCATCCCGCTCCCGGTCGGCTAGCTGTCGCTCTAAGTTCTGGACTCTGTGGCGTAGCTCCTGCATTATTATGGCGCTATCGCCACCAGTTCCCCCGAAGGGTCGTGTCCTCGTGTGTTGTTGGGGGGACCTCCGCCGCCCCCTCAGTGAAGCGACGGAGGCTGCCCCCTCCGCTCCGGCTGCTCGAGCTTGGTCACCGGGACCCAACACGACTTCCATCTAGGCTGCCGGTGTCCCCACAGACGGCGCCAATGTTCGTTTGTCGGGTTCCGAACAGATCGGGTGGACAGGTGTAGGGGTGAGGACGCCTTACCTTGGGTCACGCTGCTTGCGGGTAGTCGAGTAGCCGAGTACTTGTCTTGGAGAGATGATGAGGGGGGGTGCCACCTGCAAAGACACTCCGACGCTCAAGTCAGCAATGTGCAGGCGGGCAGAATAAAGAGGCGAAAGGATATGACGTACCTCGGGGAAAGAGCCAACTTCCCCTTTATATACATGTCAGTCATGGGCCCCCCATGGAGTCAGGCCCATATCCCAAAGGACTCTGTCCTACGGCCGCATGTGAGCCGTACAGGACGCGTGTCCGGGTCGGCTGGAGGGTGCGTAACCGGGTCGGGTAGAGCTTGAGCCGGGTCGACCCGTGCGAATGCTGGGCCAGACCGTAACAGATATCAACTACAAGATGAGGATCACATCCAAGTTATCTTAGATGGATTAACTGTGGAATATAGTAACTACATCACTGTTGTGATGTCAAGGATGGAAACCTTCTCAGTAAGTGAGGCAGAGGCATGAAGGCATGCTAGAGCGGTTTAAGAATCAAGCTAAGGATGGTGGTGCTAGGAGAGGACACAGAGGCCGGTTTCAAAGAGGAGGACGATCTTCTTGGAATAATTCGAGGACTCTTTGCCAAATTCGTGGTGGAAATGGTCATGTGGCTTTGACCAACAATATCAACCTGGTTGGGGATCTTCCTCAGCATCACCTCAAATTTCTTGGTATCCTGATTCGGGTGCTAGCCACCATGTTACCACTGATCCCAATAATTTCCTCTCTTCCTCACAAGAAACTCATGATCCTGATCATCTATTGATCATGTATATGTAGGTAATGGCACAGGTATCCCTATTAAAAACCATGGCTTTTCTATTTTGATTGATAAAAGAATAATGATAGCTTTAAACTGCTTAATTTGCTGCATGTTCATCAAATAGCAGGGACAATAATGTCTTTTTTGAATTTTGGCCTAAACAATGTCTTGTTCGTGATCAGGTTTCTCAAAAACTCCTTCTCCAGGGAATTATGCTTTTGATCACCTAGTTGTCCCTAAGAGTGTTCTCTTGCTAAGAAAATACTTTACGTGTTTGTCTTGTGCATTGAATTATGCTCCTTGTAATAATTGTACTCTTACTCATGCAGATACCTCACCTATTAGGTGTTCTGATTCTCATATTGCAAAGCCAGTTACTTGTAAATTTGTAATGCTTCAAATCTTTCTATGAATTCAAATTATATGAAGTGTTTTTCCACTAATTTTGATTCTAGTTCCTTTCTTAATTCTGCCTCTACTAATATTGATCAGCATGTTATTCAACCTCCTTTAATTAAAACTGCATTATCAGCTAATTGTGGCAAATATAATAACACTTGAATTATGGAGTTTATGTCTAAGGCTTTTACTGATTTTCTTCAAATTCATGGTATTCAACACAGATTATCTTGCCTTTATAGTTTATAAACATCAACAACAATGATGCTTTTAAAGAAGGCATAGAACAATCACTGAAAATTGGTTTCTCTCTTTTAGCCACGGCCTCTCTTCCCAAGCAATTTTTGGAAGATGCATTCACTACAGCTGTGTTTTTGCTTAATTGGTTGCCCACTGCTACTCTTGAGTTTTTATCACCATTTGAAAAACTATTTCAGAAGAAGCCAGATTATTCAATGCTAAAAATATTTGATTTGTGCTTGTTTTCCTTTTCTTAAGACCATACAATAAACAAAACTGGTTTATAAATCTGAAAAATATATATATTTGTCAAGATATGTGCTCTTTGATGAGAATATCTTCCCTTATTCAGATTTATTTCCCTCTAATACTCATTCTGTTATGACCTTGCCAATTGTTCCTGAACAATTGGCAACTAATATCTGAACCAGCTTCTTCACACTCACCATTCACAGAACTTCCTAGTGGTTGTCCTTCTCTTTAACAGGACTTGACTAGGCTCACACTCAGATAACTATTAGTGTATTGAGATCTGCTTACCTCCTATTCCTCATACAACTTCTAATTCACACTCTATTATCACAATATCAGAATCAGGAAACCAAAAACCAAGAACCTTTACTGTTTCTATTACCTGGGAGAGGTACTTTTCAGCTAAGGTAATTAGCCATAGTTTAAAGAAATTTAACATTCAGTTATAATTTACAAGAAGCCTTAGACCAAGAAGCCCATGCTATGCTTTCAATTAGTGAACTATGGAGTAACCAACATAATAATGTCTCAAACCTATCTTACAACAGTTTTGAAGGGATCTTTCTTGTAATAATGTTTGAACTGATTCATCTCAAATAATTAGATCTTTCTCGTAATTAGATTTTTGGTAATATACTAGAAGGGATCTCTGCTTTAACTGATATAGTCTCAAAGGAATCAAATTAGTGGTTCCTTGTGCACTCTAGTTTTGTGAACCTTAACCACAACAATTTATATGGAAGGATTCCTTCCCAAATTGGCAACACTTTTGTTTCTAGACCTTAGGTACAATATCTCAATGGCAAAATACCCAATGGGCGAAACACACTAAAGTTTAGATTGCAATCTCTTTCTTGATGGAGATTATAACTGTCTTGAATCTCAAGAAATTATCATTTAAGTTTGTTGAGTTTGAAGAACTAAAACATTGTTAAGATGATGACTAAATATTATTGGATTATTATCCAATTGTTTGTGTGATTAGTTTTGTTTAGTGTGAAGGAAATTAATTAAATTATACTGGTCTAAGAAACATGAAAAAAGGCCACACACACAATCATGGCGCAAAGAGTTTCCTTGTGCACTCTAGTTTTGTGAACCTTAACCACAACAATTTATATGGAAGGATTCCTTCCCAAATTGGCAACACTTTTGTTTCTAGACCTTAGGTACAATATCTCAATGGCAAAATACCCAATGGGCGAAACACACTAAAGTTTAGATTGCAATCTCTTTCTTGATGGAGATTATAACTGTCTTGAATCTCAAGAAATTATCATTTAAGTTTGTTGAGTTTGAAGAACTAAAACATTGTTAAGATGATGACTAAATATTATTGGATTATTATCCAATTGTTTGTGTGATTAGTTTTGTTTAGTGTGAAGGAAATTAATTAAATTATACTGGTCTAAGAAACATGAAAAAAAGGCCACACACACAATCATGGCGCAAAGAGTTTCCTTGTGCACTCTAGTTTTGTGAACCTTAACCACAACAATTTATATGGAAGGATTCCTTCCCAAATTGGCAACACTTTTGTTTCTAGACCTTAGGTACAATATCTCAATGGCAAAATACCCAATGGGCGAAACACACTAAAGTTTAGATTGCAATCTCTTTCTTGATGGAGATTATAACTGTCTTGAATCTCAAGAAATTATCATTTAAGTTTGTTGAGTTTGAAGAACTAAAACATTGTTAAGATGATGACTAAATATTATTGGATTATTATCCAATTGTTTGTGTGATTAGTTTTGTTTAGTGTGAAGGAAATTAATTAAATTATACTGGTCTAAGAAACATGAAAAAAAGGCCACACACACAATCATGGCGCAAAGAGTTTCCTTGTGCACTCTAGTTTTGTGAACCTTAACCACAACAATTTATATGGAAGGATTCCTTCCCAAATTGGCAACACTTTTGTTTCTAGACCTTAGGTACAATATCTCAATGGCAAAATACCCAATGGGCGAAACACACTAAAGTTTAGATTGCAATCTCTTTCTTGATGGAGATTATAACTGTCTTGAATCTCAAGAAATTATCATTTAAGTTTGTTGAGTTTGAAGAACTAAAACATTGTTAAGATGATGACTAAATATTATTGGATTATTATCCAATTGTTTGTGTGATTAGTTTTGTTTAGTGTGAAGGAAATTAATTAAATTATACTGGTCTAAGAAACATGAAAAAAAGGCCACACACACAATCATGGCGCAAAGAGTTTCCTTGTGCACTCTAGTTTTGTGAACCTTAACCACAACAATTTATATGGAAGGATTCCTTCCCAAATTGGCAACACTTTTGTTTCTAGACCTTAGGTACAATATCTCAATGGCAAAATACCCAATGGGCGAAACACACTAAAGTTTAGATTGCAATCTCTTTCTTGATGGAGATTATAACTGTCTTGAATCTCAAGAAATTATCATTTAAGTTTGTTGAGTTTGAAGAACTAAAACATTGTTAAGATGATGACTAAATATTATTGGATTATTATCCAATTGTTTGTGTGATTAGTTTTGTTTAGTGTGAAGGAAATTAATTAAATTATACTGGTCTAAGAAACATGAAAAAAAGGCCACACACACAATCATGGCGCAAAGAGTTTCCTTGTGCACTCTAGTTTTGTGAACCTTAACCACAACAATTTATATGGAAGGATTCCTTCCCAAATTGGCAACACTTTTGTTTCTAGACCTTAGGTACAATATCTCAATGGCAAAATACCCAATGGGCGAAACACACTAAAGTTTAGATTGCAATCTCTTTCTTGATGGAGATTATAACTGTCTTGAATCTCAAGAAATTATCATTTAAGTTTGTTGAGTTTGAAGAACTAAAACATTGTTAAGATGATGACTAAATATTATTGGATTATTATCCAATTGTTTGTGTGATTAGTTTTGTTTAGTGTGAAGGAAATTAATTAAATTATACTGGTCTAAGAAACATAAAAAAAAGGTCACACACACAATCATGGCGCAAAGAGTTTTCTTGTGCACTCTAGTTTTGTGAACCTTAACCACAACAATTTATATGGAAGGATTCCTTCCCAAATTGGCAACACTTTTGTTTCTAGACCTTAGGTACAATATCTCAATGGCAAAATACCCAATGGGCGAAACACACTAAAGTTTAGATTGCAATCTCTTTCTTGATGGAGATTATAACTGTCTTGAATCTCAAGAAATTATCATTTAAGTTTGTTGAGTTTGAAGAACTAAAACATTGTTAAGATGATGACTAAATATTATTGGATTATTATCCAATTGTTTGTGTGATTAATTTTGTTTAGTGTGAAGGAAATTAATTAAATTATACTGGTCTAAGAAACATGAAAAAAAGGCCACACACACAATCATGGCGCAAAGAGTTATTTGCTCCATCACAAAAGTGTCTTATCAGATACAAAAACAAGCATTTAGCAAAATGTAGGGAAAGAAAGCAATTGGCCCACATCCAAACACAAGCCCGAAATAGTGGTTCATATCCAAATTCATTCTTTCACTTAGTTGCTAACTAAGTAACTAGATAACTCAATTTCATTTCATTTGAACCACATCAAGTCACACACTATCGAACCAAAACTCTCTCTTCTCTCTCTTTTCTTTTCTTTCACATCACGTAAACTCTCTGAAATAAGAAGAAAGGAAAAGGAAATTCTGAAGTTAGGGCAAATTGAACAACAAAAAGGAGGTTTCTATTTTCAAGCAACGAAGAAAAGGTTAAAGAGGCTAGGGCAAAAGGTAAAATCAAATCAGAAAGGCAAATCACAAAAAGCATTTCCACATTTGTGATTCATCAAAGAAGTGTTGAAGAAATCATCTGGGTTACAAGTACCGATTTGGAAGATGAAGAAAGTAAACATAAAAGGTACTCTGATGTGAATCAACGGTCACAAAAAAAACTTGGAGCCAAAGTAAGAATGTACCGTTCAGATTCAAGAAACAAGATGAAAAAGGTTGAAAGAGAATATTGAAGGTATGGTTGCATGTTTGCTTCGGTCATTGCTTATACCTTCTTTCTTCTCTAGTCCTCTGTGATTTTGGAGAGGAAGTCAAACAAAAACCTCCGTCTTTACTATTTTTTACTCAAAGTATTTCAACAGAACTCAAGGCTGAAAGCAAAATTAAAAGGAAGTCAAAGAGATCAAGTTTGGAAGAAAGATTCTAATGGCGAACAACATTGGTTCCAACTCAGTGGCTTACACATTGATCGAAGGACAATCCATCAACAGACCTCCATTTTTCAATGGAAAATATTACAACTACTGGAAAGAAAGAATGAAGATATTTGTTCAATCAATAGATTACAACCTCTGGAAGATAATCATGAATGGTCCTCAAATTCCCACCAAAATTGGTGTTGATGGTGTTGTCACTCCCAAAACCGAAGCAGAATGGAGTGAAGATGATAAGAAAAAAGTGGAACTCAATGCTAAGGCAGTCAACTTGCTAAACTGTGCGATTAGTTTCGAAGAATACCGGAAGATTTCAATATCCAAAACGGCAAAGGAAATCTGGGATAAACTTCAAGTTACACATGAGGGCACCCCACGAGTAAAGGAAATGAGAATTGATATGCTGAACAAAGAGTATGAGATGTTCTTCATGAAAAAAGGAGAATCAAAGGAATCGAAGAAGGACCTAAGCAAAGTCATTTGCCACAACTGCAGAGAAGCTGGACACTACAAATATGAATGTCTGAAGCTGAAGAAACAAGATAAGTCACGGAAGGACAAAAAGAAGGGACTTAAGGCTATTGCTTCTTTTGATATGAGGAACGACAGGGAAAGAACAAGAGGCTGTGACAGTGGTGGCAGCTTCGGGAAGGATAAAATTGACGCTCTTGGTAGGCTCCTGTAAGCACTACTTCGCTCTGTGCTCATTATTTTCTCTCAATTTTTGTTTTTGTGGGATAGTTCTTGATTTCTTGTAATTTTAGTCAATCAAAACAGGTTTCTTAGAAAATTTAATCTTACTAATAGAATGAACTATTTTATAAAGTGTAAAGTATCTTGTGTAAACAACTGCTTATAGGAAAATAGTATGCATGGTTTTTGTAATGTGCTAATATTATTTATCACCCTTTTTCTTTCAAGGACAAAGTCAGTGATTTTTTTATGTTTCTCTGATAATACCTGCAGGACGAGGATTTTGCGTCATATGGCATCTGAATTGAACTTAGATATGCGAAGTGATGGTTATGTCAAAGTTAATGATTTGCTAAAGTTGAATATGAAGACATTTGCTAATATTCCGTTAAGATCCCACAATATTGATGATGTTAGGGAGGTCAGTTTATTCGTATATTTTTTGTTTCCTTGTTTGTTATGTGTTATCATTGCCATTTCTATTGTAACTTAGGTACCACTTCTATTGTTGTTTAGTGTAAAAGATAGATACATGGTATTGTATTGGGTCTGTTGACATTTTCAACTTGTAATTGGATTTAGCCTTCTATTTCTGTTATCCTGTATCAGCTTTATAGAGTTTCCTTTTCTATATCTTTTGTTGCAGAGTGATACTAGTTTGATCTTGTAAAAGCAGTCACAATATGGTTTTGAGAATTTCTTGATCCATCCCTTTGCAACTAACACTATTTATGAATTGTTATTGTATCCATAACCTCTTTTATCCGTAAACTGTATTTATGTGCTATTTATTTGCTTTTGTTTAGTCACTGAAGTAAAGATTTTGATGTCTTCCATTTTCATATGTATTAAGTATTAACTGCAGACCTTTTATTCTAAATGATCTCATTTCAGGCTGTTCAAAACGATAATAAGCAGCGCTTCAGCCTTATAGAAGAAAATGGGGAGCTACTTATTCGAGCTAACCAAGGCCATACAATAACGGTAAACTATTCTGTTTTAGTTGAATGTTGAAACGTGTAAATTGCTTTTGAAGCACTTGCTTGGACCATTTTACTCATTTCTTGAGGATATCTTTTCTATTGAATAACTACATCTACCATCCTCTTTAGTTTTAGTTATTCCCTTGTATGCAACTATTTCTAGTTAAGTTTGATTTACTTAGCTTTTTTCGTCCTTGATTTCTTACATAGTTTTCTGTATTGATTCCCAGGTATGAGGCGAGATGTAAATGTTCTGATCTTTTTAGATGTTAGAAAAGCATTGGAGGGTATGATGCTATTCCAAACACAATTCTTGAAATGTTGAACTTCTCAGTTGTTTGTTGATTATTAGTAACTAAGATATACTCTTTTTACAATCTTATTGCAGAAGGTATGAAACTGTCATTGTTTCTTCAGCATAGGTGTTTTATACACTTGTTAAATTTAAAACAAAATGGTTAAGTCTAACTCATCCTATGAATTGTTAATGAAGTTTTTCCGAAGTTTCAAGTTTTTTGCATGTTCTATATATTAGACCAAGAAAAATGTCTAATGTTGAAGTCAGGTAGGTGGATGATCCATAAACTTTCTATTTGAAAGCACTACATGATATTGGTTACCTTTAGATTTAGTCATTTGAGTGAGCAAACTGCATAATTTGAAAGGCAATGCTACAAGTGATAAAAATATAATACAAGGCCAAAAATACATAAAAATATTTGAACTGGAAGACATTGAGTTGAATACAAAACAGAAGATGACTTTCATAAATGAAGTTAGGGGAAAAAAAGGGAAGAAAAAGCTCTCCTAAGTTTTACCTATTGCATATATTTCTTGATTCACAAGTTGGTGGATTGAAATGCCATCAAAATGCCAAAGCAATGGCTGAGTTTGAAAACAAAAGCTTATTAGCTATGTCCTGCATTGAAGGTCTTGATGTTGGGTTGGGATGCAAGCATGCTAGTGCTAATGTTACAACAAGTACAATATCCTGCATTTCTTTTCGAAGAAAAGGCAATCGAATACGTGAATCCAGTATATCTTTGAGCATGATCTTTGGAGCAGATGGTTTTGACACATTGGAAATTAGTTCCTTAGGGTGTTCGCCCATTATTGTTTCCAAAGTCACCACACCAAAATCATAAACATCACATTTTGTTGTCACGTTGATGTTATAAGCCATCTCTACAATATGTCCAAACATTAAATAGGTTACTAATGATATTTCAATAATAAATAAGGGAATAAAACTACACTTTTACCTGGAGCAATGTATCCAGGAGTGCCAGCTAATAGAGTTTGATTAGATGAATCAGAAGAAAGTAGTTTAGCTGTACCAAAATCTGATAGACAAGCCTCTAAATTTAAAGTCAACAAAACATTGGTACTAGTTACATCTCGATGGACAATGGGTGAAGTGCAATGATGGTGCATATGAGTGAGAGCAAATGCAGTCCCTTTGATAATGTTTACTCTCTTACTCCAGTTCAGCACTTGAGCTTCTTCATTAATGGCTAGGTTATAGAACAAACTTCCCTTTTCCATATACTCATACACCAAAAATATACAGCCGTTGTGCAAACAGAAACCATAAAGCCTAATGATGTTGCGGTGGCGGATTTCTGTCAAGACCTTGACCTCATTGCTAAAACTCTTGTAAAATGATGGATTTTCAGACTCTGTATTGTGAAGCTTCTTTAGTGCAACATTTCTGCCACTAGGAAGCTGTGCTTTGTAGACACTTCCATAAGCACCTGTTCCAATGCAATACCTTATATCAAAGTCTTCTGTGGCTTTAATTATGTCTTTAAATGCAATTTTACCATCATAGTTCCAAATTGAAACGAAATCTCCATTGTTCCTTTGATTATCATCTTTGGACTCATTTTGGAATGGACACCAGAAATCTAGGCATACAAATACTTTTGAAATGCATATGCCATATAAGATGGACACTATGATTACTGCAAGAATAGGACTTGAGTGATCATGGGTTGCAGAATAGCAAGGGGGATTATTACCAATCAATGAGTCTTTCAGAAAATCACAAAGTTGGTGATCCGAATCAAAGGAATTGTAAGAGATGTTGAGGTAGGATACAGAATAGATTCCCACAGGTATGTTTCCAGAGAGGTTATTGTAACTAAGGTCAAGATAAGAAAGATTGCCAATTTGAGAAGGAAGGGATCCACTTATAGAATTATTACTTAGTTGCACATAATTGCAATGATTTAGAATACCAAATGGAATTGGTCCCTCAAGTCTATTGTTGGAAACATCTAGTATTGAAAGTCTAGAGAGTTGTCCAATCCAAGATGGTATAACACCAGAAATCTTGTTGTGAGAAAGGTCTAAAACTTCCAGATTGACCAAGTGCTCTAGTTCTATGGGGATGGGACCTTCGATATGGTTCGAACCAAGGGAGAGAAATTTCAATTTATCCAATTGCCCCATAGAGGGAGGGATTGAACAATTGAATGAGTTATTTGAAAGAGACAAATGCTTCAAGTTCCCTAAGTCTTTAGGAATGGGATGTTGAAGTTGGTTCGAGTCTAGGGAGAGTTCAACCAAATACTTGAGGTGCCCAAAAGTAGATGGAATAACACCACTGAGAAAGTTGTTAGAAACATTAAGTGTTATAAGTTGAGTGAGATTTGAGATTGAGGTAGGTAACCCACTTTCAAGATAGTTATAGGAAAGATCAAGGTACATAAGCTTTGTAAGAGTGCTTATTTCAGTAGGAATAATTCCCTTGAGTCTCATGCCACTCAGTTCTAGACGGATCAAATTGGGGAATGCAGTAAAATTGAAGTTCCTCAATTCAGATGGAGGGATAACAAAATAACGCCTTGTTGAAATCTCTATGACACTTGCAGCTTCATTGCACACAATACCAGTCCAGTTACAATGTTTTGAGATGTTGCGACCTTCCGTCCACCCGATATGGAGCAAGGCCTTTTGTTCCTCGTTCAAGGACGAGGAATTCCATGCTGCCACCATGGTGTTGGCACTCATAACAGTTAGGAGGACTAATAGAAACAAAGTGGCAACAAAGATATGCCTCATTAGTGTTAGTAAATTGCAACCTGAGTCTTCCATGTGTGTATCTAATTTTCACTGAGTTGTGCTGTATGCTGTACACTCAATTGTTGTCGCACATATATTTATAAGAATTTAATTTTGATGCAATGTGTCCTGTTCTATATATTTGGCGAAAAGACGAAAGTCAATGACGTGTGTGCCACTTCATTATATGGTAGAGAAGTTGCTAGGTTCCTTCAGCAATCACTTATGAGAATGATTAAATAAGTAATGTCATTTTCTGTGAATTCCAAGTCTCTCTTTTGGAGATGACTTATGACTTATAGATCACGGAAATCAAATGTTGAATCAACATAGTAACATAGAATGAACGTGTAAGTCGGGCATTGTCTAATCACATATACACCAAATCAAACTTAGCGAACGATATAGTTACCCATTGTTTTCAAAATGGAAAAATACTTTTGTTTTGTAAAACTGAGGAAATCAAAGTTGTGAGAAATGTTAAGACCCTCTCGCTTATTAAATTATATGACTTATTTAGGGAGATTGATCAGTTAGTTAAATAAAAAGTAAGATAAGATTTGAGAGTAAAAGAAGTAAAAAGAAAATTGCTTACCTTTGAAAATAACATAAATCAGACAATTTGATCAATTTAAATAAATTTACATTTAAACCATACCCTTCAACTTGCAGATTAAAGGAATCTATATGTTTATTGACACGTATATACTTTAAACTGCAACATATCAAATTAAATTCATAGTTTTTACTTTCTTTGTAATAAGAACAATGAGGGATGGCATAGTTATAGGCTTAAATTTTGCAATGTTGCATTATTTTGTGACCCACTAAAACTTAAAATTTTCAATCTTAAAACATATGCTACTAAAATACAATCATATGACATGTACATGCTATTGCATCAATTGGTAGATTGAGACATCGTAAAAAGAAAAATTCATTGAAGCCGTGGAAGCTGAAAGCTCATTAGCCACATCCTGCATTGATGGTCTGGATTTTGGGTCAGGGGAGAGGCATGCCAATGCTAGCTTTATAACATGCACAACATGTTGCATATCTTTTCGAGAATTCGGAAGTGGAATCCGCGGATCCAACACATCTTTCACCAATAATTGTTGAGTAGATGGCTTTGACATAGCGGACATGAATTCTCCTGGGTGATGACCCATCATTGTTTCTAATGCCACCACTCCGAAACTATAAACATCACATTTTGTAGTCACACTCATGGTGTATGCCAATTCTACAACAAAAACAACCATAGAGAGTTATATAAATGATGATGAAGACAGTGATTTATTTGGATAATTAGAATTAGAAATTACCTGGAGCAACATATCCATAAGTGCCAACTAGAAGAGTTTGGTTAGATGAATCAGGATCAAGAAGTCTCGCTGTGCCGAAATCTGAGACACAAGCTTCTAACTCTGAATTCAGCAGAACATTGTTGCTGCTGACATCTCTATGAACAATAGGAGAAGGACAGTGATGATGCATGTGAGCAAGAGCATAAGCTGTCCCTTTGATGATGTTCACCCTCTTGCTCCACTTCAGCTCTTGCGCTTCGATCTCATCGGCCAAGTTATAGTACAAGCTTCCTCTTTCCAAGTATTCGTACACCAAAAACATGCATCGGTTATGCAAACAATAGCCATAAAGCCTAATGATGTTGCGGTGGCGAATCTCTGTCAAGACCTCAACTTCATTGCAGAAGCTCTTGTAAAATGATGCATTTTCTGATTCTGTTTTGTGAAGCTTCTTCAATGCAACAGTTTTGCCACTTGGAAGTTGCGCTTTATAGACGCTACCATAAGCGCCGGTTCCAATGCAATATCTGATATCAAAGTCCTCTGTTGCTTCAATGATATCCTCAAATGCGATTTTGCCATCATAGTTCCAAATTGAGAACAAGTCTCCATTTTTTGTGGCCTTATTTTCAAGCTTGCCATGATGCCTGGCACGGAAAATGCACATTCCAATCCCAATAGAACCCAATGAAATGGTAATGCAGACCACAATTATGACCAAAACCAGTGATCGGCCAAAATGCTTATTATGATGGTTGTCTAAATGATCATCGCAGTCATAATATTCATTGTCAAGAAAGGGATTGCAATACAGATAACAGAATGGAATAACAGACTCAAGTTCCTTTCTGTTTTTGATACTAAGGTTATTGAAACTTAGGTCTAAATACGAAAGGTTTCCAATTTGGGAAAGAATGGTTCCACTTAAATTGTTATTGCTGAGGTCCACATAACTAGAGTGAATAAAGATAGAAGATGGGATAACACCAGAAATAGCATTATAAGAGAGATCTAAACTTTTAAATGCAACAAATGCTCTATTTCTTTGGGGATACAACCGTCTATCATGTTGGATCCAATGGTGAGTACTTCCAAACGGGTCAAAAGTCCTATATTTGAAGGTATAGAGCCACTAAGCAAATTTGAATGAAGGTGGAGACTTGTCAAACGGTTCAAGTACCCAATTTGCTCAGGAATTGGAGCAGACAGGGAATTTGAACTCAGGTCTATGGTTAATAAATTTGTTAATTTCCCTATTTCATGAGGAATGAAGCCACTAAGTTTGTTTTGGGAAAGGTCCAACACAAGAAGTTGAGTTAGATTTGCCAGTGTGAAAGGAAGATCCCCATACAGGAGATTATTGGAAAGGTTCATGTGTGTGAGACTGCTCATTTGACCCAAGATCAATGGAATGCTTCCATCGAAGCTGTTGGCACTCAAGTCCAACATGACAAGTCTCTCCAGCTTGCTTAGTTCTTGTGGAATTGTACCATTAATATAATTGTTAGAAATGTCCAACACCACAAGTTGAGTTAGATTTTCCAATAATGTAAAAGGAAGCTCACCTTCAAAAGTGTTGTATGATAGGTTGAGATGTTGTAGCTTCTTGAGACCACTTAGTTTAGGGAACTCACATAACCCCATTTCACTGAGATCTAGATGGACTAGATTTTGAAACACTGAAAAGTTTAGTTTCAAAAAGCAGAGTTGTGTCCTGAACTCGAAGGTGAAATTACTTGGAGTTGGAGGTGAAAGCAATGTTATACTTCCAGCTTTGTTGCAGTTGACTCCGGGCCAGTTGCAACGGTTTGAGACATTATTATGTTGGTTACTCCACAACTCTTTACTAATTGAAAGCATAGCATTGGCTTCTTCATCTAAGGCTGACAATTTGTGAGTTCCAGCAGTAGTGGCGATGCCAACTAAAAACACAAATGATACGAATATCAAAATAATGCAAGTGGATGATATAGGCATGGAAGCTATAGTGTGTGATGAAATAATGATCAGAGTATGAATTTTTCACTTGTTCCACAACTTAAAGCCTCAGGGAAAGTGGAACAAGGCTTTAAGCTTTCTTCAGCGATCAATAATTAAGAGACTTAGTAGTCATTAATGCCATTTTCTACAAGTTCAAAGTCTTTCTTTTGGAGATGACCTATGACTTATAGGCCACGGAAATCATAGGTAGAATGAAGTTATCGCTATGAATAAAATCATTTCTTATTCTTGAATAAAATTCTACTATCATGAAAAATAAAATTATAAAGAATTAAAATACATTCATCACACACACACCAATCACAGAACTTCCTAGTGATTAACCTTCTCATTCTTTAACAAGACTTGACTATTATTAGTGTGTTGAGATTTGCTTACCTCCTATTCCTCATACAACTTCTAATTCACACTCTATTATCACAACATCAGAATCAGGAAAACAGTGAAATATATGTCATAGACTCATTGGTAAAAATTAGGACAACTGTGATTATATTTCTATGAATCTATGATATATGGATGCATTTATGATTTTTTTTTACCTTATTAGTCTTTTTAGGCTCCAACAACACTACCGCTAGAGATTACACATTTTTCCAAGATCAATGTGACAATTGTCACCATGCAAGAGTTTTATTTAAGCTTTCTATACATGAACAGAATTTCGGCATGCAAAAATTAAGAGAAGTTACTATATTTCACGAAAATCGATTAAAATGTTCATATGACCTTAGATATTCAATCAAATTCATGATCTTTTACGTCGTGAGCGTTTAAAAATTAGTTTATTTTTAGGTGCTGTGGCAGTACATAATTCGATATCTATATAAAATTATTTTATACTGTAAGTGCACGAAAATTTAACTCATATCATTTTCAAGTTTTTATTAATTATTTTTAATATTTTCATTTTACATTATTTTCATAATACTTTAATTTAAATAAAAGTTTACTAGGATACTAGATATATTAAAAAAGGGAATAAAAACATTGAATCTATCTATCTATCTATCTATATTTTATAAAAATTGATACCAAAGCCATTCTATATTCAAGTAATAACACATAAATTATTTATAATTTTGCCATATAAATTTATTATGGTAGATGTCATTCTATTATGAAACCAAGCATATATAATTATATATCTTCCTTTCAATCTTAATGTTATTTCTTGTAATAGTTTTCACAATAATTATCAAGATGATCTATACTATTAGAATCTCTTCTTAACAATAATATTAATATCATCTTAACTATTCATATTTTTTAAAACATACAATTTACATGCATATAGACACTAGAAGCAATATTTAAAGTTATAATAATGATGATAAATGTTATAAAATATTAGAATCTCTCAAGGAAATAGTGGTAAAAAAGATAGGTTATAAAATCAACAATGTAAAATATTGCATGTTATAAGATACATAAAATAAGAGAATGAAAAAATGTTATATAAAATTTCTAGCAAAAATGCTTAAAAAATAATAATTCACATTTAAAAAAATATTAGAAGTAGTAATTGTTAACTTAAAAAACTAACTTTTAAACAGAATAAAGTAATCAACCAATATTATTTTATTTTATTTTAATATTTATATTTTAATTTTTTCTTGAATCTATTTGTACTTATCAAAATAGTTGATAATATATATAGATATATGAAGCTTTAATTTTTGAAATAGAATTAATAAAGATACAACAATACTATATGTGTGCACACAAACTAACCAATCATTATTTATATAAAATACATATTAAAATATAAAATACACATTGAAAATAAAATTATACAAATATTTATATGTAATTATATAATGGCTAATTTTTTTGTATATATAGCATTTTTAATAAAGATAATATTTGACATTATATAAATAACTACGAGTCTTAAAATTTTTATAAATTTACAATGTATATTTTTATGTGATTAAACTTTCATTATTTCACAAAATAATTTTCTCTACATATTTATAATTATGTATTTAAAATTATTTTATAATACTTATCAATCGCCGCTATCATTTATTTGAGTTTTTTGAGTACGTGAGTTCCATTCTAATATTATTAATTTTTAGATTAAAATCAATAAAAATATTAGTAGAGCAGTTTGCTAAATTCTTTCATGAATTACTTAAGATTATGACTCTCACAATGCCCTTTTTTTCAAGTTCTTCGTTGACGACTTACAAGTTACGGGTCAATGAAACCAAGAGTTGATTCAAGTTGTCACTACATCAAGCTATTAATAACTTGGTGGTCCTGAACTTTAGCTCCATTAGAAGAAAATTAATAATGTCCAAGTGAAATCCTAAGTTAATATCCTAAAATCAGGTTTTAGCAATCCACGTGTCATAATTTCGGTTTATGTTAAATGTATGCATTCTTCTTTTCAACGCCCATATTTTACCGGTCTTATTTTTCATGAATTCATCCAACAAATTCATCCTGTTGACGGTTGAAAATGTTATTATTATGGTTGGGCAAAGAGATTTTTATATGAATGCATCATGGAGCTGCCGTTCCTCTCTCCTAAATCTTACCATGTGCTGGTCATCCATGGAAGTTTCAACACCTAATTCAAAGCATCAGACAAGTGTATTTAAAATTTGGCCAATCTGTTCTAAAAATTTACGCTATCACATGCATTATTGATGTAAATTTTACCTATAAAAAGAAATGATTCATTCATCAGACGGGCAAAATCTTTTTCAGCAAAAGAACCCAATTCATCCAATCTTTCCTTTCTTATTACCTATTTTTTATGCATCACAAATTTTTCATTTGTCCAAGCATCACCATTATCACACACAATTACTTTATTATCATTCAGACAATCACAGCATATATTGAGTATACATAAAAGATTATCTCTGATTTTGAACATGTGGTTACTGTCTTTCGAGGTTGGTGTGTCATCAAAACTTCTACATGAATGCATCATGGAGCTGCCGTTACTCTCTCCTTCTCCCTCCCCCTCTGACTGAAGTCCCCATTGGTTCTCATTATTAAATTATCCCTCCCCAAGTTATTAGTAAATATATGTGATTTAAACAAAAAAACAAGACATCACATGCCCTTTCATATTTATTTATTTGTTTACTTGGGCCAAGCAAGCATGATTAAAATAGAACAAGCTCACTGCAATAGTCCAAAACAACAACGCAGCACATTCCTTTTTTCCATTATTTATTTTTGTTTTTCAAAAATCATGAATGGCAAAAAACCACCTATCTTCAAGGATTATGTCAGAAACTTTAACAAGGATAACTTACCAAAAATCTAACTACAATCTCCAAAGTATGAGAACCTAAATCAATCTAAATATGTAATTTGTTATATATTCTTTGGTATCTGAAAATAAAAGGAAAGAAAAAGAAACAAAAAAAACCAAAAAATAAGCACTCTCTAAATGACAGTAAATACATCACAAGTAAATCAAGATCAGCACAATGATTAACAATAAACTCTAAAAGATTATCAATTTAAACCCGATTTTAATAAGATCAGCACAATGATTAACAACAACAAAAAAACATTGAGTGAGATAATGAGCACAACATCAAGAAAGCTTAATAAAATTTAACATCAGAAAAAAAGAAAGAACAAGCCAATATCAGTTTACCAATTTAACATAGTTTTCACAAGGTTAACACAAAAATTAACATGTTTTAACAAAAATTAACAAAGTTTTTAATCCAATTTTAACAAACTCAGCACAATGATTAACAACAAAAAAAAAATTCCTAAATGAGGTAATGAGCACAAAATCAAGAAAATTTAACAAAATTTAACAACAAATAAAAAAATCCAAGAACAAGCCGGTAACAGTTTATCAGTACCAATTTAGCATCAATCAATAAGCCAATGATTAA
Organism: Arachis hypogaea; assembly: GCF_003086295.3. Taxonomy (NCBI): domain Eukaryota; kingdom Viridiplantae; phylum Streptophyta; class Magnoliopsida; order Fabales; family Fabaceae; genus Arachis; species Arachis hypogaea. The sequence continues at coordinate 95,429,105 of NC_092037.1, read as the reverse complement.
CAAGCTCCCCACAATGATTAACAAAAAAAATGACTCCATGAGGTAATGGGCACAAAATCAAGAAACTTTAACAAAATTTAACAACAGACAAAAAAGCCAAGAACAAGCCAGTAACAATTTATCAGTACCAATTTAGCATCAATCAATAAGCCAGTAACAGAGTTAATTAATCAAGAATAGGCTAGAACAAGCCAGAGTAGTGAGCAAAGCCAATCAACCAAGAACAAACAGTAAGCACTGACAGAGCATCCAATTAACTCGAGCACAAAGTAAAAAAACAAAACAGCAACAAATCACTTAATCAATAATCATCAATCAATGAAAAACAAAACACCAACAGTGAGTATTAAAAAACGACGATTGCTAACCATCGGGGAACAAGCATGAAGAGGGTTTGGTTTCTGAACAGACAATAAAAAAACACGATGAACAGGCACTAGCAGTGAGCATTGACGACGACGGAGAGCGGTTAAGCGCAACGGACGACGGCGAAAAGGCGACTAATGAGAGCGAACAGGGGATGGAGAGCGAACAGATGACTGATGAGAGCGAACAGAGGATGGTGGGGGCGAAGTAACGAACGCCGATAGCACGAAGACGGAAGTTCTTGAGTGCGACGGATGCGGCAGCAGCAGTCTCTCACTCCGACAGACGGCGACAATATTGGTGGAGGCTAGGGTTTGCTTTCTTTAGTGGAGGCTAGGGCATTTTGCTGATGACTAAGGAAGGAGTTCGAAAGGGGGAGCCAAACGCGTGCAATCCCTTTTTTCCGTTCAACAAAGGAAACGGCGTCGTTTCCTGTAAACCGACCGGGTCCCGATCCGATTTTGCCGGCTGGTTCCCGACCGGTTCAGCAATTTGTATCCGGTTTCTACTAATAACCCAAACTGCCTAAGCAATCGGTTTACGGTCAGACTGATTTGACCAGTCAATCTGGTCTGATTTTCAGAACATTGATCACAACGCAGCTCAAGAAGGAAAACATAAATTTATAACAATCCCATCAACAATCCAACATTCTAGCATACATAACAATTTCATCCATTAACAATAACATAAGTCTCAATAAAAACATAAATCTAATGACATAGAACATAATATAGTCATTTATAAGATGGCTCCGAAAAGAGGATGGCTGGTCGGCAGCAGCTGTGTTGCCTGGATCTAGGTTTGTTGTATCTCTCCCAGCAAAAGAATTTAGTTAAGAACTTAAGATGCAGAATCACGGGTGGGACGGGTTTCAAGATAGTTTAAGTCTCGGGTGGGTTGGATTTCAATGCATATTCTGATTTTTTTCGTTTTGGGTTAACTTTGTTGACACCAAGTCCTAAAAAAAAATTAAAATTACATTAAATTTTTAAATTAAAATTTAGTATTTAAAATAAAAATATTATTATATCTTGCATTTTAAATGTTTTTACATTATTCATTTTGATTATTAAATTTTGACAAATTTAAATAAAATAATTTTTTATTTTAAATTTTAAATATGATCTTAACTTTTTTTTAAATGTATTTACATGGATCTAAATTCAAAGTAACAAATTTTAAATTTTTATGTATATCTTAAATAATACAAAAATATTTGTTAGTGATTTTTTTTATTTTAATGCTTTATTTTGTTAGACATTATACGTACTAATTTTTTTTCTTGTGTTCGCCATTATCAGGTTTGTTTTTAAGTGATTTTTTCCTTAAGCTCAACCTGAAATTTATAAGTTTTATTATTTGTATTATAAATTTATCCTTTAAAGTTATGTTTGGATAATTTAGTATTCAACTCAAGGATCTAATATTCACATTAGATAATTGGTTAAGAAAAATAATTTAATTAATTATGATATATGTAGATTTAATAATTCAAACAACACTAAACTACTATTATATTTGACCTCAACATTTAAATAAGCATCTTTTATAATTCACCAATCTTTTATAATTCACTAATCAATTAGGATATATGTAGATTTAATAATTCAAATAACACTAAGCCACTATCATATTTGACCTTAACGTTTAAATTTATATTTCTTTATACTTCACCATTACTCATAGTATCTATAAAATATAGGTGATGAATTACGTTTTAAAAAAAAATTACTATGATAGTTAACTTACTCATGTAAATTTTAGGATTTACCAATTGAGATATAGGGTTTATAATGAACATAAGTATTAGGTTAATTGACCTCAATCTTTAAATCATTATTTTTAGAGTGTACCAATATTCATGATATATATAGAATATATAGATTATGAATTGCATATAAAGAAATAAAAGAGTCGTTATCTGATTAGTGTTTACAGTTGTTAATTTATTTAGGTAAAATGAATATAACTGATAGATTAATTGACCTCAATATTTAAATTAACATTTTTTTAGAGTGCACCAATATTCATAATATATTTATGGAATATAAATGATGAATTGCATATAAAAATAAGTTGCTTTATCATTAATGTTTATTGTGGTTAGCTTAATCATATTAAGTTTAGAGTTCACCAATTGAAATGTAAAATTTAAAATGAAAATAAAAACTAAATTAATTGACCTCAATTTAAATATAAGAAGAATATAAGCAGATTTTTTTTAGTAAAAAAGTAATAATAAAACTTATTCATTAAATTAATTACATAATAAAAAATACAAATAATATATTAACTAAAAAAAATAAAATTATTATTTTTTATACTATATTTTTAAAAAAGAATTAAAAATTAATTTAACTCTTAATAAATTACATATTAAATATTATTATTTATATAATATATATCTATATAATCAATTATTTTAAAATAATTTAATTTATATTTTTATTGAATAATATTTATTTAAAATTATAATTTTAATTCCCGTGCTTGGTACGGGGGATAAAACTAGTAACAAATAAAGTCTGAGATAGTTGAAACGTGAAACCAATTTCTAGTTTGTAACATTCATTTTTATCTTTCCATGACCATGAATTAATTCTTTCACTTTCTTTTGAAACATATATTGACTTTTATATGTCACTCATCTTGTTTTAAACAATCATTCATATCTAATATATTCATTATATGTACACTTTTTTCGTTTTGATGGTGACCTTTTATAAAATTACAAAAGTTTTTAGATGTTCCAATGATTTTAGCCATTAATCTCAATTATGTATATATTTTTGTTAGAGATAAATAGCAATTGAGCAAGTAAGTTGAGCTGGCAGAGTTAGTTAGCTAGTATTGAGAACAATTAGTGGTTGTTAGTAGTTACTATAAGAGCTACTAAATAAGATTAAGAGTCAATGTAACAATTAGTGAATGAAAATCATTTTTTCTGATTCACACACTATGAAAAGAGTTTTCTAGATCTTTCTCTCTTTCTCTCTCTCTCTCTCTTTCTGCTGGTGTTTCTCATTCTCTTCTCTGAAGAGTTCTGATACCTCACATGGTATTAGAGCATTCAGGTTCTGATCCATGGCTACTCCGAGCGAGCCTCAAGCTTCCGCAATCTCAAGTGCGCGAGCAATAAACACAGTTTCATTCAAGTTGGATGAAGATAATTTCATACCTTGGAGACGAAAAGTGCTGGCGTTCATCAAATCCAACAGACTCAAGGAACACCTCAATCCGATGAAGATACCGAAGCGATTCAGGACCGACGGAGATCGCCAAACAAAGATCGAGACTCAGGAGTTCCTCGATTGGGAGCAGGACGATCAATTCTTGGTGTCGTGGCTGTTTGCTTCAATAGATCCGAGCTTCACAAGTCAGGTAGCGAATTGTGAATTTGCATGTGAGATTTGGTACAAATTAGAGGAATACTTTGCAAAACGGCTGAAATCAAAGGTGAAGCAACTCAAAACACAGATCAAAGGCATCAAGCTACAAGGTTCTGTAACGGAGTACATGTCTAAGCTCAAGAAGGTAACAAATGCTCTCTTTGCCCTAGGTGCACCTCTTTCAAGTGAAAAATTTGTAGAAGCTATGACTCAAGGTTTAAATGAGGATTATAGTGCATTTATAACCATGATTAATGCTAGAGCTGATGAAATAACTGAGAGTGAAGTAGAATCGCTACTAGTGGGTCAGGAAGAACTAGTAGAGCGTTTTAAAAGGACTGTTTTATGCACAATGCAAGTGAATTTAGCACAAAATGTAGATCTAAGGTCACAAAGTCAACAACCTAACTATCAAATATATCAACCTAATTTTCAACAGCAGCAACAACAATTTCAAGGTAGAGGTCAGAATTTTAGAGAAAGATTCCGGGAAAGAGGTGGTTTTAGAGGTGACAGATCAGTTTTCTATGGTAACTCCAGGCCACAGTGTCAACTCTGCAATCGATTTGGGCAAACTGTGTGGGAATGCTTCCACTGCTTCAATCACAATTTCTAGAATCCACATCAGACTACTGGTAATGCACCAACACCACCTCCCTCTTCCTTCCACCAGCCACAACAAGACCAGCAAGTTCAAACTCTCTTAGCCACTACACCTGCAGCAACACCTCTCACTGACAAAGCCTGGTACCTGGACACCGGAGCTTCACATCATTTGACCTTTGATGCAAACAACTTGATTACAGGCTCAGAGTATGTAGGAACAGATCAAGTGCTAATAGGTAATAGCCAAGGTATGAGTACAAATAGTATTGGAAAAACTATACTGTCCAATGAGACCAACCCTCACTACTTTAAACTATTAAATCTGCTTCATGTACCTTCCATCACCAAAAATCTAATAAGTGTCGCCAAGTTTGCTCTTGACAATCATGTGTTTTTTGAATTCCATCCTGTTGATTGTTTTGTAAAATGTTAGGAGACCAAGAAAACTCGATTAAAGGGGTCTCTTAGAGGAGGGTTATACCATTTTGAGCATGTTGGAGTGCTTGCATGAGCAGCACCGTCAAGCAATAAATCAGGCAATTCGGGGTCCAAGAATCCTCATCTGTCATCCACTCATAGAGTCTGTAACCTCAGTTCTTTTACATCTAGTTCTACAGTAGGAAGTAACACTAATAATGTAGGCACTGTCTATAATGCTAAGTCAGTGTATGAGTTTGATATGTGGCACAAGAGGTTAGGTCATCCAAGTGCACGAATTGTTGAAAAAGTATTACAAAGTTGTAATATTGGCTATATGAATAAAAGCAAATTTTTAACCAAAGACTACTTGTGTAATGCGTGCTGCCAAGGAAAGCTCCATAATCTTCCTTTTTCTGATTCTCAAACAGTCTATAGCCACCCTCTAGAGTTAATCTTTTCAGATATATGTGGTCCTTCTCCTATTACCAGTGTTTAGGGATTTCGATACTACATTATTTTTATTGATGCCAAAACCAGATATACCTGTTTGTATCTTCTCCAAAACAAGAGCCAAGCCCTGCAAGCATTTGTCCAATACAAGTTGTTGATTGAAAATAAAACTGGCAAAAGATTAAAACACTTCAAATTGACAATGGTAAAGAGTATACCTCACAAGCTTTTACCAAATTTCTGATTGAGAATGGGATTGCACATAGACTTAGCTACCCATACACCCATGAACAGAATGGGAAAGCCGAGAGGAAGCATCGGCATGTCATTGAAACTGCTCTAACTCTTCTTTCTCAAGCATCCATGCCTCTAAAATTCTGGGATGAAGCCTGCCTCACTGCAACTCACCTCATTAACTTGCTGCCCTCTACCACCACACAATACATATCACCCTATGAACTCTTGAACAATAGAGCTCCAGACTATAGGTTCCTTAAAATCTTTGGATGCTCATGCTTTTCTCAGCTCCGCCCTTACCAACCACACAAATTTGACTTTAAGACTCACAAGTGTCTGTTTTTGGGTTACTCACCACACCACAAAGGATACAAGTGCCTTTGTCCATCTGGAAAACTCTATGTAGCAAGGCATGTAATTTTTGACGAATCTGAATTTCCTTATCAGTTGCTATTTTTTTAATAAAGACTCAAATCTAAAGGCGTCAGTTCCTCATACAACCAAACTTATCACTATTCCTATTCATGTGCGCCATCCACCAGTACCTCTCGAAATTCCTCATAAGTCACCCCCTAGTACACCAGCACCCACAACACTAATACCCTCAACAGATTCCCCAGCCACAGCAGTACACTCATCAAGTTTCCGTGAGTCCTCACCTCTTCAATCTGATTCGTCCACTCATCAAGGGAGAGTTCCTGATTCAGCCACTATTATATCTCCTCCTCCAATTCCATTTTCATCCGAGCCTACCTCAACCTCTCCATCAACCATAATTGAGTCATTTGCCAGTCCTATTTGTACTGACTCTTGCCCATTCACTGCTGACACTTGTATCTCTAACTCTACTTTTGAGTTTCCCTTAAGTAATGCAAGGTTAACTGAACAATCATCATGTGTTGTTCCTGCGCCTGAAGCAAAGATTGGGCGCACTCATCCTATGATAACCAGAAGTCAGGCGGGTATTTTCAAGCCCAAGACATACTCTTCCCAGCTTTGCTCCTCCTCACCTGATCTCACACAAGTAGAGCCCTCTTCAGTTGCTCAGGCTCTTACCTTACCACAGCGGAAGGCAGCTATGGATGAAGAGTATGCTGCCCTAATGAAGTGCAAAACTTGGAAGCTTGTAGACCCCTCAACAGCAGCAGTCCCAATTGGATGTTAATGGATATTCCGCATTAAAAGACAGCCAAATGGAAGTATCCAGAAGTATAAGGCGCGGCTGGTGGCGAAAGGCTTTCATCAAAGGGAAGGCTTTGATTATGGGGAAGTATTCAATCCAGTGGCGAAACCTGCAACAGTCTGTGCTGTCTTGGCAATTGCTTTGTCAAGACAGTGGCGAATTTGTCAGTTTGACTTTAACAATGCCTTTCTCAACGGTGATTTGTCTGAAAATGTGTACATGGTGCAACCTGACGGCTACAATTTTGGCACTAATTTAGTGTGTAAGCTAGAGAAAGCGCTATACGGCCTCAAGCAGGCTCCACGTGCATGGTTCCTCAAGCTAAAGAGTACCCTTGAGAGTTTTGGGTTTATCAGTACTACCTCTGACCCCTGCTTGTTTGTCAAGCACAGTTCCCTCTCCATTATCTATCTTTTGGCGTATGTCGATGATATTCTAGTAACCGGCACTGCTGCAAGTGAGGTAAACAAGCTTATTACTGATTTGAATGAGGTCTTTACGCTCAAGGACTTGGGAGAAATGAGCTTCTTTTTGGGTATTGAGGCTGAGAGAACAGCTGCTGGTTCCTTAATGCTGAAACAAACGAAGTATGTAAAGGACTTGCTCAAGAAAGCTGATATGGCTGATGCTCGCGCTATGCCTACCCCTATGATGAGTGGTCTTCAGCTTGATGCTTCAGGAGCTGTGTTTGATAGGCCAACTCTGTATCGGTCGGTGGTTGGTGGCTTGCAATACGCCACCATAACAAGGCCAGACATTCGCATCCTGCGCTATCTGGCAGGCACGACAGACATGGGGCTTGAGTTCCATAAGAGTGAGGACTTCAGGATTTTAGTGTTTTGTGACTCGGATTGGGCCGCTGATCCCGTTGATCGCAAATCGACTACGGGTTACTGTGTGTTCCTAGGATCGAACATCATCTCTTGGTCTAGCAGAAAACAAGTCTCAGTGTCCAGGTCCAGCACTGAAGCGGAGTTTAGGGCGCTAGCTGATGCTATGACGGATACTATATGGTTGCAGAAATTGCTCTCTGAAATGCACCTTCCTCAAGGCCTAGCACCTGCACTGTACTGTGACAATCAAAGTACCATACTAATGAGTAGAAATCCAATACTTCACAGCAGGTCAAAGCACTTTGAAATTGACCTGCATTTTATTCGAGATAGGGTTGTTCAACAGCAGGCATATGTTGTGCATATTCCCTCCTTTGATCAAGTTGCCAATGTCCTTACAAAACCTCTATCTCATGATGCATTTATACGTCTCAGGTCCAAACTAAGATTGGTTTCACAACCTTCCTCAATTTGAGGGGGGATGTTAGGGATAAATAGCAATTGAGCAAGTAAGTTGAGCTGGCAGAGTTAGTTAGCTAGTATTGAGAACAGTTAGTGGTTGTTAGTAGTTACTATAAGAACTACTATATAAGACTAAGAGTCAATGTAACAATTAGTAAATGAAAATCATTTTCTCTAATTCACACACTATGAAAAAAATTTTCTAGATCTTTCTCTCTTTCTCTCTCTCTCTCTGCTGGTGTTTTTCATTCTCTTCTCTGAAGAGTTCTGATACCTCACAATTTTATAATAAAGATTAATGACTAAAGGAACTTAAACACCACCATTTTTTTATACATGTTCTAACCTTCCTAGAAATTAATTATCCTCGAAGACTTAGTAAACAGCTTGTTGGAAACGGCACTATGACACTGTGACATTAATAGATGGATAAGGAAATTCTCCAAAAATAACCAAGCTTGAACATATATATGCTTTTTGATATTGAGGCTTAGTTGCTGTGGAATTGAACTAGTTTCCATGGCTATATACACTTCAATTTTGATAGTATTAATCCAACTTCTCTTGTGTGCCTCCAGCAATTCCCATACCATTTTACCACCTGGAACTCAAAGAAATGCAACATCCAAAGTGTCACTCTTGGATAAAGAAGCCTATGCTTTGCTTTCTCTTCACTGGTGGAGTATCCAATACAATATCTCAAACCGCTGCAACAATTGGCCTGGTGTTGAGTGCAATAACAATGGAAGTATTACAAAGCTTTCACCTCCAAAAGTTTCCACCTATACCTTTAAAAGAGACCTCTATATTAGGGACATTGATTTCTCAGTCTTTTCAAATCTTGTCCACCTTGATCTCAGTCAAATGGATCTATATGAACTCCCTTTGGGACTAAGTAGTCTCAAGAAGCTAACATTACTTAACATATCCTCCAACAATCTTCAAGATGAAATCCCTTTCTCATTAGCAAATTTCCCTCAACTTATGGTGTTTGATGTCTCTAACAACCTATTTACTGGTCAGATTCCACATGAAATTGGCATGTTAGAGAATCTTGTCACATTGGACTTGAGTTTCAACATGTTCAGTGGATCCATTCCATTGAGTTTGAGTCATGTGACTAGTCTCAACCACTTGAGGATATCCAATAACCAACTAGATGGTGAGCTTCCTTCAACGATTCTAAGTCTTTCTCAATTGAAGACTGTTGACCTTTCTCGCAATCGTTTTCTTGGTAAGCTCCTTACAACATTTGTAAATAATTCCCAGTTAACGAATCTAAACCTTTCTGACAATCGAATAGGCGGTTATATCCCTTGTGAAATAGGGAAGTTAGATAATCTGGTGGTTTTAGACCTGAGTTTGAATCAGCTAGCAGGTCCAATTCCTGATTAAATAGGGTGTCTAAAAAATTTGACAAGTCTCCACCTTGATTCAAATTGGATTAATGGTTCTATACCTTCAAGTGTAGGACTTTTAACCCATTTGAAAGAGTTGACACTTGGATTCAACCATATAGATGGGTTGATTCCTGCAGAATTAGAGCATTTGGTCCATCTGAAAGTTTTGGATATTTCAAACAATGCAATTTTTGGTAGTATACCAAAATGGATATCTGCATTAACACAATTAACAGATATAAGGCTTCAGGGGAACCAGCTTTGTGGTGTTATCCCATATGGTATCCTTATTCATAGTATTCATGTGGATCTTAGCCGCAACCATTTAAATGGAAGCATTCCTTCTCAAATTGGCTATAATCTTTCATATCTAGACCTTAATCACAATAACTTGAGTGGCAAGAAACCAAAGGAGCTCGACTCTATTCGATTCTACTATCTATATTGCAATCCCTTTCTGGATGATGGATATTATGACTGCAGCGATTCACAAGATCAAAGAGATTCTGACCATCATAATAACCATTTCAGTCCATTATTTATGGTTTTGGTTTTGATAATTGTGGGCAGCGTTCTCATTTCTTTTGGCTCCACAGGGATTGGAATTTGTGTTCTCCGTGCCAGGTATCGTCGCAAACACAAAAATAAGGCAGCAAAGCATGGAGATTTATTCTCCATTTGGAACTATGATGGTAAAATTGCATTTGAGGACATCATTGAAGCCACAGAGGACTTTGATATCAGATACTGCATTGGAACCGGTGCTTATGGTAGTGTCTACAAAGCGAAACTTCCAAGTGGCAAAACTGTTGCATTGAAGAAGCTTCACAAAACAGAATCAGAAAATCCATCCTATTACTAGAGCTTCTGCAATGAAGTTGAAGTCTTGACAGAGATTCGCCACCGGAACATCATTAGGCTTTATGGCTATTGCTTGCATAACAGATGCATGTTTTTGGTGTATGAATACTTGGAAAGAGGAAGCTTGTTCTGTAACTTGGCCTATGAGATAGAAGCTCAAGAGTTGAATTGGAGCAAGAGGGTGAACATCATTAAAGGGACAGCATATGCTCTTGCTCACATGCATCATCATTGTACTCCTCCTATTGTTCATCGAGATGTCAGCAGCAACAATATTTGCTCAATTCAGAGTTAGAAGTTTGTGTATCAGATTTTGGCACTGCAAGACTTCTTGATCCTGATTCATCTAATCAAACTCTTCTAGTTGGCACCTATGGATATGTTGCTCCAGGTATTTTTTTTTAGTTTTATACACACTATTTTGTCACAAAATTTATTGCATTAACCTATGTACTTGTTTGGTTGCATTGTTGTAGAATTGGCATACACCATGAGTGTGACTACAAAGTGTGATGTTTACAGTTTTGGAGTGGTGGCTTTAGAAACAATGATGGGACATCATCCAGGAGAATTCATTTCCACTCTGACAAAGCCATCTACTCAACAATTATTGGTGAAAGATGTGTTGGATCCACGGATTCCACTTCCAAAATCTCGGAAAGATATGCAAGATGTTGTGCATGTTGTAAAGCTAGCATTAGCATGCCTCTCCTCTGATCCAAAATCCAGACCATCAATGCAAGTTGTGGCCAATGAGTTTTTGGCTTCTAAGGCACCAATACATGTCTCTTTCTCTGATGTCTCAATGTACCAATTGATGAATCAAGAAGCATATGTCATAGATAAAAATTAGGACAACCTATTATTGTATTCTCTAAATTGAGATGAATTTAGGTGCAGGTAGTTTTGCATGAAAATTCAGTTCCTGCTCACCCTTTTTCGATCCTTGTGATGGATATATAATCATAGAAAATATACTTTAAAAGGGCGGTTTGTATTTCAAAGATAGTTAATTCAGTTAAAACAGATCCCATTTAGTCATAATAAAATTTGGTAGTAACATCTCTGTATACATAGATCACTATCCAAGCCAACCAAATAGAAGGTAGCATCCCCCTTGAAATAGTTCATTTGGTTAATCTTAAACTCTTAGATCTTTCTTTTATAGAATTTTGGTAATATACCAGAAGAGATCTCTGCATTAACACAATTAACTGACATAAGACTTCAGAGGAATCAAGTTAGTGGTTTTCTCCCATCTGATATTCTTGTACACTCTAGTTTTGTGCCACAACAATTTATATGGAAGGATTCCTTCTCAAATTGGCAATACTCTTTCATTTCTAGAGCTTAGTTAATCTAATATATTATTTATATGTGACACTATGACAGTAAAAGATGGATAAAGGAAATTTCTTAAAAACAATAGCTAATGTTCATCAAAGCGGTATGTAAAATCTTTCCAATGGACAGAGTTCCAATGTTTTAACAGTTCAACTAAAAAGTTAATTTTCAGTCAATTTTATGATAAAGAAATTAGGGATAGAATTCGATAGTCTCAAAACGTTTAGACTATTAAATGGTCCAATAATAAAATATATTTTTTTAAGTTTTTTAATAATTTTCAAGTAATTCTTATTTAATTTTAATTATAACTTAATCCTTTATATATTATTCAATTATAAAATTTATTCTCTATTTTATAAATTATCATTTTATTATTCATCTATAATGATCATTAACAATTAGAAACAAACAACAACAAAATAAATCTTCTATTAATCGTGATTTTCATAAATATTTTGGTAATGTGAATCAACAAGTTTTTTATCATTGATCCGTTACATCCGTAAGAGTTAATGAAATCGTGTTTGTTGGTAATTTAATTTATTGGAAGTACAACACAATCGATTAAATTTAGTACAACAATATGGATTTTCTCATAATTCAATCGATTAGAAGTGTTACACAATTGATTAAATTACGGTATAAAATATGAGTTTTTCTAATCAATTGAAAGTTTATTTTATTTTATTTTATTTTTTTGATGAACTGATGTCATATAATGTCTTTTATAAATACCACTTATGTACCTTAATTTAATATTAGATTAAAATTGGTGCGATGCAGGGAGAGCTAAATTAATTATATTATATAGTGTAAATTTAAAATGCTAATATATTGCTTAGATATATATTAGATAATATGTACATTAATATTAAACTAAAAAGTTAATTTGTAAAAAGTATTCTACAAGATATTTATTTAATTTGATAGTTTATATATGATTTAATAATATTATTATTCAACAAAAAAATACACAAAAAAATATACCGTTTTAATATAGATAATAATTATACTTAACCATTATTCTGTAATTTAATTGAATAATAATATGAATTAAATTTAATTGATTAAGAAGTTTAAAATTTTGTATAGTAGCATATAACAATTAATTAAATTTTATAATAGTTAATGATAAATAATAATTTAAAATAAAAAAATAATTCAAAATTTAATATTTATAAAAAATGATACATAAATTAAAATATAAGTAATAAAAACATTCAATTGAAGTTTATTCACTTTGTTTCATATTATTATTTTTTATTTTTATTTTTTAAATAGTTACGTTTATTTATTTTTTTTATCCTTTTTTAGGTTATATTTAAATAAATACTATCGTACAGTGATAAAACTATTAGATAAAATATAAGTATGAATATTATTAATGTTTTGATAATTAGAAGCGACATTCAATTTTTTAATTTTATTTTTCATGATTTCTGACAACATGTATTTTCAATAATATTGTTACAACAAAAGGATATTAAAAATATAAATTGTTAAAAGAAAGAAAAAGTGATATAAATGATATATAGACAACAAAGACACTATATAACTTATGAATATAATTACACAAAAAAATAGAAAAATTAATGAATATAATCACATAATCACCTAATACATACGTTTAGCAAATTAAAAAAAATTTATGGTCATCAACCGAATTCTAGTTGTGCAAAAAATTAGCAAGAACGGAGAAGGAGAAAGAGGTATAAAATTATGTGAGAAAAGATAAAGAAAATATGTGAAGTGAATGTTGATTTATATAGTAAATATAAAAATGAGTGATGAGTATGAAAGGAGAAGTAGAGAAGAAATTAGATTTTAATTAAATTTATACCTATTAAAAAGAATTAACATTAACAGTTAAAGTAATAGTGTAACCTATATAAGTACATCAAAATAAAGGGTGAAAAAATATAAAAAGTTAAGGTTAAAAAAGAATTTTATAGTATTATAGAAAGATAAGTTACTATTCTGATATAAAAGTACCATAAAAATTCTATGCCCTAATGCAAAGATAGAATTTGTTATTTGTGATCGTTAAAGTGACCATTATAATATCTGATTACATAAAATAAATAAAAATATGTATTTAGATGTACATATATTTATATTATTTTTTGTTATTTGTGACTAATAAAATGACTGTTGTAATATATGATTACATAATATATAATTATGTTATTTTTAATTATATTTAAAAATCTGTTTAGTTATATTTTAAAATTAATATTACAATTGATTACATTTAAAATAAATTGATTATCTTAACTTTAGTGGAAGCTTAAAAGAATTTGTACATCTAATTTTTATTTCATATAACATTTGATAATTTTAGTGGGACTTTAAGAATAAATTAATTTTTTCTTGTACATTGAATTTTATTAGGTCTAATGTTAAGTTAATAGTCAAAATCGTTTCTAAAAGATATCTCGATCTTCATTTTTATCCCCGAAAGATAAAATTAATCGAATTCATCCTCGAAAGATAACCAACCTGGTCACGTTCGTCCTTCTGTCATCTCCTTCGCTAAGGTGGCTGACATTCACTGACGTGTCCTGTTAACTGCCAACGTGGCAGACGCCAAGTAGTACCCTCTTGTTGCTGACAAAATAAGTATTTTAGAACAATTCAAATTAGTCCCTCAGTGGATGAATCTTAATCGCAAATTCAATAATAAATAAGTTGCCATCAACACTTCGATGGCCATAGACTTGGGTAGAACCTATAATTGTTGGTTTGCCGCGAGGATGGAGACAGGAAATGGAGCTCGTGGTGGTGTTTTGTCGTATCTGTCGCACGACAGTCAAGGTTCTAGCGTTTCAATGCAAACGAGGAGGAAGACTCGTGACGAATCATGTTTTTGTGGGTTGAAAAATGTGATTAAAAAATTTGGGACAGTAGAGAATACAAATAGATTGTTCCATGCATGTCCAAGGTACTGGGTGAGTGGTGTCGAAAAAAAGTTAACAGTTTTCCATCTTGTTCTCTATTGTAGGGATTTTTTTGTTTTTTGCTTTCTAAAATTGCAGAAGGGAAGTCATTGCAATTACTTTAAGTGAATAGATGATGAAAACCATCAAAGAGTGGATATAGATGGTATAAAGAAAGGTGCAGGAACTGATTTAGAAGTTGAAAGTCACTATGACGAATGGAGGATGAAAGTGGCATGGAGATTGAGTAGATTGGAAGTTGAAGTTAGGACTTTGAAACTGTTAATGATTTTTATGTTTATGGTAGTTGTAATTAGTGTGATACTTTGTTGTTTGATATGTACTTTTAAGTAAACCTAGTTATATTATTAAGTGGATTGACATTATGAGCAAGAATATGTTAAAATGTAATGGTGTATTGAATTGCATGACTTAAATGAGAGTTGTTGTTTGAAGTTGGTTGTGTAAGAATAAGTCCAAACTATTCATTATTAACATTGTCAAATGTTACAAATAAGTCTCTATTACTATTGCTATAAGATATATTAAACCATAAATAAAGTAAATAATCAAACTAAATAATCTTAGCAATATCTTGTCATTGAAAACTAATTATCACAATCTCTTAAAAAATAAATACCATAATAAAGTTATAAATTTTTCATGGCACCACAAATCTAAAAAAAAAAAAAACTACACCAAAAAAGGGCAAATAACATGTTAATATGTACTTCGTTTGTTCTATTAAAAAAAAATAGCTCCATAAATAAAAATGTATGAAAGAAGAAAATAAAGTAATAAAGGAATAAAGGGAGGAAGAGGTTTAACTACAATAAACATCCATCAAGAAATTTGAAAAGGGAAAAAGAGATTTAATAATAAAAAAATAACAAAAAAAAAATAGAAGATTCAAAAAATTGTCATGCCTAAAGAGTATATCCTTGCACTCAATCTGATCAATTGCCACGTATCCTGTCATGCACCTCTCCCTTTTCAGATGGACCATTGGTGGTATGATGCTCCATATACTACAAACTTTGTTTCACCTTTCATTCAGTCACACCTTAAGGAGTTTATCAATCTAATTCCCAACGATAATAGTGAAGAGATTTTAAAACTTTTGTATGCAAAAGTAAAATTTTAACTCTACAGTGAACATTTAATATACAGCCAAACTCATTGGGAATTTACGCATTCTTTTGTAATGTTGTATCCTTACCTACTTATTGAAAACTTTCCTACATAATATTTAGTTATTTACTTATTGACTGTGGCAAATGTAAAACCATATCTCATTATAGCATGTTTCCAAGAAACTCTGTAAAATGTAGCTAGAACCGCAAAACAAAAATAGCACACAGAATCAAACATATTCTAATATCTTAAATAAGACAAATTACTTATTTCCTTATCAAGCAATATCTGGACATAAAATGAGCACATGCTACTATAAACATGTACCACTAGGCCCTTGATAATGCTAGAGCTAGACAAATGAATCTGGCTTTCATCAAACATTTCCAACTCAATTACTGTCACCAACTTATCAAGACAACTATTATAAATATTTATTTATTTATGAGAAATCAATAATTGATCCCAATTTTTTTTACCATGATAATAATAGTTGAATACAAACATCTTTATTTATGGGAAATCAAAAATTGATTTCCTATTTTTCACACTTAGTAATAATAATAATATTTGGGTACAAACAAACATTACACAGGTATTTTAATAAAAATTTTTTTACATAAAATAATATTATTAAAATTATTAATAGGACATGAAATATATCCAGTTAAGCTGGCATTGAGGCACACGTGAATCTCCCACAATAATACATGATTCTGATCTTTGAAGCACATAAGTTCCGGTTCCTGATAAGTCTTAGTCTTTATTGCATCGACAATGTTAATGTAACTATAAGTTTTAGTTCCACTAGGAATTATTCCAACATTTTTAAATACGCTTTGAATGTTCAAATTATATGTAATATATATAGCATTTCTAAAATATTCAAATTGATTAAACCTTTGAAGACTACACGTTCCATGTTTTTCCCATTCGTCTATCCAAAATTGCATATTCTTTTTTGCTGGTTTTAGACTTGGCCAATAATAGTTTAAGGAAACTTCCAATGCTTGTGTCTGTGAGAATAAATCATAAAAATAATTAATAATTAATTTATTATATAATAAGATAAATGAAAATAGATAAAATCTAATTAATTAACTCACCAACAAGCTTGCGTCAAAACGATCCTTCCGCTTTTTAGAACAATATTGTGGCCAAGGATAAGAGAAATTTGTAGGCCAAAGACCGTGTATTGTGAAATAGTTTGGGGGGTTTACTATCGTCATTCCATAATTTGGATGGACATGAGTAGTAAAGGTTGTTGGCCAAACAAGGACAAGTCTAAAATATTCATAAGAGCCATTAGTGAGATGAATTGAAGATGCAAGTAGGATAGCGTAAAAAACAATGAAAACTGACTTCATATTGGATACCATGTTATGAGTAACTATATCTATCAAATTTAAATTCTTAATTTATTTGTTAGATGCGTGCTTACAAACGAGTATATATATGTTGTTGCTAACAACGAATCGTTACAAATGGCTAATTAATTAGTCTAGAATTTAGAATGCTTTAATTTGATTCTTATTAAATTAATTTAATATGTAAGTGCCGTTAAACTATATATTTATGAGTGACTTTTTTCTTTTAATTGTTTAAAGAAAAACAAATTAAAATAGAAGTAAGCTTCTTCATTGATATTTATTACCAGTTCAACACTCAAAAGTAGGCCAAAAGTAAGAGAAAAAAAATGTTATAAAAATTAAATGGTGGGAACTTACAGAAAGCTATGACTATGAGTAATGACTAATGAGTAAGCCATGAAAACTAAAGAAAAAGAAAAATATATCATCAAATTCCTTGCATGGGTCTAACTAGAAAACGACAATGAGCGGGTTGGTAAGTTGTAAGCGTGTTTTTTTTAAGGGTAAATATCGTTTTTATCCGCAATGTTTGGGATAAGTTTTATTTGTGTCTCTAAGGTTTAAATCGTCCTATTTGTTTCCTAACGTTTATAAAAATAATTTAATGTTATCCCACTATCAATTATACTAACAAATCAAATTATATTTTTTAATTATTCTCATTTTGATATATTCATTCTCAATTAGGTCTCACTTAGATGTGTTTGATTTTAATATTATACTTACTATTTGTGTTTAGATTCAATTATGTCCTTATAAAAGTGAATTATGTAAATTTTGTAGGAATTAGTTTCAACTTTTGATAAGTTATTTTTCGAAGTGGATCATCGATTCTATCCCAGACATTTGTATTCTAACTTCAAGAAGAGATTTTTAAAACTCAAACTAAAGCGTTCATGATGTGTAATTGACGGCAGGATAACATTGAATCACTTTTACAAATGTTAGGGATACAAATATATAGGACGATTTAACGTTAGGGATACAAATAGAATTTAACCCAAACGTTTGGGACAAAATGATACTTTACTCTTTTTTTAATGTTGGAAATTCAGGTCCAGTCAATTTTACATAAAGTTGATAATTGAGGGTTATTAGATGAAAATTTAATCAAATTATTTAAATTATTTAACGACTCTTAGCTATTAACTTCATATAAAGTTGACTGCACCTGAGTTTTCACCAATTTTAAACATTTTTTTCTAAGGTGACCTACTTTAAAGTCATTATTATACAAATATTCTTTCTTAAGTTTACTGACATTAACAATGAAATTGAGATAAAACACGTTATTTTTCAATTTTGCTAGTAGTGGATATGGATTTGAGGTTAAAAAAATGTTTCTAATTTCATAATTTGTGAGTGCAAATTTCAATTTTCTTTAATTTTACTGGCACCACCATGTAAAATTAAACTACCTGCGAAATTAAAAAACAATATATAAAAATATAATTCCTTTTATAATGATTTAAAATAAAAAATTTTATTTAGATAAAAATAACCAGTTGTACCTAGGGATATATATTATTATCAACAGCAAGACTTCTTAAAATAATACTTGTTTAGGACCTGGCATCCGAAACTTCAACGGTCCAACAATGGTTCGGTTTTTAAGTCCAACTTACTTTTACGGCCTAAACAAGTTAAATAATCGGAAATCACCAACCAACAATCAAATTAAATCGTGGAAACTTACAAAAAGCTATGGGAAAACCATGAAAGCTAAAGAAAAAGAACATGCGTCAAACTAGAAAACGACACTGAGCGGGTAGTTAAGTTGTAAGCGGTCTTTTTTTAATTTAAATAAATAAATTTATTTTCTATTTTAAATCATTGTGGAGCGGGTAGTTGTAAGTGGGTTTTTTTTTAATTTAAATAAAAAATTTATTTTTTATTTTAAATCATTGTAGACAAAATTATGTTTATGTATATTATATTTTAATTTCGTAGACAACTCAGATTTGCATTCACTAGCTGCAAAATTGTAAACAATTTTTCCTAAGGTGACCTACTTTAAAGTCATTATTATACAAATATTCTACCTTAATTTTGCTGACATTAATTGTAAAATTGAAATAAAACGTTATTTTTCAATTTTGCTAGTAGTGAAGACGAATTTTAGGTAAAAAAAAATGTTTATAATTTCATAATTTATGACTGCAAATTTCAATTTTCTTTAATTTTACTGGCACGCACCACCATGTAAAATTAAACTACTTGTGAAATTAAAAAATAATATATAAAAATATAATTTCTTTCATAATAATTTAAAATAAAAAATTTTTATTTAGATGAAAAGAATCAGTTGTACCCAGGTATTATATATATATATATATATATATATATATATATATATATATATATATATATATATATATATCAGCAAGACTTAAAATAATATACTCTTTAAATTCTTTGTTAAACCTAATAGAAGATAAAGTTTAAGTTTTTGGTTTTTGATTGTATCATTTAATTTGACACTTATTTAAACAGATTATTAAATTAATTATTAAGTTAATCCAAATTAATTATATAAAATTTAATTTTATATACTAATAGCGTAAAAAAATTACATAGTCATCTGATTGGATTTACAAGTTTAAATAACATTTTAAATTATAAATTTAAAAATTAGTTATTTTTATTTATGTGATAAATGCAATTATTGAATCTATGTAAAATGTTATTCCATTGTATGTGCATCAAAATTATATTATAAAATATAAATATAATAAGGTTATATTGAATACCAATATACGTAATACTGCATAAATTTAAATTTACGGATGTTAATACTTAATCACATTTCACATCTCAGACGATACATTACATACAGAAAAGATTAACCCATATCCAATCAAGGTGTGACAGGGTGACTAAAATAAACGTATCATTGCATCTTAAATATACCTATGTTTATTTATCTTGGAGCCATGAGATATGTACAAATTTAAATGACTACCTCTAAAATTTAGGTTAATAGTCAAACTTGTTTTTACAATATTATTTATTTTTTAAATTAGTTATCAAATAATTCTTTTAGTTATATTAGTTTTAAAAAAATAAAATATAAGTTAAATTAGTTATTCTGTCAATTAGATAATAATGTATTATGTTAAGTGTTATATGATATAATAATGTGATAGGTTAATATTACGTATCATAAGATAATTGGTTGATGTATCAGATCAATGACATCTAACACACCATGTATCACTTAACATATTAAAAAATTATTTATAATCAAAATAGTCCATAAATATACATACGTACATCATTTTTATTTCTACAATTTTAAAAATGAATCAATTAATCCTTATATAATTTTGTTCATAATATTAAATTTAAAATATTTTTTTATACTACTAGTTTTAATATTATTTTTTAAATAATATAGTAGTTATAAATAATATAGTAGTTATTCTACTAAATAATATAGTAGTTATTTTAAATTGAAATCTTTTAGATCTTTTAAATTATAATTTTTATTATTTTATATAATTTATATGGTAGAATTCAATAATTAAAAAATTAATTTGTGGTATCATTTATTGAATTTTAATATTTTAATATAATCTTTTTAAATAGTTACTATGTTTATATTTATTTAGTGAAATCTAAAAAATTAAAATATTTAAAATAATTTTTATATTTATTTAATGAGATATAAAATATTTTTTAGTATATAATTAATAATAATTTGATAAAATTATTTATATAAAACAATTTCACTACAAAAAAAACTAGAATTTGAAAATAAAAAATCTAAAAATACATATGAGAAAATAACTTGTAATAATTTAATTATTTTTATTATTTTATTTGAAATTTTTTTATTAATTTGTAAAAAATAAGATTAAAATTAATAGAATTAAGAAATATTAAAAATTTAATATTATAAAAAAAGAGAAATTTATATAAAGATTAATTTGATCCATTTTTTAAATTTTAGAGATAAAATTGGCTTATATTTGTACTTTTAGGGACTAATTTGGTTATAAATAAATTTATGACATGTCAAATGACACGTGGTATGCCGGGTATCACTGACCTGACATGTCAACCAATCATCTGGTGACATGTGGCATTAAGCTACCACGTCGTCATGCCACGTGACACTTAACGTGACACGTCATTATCTAACTAATAAAAAGATTAATTTGACTTATGTTTTATCTTTCAAAGACTAATATGACTAAAAAAATTATTTGACGATTAATTTAAAAAATGAATAATCTTTCATCAACGAATTTGACTATTAACCTTCTAAAATTTATATAATTTATATAATTTGTTACGATTTGAATCGTATTAATTGAAATTAAAAATTTTGTTTATATACAAAGAAAAGTGTAAATTTTATGTTTATATAAAATTTAGATAGATATAATTTAAATTAATAATTTAATTTAATCAAATAAATATGTATAAATTAAGAGTTGGAATAAACAAAAGTTTAATTACTCTGTTGGTCCCTATAGTTTCGCAAAATTTTCAATTAGGTCCCTATACTTTTTTTCCTTTTAATTGAGTTCTTACACTAAAAATTTTTTTTTAATTGGGTCTCTACACTTTTTTTTTTCATTTAAGTTCTTATACTAATTCTTTTTTTTTAGTTGGGTCCATATAAAATTAAGCTCATTATTATTAAGAAAGATTTAATTAAAAAAATTTAGTACATAGACTCAATTAAAAAAAATATATAAACACCTAATTAAAAATTTTACGAAACTATAAATACTAATAATAATTAAACCTAAACAAAAAGACATAACGGAATTGAAAAAGGTGTGTTATTCACCGCTAATTATGGTTGAGGACATCTATTACTAATTGCTGATTTTTGCAAATTCGTATCGTCAAAATTAATTATTGATGTACTCAATAATTAATAAATTAAAATATATCATATTTTAAAAAATAGAAAATAAACATGTTTAAGTATAAATTAACCACAACTCAATTGGATTAAATAAAAAATAAAAATCAAATCGATACGAACTCAAATTGTAATTATTTTTGTGATGTTATATCTACAATTTTTTTTTACAATTAACTCTAATTAAATTGGCTCAACTACAATAAAATTAACTATCAAAATGAAACACATGACACGTATTCTAGTACTCAGTAGTATAATATATACAAGTCTTTCCATACTTTTTACATAACACAAAGTTTTTAAGTATAACACACAAAAATTTACATAACACAAACTTATTAATATAACACACAAACTTTTATATATAATACACAAATTTTTAAAATATAGTATATAAATTTTTGCTACACCAAAATTTATATGTATATTCTTTTATATTTTGATGCATCAAAAAATTAAATTCATTATATGCCTTTTGAGTTTTGAGTTCAATCTTTATTGTAATAATGCAAGTAAATAAATTGTCAACGCCAACGTTGAACAAGGCTAAAGTAATAATATGTATAAATAAATATGATATCATCACTACTTAATTAAATATGAGTTGCTCCTTGCATTCACAATGTTTGTCAATTACTTATCTGTATACTAATAAAGAATTCAAGATAAATGTTAATTATAAAAGGCAATATATAATTATTGTGATTAAGATTTTTAATTTGTGAACTAAAAAAAGTCAATCTTTTAATTTTTAGAATTAAAATGACTCACAACGTACAGTAAATATTGGTGGAATCAATTTGAATAAACATTATTGATCTTTGTATTTCAAATATATTTGATGATGACACTCTTATATTTTATTTAATTTATAGCAATTCATAAGTGACAAACCATTAATTATTGAAAAAGTATGAGGAGCCAATGTATATTTTATACAATATGTACAATGGAGTTAAATTGAAATTAGAATTAAATTAGAGATAATTAATTAATTTTGAGTAATTTTTAATTTAAAATTTGAATCAAATTATGATTCCCGTTAGTTATGGCAATTAATTAATTTTGTGTAGTTTTTCATTCAAAATTTGAATCAAATCATGATTCTAGTCGGAGTTAAATTATATTAGGGTTATCTCTCTCTCTCAATACGGTGTAAACTCTTCTCTCACTCTCCCCTCGCCGCCACGGTTACCAGTCGCCGTCGGACATCGCGCTGACACTCTTCCGACTGACGCCGTCGTCCGCACAGGCCATCGTATGTAAACAGCCCAGACCACCCGCTAGCACGATATTATCCGTTTTGGCACACAAGGTTTCACGATTTTGCCTCATGATATTGTTGGTTTCTAAAACAGATTTTGACTCATTTTTTACTTAACTTCCAGGTAATGTAACTTTTTCATTAAAAATGGTATTAACTCAGAACCAATTGAGAAAGAAACCTAGATGAGTAAAGTTTAACTAAATTAATTTTTAAAGTCATTGGATTTAACTTGGATTTTATATTTGGTTTGTTAGAAAGCTTATTTCTAGATGAACGCCTAGATATAAAGTTTGTGCAATTCCAAGTTCATTTGTTATATTAAAAACAGAAAAGAAAATAGAGTGTCGAATATGTCTTAGTGATAGTCATGGGTTCGAGAAGTTAAAGTTTAATCTTCGTGTTATGTGATTGATTTAATGTTAGAGCTGGGTTGATTTTAAGATTGTTTGATATTAAAGAGGTTGAGAAGAGTTTGATAAATGGTTTGGTCGGGACCCGGAAAGGGTAAACGTGATGAATTAAAAGAGAATAATGTGAAAGCTAAATGAATACGTGTTGTTATGGCTATAAAGAACGAATGTAAGGAAATGATGATGATAAATGATGAGATTTGGGAATGACTGTGTGTGGTCGAAATGGTCGATATGGCAAGTTGAGGACGGAAGTTCCCTCTCTTGTTGTGATGCAGATGTGGGGAAGGTGGAAAGGCACTCTCCTTCGTATTGTTTCCCCCACATTCTTTTCTGGTTGCAAGGTGGAAAGGCACACTCATTCGATGTGAAAAGACACTATCCTTCGTATATCCTTCAAGAGAAGGTGGAAAGGCACACTCCTTCGATGTGAAAAGGCACTCTCCTTCGTTTATGATCCTCCTGGAGATGCGCAACCTAGAGACCAATGTCTGGGTTAGGTACCAGATGTGTCAGGTTCTGGTAAAATAACCGACACGTGAGCTCACGGCCAGTAGGATAGACATTCATCATATGCATATGTGTGCTTTATTTGCTATGCCTTAATTGGGAATACCTAATTGATATATATCACCTGCTACTTGTATATTTGCTACTTGTATTATCTGTTCATTACTTGTGCTTGAACTTGTTTGGTTGTTTGTTCCTGTTGCATTATGGATGATGGAGGGATGGAGAAAATGGAGAAATAGTTTGGTGATAGGTGTGGAATGAAATTGAGTAAGTTAGGTAGATTTAGAATACCTACCCCTGTTTATGGTTTTTGTTTAGTAATTAAGTTGGATAATTGTATAACGAAGTTCTAGCATTGCCTATGGCATTCTCAGGACCTTATTTATTATATGCGTGGCACTTTTACTGTAATACCCGGTCTAACCGAAATTAATTAAATAATGAGTTAAGTAGGAGCGAATATGGTTGGAAGATTTGGCAATTGGAATTTGATGATTTCAATGTGATATTTGGATTCAGTGAATTTTTCCGAGTCGGAAGACATAGTTTTCTGCGTAAAAGCGCGCAGTGGAATTTTGACCGGCAGTACCGGCTGAGACCTGTCTGGTACTGCAGCTGAGAAAATTGATTATGAGTAAATAAGATTAAGAAATGAGGAATTATAATTAGGGGAGGTAGAAATATTTGAAGTGCGATTTAGAGTGCTAATCTTAAAGGTTTTGGTCCAAAATTGGGCCAACGGACCAAAATAAGTGAACCGGGCCTAAGTGGGCCCAAGACCCAACATATATAAATATTAGTTATGAGCATTTCAGCTCATTTTGCCCTAAAGAAAGTGTGTGGGGCGCTGAATTGAGAAGAGAGAAGAGAAGAGAGAAAACCTAACCCTCCTTGATCTTCAAACCACCATAACTTGAGCTACGGAGCTCCGATTGACGAGCCGTTTGCGGTCACGCGTCGCTCTTCTCATCCTCTACATTTCTATCTAAGTTTTGTGGTGAGTATTCCATTCATCTCTGCCCAGTTTTCGAAATTCTCCACTGTTACACGTTTTTTGGAAGTTAGTGTTGAAATTTTGTGATTTTGGGTGTTTAGGGATACTCCAACATGGATTCTAAGTGGGTTCTATCCCTACTTCATATGGGCTGAGGTAAGAAGTGCTCAAACCCTTGTGATTTATCATCTTTATGAGCCCTAGGTTGATGTATGAATGTGATATTGGTTATGTTAGTGCATTTGATGGTTTTGGTGCACAATTGGGAGATTGGTGTTGCTTGAGGAGCTTTGGTGAGGCTTAGGGCTAAGGTTGGTGGAGACTTCCAAAGAAGAGGCTCAATTGATTTGGCTACAAGAGGTACGGTTTAAGTTTCATTTAAGTACCGTGTGGTGTGATGAGAATTCCTAGGCTAGATGCCCCTAGGATTAAGTTTGGATTGTGTAAATGGTTGGTGCTAATATGCATAGTTGGTATGTAATGTGAATTGATGATTGGGTTGAGAATTGTGTGGCCTTGTATGCTTGGTGTATTGAAAATTTGATATATTGGGTAATGAGTATTGATTTGTGGTTTATGTATTTAAATTGTGAAATTGGGCCGGAGGCCGTGAATTTTGGGCCAGAGGCCGAAAAGAGGTAAGTAAGGTAAGTTGATGTGTGCATTGTATGATGACACAAGTGATTGGATGAATTTCAGATAATGAATATATGAATGATTGGGTTGGTTATTGAATAATGAGGTTTGAGGAGTTGAAGTGTGGAAATTGGTAATTTTGGGTGAAATTGTATAGATGAGGTATGTTTGATTTTGGTTGAGGTATGTTATGTGGTCATATATGTGATCATGATTATTGATGCCTTGATGGTATGATAATGCATGAGAGATATGTATGTTGTGATATATGTTTGAGGAATGATTGAGGTTGATTTGGGGATGAAACCACGTGTTAGTGAGTATGATATTGATCATGTATAATGATGGTTGAATCGAAATAGTATTGTTGGAAATTGGGATGAGGAAGGGTGTATGACATGTTGAGGTGTTTGTAATTTAGCCATTTATTTGAAATGGATAAAAATGGTTATATGGCGGTTTTGTGAATTGTGGTAATGTGTCAATGTGTGAGTTGAGGATGCTTGACGTTGAATTTGATACATTTCAATTGATTTCAAAGAAAAGGGATGAAATTGGCATGTTTTGATTGATTTTGAAAAGGGTTGGAAATGGTTTGTTTTGAAATGGCACTTTGTGGTTTTTATGAAAAATATGGTTTTTGGGCATACTTTGTGAGACATAACTTGGACTACGGATCTCTGTTTTGTGCCAAATCTATTTAGAAATAAAATGGGATCCGGGATGTCCATGCCGTTCGAAGAACGGATGAAAAATGATTTAAAATGAGGAAGTTATGTCCATTGGAAGATTGGGGTCTAAATCTGTGAATTCTGCAGTTTTTAACTTAGAAAATTTTTAGCAGAATAACCCCTTGCGCGTGGGCACACTTGGCGCGTACGCGCCGATCTTCCAGAAAGCGCCATCCACGCGTGCGCGTGATGTGCGCGGGCGCGCCGATAGTGCTGCACCCCAATGCCCAGCCATTTTCCAGAGAGTTGTGCCAGAACTGTGCCAGCTTTGTGCCTGGGGCACGAGAGTATCCACGCGTACGCGTGGTTGACGCGTGCGCGTCGATTTGGCAAATTTTTAATCCACGCGTTAGCGTGCATGATGCTTGCGCGTCGATGAGTTTTTAAGGCCATCCACGCGTGCGCGTGGAGTACGCGTACGCGTGGCATTGTTTTCATGCCAAAGTTGATATTTGAGTTTTAAAAGCCAAATCTCATACTTCTAAGCCTCCGATCTCACCCCTTATGTATTAAATCATTATGATATGCCTAGCAATGAGAAAGGAGCTAGGGGATGTGGTAACTTGCGAGTGAAGCAAGGGGAAAAGTTATGATCAATGATGATCAACGATGAATATATGAGATATGGAGGATGACGGTGGGAGTACCATGTATGCCATGAGCCGAAGGGCTATATTTATTGATAAATGGCTGGTTCTTGATTGGACCATGAGCCGGATGGCTGAGTTATTGCCGGGTCACGGTAAAGCCATTATTGATTATGGCTAAGTATAAATGCATATATGATTAATGAATGAATATGTTGAATGGATAATAATGGAAAATGTTGAAATGTGATGTGTAACCCCGGGTAGTAGGCAGTGGCGTTGTCCACTTGCTCCGGGTATGAGGCGGAAAATGATATTTATGATAAATGAGTTAATTATGGAGTGTTGAATGAATGTAACTCTGACACCTGGGTAGTAGTAAGGGTTGGGGTCCGTCCCACTTGCTCCAGGTTAATGTTTGAGTTTTGATAACAATGAGGATTGATAATATGAATTGAGATTGAATGAATATATGTTTGAGATACCTGGGCAGTAGCAAGAGTTGTGGTTCGTCCCGCTTGCTCCGGGTTAATGTTTAAGATACCTGGGCAGTAGCAAGGGTTGTGGTTCGTCCCGCTTGCTCCGGGTTAATGCTTAAGATACCTGGGCAGTAGCAAGGGTTGTGGTTTGTCCCACTTGCTCCAGGTCAGAAATTGTGACGCCTGGGTAGTAGCGGCAGTAGTGGTGAATCCACTCGCTCCAGGTTGAGCTTTTAAACACCCGCCTGGGTAGTAGCCGCAGTAGTGGTTGTTCCACTGGCTCTGGGTTGAGCGGGTAGTAGCAAGGGGGTTGTAGCTCAAACCTACTTGCTCCACAAGGGGTGTTTCTGTCCAATGGTTAGCTACCAGGACATGTCGGGTTGGCTATATAACCGACAGATGATATCATCAGCCATAGGGCAGGCATACATCATTTGCATATGTTTGAATTGTTTGGGTTTGCCTATTTGTTTTGGATTTCTATATCATACATGCTATGTTACCTGATTACGTGCTACTTGTTCTACTTGTACCTTATTTGTGTATTACTTGTCTGTATTGCTTGTGTTTGTACAACTGAGAGATCCCTCATGTTGGTGTCGGTGGATGTTGGTGGCTGTTCTTGATGAGATGAATTGATAGTGCGATTGCATGATGATGATGATTTTTGAATGAGATAATTTGAGTCCCCTGGGTAGACGCAGTGATGTGATTTCACTAGTTCCAGGCGAGGGTATGATGTATTGATATAGAGTTGCTGAGACAGAACAACTGGTGATGGTTTTGCTTATGATTCTGAGTCTGATTCGTGTAAGAATCAGCGAGTTGGGAAACATGTGTAACATGAACTAGATTTAGTATCCCCTTACGACAGATGCCTATTCATGGATTAGTGAGAATCTAGGCTGGATACTTGGAGAAAAGGAGTTTAGGATGCTTAGTGAGTTTTTATTGCAGTGTATTGTATTTATTTGGCACTTTTACCGTACTGGGAACCCATGGGCCCGGGGTTCTCATTCCGTATATATCTCTTGTTTTTCAGATACAGGTTCAGGTGCTCAGAAGTGAGCTGCGGTTCGTCTGAGAAACGGCGAAGATATTTATTTTCTCTACTTTGTGTTTTCCTTAGAATCTCTCCACCTTTGTTTTGAAAAGATTATATTATGTGTTGAACTCTTTTGGAACTTGCCTATAGAGGCCCTTATGTTTCCTTTGGGAGAGATTAGGATGTACTGTTGTCAGTTACTTTCATACTGTACCCTAGCCGGCCTAAACTTCGCGGGTCGCGACTAGTGGCTATTTACTTATGTTATATATATCTATCTGTTATCTATCTCTTAATCTCCTTTATGCCTTGTCCATATATCGCTTTCGGCTTCACGTTTTATCTTTTCGTTGTCGAAACGTGAGTGATACGTCTTCGCGATTTTATTTCTACTCTTTTCAGGCTTCTCGATTAATACTCCTTTCGAAATTACCTATATTTATATAAAAAAAAAATCCACCTGAGAGTCGTACCACCGTAATATCATTGACTTATGACTCGAGCATAAGGATTTGAATATTAGGGTGTTACATTATGGTATCAGAGCAGTTCGTCCTCGTGAGCCTGAGGGATGGAACTGCTTATGCTTCAATGCATACTCTGAGTTTGTGCGTGTGCTAGTTAGGGTATCTAACTGATACATCTAGCATGAAGTCCATGAGTGTACCTTTGGTACTTTGAAGCACTATACTTTCGATATTGAGACTGATCAACTTGATATCGATTGTTTGGTGTGTATAGGAACCAGATGGCGCCTCGTGGACCCGGTCGGGGACGTGAGAGAGATCGTTCTAGTACACAGGAACCGGAAATCAACTCGAATAACCCGGTAAACCTTATGGCGGCATTGGAAAATATGGCTGCTGCTATGCAGGCCACTGCGGAGGCCCTTGGACAACAGATAAACAATAATGGCAATGGCGGAAGGGAAGCTCAGGGCCCGATGACACTGGCAACTTTCTTAAAGGTTAACCCACCTAAGTTCAAGGGAACCACCAATCCGACTGAAGCTGATACTTGGTTTCAGGCCATGGAGCGAGCACTGCAAGCGCAGTTGGTGCCTGAAGAGCAGCGTGTTGAATCTGCTACCTATCTGCTCATGGGGGAAGCATCGCATTGGTGGCAAGGGCCTCGACGTCTCCTGCAACAGGGGAATGATCCTATCACTTGGGATGCCTTCCAGGTGGAATTCTATAAGAAGTACTTTCCAAATTCCGCCAGGACAGCCAAGGAATTGGAGTTACTGCAGCTGAAGCAAGGTGCTATGTCCGTATCTGAGTATACAGACAAATTTGAGGAGCTATTCAGGTTTTCCCGCATGTGTCAGGGAGCTCCAGGAGACTTTGAGGAATGGAAGTGTATTAAGTATGAGGGAGGACTTCGAAGTGAAATCCTGAGCTCCATTGGACCGATGGAGATTTGGATCTTCTCTGAACTTGTGAACAAGAGCCGTATTGCTGAAGAATGTGTGAGGAAGGCTGTTGAGGCAAAGAATGACCGTCGGGAGTCCCGCCGCAGGGAGCACAATCAAGAATACCCAACAAGGGGTCAAGAGTTTAAGAGAAGAGGATACCCACAACGTTTTCCTCAAAGGCGAAATGACTTTGCGACGAGTGAGGAGTCCCAAAGGAATGGTAAGGGAAAACGGGCAGCGGCTGCTTCTAATGTTTTGAGCTGTCAGAGGTGTGGAAGTCATCACCCAAATAGGCCATGCCGATTGGGGTTAGGCGTATGTTACAAGTGCGGGTTACCAGGGCATGTATCAAGAAATTGCCAACAAGGAGAGAGTCAGGATGCGGGCCGATTGCGGCAGTAAGATTGAGGTAATTTCAATAATCGAGCTTAAATGGTAGTGTGTGATTTTATAATACCGCCTGTACAGTAAAAACTCGGAATGCCGAGCTTAATATTAGACTGAGAAGCAAACCAGATGGTCCGAGTAAGGAATTGCCTTAATACAAATGGATAAATGCCTCTGATGTAAATGATTTTCTGTTAAGGATGATGTGTTGTGTTTGTTATATAGTTGGTTAATTTCTGGATTTTTGGTGAAACGGATTGAACCCGTGACTTTTAGTTCCTTTGATTTAGATAGATAAGGAATGGTCCTAAATGATGGATTTGGAAACGTTGATTTGAAATACCAGTAATGCTAAGTTGTGGTTGGGTACTTGAGGAAATTATCATTGATGCATAGTCAGATTTAGATGATGATTGAGTGCAAGTTGTCGTGTTCGAGAGATGAGTGCTATGATGTCTGGTCATGGTGACCTTGGATTTAGATCAAGATTTGTAATGATCGGTTTCAGAGGAATCGTTTGGAAACCTTTAAATTGCAATGCTGATGCGGTACTGAGATTGGTTTGAGGAAACTCATGACGGGTGGTAAACTCCAATTTTTGGGGAGGTGCTGTTGAATTTTTTTTCAAGAATTTGAAGGAGTGTTGGTTATATTTTTGAAAATGATTTTTGATCTGAGTAACTTCAACAAAAGAGATGTGTCTCGAAAGCTTTTATAGATTAGTAAAAGAAAGTGGATTCTTAAGAGTTTGTCAGCTTGTTAGTCCAAACTCATTGAATTCTAAAAACGAAGAAAGCTTTGATTGATTATAGTGATGTGGGATGATGGCTATGATTAACGAAGATGGCAATATTATTGATGACATGATTTGAGATTTAATAGGGTGTGGGTTGATGAGACGGTAAAAGTAAGGAACGAGGCTGTTGGTCGGCGTTGAACGAACGACCGAGACCCTCAGGAATAGAGAAATCAGAGCGCCGCAACGGAAGCGCACAGAGTAAAAGGACCTTGGAACTGTTATGCGTTTGATATAAAGGCATACTATGCTCGTGTACTCGTAGGGATGGATGGAATTTTCGAGGGCGAAAATTTCTGTTAGGGGGGTAGAATGTAATACCCGGTCTAACCGAAATTAATTAAATAATGAGTTAAGTAGGAGCGAATATGGTTGGAAGATTTGGCAATTGGAATTTGATGATTTCAATGTGATATTTGGATTCAGTGAATTTTTCCGAGTCGGAAGACATAGTTTTCTGCGTAAAAGCGCGCAGTGGAATTTTGACCGGCAGTACCGGCTGAGACCTGTCTGGTACTGCAGCTGAGAAAATTGATTATGAGTAAATAAGATTAAGAAATGAGGAATTATAATTAGGGGAGGTAGAAATATTTGAAGTGCGATTTAGAGTGCTAATCTTAAAGGTTTTGGTCCAAAATTGGGCCAACGGACCAAAATAAGTGAACCGGGCCTAAGTGGGCCCAAGACCCAACATATATAAACATTAGTTATGAGCATTTCAGCTCATTTTGCCCTAAAGAAGGTGTGTGGGGCGCTGAATTGAGAAGAGAGAAGAGAAGAGAGAAAACCTAACCCTCCTTGATCTTCAAACCACCATAACTTGAGCTACGGAGCTCCGATTGACGAGCCGTTTTCGGTCACGCGTCGCTCTTCTCATCCTCTACATTTCTATCTAAGTTTTGTGGTGATTATTCCATTCATCTCTGCCCGATTTTCGAAATTCCCCACTGTTACACGTTTTTGGGAAGTTAGTGTTGAAATTTTGTGATTTTGGGTGTTTAGAGATACTCCAACATGGATTCTAAGTGGGTTCTATCCCTACTTCATATGGGCTGAGGTAAGAAGTGCTCAAACCCTTGTGATTTATCATCTTTATGAGCCCTAGATTGATGTATGAATGTGATATTGGTTATGTTAGTGCATTTGATGGTTTTGGTGCACAATTGGGAGATTGGTGTTGCTTGAGGAGCTTTGGTGAGGCTTAGGGCTAAGGTTGGTGAAGACTTCCAAAGAAGAGGCTCAATTGATTTGGCTACAAGAGGTACGGTTTAAGTTTCATTTAAGTACCGTGTGGTGTGATGAGAATTCCTAGGCTAGATGCCCCTAGGATTAAGTTTGGATTGTGTAAATGGTTGGTGCTAATATGCATAGTTGGTATGTAATGTGAATTGATGATTGGGTTGAGAATTGTGTGGCCTTGTATGCTTGGTGTATTGAAAATTTGATATATTGGGTAATGAGTATTGATTTGTGGTTTATGCATTTAAATTGTGAAATTGGGCCGGAGGCCGTGAATTTTGGGCCAGAGGCCGAAAAGAGGTAAGTAAGGTAAGTTGATGTGTGCATTGTATGATGACACAAGTGATTGGATGAATTTCAGATAATGAATATATGAATGATTGGGTTGGTTATTGAATAATGAGGTTTGAGGAGTTGAAGTGTGGAAATTGGTAATTTTGGATGAAATTGTATAGATGAGGTATGTTTGATTTTGGTTGAGGTATGTTATGTGGTCATATATGTGATCATGATTATTGATGCCTTGATGGTATGATAATGCATGAGAGATATGTATGTTGTGATATATGTTTGAGGAATGATTGAGGTTGATTTGGGGATGAAACCACGTGTTAGTGAGTATGATATTGATCATGTATAACGATGGTTGAATCGAAATAGTATTGTTGGAAATTGGGATGAGGAAGGGTGTATGACATGTTGAGGTGTTTGTAATTTAGCCATTTGTTTGAAATGGATAAAAATGGTTATATGGCGGTTTTGTGAATTGTGGTAATATGTCAATGTGTGAGTTGAGGAGGCTTGACGTTGAATTTGATACATTTCAATTGATTTCAAAGAAAAGGGATGAAATTGGCATGTTTTGATTGATTTTGAAAAGGGTTGGAAATGGTTTGTTTTGAAATGGCACTTTGTGGTTTTTATGAAAAATATGGTTTTTGGGCATACTTTGGTGAGACATAACTTGGACTACGGATCTTTGTTTTGCGCCAAATCTGTTTAGAAATAAAATGGGATCCGGGATGTCCATGCCGTTCGAAGAACGGATGAAAAATGATTTAAAATGAGGAAGTTATGTCCATTGGAAGATTGGGGTCTAAATCTGTGAATTCTGCAGTTTTTAACTTAGAAAATTTTTAGCAGAATAACCCCTTGCGCGTGGGCGCACTTGGCGCGTACGCGCCGATCTTCCAGAAAGCGCCATCCACGCGTGCGCGTGATGTGCGCGGACGCGCCGATAGTGCTGCACCCCAATGCCCAGCCATTTTCCAGAGAGTTGTGCCAGAACTGTGCCAGCTTTGTGCCTGGGGCACGAGAGTATCCACGCGTACGCGTGGTTGACGCGTGCGCGTCGATTTGGCAAATTTTTAATCCACGCGTTAGCGTGCATGACGCTTGCGCGTCGATGAGTTTTTAAGGCCATCCACGCGTGCGCGTGGAGTACGCGTATGCGTGGCATTGTTTTCATGCCAAAGTTGATATTTGAGTTTTAAAAGCCAAATCTCATGCTTCTAAGCCTCCGATCTCACCCCTTATGTATTAAATCATTATGATATGCCTAGCAATGAGAAAGGAGCTAGGGGATGTGGTAACTTGCGAGTGAAGCAAGGGAAAAAGTTTTGATCAATGATGATCAACGATGAATATATGAGATATGGAGGATGACGGTGGGAGTACCATGTATGCCATGAGCCGAAGGGCTATATTTATTGATAAATGGCTGGTTCTTGATTGGACCATGAGCCGGATGGCTGAGTTATTGACGGGTCACGGCAAAGCCATTATTGATTATGGCTAAGTATAAATGCATATATGATTAATGAATGAATATGTTGAATGGATAATAATGGAAAATGTTGAAATGTGATGTGTAACCCCGGGTAGTAGGCAGTGGCGTTGTCCACTTGCTCCGGGTATGAGGCGAAAAATGATGTTTATGATAAATGAGTTAATTATGGAGTGTTGAATGAATGTAACTCTGACACCTGGGTAGTAGTAAGGGTTGGGGTCCGTCCCACTTGCTCCAGGTTAATGTTTGAGTTTTGATAACAATAAGGATTGATAATATAAATTGAGATTGAATGAATATATGTTTGAGATACCTGGGCAGTAGCAAGAGTTGTGGTTCGTCCCGCTTGCTCCGGGTTAATGTTTAAGATACCTGGGCAGTAGCAAGGGTTGTGGTTCATCCCGCTTGCTCCGGGTTAATGCTTAAGATACCTGGGCAGTAGCAAGGGTTGTGGTTTGTCCCACTTGCTCCAGGTCAGAGATTGTGACGCCTGGGTAGTAGCGGCAGTAGTGGTGAATCCACTCGCTCCAGGTTGAGCTTTTAAACACCCGCCTGGGTAGTAGCCGCAGTAGTGGTTGTTCCACTGGCTCTGGGTTGAGCGGGTAGTAGCAAGGGGGTTGTAGCTCAAGCCTACTTGCTCCACAAGGGGTGTTTCTGTCCAATGGTTAGCTACCAGGACATGTCGGGTTGGCTATATAACCGACAGATGATATCATCAGCCATAGGGCAGGCATACATCATTTGCATATGTTTGAATTGTTTGGGTTTGCCTATTTGTTTTGGATTTCTATATCATACATGCTATGTTACCTGATTACGTGCTACTTGTTCTACTTGTACCTTATTTGTGTATTACTTGTCTGTATTGCTTGTGTTTGTACAACTGAGAGATCCCTCATGTTGGTGTCGGTGGATGTTGGTGGCTGTTCTTGATGAGATGAATTGATAGTGCGATTGCATGATGATGATGATTTTTGAATGAGATAATTTGAGTCCCCTGGGTAGACGCAGTGATGTGATTTCACTAGCTCCAGGCGAGGGTATGATGTATTGATATAGAGTTGCTGAGACAGAACAACTGGTGATGGTTTTGCTTATGATTCTGAGTCTGATTCGTGTAAGAATCAGCGAGTTGGGAAACATGTGTAACATGAACTAGATTTAGTATCCCCTTACGACAGATGCCTATTCATGGATTAGTGAGAATCTAGGCTGGATACTTGGAGAAAAGGAGTTTAGGATGCTTAGTGAGTTTTTATTGCAGTGCATTGTATTTATTTGGCACTTTTACCGTACTGGGAACCCATGGGCCCGGGGATCTCATTCCGTATATATCTCTTGTTTTTCAGATACAGGTTCAGGTGCTCAGAAGTGAGCTGCGGTTCGTCTGAGAAACGGCGAAGATATTTATTTTCTCTACTTTGTGTTTTCCTTAGAATCTCTCCACCTTTGTTTTGAAAAGATTATATTATGTGTTGAACTCTTTTGGAACTTGCCTATAGAGGCCCTTATGTTTCCTTTGGGAGAGATTAGGATGTACTGTTGTCAGTTACTTTCATACTGTACCCTAGCCGGCCTAAACTTCGCGGGTCGCGACTAGTGGCTATTTACTTATGTTATATATATCTATCTGTTATCTATCTCTTAATCTCCTTTATGCCTTGTCCATATATCGCTTTCGGCTTCACGTTTTATCTTTTCGTTGTCGAAACGTGAGTGATACGTCTTCGCGATTTTATTTCTACTCTTTTCAGGCTTCTCGATTAATACTCCTTTCGAAATTACCTATATTTATATAAAAAAAAATCCACCTGAGAGTCGTACCACCGTAATATCATTGACTTATGACTCGAGCATAAGGATTTGAATATTAGGGTGTTACATTTACCATGCTGAGAACCTTCGATTCTCATCCCATATTGTATTGTTGTTTTTCAGATGCAGGTCGAGAGGCTCCTCGCTAGGCGTCTAGATCCTGGAAAGCGAAGTAGTCCTTGGGTGTATTTTGGCTTCTGGCTGTATATATGTATAAATATGTTTAGCTTACTCTCCAAGTAACTTATGTATGCTGCTCCTCTTAGAGGTTGAGGGAGAGATATGAGTTATTTGATATTATAGTGTATTTTGGGATATTTTGAGAACACTTATGTATGTTTATATGTATATATATACCCTCTGGCCAGCCTTAGCTTCGCAGGCTGAGTCAGGGGCTAGTTATGCTGCTTCCTTGGTTGTCCTTTATTCTTTTGCTTATCTTTATCATGTTCCTATTAGGTTTCTTAGCACGCAAGTAATCCTTTCCTGAGCAATGCGCTTTTTATTTCGCGATTTTGTTTTACCCATTTTTCAAAGCTCCTAGTTAAATATCTTTTTCTTTATTATTATTATATATATTACTATTCTTAGAGGTCGTAATACCTTACTATCTCAGTCTTATGACTTAAGCATAATACTAAGTATGGTAGGGTGTTACATTATGGTATCAGAGCAATTCGTTCCTATAGAGCCTGAGGGACGGACTGATTATGACTATGGGCATACTCTGGGTATCTATACATGCTATTTAGGGTATCTAACTGATATATGAGGCATCAATGCTCATGAGCATGCATTTGGGACTTTGAAATACTAAACTAGAGATATTGAGACTGATCACCTTGATATCACTTGTTTGCTGTGAACATGAACCAAATGGCGTCTCGTGGGCGCAGTCGTGAGCGTAATCGAGATTAAGGACAGAGAGCTAATGAGGTAACCATACCAATAGATAGTTTGACCGATATCATGACCGCAATGACGAGTGTTGCTGCTGCCATTGGTACTGTTGCTGTCGCGACCATTCGAGTAATGGATGGGATGGAACCACAAGCTGGAACTGGCAACAATGATGATAATGAATATGAAGGTGGACATAATGCTCCGAATACAAGGGTACCACTGAGTTATCTGGAGCAGTTTAATGTGGGTCAGGCAACGGGAGAAAGCTCAAGGAGGGATGAGATAGCAAGAAGTGATCACCGAGAACCATTCACAAAGAAAAAGGGAAAGACTATACCGAGGAGCCAAACTTTCAAAAAGAATCGCTTTGTCGCTTCACATTTTCAGCGCTGGAGCAATGACCGAAGGAACGATAATCGTCCGGATCCGAATGCTGAAGGGAAAACTAGTACTCAACTGGATGATTTAAGGTGCCCATGGTGCAAGAAGTACCATCCAAATAGACCATGCAGGGCCGGATTAGGCGTATGTTACAAGTGCGGGAGACTAGGGCATATGTTTTGGAATTGTCCATACAAAGAAAATCGGGATGCAACTAAATTCAATTCTCATACCCAAGGTAATTTTAAACCATCAGTTGAATTTCTAATTTTCTTGCATACCGTTAATATGTAATACTCGTTCGTGATGCATGACAAGTTTCAGTAATCATGAGGTCCAAGTCGATGATTAGTAAAAAACTATTGGTTAATGAGACGGAGTGACACTTAGCTACCATAGAGGGGTGGTTAGACTTTTGAAGGTTAAGTATTAAGTGACGTAGTGGAAGCAGGTTGGACCATATCTAAGGAATCAAGAGTGTTGAGGGTTACGCGGAGTTAATGTTTGAAATTCAGTGATGGTGAAACTTTGAGGAAGAGGAGTAGAGCAAACACAACCTTTAGATGTTAATTGTTAAGAGGTAAGTGGAGATGAAACCAAATCTCTATACGAGAGAGTTTCTAAGACAATTCTTAAAGGTGTGTCAAAACTTCCATTCCAGAGAGAAAGCGAGTTTGCGATAGGCTTAGTACCGGAAACTGGATTAACTTCAATCGCACCAGAAGCGAAGACATCATTATAATCGGTAGAATTTAGGATTGAGTGGAAGGGAGTACTAGAAGAGGGAATCATCTAACCAACTATTTCTTTGTGGGAAGCATCAGTTATGCTGGAGAAGAAGAAAGAGAACGGTAGGAAACTTTACGCACAGAGTGTGTGCTAACGAACCTTCGCGACTCGATCTAATCCTTCTTTTGAAACCTACATTGACATTCGTTCTAGAGCTCTTCCTAAATAGCTTGACTATATTTCTAACTTTACTCCTTGTGCGCATGAATATTGTTTCTTCCAGGATGAGTCTGAGCTTGTCTTGGTATAAGCGCGTAATCCTTGAATCTCGTATGCTCGCTATGACTAGAGTTGCCCCTATTCGCAAACCATATTCTTCAGAATCAGCTGAGACTTCTTTGACTCTGTACGCTCTGTTTTTCCTACCAAAGGTCTCTAATTTGAACTCTTTTCTTGAGATGCACCTAGGTTCCTCTCCTTGTGCATTCCATCATTTCGGTATAATCCTGATCAACCGTGTACAAGATTTCCTTTCTGACTCATTACGAACACCGTTTGTATTGCTCATTCATTTTTTGAGCTTAATTTCCTTTTGAAAATTAACTCGAGCCTATATTAGTATCACGTATAAAGTATAGTTGTGACTGTGGAGATGTTGATTTCTTAAGAGCATAACTTTTGGATACGGAAGATGAAGCAGGTAAGCGTGCGCCATCAAAAAGAGTTTTGGAGCTTTAAATTCTTGTCGACCACAAAGCCTATGATTAGTTTAATGCGCTAGAAATACACCGGTTACATGGATACCCGAATATGAAGAGAGCTTTCAAACTCCAAGAGAAGGATTAACCCCAAATCCAGCAATTAGAATACCCAAACTTATTTAACAACTCAAAATTAGTGTGATACATTACCAAAGGGGTTTAGGATACGTGTAAATACAACATCGTGAAGTGCTAACGGACGTCTTGAGTAAGAAGTTTCTGGGAAAATGCTTGGATATAAATTTCGGAGAAAGGAAGGCTAGATAATTTGGAACTTTAAATTGGATATAAAAGGTATAGCTAAAGGAGTCAAACTAAATCTATTGCGGTTTTAAAACATAGCAAAGACGAAATGCAGGAAGCGTGAGGGGACGATAAAGACCTACCGAGGATGTCGAAGTCTGGCAAACGAAAGGGAATTAAGAAGAGATTTATATGTCCAATGCCGGAATAGAGATCATGGAGTCAAGGACTTAGGGAGCGCAATAATGGTGATAAGGAGATACTAAGAGTATTGAGGCATGTTGAATCAGGAAAATACCAAGAGAAAGTTATGTGTCGAGATTGGAAGTTGAGATGAGAAACTATTTTTCGGAACTTACGAGACATGATTTTCAAACTTACCCTGAAACTGCTAAGACGTACCATGAATCAAAGAAGATATTTTTGGGTAGCTAGTTAAATGAAAGAAGATGGACATTTCGAGTAATGAGGCTAGCTTCAAGAAACTCTAACTATACCGAAGGACTACCCACATCTCTTTTCAAATAACTGAATCTGAATTTTGAGGGCAAAATTCTAAATTAGGTGGGTAGGATGTAAACCCTGATAAATTCGGTAAATAATTAGTCAATAATTCAAATAGAATAGAGCTCATCGAAACGAAAATTTTGATACCAATTTCAAAAATTTGGCCTAAAATTAGACTGAAAAGACCGAACCGGTTGAACCGGGATCCAAATCGGACCCATACTTAAAAAGGGGACAGAAGCTCTTCTTCCCCATTCTGCATCAAACACGCCAAACAGGTTGGGGGAAGAAGAGAGCTCCCTAACCCTCACTCAAACTTCACCTTTCAATAACTTTTTATCCGGAGCTCCGATTGACGAACCGTTTGTGACTACACGTTTACCGCAACGAGCTCTACGAAATCCATGGAACAATTTGGTAGGTAACTCATTATTTCCTTCTCAGCCAGCTTCCCCTAATTTCAGAAATTCATGAACAATTAAGTTAAAAATTGTTCAATTCTTGTGTTCTAGGTTCAAGTTAGCTTCTGGGACTTATGGGTTCAAGCTATTGAGCTTATGGGTATGGTAAGGATACCCTAACCCTAACTTAATCTTGTATCTTTTATGGAAAAACTAAAATTGGAATATGTATATATATTAGGTGTAGATTAAGTGGGTATATATGCATTGGAATTTAATTGGGAATATTTGGAGGCTTGTTGGTGATCAAAGCTTAGTTTGTGACTATTTTACTTGAGCTTGGAGGGGCTGTAATTTTGTATTGAGAGGTTGCCTTGGGTGAATTAAGTGATCAGTCAAGGTATGGTTTAAGTTTCGCACGTTTAACATTTACGGTGTTGTGAAAACTTAGGTTAGAGGAACTATAGGATAAGTTGAATTGTTTGTTGTATTTAATGATTAGCCTTGTAATATTGTTGGAATAGATTTGTTGGTGGATATATATTAGAGTTATGAGGTGTGAAAGTTATTAATGGTGTGCTCTTATATTTATTTATGAAGGATTAGGATTGGTGTTTGTTAATAAGGATGTAGAGTTGTGTTGTGGTGGTATTGCATATGGTGTAACTAATTATGTAATGATCGGAATTGCATGAGACCAAGTTTGGGCTAAACTTGGAAATATAAGGAACTAAATTGGAAAATTTGGGACCTTTTTGTTAAATATACAATTTATGGCAAAATTTTAAAGTTAGGTTGTTAAATCTGTCCTGCATCAGAAAAGGTCAAACAAAGCACACATATGTATATGATGAATGTCTATCCTACTGGCCGTGAGCTCACGTGTCGGTTATTTTGCCAAAATCCGACACATCTGGTAGCTAACACAGACATTGGTTTCTAGGTTGCGCATCTCCAGGAGGATCATAAACGTAGGAGAGTGCCTTTCCTATTGTAAGGTCTCACATCGATTGGGGAGGGGAACAAAGCATGCCTTATAAGGGTGTAGATACCTCTTCCTAGCATGACGTGTTTTGACGAGTGAGTGTGAGGGGTTTCGGCTAGCATCCCTATCGTCAAAGACAAAACCGTGAGACCTTGTGTACCAAAGCGGACAATATCGTGCTAGCGGGTGGTCTGGGCTGTTACAGATGGTATTAGAGTCGGAGCCCGGATTAATGTGCCAGCGAGGGCCAGCGAGGGCGCTGGGCTCCCTTAGGGGGTGGATTGTAAGGTCCCACATCGGTTGGGGAGGGGAACGAAGCATGCCTTATAAGGGTGTGGATACCTCTCCTTAGCATGGCACGTTTTGACGAGTGAGTGTGGGGGGTTTCGGCTAGCATCCCTATCGTCAAAGGCAAAACCGTGAGGCCTTGTGTGCCAAAGCGGACAATATCGTGCTAGCGGGTCGTCTGGGCTGTTACACCGTACGTAGGGAGGATGCGCATATTGTGTGAGTCGAGCTCGCAGCACCGCAGCAACCGGGACGTCCAGTGCCTCCATCGCAGCCGGTTTGTGCTTTCTTCCTATCGCCGGATGTTCACTTTCTCTGTGAACGTGGATGGTTATTCTTGAGTGCTTAGTTGTATACGATGATTGCTGGTTATGATTTATACACGTTCACATTGGATGTTCGTTTTTGTACGATTTTGGATGTTCACTTTCTCATTTTTCGTGGATGTTTATTCTTTGAAATAATTCAACAAGAACTAGGCAGCAGCACTGGAATGATGCGAGCGCAGGGTTCGGGGCTGCAATTCACGTTGGCGACACTAACAGTTGCAGGTCACGGATGTTCGGCCGTGTGAGGAGTGACGGAGGTTCTTCTGGCGAGGGCGTTGGCGCGAGGAGGCGGAGCGCAATAATTCCGGTCAGCGGCTACATGTCGCGCAGAAACAGAACGGTAGAACGCATGTTTCTACGCACATGGCGGGGCGGCAAAGAAAGGGGTTTTTCTACGGAACAAATAGTGAGATTTTTTTGAGGGTAGGTAATGGTGGGTGATGAAGGGTTAATGTGAAAGAATTTGGAGTAAATTGGGGGTAGATATCATAAAAAGTAACTAGAAATTAGGGATAATGATGTTTATTTTACATTACTAATATA
Source organism: Arachis hypogaea (assembly GCF_003086295.3). NCBI lineage: Eukaryota > Viridiplantae > Streptophyta > Magnoliopsida > Fabales > Fabaceae > Arachis > Arachis hypogaea. The sequence continues at coordinate 95,387,054 of NC_092037.1, read as the reverse complement.
TATTGGGTCAAATAAACAGCCCATTGTACATATTGTATAGATATTTAAGAAGAAGAAAAAGAAGAAGCGAAGAATTTTCAATCACCATACATAAGCACAAATTGGAAGGGATTCTTATCACTCAGAATCAAACTCTTAACACCATGCTTATCTTTGTGGATCCCTATATTCGTACAAGAACTACTAGTAGTAGTGGATTTGCGGCAAATCACAATCTTGTATCTTCTTTGGTATTTTTGAAACCTAAAAGCACCATTGATGATGTTCTTAATACTTGGACATCCCGTGAAGAAAGAAAGAGCCTTTGTCAGGATGCAATATTGGCCACTGAGTATATGAAAAGTTCAGAAAAAGCTCCTTCATTTAGTTCAAGCATTTTCATGTTGATAGATGCACGGGTTTACGATTATCATAGTTATAAACAGCTATAGCTTTGTTATGGTCGAAGTAACGGGTTATTTCTTATCTAAAGGTTCCTCTCACTTTGGCAATAAGGATAGTATCCCTCAAAGGACAATGCGTTTACAACTAAAGCCCCCTCCTTCTCATAATTTGTGGTATGGTTTCACATTTATTTATGCCTGATATAGACTTCAACCTGGAATCATGACTAATGCACGCATCACCCTGTTCCTGGTATGATAGCCCCATTTCCATTTGGTTAAATTATGATTTATGAATGAATTTCGGTTAAAGATCAATGTTTAACCTGCTGCTGTTTTTAGAATTTACATGCTTTAGATATATCTATGTTTCTTTCTCTTTTAAAGTTTGCTTAGAGGGTGCATGTTCCTTGTTCTCTGTGTTGTAACTTGTATAGTCCGATAAGCCTTCAACTTTGTATGTCTTTCTGATTTCTGTTACTAATTTGTTGATCATGTCAGATATTATTAGCAACCATTCTTAAAGAATCTTTTGATTGATGAATTGTACATCTTATAGGTTCTTAGAAGATCTAATTTAACTAGATCTATAACTTAGAAATTACTGTTAATGCATTCCCATGGAGTTACAACTCCACAGGGTAACATAGATACAAGATTCATTTAATTGTTGATTAACACATTCTATGACACAGACATGCTATAGAGATTACAGAGAAATGATATACAAATTCATATACCCTCTCATTTGAAGGGTGAGTTTCTATTCAGTTTTGTTTTGTTTGCTTACATTTTCTCTTTGCTCCTATCAGTGCTTATTTTTCCATCCATTAATGTAATGAGTTTTCTTATATAGGGTTTGTCACACAAATAAAATCTTTCATCTTCCTAAGCTTAATAAATAAGTTATTGTCAAAATATTTATGGAAGTCCAATTAATAAAAAATTTATTTTGTTGTTGTTTTTGTTTTTAATTGTTAATAATCATTATAGATGAGTAATAAAATGATCATTTATAAAATAGAGGATAGAATTTATAATTGAATAATATATAAAAGATTAAGTTATAATTAAAATTAAATAAAAATTATTTACAAATTATTAAAAAATAAAAAATATATTTTATTATTGGACCATTTAACAGTCCAAACATCAAATCCTATTTTAAGAAGTTACTTAATAATGACTAATTAAAAACTTATTATTTGTACTAATTAATTTAACTAATATATATGCCTTTGTAGTTATATGACTATTTTCTAAATCTTTCGATGTAGCACTTCTAATCAAAATGAAAAATAATTCATAGAACTTTGTAATATCGAAAAAATGTATGGTAACTATATAAAAGGATAACTAAAGTTCCAAATGCTGATATCGGTTGGCTATTATTCATTATTCCTCTTCTTACTGTTATTCTTTTCTACAATTTCCCAAACCAAGTTCGAGCATCTCGTGTGTGAGTGTGTCTATATATAGGTGTAGTATAGCTACATTTTCAATTACTATGGTGATTGGTGACTACAAAGTATAAATTGATTATCTAATGATTAGTTGACAAGTGGCAAAGACTTAAAATAATTATTTCTATTAAGCAATAGTTAATCATGATTCTAATTAAAACTGACAATAGTAATTACTTTCGATGGGACATCACCCGGGAGAATTCATTTCCACTCTGTCAAAGCCATCTACTTAACAATCATTGGTTAAAGATATGTTGGATCCATAAATTCCACTTGCAACTCTTGGGAAGGATATGCAAGATGTTGTTATTGTTGTAAACCTAGCATTAGCATGCCTCTCCTCTAATCCAAAATCTAGATCAAACCATCAATGCAGGATGTCGCAATGAGTTTTCAGCTAACAGACCCAAAGAGTCAAAAAAGAGTTCAACAATTGAGAGATCAGAGCCTCAACATTTTCTCCGTTATTATTTTTAGAGTAAAACTCCTTTTCAATTCTTATCTATTTTTCAATTTAAACCACTTGTCGCTTAAGGATTAGAAAATGACAATTAATTATTTAAGTATTTATCTTGTTTTTATTAGAGGTATGAGTTCTTCAGTCAAAATTTTTGGCAACTGATTTATGTGTAACGTAATTTATATGACCTGATCATCATCAATCTTACACATGAATGATGATTATTTGATTAAAATTATATAGTAATGTCTAAACATATAGTATTTTTTTATATAGTAATGATGATTAAAATATCTAAACATAAAATTATTTTTATTTTTTTATAAAATTTTAAAAAATAACTCAAAAAATTTTTTTTCTTAAAATGTCACTCAATGAAACCCTTAGTAATGTAATGCAACATTATATGAATACCAAAAGTTACTTGTAGTATGAAAATACATATATATATTTAGTATTTGCAATAAAATTTGATTATAAAAAAATGATTATTCTGTTAGGATAAATTTAATTTTGTGCAGGGGATAAAGGTCCATTTGGTTCGTTGGCTTCGCTCCTTCAGGTACCTATGGTGCATGTGGATGACGTGGCCAGAGCCCATATATTTTTACTTGAACATCCTAATCCAAAAGGGAGGTATAATTGCTCATCTTCTTTGGTTACTGTTGAAACGATATCTCAAGTTGTTTCTTCTAAATATCCGGAATTTCAGCTGTTAACACTAGAGTGAGTTTTGTTACACTTCACTATCATGTTCTTTTAAAACAAGAAATAGACATGCATATATATAACTTAATTAGTTCATGATTTTCCTTTGGTTTCATTGAAATAAATTAAATTTGTATATATGTTTTATGTTCTTGTGCATTGTAGCAAGTTGAAGCAAACTGAAGGTGCCAAGTTACAAAATTTATCATCAAAGAAGCTCATAGATGCTGGATTTGTATTCAAGTATGGACTTGAGGAAATGGTTGATGATGCAATTCGATGTTGCAAAGAAAACGGTTACATCTGAGGTTGTTTAGTTTATGTATCCGTTTTAGGGTTTGAACTTTGAAAAAAAAATTATTAATTGACTACTCTTATGACTAACATTGCATTTTGCTTATTCCAACCCCTTAATTTTAACACTTGAAATACCAGAAAAGTTTTATTCAAAAGTTAATACATGTTTATTTGTTATTAAATTTGGTAATTTATAGACATTAAATAATACTCTATGTTTTGAGTGTTTTGAAAGATTTTAATTAGAAGACAATAGTTAACGAAGATGACATTAGCTGCAAATGCATCTTACTCATATCTCAGTTAGTAGAAGTGATACTAACCTCACATGTTAGCCATACATTAGATTTATTAATTTGTTCTTACATACTAATAAAAAGGGTTATTTATAGAAGTGGAACCACCTAGTATGTAATACTAAGCTCCGTCTGCATAAACACCAAAAAGTTATTTTTTTTTAATTTATAAAAAGTTACATTAATAATGTTTGGTACAATTTTTTAGAAAAATTTTTAACTTTTCAAAAAATTATTTAAGAACTTTTGAAGAAATTAAAAAATGTGACTTTTCCTATTTTCAAAAGCTATTTTATCACTCCTATTTAATGCACAACTTTAATATAAGGACTTCTATAATAATTTTTCAAACACAAAATAACTTATTTAAAAGTTGTTATTAATAAAAGTCTTTATATTTTAAACTTCCTTTTTAAAAGAACTTATTTAAGAAGTTTAGTCAAATTAGTTCTAAATTCTAAACTAGAATTCTCTTTTTTTTATGGATATTGAATTTATGATTTATTTTTATATAATTTATATTTTTTGTGTGAATTATATATATATTATTTATTTATTGAGTTACAAAATTTATTCTGTCATGTTTTTATATTTTTCAAATATAGATATAAATTAGAGTTCTAATCATTTTGTCATTCAGTAGAGATTGATTTTTGGTTAAATTCTTAATTTTCAAAGATGATGTAATTTGTATTGTATCTTTGAATTTCTTAGTTCTATTTTATGCTCCATATATCAGTAATATAAAATAAATTATATTTGAAATGATGCATTTTGAAAAGAATTATTATTTACTAAGCTATATATGGTTGATAGACTTACTAGAAAATTTTATTCCTAAGCGGAGTGGTGGAGCTTGAAACGAAATTTTGGGGGCCTGATAGAAGATAATTGTCAAGATGCTTTTGATATGAATCTCATTTAAGATAAGTTTGTCTAACCTCATCTCTCTGATTTGGGTAATATTGTCAAATTTGAAGCTATTTTTCAGGGTATCGTTCTAAAGAATTAAGGTCAAACTCATCAGATGTAACTCTTTAAACTTTTGAAGGTTGTATCTTACTTTCTTCGTGATTCATTAAAGTAGAAGAACTATCTACAAATGTTGATATTATAAAAGTTATATGTTTTCCTTCTTGAATATTAGCCTTCCTCTTAAAAAATGCATCATCAACTCTTTGATTTTTTATGACTATTTTATATAAAAATTTGAATATATATTCAGTAAAATATGTAAAAAAGAAATTAGAAGGATTAAAATTTATAATATTTATTGAATTTTTTTATCAATTTATACACATACAATAATATCAATACTTATTGAATATTCTAATATTTTTTATCATATAAAACATTAAATTAAATAAACGATAAAATATAAAATAATATTAAATTACATAAATAAAAAATACCTAATTTTTTATATTTGAACTCAAAAATAAAGGGAGTGTTGCTTATTGAATAGAGAGCTACGAAATACGAATACACTCAATTCAGTCAAAATCCAATATGTTTTAAATATTTAAAACTAAAAACTATTATACAATAAAAGCAAGAGATGAAGATTAAACTTTGATATTTTAAGTCATAATAAAATATTTGAGTCAACTGAACTATTTTTTATTTTTTAAAAAAATATTATTAATTTTTTTAATAAAAATTTAGGGGGCATGACCACCCCTTAACTGAACCAAGCTCTGCTACTGCCTAAGCGCCGGTTACTATCTAAATTGGAATGTGACAAAGTTAGTATCAGAGTTTAGATGTTTTTTGTGTTGTATGGAGCAAATATTTTTTTTTTGTGAGATGAGGATTGTGCAAATAATTATTGGCTCATTTTCATGAGCATGATACTACCAAAAGCCTATAGGAAGTGAAACTCAAATCTGCCGTTGATAAAAAAATTTTCCTTTCTTTAAATTTTTGTCCAATCATTTTCCTATTCCTTAGATGAAATATGCCACCTAAATTACGTGATGGAGTCATTCATACTCCTAATATTACAACATATAATAAGATTAATCAGTAAAATATTATTTTTATTCTTAATATTTGGGATAAATTTTATTTATTATATTCTTAACATTTAAATTATTTTTTTTATATTTCTAATATTTGTAGAAGTAATTCAATATTATTCTGTTATTAATTATATATTATGAATTTTAGTTGGAGTTCTAAACATTTCTTAACTTCTTGAAGTTAGAATACAAATGTTAGAAACAGAATTGATATTCACTCCGAATAATAATTTATCAAAAATTAAAATTAATCTTTATAATATTTACATAATTCATTTTTTTAAGGATATAAACATAAATAGTGGATATAATATATATTAAAATTGAACACATTTAAGTAAGACCTAATTAAGAATAAATACAATCAAATGAGAATAATTAAAAAATACAATCTGATCTATTAATATAATTGAATTTAAGATAACATTGATTATTGAATTACTTTTATAAATGTTATGTTAAGAATATAAATAAAACGATTTAAATGTTAAAAATACAAATAGAACTTATTCTAAATATTAGAGATAAAAATGATATTTTACTCTAAAATTAACCCCTTTAAATTACAAAAATTTAAGAGACAAAGAATAACTACTAGACTGATAAGGAAAGTACTCCAACAAGAGGAGCCCCATGAGAATATAACTCAGACAGATATAATTTTAGAAGAAATATAAAAAAATTTAGTATCAAGTCATGTAGATAAAGATGTCAAAAATATTTGTTTTTAAAGATATTTTTTAAAAATTAAAATTTAATACATATAATCAATTAAATTATATTATTTTTATTAAAATTAAACCGGACAAATCAGTTTAACAAAAAATTACTACAATACCCCTATTATAAAACACAACTAAAATATCCCTATTTTATATATATATATATATATATATATATATATATATATTAATTTTAAAAACTTTAAATTCTAATTCTATAATGACAGAGAAGAAAAGGGTTAGAATTTAGGATTTTTAAAATTGATATATATAATAAGAGTATTTAGTCATTTTATATAATAGGAGTATTGTAATAATTTTTTATAAAAAAATAATATTAATTTAGATCAATTTAAAATTTGATTCATTATTTTTCGGTCAAATTAATTTGTTTGATCTAATTTTGACAAAAATAACACAATTTAAGTAATTATATGTGTTAAATTTAAATTATTAAAAAATATGTTAAAAAAATATTTTATGTGTCTTTATGAGAGCATTTCCAATCTAGTAAGATAAACTAAGGCTATTACAATTTATTTTATCCTACGATGCACGGACACTAACACGGACACGGGACACGACACGATACGGGACACGTCGACATGCAAATTTTAAAATCTTACATGACACGGGGACACGCATACATATAAAATATAAAGTATTTTTTAGATAAACCGTAATGATATTTTAATATTTTATTGATATTAAAATATAAATTAATTTTTTAAATTATTTTTAATGTCTTATTTTAATTATATTAAGTATTGAAAATATTTTTTATTTTAATAAATAATAATATATACTATATCTAAATTTATTTTAAGAATATATATTAAGAATAAGATTGGACACGCTGACACGTGATGATATTTAGGTGTGTCCAAGTGTGTTCGGAGAAGAATTTTTTATTTTTTATTGAGACACGGTTTGGACACAACAAACACGCGTGTCGGACGAACGTCAATGAGTGTCGTGTCCGAAATGTGTCCAATACGCAGACACGACAACTCAGCAAAGTGTCCGTATTTCATAGATTTTATCGGATAGTTTTTCAATAATAACAAGCATTCGTTCAAGTTGAAAATTATAACAGATTATTAATATTATTATGCATTTGTAGATTTTTTTAAAATTTTCGTGATTTTGTTTGAATAAAATAAATATTTAGATATTATAATTGAAAAGTCTAATTAAAGATTAAATAATAATTGCCTTTAAAGTAAACTTCTTTCTTTTACATTATTTACAATAGCATAAGTGGTTTCACTCCTCTTGAAACAGGAACATCAACAATTTATTAACCGTAAACCTCGGTTCAAATTTCTTGGCCGGTCCAATTCCTGAGCAACTAGAAATTAATTAGAATATTATGATACTATTATTATTTACACTAATAAAAAATTTATTTAATCTGATCAAATAGAGAAATGTGATCAGATAAATATTATATTTAGTAATTATCTTTAAAATTTAACTTTTTTACTTTTCCCAATCATATCTCTCCTTTTAAATTTTTTTATGAAAAGTTCATAAGAAAACATAAAAAAAATTATAAAAAATTATAATTTTATTTTATTTTATTTAGGTAATTTTTAAATGAACTAGCTTCTTCTTAGTTTTATTAGTCCAAATTTATTATATATTCATACATAATACATTTATACTCTTTTGTTGTTATTATTATTATTATTAAACGTTACTTGCTATTGATATATTACAACGCATTATACATACGTAAACTACATGTGTATATTTTTTATGTCTGATATAATATATAATATATATAAAATTAATGATTAATAATATAATACACATATTATTACACATACTAATAATTAAAAAAAGTTGTGGTGGACCATCAGGCCCCATAGATTTACGGGTAGAGAAAAATTAAAATTTCATGCAAAATAAAAAAGTAAATTAAATATGTAATTTTTTTTAAATATAAAATTATTAGACTTAACATAAATTTTGTAAAATTGATTAATTCATTAAAAATGATAACATCAAAAAATTTTAAGAATATTAAATCAAGATTCTAATCGGATCCGCACTGTTTATATTAGTATATTGTGTGCGGTATTAATGTTACCCATAATTATAATAACTTTAATTGTTTGATTAAATTAATAAAAATATTTAGAGTATCAGAATTTATTTTTTTGTTATTATTTTTAATTATTAATTTATTTTTTTAATTTAATAATTTAATAACATATTTTTAATTAGTTCATATTTTTAAATATTAATGAGTGACCATGATCTAAATCAATAAATTCTACTAAATTTCTAGTATTTTTTTTAAATTACTAAAAGCTAAACAAATATATGAAGGTAGTGTTTCTTAAATTAGTAAATTGATGAAAATCCTGTTCAAAATATTAAGTTTAGTAATGATGCTTTTCTTAGGATTAAGTACGATTTTCGATTCCAACTTTTTTATTTATAAATTTGTCTCTAAAATTTAATTTAATTTTAAAACTGTTTTTCGAACTAAAATATTCTTTTTTTTTTCAAAATCCTTATTTTTTATTTTTATTTTTTTTCTCCATCACATAAATAAAAGCAGAAGCAACTAAAAACAGATAAATAAGACAAGAAGCAGAAGTAGAAGCAATACACATAAATAATGGAAGTAGATAAACAAGACAACCAGAAAATAAATAAGATAATACACATTGAGGACCAGAAGAAACAGAAGACAACAAAATAGTGTCTTATCTTCTTCTCCAACAAAAGAAACAAAAGCGGTAAACAACCAGAAACATCAACAACAACAATAGAATCAGAAAAAAATAGAAGTAGAATCATGAAAACATAATTGAATTAGAATCAACAACAATAATAAAATTATAATAAAAAATAATGTAATTAACAAAATCAATAAATAAAAAAATTCAACAATATAATTTTTTTGAAGTACAGTGGCAAGGACGTGAAGCACAGCAGTGGTGACGAGGAGCAACGGCGACTGGCGAGGAGCAATGATGACCGGTGACCGAGCGAGGAGGAGGAGCAAAAACGGTGAGTGGCGCACGACGTCCACCTTCGCGGATCTGCTGGCGTCGACGTCGAGCAAAGAAGAGGAGTAGCGACAAGATCTATAGCAGCGAGATCCAGCGGCGAAGACGCATACGACGAGGATCAACGGCGAGTGGCGAGGAGTAGCGCCCCAACGTGATTCCCTTCTCACTTTTCCTTTAACCTTTTTTTATATAATTTTTTTAGTTAGGAATAATTTGGTAATAAAAATTAAAATTTTAGTAAAAATGACGATTTTAAAATTAAAATAAATCTTAGGGACAATTTTGTAAACAAAAAAAGTTAGAAACGAAAAAAATTTTCAGCCCCCACTTTAGGAATCAAAATCGTACTTAACCATTTTCTTATTTGTTGGATTGACAGCGAAGTCTACATGATGGAAAAAAAAAACGCATGTGTTGACGTAAGTTAAAAATGTAAAAAATATGTAATGCGAAGGTATTTAATTGTTAATTCTAATTTTAAAATTTTAAAATTTAAAATTAAATAATCAATTAATAATTTAATTTTTAATTTTAATTTTTTAATCTATTATTTATATATATTGTTCACAATTATCAATATTTCTCCATACTTTCAGATACCGAGGAGGAGGGATAAAATCTAAGGATTTACGGAAACAACATGTGAGTATGTGACTGCTACACTTTCTTTTCAGGGACAAATGTTTTTTAAATTTTGTCTGTTTCTATTAATTTCTTAATACTAAAAGTACAAAATATATAAAAGAGGAGTAATATAAATGCTATATATATAACATTCTACATTGAACTTTAAAAGTGTAATAATAATAATAATAATTCACTGATTACAAAATGATTCATCTGCAGAGAGTATGCACATAAGAAACTCACTACCAAAATATAATTAGTACGAAAAATATCCATTAATCACGTATAGAGAAAATAAAAAAAAAAGTGCAGCGCATGCATGCAAAACTTAGAAAGATTCCTTAGCCGTATTTGTTAGAACCAAAAGAAGCACGTACATGCTTCTGTCTAACTATATATAGATCTATAGTAATTGGCTTGAGGGCATGCAAAACTATATGAAAGTTGCTAATTTTTAAATTATTGAAAGTTTTGCATTAATAAGTATTATTTCTACACACATTTTCATGCCCTACTTCCCTCACAGATGTGGTTTTTCCTTTTGAATTTTGATACAATATAAAAATTGATTATTGTCCACTCAAATGCTTCACATCAATATATAAGATAGGATAACTTCAAATTAATTACATAAGGTCCTTAATAATTGATAGTAGTACAATGTACTTAAAGCTGCGTTAAAACCATTATTAGCTGGCATGGTTAGAGCTTATTTCATAAAGAACCAATCTTCTTTAATTTTTTACTATATATATCTCGACACGATAATTTTGCTTTTGCTCTCTTATATCCTTCTGTGGCATTAAACCTTGACGGTAAGTTTTTTTTTAACATTTGTTTACTTATTTGTTCTACTTACAATTTAAGCTTCCCTTTTTATATTTTTAGTAAGTGTTGTTTGTTTATGGTTGACATCTTGCAGCTGCAAAAACATGATGAAACAATTCAGCTTTGTGAACAGAGTTAGTATCTTCCACATCTTTTAATAAATTTGAACATAGCTATAATAGCACATACAATTTCAACATTTGATCTTCTTGAGGAATTGCAACAAGTTGGATCATATCCATCAATGACAATTCATTTTTTGGTTTTTCAAATAAACAAGGCTAATGTTCTTTTTCTATTTAAACCTAATAGATGTTTTATGTTTTTTTTTAAATGCTAAATATGCCTTAGTCTTATATGCCTATTTCAACCGTGTTGCTTTTTTTTATTATTTTTTTTATAGCTTGTGACTTGGATCTGGACTGCTTTCTTGTTTTTGGCTTATTAGATTCATTTTTTATAATTTAGATACTATGACTAGGATGTTAGAAAATTATAACTTTTTAATTATTTATGTACAATATATATATTTAATTATAAATTTATAATCATATTAGCTATTAGTTATTTTATGTTAGGTGACTTATATGAATAATTTTAGGATAAAGTATATTTTTTGTCCTTGAAGTTTGGCAAAAGTTTAAAAAATATCCCTAAGTTTTATTTTGTTTCAATTTTGTCTCAAAAGTTTTCAATTTGCATCAAATATACTCTCGACGGCTAAATTTTCATAAAATTTAAGATTAATCTAACAATAATGCATGAAAATTATGCTTGATTTGCTTGTGTTGAGGGTTGTTCTTATGAAATTGTTAATCAATTGGTCTTAAATTTTTTGAAAAAATTAGTCATCAGTGGTACATTTGATGCAAATCAAAAATTTTTGGGATAAAATTGAAATAAAATAAAACTTAGGAATATTTTTAAAATTTTTATCAAATTTCAGAGACAAAAAGTATACTTTACCCATAATTTTATTTATTGTTATAAATATTAATTGAATAATAAATATTATTTTTATTTAAATTTAAATAAAAATAAAACCAAATATTCTATTTTACTGTGGATTTCAAGATTTAATGAGAATCAATAACCAAATATAAATAGAGTTTTAGAATTTTTGGTCTTTGATATATAGTAAAATCACTTTACAACTCTTGTCGCACCAAAAAGTTACTATATATATAGTTTAAAGTAAGGATTCGAATAATTTTAGCTAAGAAAAAAATTAATTTTTTTAATTATATTCACAAATACGTTTTCACACTCATAAATATTTTTTTAATAATATAACATATATGATCACGAGATTAAGGAATTCAATAATTCCAACGTAGGAGTGATTCATAGGTATATTTTGGGAATTCCATTATGTTTTGTCTGCCAAGGTATGCTACTCTTAATTTGTTAAGATGCTACTTTTGTCTCAAGACCATAGTTTTTATATATGTGCTTTTGAGGTTAATAGTGTTATATTAGTAGCTATTTTTTTTTCTCTACAGATCCAATTACAGTTTTGTAAATCTATATTAATGCCAACTTCAATAAATTATTTTAAAATTGTTTTATTTATATTAAATTTTAAATTTTAAATTTTAAATTTTTAAAAATATAAAATTTTTTAAAACTAAAAAAATTAATTAATATTAACTAATTAAAAATTAGTTTCCTATATTTTCAGTGTATTTCATATTTTTCTTAAGAGCTATCATTACTTTACAACATAGTTTTTCCTTCTCATTTTTCTCTTCCAAGATCAAAAGTCTAACAATCCTTAAGCCTTAATGATGTCGCAAAAGATGGTATAAATCTCTTATCCCTATTTGTTGTTAGTAAGTTGGGAAGAATAATATTAAGATGACGACTAAGCTAATAATTTGCATATGCTTAACATGCATGCATGTGAGAGTGATTTATTAAGTTATTGTTATTATTTTAATAAGAAAAGTTGGAGAAACCAGACAACTTTGTTGCACTGGTGGACTGTAGTCGACATGAGTCCCAAAAATAGTAATAGTTTGCACTTTTAATTAATAATAATAATAAAAAAAAGAATCCCTAGATAGTAATAGTTTGCACTTTTAATTAATAATAATAATAATAAAAAATCCCGCTAAGGAGACAATGACTTTTTTATTGGAATCTAGAGTTTTAATACCATGTCATGATACCACTCATCTCAAAAGCTTTAACTGATAGGAAAAGATAACTCTAATGGTTATATCTCTAATACTTCCTAAACCTCTATTGTACACATTGTACAAATATTCCATTGGTTCCTCATACTTTTCCTATTTATAAATATATAATAATTTATTTCTTAGTTAATTTGTTTATATACTATATAATACACATAATATTCTTGAAAAATAATACATATAGTTTTAACCATGCATCAATACATGAATTGGAAAACATTTTTAATGAACGTGGGTGGCTGAGCAAGTAAGAATTTATGGATTAAGTGATGTGGTTCCACTCAGAAGAGTTAGAAGAAGCACGAGAGAACTTGCATGGCCAACAATGCCGATCCGATTTTTTTTAGTGAAAGTATGAGGAGTCAATGGTATAGAAAGTCTAGAAAGTCAAGCAGTTTTTGTGATTTCTAACCATCAATGATTATTTTAATGATATGAGATTGTATCTAATGGTATAGAATCATTTAATTTCTTTTTGATGGTTAAGTACTGGTCAGAACAAAAGTGCTAGCCTCTAACACTCCTCGTATATTTAATATATATTATAAAAATAACTAATTTTTAGTCTACATTTTATAAAGAGCAATGCTAGGGGCCAGTAACATTTGTGATTGGTAGCTATCAACTAGCCATTAATGATGATTTGGTGCTATGAGATTGGTGTGAAATTTCATTCAATGGCTCATATTTTTCTGCTAATTACATGTTGGCCAAAATGCAATAAAATTGCTGACTCCATAGACTTTTCCTTATATAAAATATAATATATTAAATAAGTACACAACCAAGTGATAATCATGATGGTAATATATAAAGGTGGACGCAGCAGCTGTACTGAAAATGTGACACCATCTTTATTTTCTTCATTGATAATCTTGATGGTAATAGAGGTTAGAATCTAATAAAAATATGAAAGTGATGAAAAGATAATAGTTTTAGCCGAAGGGTAAATTAGGACTCGAGCAGCAGTATCACTGAGAAGGTACATGAGAGTAGTGGAACAGAAGATTCTATATTAAGATGAGAATCTAATAAAAATATGAAAGTGATGAAAAATTTAATGTATGTAATTTATAATCTAAAGAGTAATTTTAATGGTCTCTTATCTAGTGTGGACACTGAAAGAAGCTCTAACATTTTTCGAGATCATTTCGCTTTGTTATCTGTTTGTTTGATTCGGATTTGTAAGATGTTAATTTTTATGGTCAATCTTTTACTTGACAATGAGGTACAATTCATAAAAGATTCGACAGATGTGTGGTTAATAATTTGTGGTTACTTAAATTTCTTCAAACCTCGATTAAACATCTGTCTAAATTGAAATCTGATCATCATGTGCCCATTCTCCTAGATATGGGAGAATCAAATAGCTCTTTGTTCTAGTCGTTCAAATTCTTAGCTGCATGGTTTGTTTATGATGATTTTTAAAACTTGCTTACAAATAACTAAAATAAAGAGAATCTTCTGGAGGATAATATATCTTCTTTTATGTTTACTGCCAAGATCTGAAATAGGAAAGTTTTTGACAATCTAGCTAAAAGAAAATTAAGCCTTTTAGCTAGACTCTAAAGTATCTCTGCAAAGTTGTCTTTGAGTTAAATCCTTTTCTGGAGGATTTACAATCGTCATTATGAAAAGATCTGAAAACTTTATTGATTCAAGAGGAGGTTTACTGGAAGTAATGTTCTCGGTGTTAGTGAATTAAATATGGAGATAGGAACACTTCTTATTTCTATTGTTTAGCCACTGTCAAGAGAAGGAAAAACAAAGTCAGTATACTGAAAAACTAACAAGAGATCTGGATTGAGAATGACCAACAATTGAAGGAGATTATTGTTGATTATTTTCTAAATCTCTATAGGAGGATAGTGAGTATGAGAATGTAGAAGTTTTGGGTTTGTTCCCTATGCTTACAAATGAAGAAAAAGAGCGTTTAGATAGGACTATCTCACCTGAAGAAATCAAAACATCTTTCTTTTTTATGGGTACTTGGAAAGCACCAGGTCCGTATGGTCTTTCGCCTAGTTCTTTTAAAGTAATTGAGATTCGGTGAAAGACTCACTTATTAACTAGGTAAAATGGATTTTTTAGAATTGTTAGGAGATAAAGGTAACTAATAATACTTTTCTTTCTCTCATTCCGAAGGTGGATAACCCTAAAATAATAATACAGTTTCGGCCTATTAGTTTATATAACGTCTCATACAAGCTTATTACTAAGATATTCTCGCAGAGGTTAAAGAAAGTTATACCCAAGCTTATTAGTTCCTCACACTGTAGTTTTGTCCTTGGGAGACAAAGTGCGGATAACATCTTAGTGGCGCAAGAGGTTCTTCATACCATGAGATCAAAAAAGGAAAATAATGACTTTATCGTCATTAAATTGACCTTGAAAAAGCTTACGATTGTCTTAACTGACAATTTATCAGAGATACTCTTTTTGAGGCAAATATTCCGAAAAAATTTAGTTGACTTAATCTTTCATTGCTATTCTTCTACAGAAATGAAGGTTTTTTGGAATGGTACTCCATCAACTTCCTTTAAGCCTACTAGAGGTGGCGCTAGGGTGACCCAATTTTTTCTTATCTATTTGTCCTATGTATTGAGCGTCTTTCTCAGATAGTTTCTTTCGCGATTGACTACAATTTTTGGGAACTGATCACACTTAATAGAGGAGGTCCAAGTCTATCTCACCCTTATTTTGCTGATGATTATGAATCGAGTGTAAGTAGTGAAGGGTATTTTAGATCTTTTTGCTATTGTTCGAGAAAAAAGTAATGAATTTGGGTAAATATTTAGCAGTACTTCTACTACATGACAGATCAAAGAAGGAGGATTTTTAATTTATTATTGACAGAGTAGTGAAACGTCTTGACTCTTGGAAAGCCTGCAATCTTTCTTTGGCAGGTAGATTCACTCTTACTCAATCGACTCTATCAACTATCCCATCTTATGTAATGCAAACCATGAAGTTGCTTTTGAGTATTTGTAATCAAATTGACAACATATGTCATAATTTTGTCTGGTAGAAGCGGATTTGATTAGAAAGCCTCATCTTCTTAAGTGGAAAACTCTTTGTTTGCGTAAGGCACAAAGAGGTCTCAGTTTTAGACCTGCGCGGATTCTTAATAATGCAAATTTGATAAAATTAGCTGAAAAACTTGTCCATAATAGAAGAGATTTTTGGGTTAAAGTTCTTTGAAGTAAATATGGATGCAGTGAGACACTCTTTCTGTTGTTAAAAAGATCGAAACAATTTCAAATGCTTGGCAAGGCATCCAAAGGGTTTAGAAGAATTTTCAGAATTATCTCATATGGAGGGTCGGATCTAGTATCGAGATTAATTTTTGGACTGACCAATAAATTCCAGGTATTCATAAACGAATGGACTTTACTCAATTAGAAGTTACCAAAGAGATGCTGGAAGAGAAAATTTGCGAATTTGTTATTAATGGTTTTTAGGACTATGACCAGATTGGTACTATGCTGGGAGAGGATTGGTGTTCCACTTTTACTTCTATTAAACCTCTTGAGCCTGAGTTAGGAGTCGATAGCTTGGCTTGACTTCTGGTATCGAGTAGTGTCTTCTCAATAAAGTCACCATGTGCTATCTTTTTGGAGCATGCGGATGACTCAAATGTTTTCTTATTCTCAAAAATATAGAAGTTGGAGGCTCTGCAACGGCCACGATTTTTCTGCTGGCTCGTAGCGCACCAAGCCCTTTTGACCAATACAGAATGCGTCAAAAAATATATGGCAGAAGAAAACAGTTGTGCCATTTGTGGCGTATCCCCTGAATCTTTGCTTCATGTACTCTATGACTGCAGGGTGGCGAAAAGCACGTGGATGAGTATTGATAATAGTTTGGTTTCGGGTAACTTCTTTGACTCTCCTCTCTTGACTCGGTTGTTAGAAAATTTATCTACCAAATCTCCCTATCAAAGACAATCTTGGCCCCTTTTTCTTTCACTCTAATGAATTTCCTATGGTATCAATGGAATACTTTTTTTTTTATGTTGATGATATCATTGAGGAAGAAAAGGTTGCTCCTCTTGCCATCTATTTAGTAAAGGACTTTCAGCATGCTCAGACTGAAGTGAGTCGAGTTAAGAAGGTAGTTGGTAATTATATTGAGAAGCAGATTAAATGGCACCCCTAAAACCTCCTTTTGTTAAGGTAAACACAGACGGTTCGGTTCTACATAATGAAAATGCAACTTGTGAAGAAATTATTAGAGACATGGATGGAAGGTTTCTAGCTAGTTTTAGTGCAAACTTAGCTTTTACCTCAGTTACTTCGCCAGAGCTCTTGAAAATTTTAATGAGTGTGAACTTTACTGTAAACCTGGGATATAATCATGTGGTTGTGGAGGTGGACTCAATTATTGCAGTAAGGTTTGTTCTTTATAATGATATTGATTTGCATTCTTCTCAATCCCTTATCTTGACAATTAAGGAGAGGTATAACAGACTAATCAATTAGAGAATACAACATTAATTTCAAGAAGTAAAATTTTGTGCAGATGAAATGACTAATTATGATCATAATTTATCTTTTGGTTGTCATGTATTTTTTAATTTATGTTTTTGTATTTCTTTTTGTCTTCATGTAAATTTTATCGAACATCTCATTTTCAAAAATTATTATTTTTTAATTTATTTTTCTTTGAGCCTTAAGCTCCATTGCTAATAAAAAAATTAAAAAAATTGAAAATGTCATTAGTAGTGCAATATGCAATAATCTTCTGCAATATGTTAAATATCACAATTTATATATGTGTGATCCTGATGAGATAAGTTAAACTTACACATTATATTACTTCTTTTTGTTTCTTTAGAACAAAACGAAAAAGAAGATAAAATTTGGATAGAGATAATAATAAGAAAATTATTTTTTTTAAACGAAAAAATAGCACTGAAAATAGTTACACATTGCTTCTTTATGAAAAACAGAAAATTAAAAAAAGAAACATTCAATAATTACCGCTATATTGAATTCAATTTTGTATAATTTAAAAATTCAAAAAATAGATAAAGATAAAGATGACTAATTAACAGAGTATAGTTTTATCATTTATATTCATTATTCAAATTTAAAAAAAAAAATCTCATTGTTGAATTCTTCTATATAAACATTCTTTCTTGACACAATAATTTTATGCACTTCCAAACTTTCCCACACACTCAAAAAAAAAAAGTTACAAAATGCATTCACCAAAAAAATCACTCTTTGCTCTTCTTTTTACTCTGTTTTTCTTCTCTCTCTTTGCATCAAAATCCAATGCATACCCTCTCTCAACGCACAAAAAATGGATCATTGATGAACACACAAACCAAAGATCCAAACTTGTGTGTGGAAACTGGGCTGGTCACTTAAGGCCAATGATCCCTGAAGGTCTTGACAAGCAGCCATTGAAGGACATTGTTTCAGAGCTTGTTGATCACAATTTCAACTGTGTGAGGCTCACATATGCAATATACGTGTGGACAAGGTATTCCAATGAGAATGTCAATGATGCCCTTGTAGAATTGGATGTACCTGAGGTTATTGAAGGGATTTACAAGAACAACCCTCAAGTTTTGGGGATGAATCACATTCAAGTGTTTGAAGCTGTTGTGAATGAGCTTGGAAGACAGAATGTGAAGGTTCTTCTTGATAATCATGTCAGTGAGCCTAAGTGGTGTTGTCAAGATGATGATGAGAATGGATTCTTTTTTGATAGACACTTTGATCCTCAAGAATGGATTCTTGGACTTAGTCTTGCTGCTAAGCACTTTTCTCGAAACACTGCTGTATGTATATTCTTAATTATTTTTACTCTTTCTTTCCTTCTTTATTTCTCAATTTTTTTTTATTTTGCACAATATCCCAAATCCAACAGAGTAACCGACTCATAGTTATATAAAACACCTAACAAATATGTATTAGGATTTAGGCAGCATGCTATATTTATAATATTTATGTGATAAATATATTTTAATTCTGTCACATCTACAATTTTTGTTTTAACATTACTTTTAACAATTAAATATATATTTTTTATTTTATTAATTAAAAAATTTAAATACATAATTAATTAGTAACAACTTATTTTTATGCTAATGTCAAAAGTAGTTAGTATATAAATAATATTTTTCAATATATTTAGGACGTTAAATATGCATATGTAATTTAATTAGTGATTTCATGTAACTTTAAACAGGTCAAGAACTAACAGTCTCAAATCTAAGAATATATGGGTTAGTTTCGATTACCTTTTAAAAAAAGTATTTATTTTTTCATTTTTTAACCGAAAAAAATTATTTTATATTTGAATAAATTTTTTAAAAAGAATTTTTAGGTATTAAAAATGTCTTTTATTTTTATTTTTTTTAAAGTAAGGTATTACTAATTTTTAGAAAAAAAAATTATTTTTTTAATAAAAATAACCTTTTTTTTTAAAACGTATCCAAATATATTTTAAATTTAATAAAAATATTTTATTTAAAAAAAATTATTTTTCACTAAAAAAGTCAGTCAAACTAGCACTACATCCCTGGTGAATTAGCGTAACATATAAACTTTGATTAATGTGTACACTATTGTGTTTTGCTAATAGGTTGTAGCACAAAGCTTAAGGAATGAATTGCATGGTCCAAGGCAGAATGAAGCGGATTGGTACAAATACATGAGCCAAGCAGCAATGGCAATTCACAAAGAAAATCCAAATGTGTTAGTCCTAATCTCAGGTTTAAACTTTGATACTGAGCTCCAATTCTTGAAGAGAAAACCATTGAACATAAACATAGGCAACAAACTTGTGTATGAGACACATTTGTATTCTTGGGCTGGAATTGGAACACTGAAATTGAAAGACATTTGGATCAAGCAACCATTGAACAGAATCTGTGCATTGAGCATTAGAGGGTTGGATTCTAGAGCTGGATTCCTTACAATGGGAGAGAATGCAGCACCATTGATCTTCACTGAGTTTGGTTTTGACCAAACTGGTGTGTCAATTCAAGATAACAGGTTCTTGACATGTCTTCAGACATATCTTGCTGGAAGGGACATGGATTGGGGTTTGTGGGCATTCCAAGGTGGCTACTATGTTAGAGGTGATGATGTTCATGCTGAGGAGACATTTGGGGTTTTGAATTCAGATTGGAATCATTTGAGGTACCCTAATTTCACTGACAAGTTTCAACTTTTGCAGATGAAGATTCAAGGTAATTAAAGTGCTTTCTCTTTCTTGTCATTAAATAAATTAATTTATTTAGCAATTGGAGTTATGTGATTTACAAACCCTTTTGTTGTTTGGCATTGAAAAAAATATATATATTATGGTCCATCATCTAGTAATTGAATGATACAAATCTTATTATATTTTATACCAATAATATTTATTGAATAACTATTGGATTTTTTAGTAACTTTATTGTCTAAATTATTAGGATCTAAAATACTTGTACACACTTTCTTTTATTTTATTTATTTATTTGTTTTTATCAACAAGGCTTTCTTTTAGTCTAGGCACTGCATTTAAAGGGAAAAGTTATACCAGAAAAATTACATTAAACTACAATTTTTCTTCTAATTTTTTGTCTCAAAAAATTTTTTTCCCACCAAATTCATAGAATGTGTTCGAGATGTTTATAATGATGTACACAAATTAAATCATGTTTGAATGCAGATCCTACTTCCAAGGCAGGGAATGCTAACATAATGTACTACCCTCTAAGTGGTCAATGTACAAAAGTGAATCAAAAGAATGAACTTGAGCTTGGTACTTGTGAGAAGAATCCCCACAATAGATGGATCCACAACAGTGGCTCTCAAATCATGCTGAATGGCACCAATAAGTGCTTAACATCTTCAGGTGAAGGCCTTCCAGTAACTGTTTCTGATGATTGCAAAAGCAAGAACAATTCTTGGAGACAAGTGTCACTTTCCAAGCTTCATTTGGCCACATTTGATGACAAGAGTGGCAAAACGCTTTGCTTGAATAAGGATCCTAACTCATCAACGATTGTGGCATCAAAATGTATTTGCATAACCGATGATTCTCAATGTCTTGATGATCCTCAAAGCCAGTGGTTCCAGCTTGTTCCCACCAATGTGTAGATTAGGGTCAATGGGATTTTTATGTTTAATATTGCTAATAAGAAACTTTATATATAGAGAAAGAGTTGTGTTTTATTTGAATTTATAAGAAGCTTTACTCTTTCTTTTATGGTTGACTTGTTGAATTAATGTCATTACATAGCATTTAGTTTTAGAAAATCTTATTAATTTTCTTCAACAAGACAAGATTTACCCTTATTCGATGAGATATATAATGCATGCAATACAGCAATAGTGTAGTTTGTAATGTCAAGTATAATCATTTTTCAGTTTTTAAAGCAATATTCTAAATCGGTCCTCAAACAATTTTTATTTCGACAATTTAATTTTTAATAAATTTTAATTACTAAATTAGTCTTTTTGATCTTTTAGGTTTTTATTTTGTTAAACAAATTAATTTTCACGCCAAATTTTAATAAAAAATTAGACAAATTAACCTCTATTGTTATTTAATTATAAATAACATACAATCCCTAAAAAAATTTTAAATTTTTAGATTAGTTCCTTTATAAAGACAAACAATAAGATGTGTGAACTCATTTGTTTAACAAAATAAAAGTTTTTAGTCTAAATCTAGTTCATTATAAGTTTTAGGTGATCAAGAACTCGATATATGAAAAATATTAAATTAGTTAGTTAATAATATTTAAAAATACGGACCAAAAATATATTATTGAATTATTAAAGAGTAAAGCTAGGGAACCAAAAGCATATCAGCCAAAACCCAGCCAAATACCTTTGGATGAATTCAAAATTTTTACGAGTTAATATATATGGATGTTTCTTCTACTAAGTATTAGAATGTTTCTTTTTCATATTAAATGGATGTTCTTTTATATATTTTTCAAATTTGTGATTGTTAGAAGTGGATAGATTAATGTGAGAAAAAAGAGGAAGGTTTTTATAAGTTTTAATTAGGTTTACTTAATCAATTTAAAATCTTTTAAATTTTGAATTTAAAAAATTTAAAATTAATTAATTATTGATATAAATTAATATAGTTTTGTTTAATTTTTGGCTGATAAGCTTTTGGTTACTTATACTTTTCCATTATTAAATTAAAAAAAATTAGACTGATAAATAAAAATAATGACAAAAAATAATAAATCATGCTAGAATTGACTTTTTCTCTTTGATATATATGTCTCTCTCTCCCTCACTCACTGTGTCTGCGTGCATGCATGCGTGTGTAGTATATATGACTATATATTTCGCAGAATTTAACATGCCCAACTTACACGTTCATTCTATGTTCCACCAACGAATTGAGAATTCCATCGTGGAAAGACCAAAGTTCTACGTTCCACTTTAACGAGACAGAAATTCACAGAGATAACTTCATCCTACCTTTGATGATTTCCGTTGCCTATAAGTCATAGGTCATCTCCAAAAGAGAGACTTTGACCTTGTAGAAAATTACATTAATTATTGATGATCGCTGAAGAAACCTCGCAACTTCTCTGAGGTAATATTGTAATAATTTGCTGACAAAGCCAAAAAGCCTTTTTCCACTTCTTCTGAGACTTTAAGTTGTGGAATTAGTGAAGAATACATTACATTCATCACAAACTAGCTGCCATGACCATATCATTCACTTGCATTGTTTTGATATTAGTGTCACTTGTATTTGTTGGCAGCATCACCACCAATGCTGGAACTCACAATTCCAAATTATCACCCTTAGATCAAGAAGCCAATGCTCTGCTTTCAATCAGTGAATTGTGGGGTATCCAATATGATAATGTCTCAAACCGTTGCGACTGGCCCGGAATCAAGTGCAACAAAGCTGGAAGCATAACAACGCTTTCACCTCCAACTGCAAGAAATTACAGCTCTGACTTCTTCCCACAACTATGCAATATGCAACTAAAATTTTTAGTTTTTCCAAATCTAGTCCGTCTAGATTTCAGTGAAATGGGGTTATGTGAATTCCCTAAACTAAGCTACAACATCTCAACCTATCATACAACCATTTTTCAGGTGAGGCTCCTTTAATATTATTGACAAATCTAACTCAACTTGTGGTGTTGGACATTTCCAATAACTAATACATTAGTGGTCCAATTCCACAAGAACTAAGCAAACTGGAGAGACTTGTCACGTTGGACTTGAGTGCCAATGTGTTCAGCGAAGGCATTCCATTGATCTTGGGTCAAATGAGCAGTCTCACACACATGAAACTTTCCAATAATCTCCTGTATGGGGATCTTCCTTTCACACTGGAAAATCTAACTCAACTTCTTGTGTTGGACCTTTCCCAAAACAAACTTAGTGGCTTCATTCCTCATGAAATAGGGAAATTAACAAATTTATTAACCATAGACCTGAGTTCAAATTCCCTGTCTGGTCCAATTCCTGAGCAAATTGGGTACTTGAACCGTTTGACAAGTCTCCACCTTCATTCAAATTTGCTTAGTGGCTCTATACCTTCAAATATAGGACTTTTGACCCGTTTGGAAGTACTCACCATTGGATCCAACATGATAGACGGTTGTATCCCCAAAGAAATAGAGCATTTGTTGCATTTAAAAGTTTAGATCTCTCTTATAATGCTATTTCTGGTGTTATCCCATCTTCTATCTTTATTCACTCTAGTTATGTGGACCTCAGCAATAACAATTTAAGTGGAACCATTCTTTCCCAAATTGGAAACCTTTCGTATTTAGACCTAAGTTTCAATAACCTTAGTATCAAAAACAGAAAAGAACTTGAGTCTGTTATTCCATTCTGTTATCTGTATTACAATCCCTTTCTTGACAATGAATATTATGACTGCGATGATCATTTAGACAACCATCATAATAAGCATTTTGGCCGATCACTGGTTTTGGTCATAATTGTGGTCTGCATTACCATTTCATTGGGTTCTATTGGGATTGGAATGTGCATTTTCCGTGCCAGGCATGATGGCAAGCTTGAAAATAAGGCCACAAAAAATGGAGACTTGTTCTCAATTTGGAACTATGATGGCAAAATCGCATTTGAGGATATCATTGAAGCAACAGAGGACTTTGATATCAGATATTGCATTGGAACCGGCGCTTATGGTAGCGTCTATAAAGCGCAACTTCCAAGTGGCAAAACTGTTGCATTGAAGAAGCTTCACAAAACAGAATCAGAAAATGCATCATTTTACAAGAGCTTCTGCAATGAAGTTGAGGTCTTGACAGAGATTCGCCACCGCAACATCATTAGGCTTTATGGCTATTGTTTGCATAACCGATGCATGTTTTTGGTGTACGAATACTTGGAAAGAGGAAGCTTGTACTATAACTTGGCCGATGAGATCGAAGCGCAAGAGCTGAAGTGGAGCAAGAGGGTGAACATCATCAAAGGGACAGCTTATGCTCTTGCTCACATGCATCATCACTGTCCTTCTCCTATTGTTCACCGAGATGTCAGCAGCAATAATGTTCTTTTGAATTCAGAGTTAGAAGCTTGTGTCTCAGATTTCGGCACAGCGAGACTTCTTGATCCTGATTCATCTAACCAAACTCTTTTAGTTGGTACTTATGGATATGTTGCTCCAGGTAATTTCTAATTCTAATTATCCGAATAAATCACTGTCCTCATCATCATTTATGTAACTCTCTATGGTTGTTTTTGTTGTAGAACTGGCATACACCATGAGTGTGACTACAAAGTGTGATGTTTATAGTTTCGGAGTGGTGGCATTAGAAACAATGATGGGTCATCACCCAGGAGAATTCATGTCAAAGCCATCTACTCAACAATTATTGGTGAAAGATGTGTTGGATCCGCGGATTCCACTTCCGAAATCTCGGAAAGATATGCAAGATGTTGTGCTTGTTGTAAAGCTAGCATTAGCATGCCTCTCCTTTGACCCAAAATCCAGACCATCAATGCAGGATGTGGCTAATGAGCTTTCAGCTTCCAAGGCTTCAATGAATTTGTCTTTTTACGATGTCTCAATCTACCAACTGATGCAATATCGAGTACATGTCATATGATTATATTTTAGTAGCACTTATATGCAAGATTGACAGTTTTGAGTTATAGTGAGCCACAAATCACTGCATGATTGAAAAGTTTAAGCATATAAGTATGAATCCCTCACTGTTCTAATTACATAGACAGGAAAGATATTGTGTATGTAGATTCCTTTAATGGGTTGAACGCTGTGGTTTCAAAACAAATTTAGTTTAAAATGATGAAACTGTAAGGTAAACAAATTGCTTTTAATTTTTAATTTTTTAATTTTTTACTATCATGAGCAAGATTCGAAAAACCAAAGGAATCATTGAACTGTTCTAACTATTGGTTGATTGGGCTGTGATTTAATCGAAATAACTATTTTATAATATAATAATAAATAAAATATAAATAAACACAAAAACATAATTATTTTTAAATATAAATCTTAAAATGTCATGCAAATTAAAAATACTACATTTATAAAAAATGTTAAAATCTCATCTAAGTACAAATTTAAAAATCAAATAACAAAAGAAATATTCAAATATCAAAACTGACATTAAAGTTTGCCATCAATTATCAAACTCAAAAGAAAAGAACCATGTTAAAGAACCTTCATCTACTTTGTTCCATGTTTATTGTGCTACCAGAAGTTCACAGATGGTAAAATCCTCTCAATGACAGAATATAGTTGAAGAATTATATTGTTCTAAAGCAGGGGAAAGAAGCTGATGAGCACAAAATTCTTGAGCAATCTAAGAAAAAATGTGCCTAATTAGCCTATTAAGGTGTAATGAGGAGCAAAGGGATAAGGATCATATATTTCCAGCTCAATTCCTAAAATCATGTCTATGCTTACTTTACTAGTCATGTTGATTTCAATTGATTAAATATTGGGTAGATTCTTAAAGCACAGTTCGCAGGAATAAGAATAACAATACATAATGAAAAGGTATGAGAAACATGAAAAATAATAGACTATTGGTTGATTTTACACCCAAGAACTTAATTATTAGAATTAAAAGCATATAGCAAGGACCTCAATAGCGGTAAGAAATGAAAACAAAGAGTTCAACACACATATAGCAAAGAGTTCAATAAGTGAAGGAGTCACAGCGTTTAGTTTTAGATAATCTTATTAATTTTATTCAACACACATTAGCCTTATTCAATTATTCAAACATATATGTATATAACGCATGAAATACAGCAATAGTGTAGTTAGATATTTATATGTAATACTTTTATTTTTTGAAAAGAAAAGGTTATGTTATATAATCTTGCTAAGAAGCAAAGAGAGTAGCGTCCACAACAGAGAGCGGTCGGAGGTTCTGGAGGCGAGGGGCACCGATTCGGTCGGGGAGAAGCAGCTGCGAAGAACATTGACGGAAGGGAGGGGGTGGAGATTAACGGGCGGGGTCCGGTTGTGGGGGATTCGGTTTTCTTTCAAATGGTCAGAAAACTAATTCCTTCAGCAGAAATTCAGAATGGTGCTAACTGCTAATTTATTTAAAAAAATTGTTTGGTGTAAAGCACAAACGTAAATAAAATTGATCCTTTATAGTTTATACCAAAAAAAAATTATCGATATAAAATCTTTTCTTTCATTCATTCTAGAGTATATTGATGATTAATTACTAGTATCAGATGTTTTGTAAAAAAAATAAAAATATATTACAAAATTTTATTTATTTTTCTCTCATAGGAGAATAAAAATATATAGCTTAACAATAACATTCTTAATGTTTATGTCACTTATTTGACTAATTATTTGTATCAAATTTAATAATAAAATAATATTAATCTCCTTTAAAATATTTTGAGACATAAATAGGATTTCTCATAAAAATATGTTAAAATATATAAATAGGCCTTTAAAAATTTTTATATCAAATATTTTTGCCGTTAAAATTCTTTTATTACATTGAGGTTTTTGAACTTTACAGAAATAAAATATATGTAGGTCATTCCGTCATATTTTTAAGGTCTTATTTATCCAAATAAAATTAACATAATATGGCTAAAATAGAGATTTATATGTCTTACTTTTTATAAAATTCAAAAACTTTAATCTAATAAAACTTTTTTGAGAATAAATACGTTTGACACAAAATTTTTTAAAGACCTATTTGAGTATATATACTCTTATTTTTAAATAATGTTAATATCTGTTATACATTATTACAAGTCTAACGCCAATCTAATAAAATTTTTAACTAGATGAAGACTCGCGTATTGCCCAGAGAACTAAATTAATTATATTATATAATATAAATTTAAAAGTGCTATATTATTTAGGGATTAGTTAGATAATATATAAATTAATGTTAAAATTAAAAATTAGTTTGTAAAAAATATTTATAATTTGTATATAATTCTATATAATTATTCAAAAAAAATAAGAGAAAAATATACAACAATAAAATAATGTGACGTTGGTCTTTTTTTTTAAATATTATTGATCTGTGTGTATTTTTTAGTATCTTTGTATAACAAAATTTTTTATATATTTTTTATATAATATAATTAATTCTATGAAGATATCATTTGTTGATGTGGGTGTTTTTCATAAACAAATTAGGATTAAACAGATTTTGAGAAGTGAATTATATTTGTTTGCTAATATATACTTTTCGGTAGATAGTGCTCCATAATGTAATTTTGATCTTTTTCTTTAGTGTATTTGGAGATGATTAAAAAATAATTAAGAATGAAATAAAAAGTATAATATAAAATTATAAATAAATTTTATTAATAATAATATATTAGAATGTATACTTTGTAAGCAAATATTATTGTGTCAAAACTAGATGTGTTTAAAAATGTGTTCAACAATTCATACAACCAAGAAGAGTTATTAAAAATATTTAAGTAGACCAAATAGTATATATTTTAAATATTTATAACGAAAAATTATTATTATTAATTTATTATTATAGTTTTTTAAACATTAATTTTATTTAAGCGTTATTTTTTAATTTAATTGAATAAACAATGGGTATTAAATTTAATTATTTAAGAGGATTAAAGTTTTGTGTCATTACAATGTAAAAATCTATTATCTTTTATATTGCAAAATTGTATTGTCATCTATATAAAATTATTTACATGGCATAATCTCAAAAATTAATATGACATAAATTTATTTTATAATAAATTTGAATTAGTATTTTTTTTTAATTTTTTTACCAAAGATAGGAGACTCGAACCCGCAACCTCTTAATTGAGTATGGAGAATCTATATCATTTGAGTTATTACTCATTGGCAAATTTGAATTAGTATTTATTAATATTTATATAATAAAAATAGATGGATAGTAATATGGTGTGTATAGACGTGGGAAGGATTAATTACAGTCATATATTGGATTTGAAATTGTTTATTACCAAGAATGAATTAGAAGAATGTACATGTTGGACAATGGACTTAATAATATTGGTGCACGGGTATTCCGGGGAACAGTAAATGGAGAGAACGTCCTTAGAACCAGTTAGAAGGGTAAGTTCCCTCATTCTCATTAAAAATAATTGATTAAACTGTCTAATAGTATAAAATTATCTAATTATATTATATGAATACAAAAAATTAGCATACAACTAATTAATTATTTGTATAAAATATATATAAAAATATAAATTTAATTTTAATACACTGTTAATATAAAATAATTTTAGAAATGTATTTAATAATATAACATTATATCAACAAAAATAACTAATTTTTACAATGATCACGTGGATATGTATTTTAAAAAAAATGGATATAATTGTACGACTGTATAAGACGTATTACACTGTTAGTGTATCAAAATTAAACTCCTTAAAATATTTAATATATATTAGAATATATATAAATACTATATAAATATACAATAGTTAATTTAGTGACTTATCTTTTTGAGTACATGGAAATTATATTAAACTTTTAAGAAAATTAATCTTACGTTATCACTAAATAAATGGCATCATAACCTTAATTAATTTGTTGGTGTAGAAGAGGGGGTGAATTGGAAAATCATAGTTAGCAAAATTATGAGTTAGTTGAGGAATGTGTTGAAACTTGAAACCAACTTCTTTGGAGATGAAAGAGTAACTGAAGCTCTTCTTCTTTTGCTTCACTACCCACTTGACCAAGGATCCTCAATGTTTCCTCAGCAATGACGATATTGAAGCTAATATATTTGTATATATGAATGTATTTTTCTACAATTAATAAATACTATAACATGCATTTTACAAATGCATTTCCATCTTAGTTCTATTTCTCTTTAAGAAAAAGTTTAGAGACTGTACTTTTATTAAAATCTGGCCAATACTTAACGATAAAAAAAATGAATAATCCTATATCATTAGATATCATTTTACACCATTAAATATATTGATGATGACTAATTGATAACTACACATCGCAAATTCTGCTGATCCAGAGCTTTCCTCTTAATTTAAACTTAAGTTTTAGCAAATCACAAAATAATACAAGAAAGTTTTAAGACTAAAATTAAGGGTAACATTCCTCAATGTTCTTATTATATAGAAATAAAAAATATTGTGGCAATAAATTAAGGGTAACACCCTTTAACGGTATGGTTTCAACACAAATTTAGTTTAAATTGGTCAAATTGTTTGATTAACATATATAATTTAGATTTTTCTTTTTTTTTTTTCTTAAGCATTTGGAGGTATACGCCTTACGGTAGTCTATCTGCCTATCTGGATTTTTATTTATTAGCACTTTTAATTTTAGAATCTCATATAATAAGTACCTCTAATTGTATATTTGTAAACCAAAATTGCCTAAGCTTATATACAAATATTGCTTGTTATTTACTTACTAATACATTAATACTAAGCCAAACTAAATATTTGGAAGCATTAAGATCTTGATATGCTTGCAACTTGCAAGACCCTCATTTCGTGCTTAATGGGTCGTCGTAATTTTCAATAATATTTTCCAAAATTGATTTATAGTGAATGGTGACAATCTTGTTATCCATTCCTTGATTTATAAGGCCATTAGGTGACCAAGAACACTCATCAAGAAAATGATAGAAGAATCAACGGACATTTATATATGTATACATTTCATCCTCTTGAACTCTATTTTAGTCATACTTTTATGACGATATATTTGGCAGAATTTGATTTGTCCGACTTACACGTTCATTCTATGTTCTACCAACGACTTGAGAATTCCATTGTGGAAAGACCAAAGTTCTATGTTCCACTTTGATTATCGTCGCTTTCAAGTTGTAGAAAATGACACTAATTAGTAGCCTTGTTCCACTTTCCCTGAGGCTTTAAGTTGTGGAATAATAATTGAAGAATACATATCTTGATCATTAATTCATCAAACACTTGTAACTCCAATGGCTATATCATGCACTTGCATTATTATTTTGACGTTAGTGCCACTTGTCTTTGTTGGCATCACCACCGATGCTGGAACTCACAAATTGTCAGCCTTAGATGAAGAAGCCAATGCTATGCTTTCAATTAGTAAAGAGTTGTGGAGTAACCAACATAATAATGTCTCAAACCGTTGCAACTGGCCCGGAGTCAACTGCAACAAAGCTGGAAGTATAACATTGCTTTCACCTCCAACTCCAAGTAATTTCACCTTCGAGTTCAGGACACAACTCTGCTTTTTGAAACTAAACTTTTCAGTGTTTCAAAATCTAGTCCATCTAGATCTC
Source organism: Arachis hypogaea (assembly GCF_003086295.3). Lineage (NCBI taxonomy): Eukaryota > Viridiplantae > Streptophyta > Magnoliopsida > Fabales > Fabaceae > Arachis > Arachis hypogaea. The sequence goes on along the minus strand of NC_092037.1, from coordinate 95,356,288 downwards.
AGTGAAATGGGGTTATGTGAGTTCCCTAAACTAAGTGGTCTCAAGAAGCTACAACATCTCAACCTATCATACAACACTTTTGAAGGTGAGCTTCCTTTTACATTATTGGAAAATCTAACTCAACTTGTGGTGTTGGACATTTCTAACAATTATATTAATGGTACAATTCCACAAGAACTAAGCAAGCTGGAGAGACTTGTCATGTTGGACTTGAGTGCCAACAGCTTCGATGGAAGCATTCCATTGATCTTGGGTCAAATGAGCAGTCTCACACACATGAAACTTTCCAACAATCTACTAGTTGGTGAGGTTCCTTTCACATTGCCAAATCTAATTCAACTTCTTGTGTTGGACCTTTCCCAAAACAAACTTAGTGGCTTCATTCCTCATGAAATAGGGAAATTAACAAATTTATTAACCTTTGACCTGAGTTCAAATTTCCTGTCTGCTCCAATTCCTGAGCAAATTGGATACTTGAAACGTTTGACAAGTCTCCACCTTCATTCAAATTTGCTTAGTGGTTTCATTCCTCATGAAATAGGGAAATTAACAAATTTAGTAACCTTAAACCTGAGTTCAAATTCCCTGTCTGGTCCAATTCCTGAACAAATCGGGTACTTGACCCATTTGGAAGTGCTCACCATCAGATCCAACAGGATAGATGGTTGTATCCCCAAAGAAATAGAGCATTTGTTGCATCTAAAAGTTTTAGATCTGTCTAGTAATGCAATTTCTGGTGTTATCCTATCTTCTCTCTTTATTCACTCTAGTTATATTGACCTAAGCAATAACAGATTAAGTGGAAGCATTCCTTCTCAAATTGGAAACGTTTCATATTTAGACCTTCGTTACAATAACCTTAGTATCAAAAATACAAAGGAACTTGAGTCTCTTATTCCATTCTGTTATCTATGTTGCAATCGCTTTCTTGATAATGATGAATATTATGACTGGGATGATCAATTAGACGACCATCATAATAAGCATTTTGGTCGATCATTGATTTTGGTCATAATCGTGGTCTGCATTACCATTTCATTGGGTTCTGTTGGGATTGGAATATGTATTTTCCGTGCCAGGCATCATGGCAAGCTTGAAAATAAGGCCACAAAAAATGGAGACTTGTTCTCAATTTGGAACTATGATGGCCAAATTGCATTTGAGGACATCATTGAAGCAACAGAGAACTTTGATATCAGATATTGCATTGGAACCGGTGCTTATGGTAGCGTCTACGAAGCGCGACTTCCAAGTGGCAAAACTGTTGCATTGAAGAAGCTTCACAAAACAGAATCAGAAAATCCATCCTATTACAAGAGCTTCTGCAATGAAGTTGAGGTCTTGACAGAGATTCGCCACCGCAACATCATTAGGCTTTATGGTTATTGTTTGCATAACAGATGCATGGTTTTGGTGTATGAATACTTGGAAAGAGGAAGCTTGTTCTGTATCTTGGCGGATGAGATGGAAGCACAAGAGTTGAAGTGGAGCAAGAGGGTGAATATCATCAAAGGGACAGCTTATGCTCTTGCTCACATGCATCATCACTGTCCTTCTCCTATTGTTCATCGAGATGTCAGCAGCAACAATGTTCTGCTAAATTCAGAGTTAGAAGCTTGTGTCTCAGATTTCGGCACAGCGAGACTTCTTGATCCTGATTCATCTAACCAAACTCTTTTAGTTGGCACTTATGGATACATTGCTCCAGGTAATTTCTAATTCTAATTATCCAAATAAATCACTGTCCTCATCATCATTTATATAACTCTCTATGGCTGTTTTTGATGTAGAATTGGCATACACCATGAGTGTGACTACAAAATGTGATGTTTATAGTTTCGGAGTGGTGGCATTAGAAACAATGATGGGTCATCACCCAGGAGAATTCATGTCCATTATGTCAAAGCCATCTACTCAACAATTATTGGTAAAAGATGTGTTGGATCCGCGGATTCCACTTCCGAAATCTCGGAAAGATATGCAAGATGTTGTGCATGTTGTAAAGCTAGCATTAGCATGCCTCTCCTCTGACCCAAAATCCAGACCATCAATGCAGGATGTGGCTAATGAGTTTTCAGTTTCCAAGGCTTCAATGAATTCTTCTTTTTTTGATGTCTCAATCTACCAATTGATGCATTAGCATGTCATATGATTGTATTTTAGTAGCATGTATACGCAGCATTGCAAGTTGCATGTTTTAGTGAGTCACAAAATAATGCAACACTTGAACTTTTGGGCATATAACTAAATATGACATCCCTCAATGTTTAATCTATGGGTTGAGCAGTATCGTTTCAATTTAGTTTATATTGGTCAAATTGTTTGATTTATATTATGAAAAAGTATAGGTAACTAACAAAATTTTTGAACAATGTGTAAACAATGTGAATTAATAGGATTAAAAGAGTAAATTTAATTGTAGCATTAAATTAGAGTGTAGTGTATTTTCATTTGATTGGTGGTTATTCATGTTGTTCAAAATTTTTATTGTTCCCTTAGCACTCCCCTGTTATTATTTCAAAAGCTAAGCAAATTTTTCTGTCAAAAAAAAAAAAAAAAGCTAAGCAAATTTCTTTTGTTTTTTATTACTATCATGAGGTATTTTGCAATCCTATGGAAATTTTCTTGACTAACTAACTAGTTTTTTGACCCGTTGACCCAACCTAAAAGAGCCGAAAGAGTTCAACAATTGAGAGAGCCGCAACATTCCCCCCAACGTATAACTTAATTGAATTTCCTTAGTTTTACAATACAAGAATATTTTCTATTATGAAAAGCATTATTTAAAGTCATATTAACACTTTTTAGTTCTATAGTATTATATAATATTTAATTACCTCTAATTACATTCGTACACCAAAACTATCTTCGCTCTTGTACAAATATTCCTTCTTATTTATTTTATAATATAATATAAAAATACTAAGTCAAACTAAATATTTGGAGCATTAAAACGTCGTTTAAAAAAATATAATAGAGAACATCATTATTTAGATGCAACTTACATACTACATAGCTTATTAGCTTCACTAGACGTACACTGAGGTTAAGATCTTGAACTCCTTCCTTGGGAGACCACATTTCGTGCTTAATGGGTTGTCAATCGTCATAGTTTTCAACAATATTTTCCAAAATGATAATAGTTAACCATTCATTATAAGCCTTATTAGGTGACCAAGAACTCTTCAAGAAAATGATGGAAGGATAATAGTTAACCATTCATTATAAGCCTTATGTTTTTCAATATATTCTTAGCCTTCTAACTTTTTAATATTATGGCACGTTAATTTAAATAATTAATGGACATAATTTATTTATTATTTATTTAATTAAATTACTTTTGAATTATTTTTTTCAACTTTTCATGTGTTTCATTATTATAACTTAAGATTTTTTTTATTTTCCTTCTCACTTTTATAATATTTATTTTTCTTCGAGTTATTCTATAATTTTTATATTCTCTTATTCTTTATTTTTATATAAAATAATGTTATATATATGCCTTCAATGCTAATATTATTTCTCTTTAATATGCATAAACATAATTCATTTTCTTCTTTTATATTCACTCATATTCTTATGTTTATTATATAAAATATAACTTAAATTTTTTTTTTTCATTTTCCTTCTCACTCTTATAACATTTATTTTTCTTTAGATTACTATATATTTTTCATATTCTCTTACTTTTTATTTTTATATAAGATTCTATATGGTTTCAATGTTAATGTTATTTCTTTTTAATAGATATAAATTGAGTAATAAACATAATTCATCAACTTCTTTCATACTCACTCTTTCTTATGTTTACTATATAAATCAATAATTTACTTCAATTATCTTTTTGGTTGATGACCACAACTCTTTTTTTTTTTAATTTGCTAAATATGTGTATTAGATGATAAATTTCTAAAACACTAGACTTTTATAATTTCTTTTTAGTTTTTTCATTTTTAGTTTAATTGTATTCATTTGATAAATTACTAAAACACTAGATTTTTACAATTTCTTTTTAGTTTTTTTATTTTTGGTTTAATTGTGTTCATTAATTATATCATTCCTTTTTTCTTTTTAACAATTTATATTTTTTAATATTATTTAGTTGTAATATTGTTAAAAGTACGTGGTATTATTGCAAGTCATAAAAAATAAAATTAGAACATTTAATATTAATTTCGACTAATCATGTCATTTATAATTTCATTTTAGTTTTTTATTTTTGGTCTAATTGTATTCATTAATTATATCATCTATATATCGCTTTTTTTTTCTTTTCAACAATTTATATTTTTTAATATCATTTAATTATAATATTTATGAAAATACATCGTATTATCGTGAATCATGAAAAATAAAATTAAAAAATTGAATGTTAATTTTAACCATTAAAACATTATATTTAAACTTGCATTTTATCTAATAATTTTATATTTGTACCATAGTATTTAAATATAATCTAAAAAAATAAAATAAAACTGATTGTTTCAAAAAACAAAAATAATAATAATAATATAAAGTTAAATAAATAAATAAATAAATTTAAGTTGAATATTTTTGTAATTTTATTTAAAGTCCAATTTATATATACATTTTTTAATTTTATAATAATTAAATTTTAAATTAATTTATATATTTTATAAAATGTATATCCATTTTATTCCCGGGAAATGCCTGAGTCTAAAGCTAGTATTAATTATTAGTCATTCTCTTAAGTGGTTGCGAAGGAACCTAGCAACTTCTCTAACCATATTTTCTATATATGTCACATTCTCACCGTTTCTTTCAATCAATTAATACAAGTTTAACGACAAATAATGAAATGATACACACACATGTCATCTTTTCTTATCTTTTAGACATATTCGGGACGAAAACAATTCCAGAAATCCACTTACAGCATGGCACTTACAAAAATATACTCCAAATCTTGCAAATTCAGCAATAGACACTTTTATTCATAAAAAACAATATTCGAGTGTACTTTAATATTTACAATCTTTTACATGTACTTCTGTCCACTCCAAACTTTTCATATATACTTTTGTTCATTTACTCCTTATTATATATATGTGCAACAACAATTGAGAGAATAGTATACAACACAATTCAGTGAAATTTAGATACACACATGACAAATTCAGGTTGCAATTTACTTGCATTAATGAAGCTTATCTTTGTTGACACTTTGTTTGCCTTAGTCCTCCTAACCGTTATGAGTGCCAACACCATGATGGTAGCATCAAATTCCTCGTCCTTGAACGAGGAACAAAAGGCCTTGCTCCATAGCGGGTGGACGGAAGGTCGCGACATCTCAAAACATTGTAACTGGACTGGTATTGTGTGCAATGACGCTGGAAGTGTCATAGAGATTTCAACAAGGCGTTATTTTTTTATCCCTCCATCTGAATTGAGGAACTTCAATTTTACTGCATTCCCCAATTTGATCCGTCTAGAACTTACTGGTTTGGAACTCAAGGGAACCATTCCCAGTGAAATAAGCACTCTTACAAAGCTTATGTATCTTGATCTCTCTTCTAATTATCTTGAAGGTGAGTTGCCTACTTCAATTTCAAATCTCACTCAACTTAAGTTAGTTAATGTTGCTAGCAATTTTCTTAGAGGTGTTATTCCTTCCACTTTTGGCCAGTTGAAGTGTTTGGCTCAACTTTCTCTTCACTCAAACAATCTTGAAGGCCCCATTCCCGAAAGGCTAGGGTACTTAAAGCATTTAGAGCAGTTAACTCTGTCAAATAACTCACTGAATGGTTCAATCCCTTCTACCTTTGGACAACTAGAGGATTTGGAATCTTTGTCCCTTGATTCAAACCATATTGAAGGTTCCATCCCTGTAGAATTTGAGAACCTGTTCCATTTGAAAGCTTTAGACCTTTCCCATAACAATATTTCTGGTGTTATACCATCTGGGATTGGACAACTCTCTAGGCTTTCAACTTTAGATATTTCCAACAATAGCCTTAAGGGACCAATTCCATTTGGTATTCTATATCATTGCAGTTATGTGCAGCTAAGTAACAACTTTTTAAGTGGACATATTCCTTCTCAAATTGGCAATCTTTCTTACCTGGACCTCAGTAATAATAGCCTCTCAGGAAGCATACCAGAGGGACTCCATTCCGTTCCATATCTCAATATATCTTACAATTCCTTTGTTCCAGATACACACTTCTGTGGTTTTCCAAGTGAAGCACTGATTGGTAATAAGCAGTCACCCTCTTGCTCTTCTCCATATAGTACCATAGCACTAGTTTCCCTTGCTGCCTTGAATTGCTTCTTCATTACAACAGTGTTCATATGGCTTGGAATCGGTGTCTTCTGTCCCCTCCAAAGAGAGTACGGATTTGAGGAAAGAAGCAAGAATGGGGATATCTTCTCAATTTGGAACTATGATGGTAAAATTGCATTTAAAGACATAATCAAAGCCACAGAAGACTTTGATATAAGGTATTGCATTGGAACAGGTGCTTATGGAAGTGTCTACAAAGCACAGGTTCCTAGTGGCAGAAATGTTGCACTAAAGAAACTTCACAATGCAGAGTCTGAAAATCCATCATTTTACAAGAGTTTTAGCAATGAGGTCAAGGTCTTGACAGAAATTCGTCACCGTAACATCATTAGGCTTCATGGTTTTTGTTTGCACAACAGCTGTATGTTTTTGGTGTATGAGTATATGGAAAAGGGAAGCTTGTTCTATAACCTAGCCATTGATGAAGAAGCTCAAGAGTTGAATTGGAGTAAGAGAGTAAACATTATCAAAGGACTGCATTTGCTCTCACTCATATGCACCATCATTGCACTCCACCCATTGTCCATCGAGATGTAACTAGTACCAATGTTTTGTTGACTTCAAATTTAGAGGCTTGTCTATCAGATTTTGGTACAGCTAAACTACTTTCTTCTGATTCATCTAATCAAACTCTGTTAGCTGGCACTCCCGGATACGTTGCCCCAGGTAAAACTGTAGTTTTGTTCTCTTATTTCTTTATTATTGAAATGTCATTAGTAACCTATTTAATGTTTGGATATATTGTAGAACTGGCTTATAGCATCAACGTGACAACAAAATGTGATGTTTATAGCTTTGGAGTGGTGACTTTGGAAACAATAATGGGAGAACATCCTAAGGAGCTACTTTCCAATATGTCAAAACCATCTCCTCCAAAGATCATGATCAAAGATGTATTGGATTCACGTATCCCATTGCCCTTTCTTCGAAAAGACATGCGGGATATTGTACTTGTTCTAACATTAGCATTGGCATGCTTGCATCCCAACCCAAAATCAAGACCTTCAATGCAGGACATAGCTAATGAGCTTTTGTTTTCAAAGTCGCCATTGCTTTGGCATTTTGATGGTATTTCAATTCACCAACTTGTGAATCAAGAAATATACGCAATAGGTAAAAATTAGGAGGTTTTTTTAATCATATTTTCTTATGTGATTGCCCTAATTTTATGTATGAAAGCCATCTTCTGTTTTGTTTCAACTGGGTATGCCTTCCAGTTCAAATTTTCTTATGTATTTTTCGCCTTGTATTATGATTTTTATCACTTATAGCATTCCCTTTCAAATTATGCAGTTTGCTCACTCAAATAACTAAATCTTAATGGTAACCAATATCATGTAGGGCTTTCAAATAGAAAGTTTATGGATAATCAACCTACCTGAAATCATACATTAGACATTTTTTTTTTGTCTAATATATAGAACATGCAAAAAACTTGAAACTTTGGAAAAACTTTATTAACAATTCATAGGATGAGTTAGAATTAACCATTTTGTTTTAAATTTAACAAGTGTATAAAACACCTATGCTGAAGAAACAATGACAGTTTCTCAAGCCAGACTAATTGAATTTCTAATAAGAAAGTCCAAATAACGGTGGTGAAGACTGAAAAAACTGCCATTGTTTACACAACCAATCAGGCAAGCAGTAATCCACACCCTGTAATCCTAAACCAGTAATAATCAACTACGACAAATTATTTTGGAGAGGAATAGATTGTCTACCGGGCCACGATTCTATCTTTTGGAAATACTTGGGGGGTACAACTCCATCAAAACCTTCTGTCAAGATAACCTTGTTGTCAGAAATGAAAAGCTTCATACCTTCTGCAATAAGATTGCAAAAGGAATATATCTTTAGTTACTATCATCAACAAACAACTAAGAAGTTCAGCATTTCAAGAATTGTGATTGGAATGTTATCATACCCTCCAATGCTTTTCTAACATCTAAAAAGATCAGAGCATTTACATCTCGCCTCATACCTGGGAATCAAAATAGAAAACTATGTAAGAATTCAAGGACAAAAACTAAGTAATCAAACTTAACTATAAATGGTTGCATGCAAGGGAATAACTAAAACTAAAGGGATGCTAGCTGTAGTTATTCAATAGAAAAGATATCCTCAAGAAATTGAGTAAAATATTCCAAGCAAGTACTTTAATATCCATAAAAATATCTCATGTTACCCCAATTGCTAAGAAGAGATTTCCAATCAATTGCCACCACCACCCCCAACAAATGATCAAGGGTAAACAAATGCTTAAAAATGCAAACCATTATTAGTTATGGTACTTATGAGGGCAATATTGAATGGCTTAATAGCATAATTGATTTACTAATAAAGAAGTGAAGTTTACAGGCATTTTGTTCCAAGTAACCAGTTTATTCAGACTTTGGATCATTGACTAATTATTATTTGAATTACTTTCATGCTAACATGTTTAGTGATTATACTTATACCAGGCTCTTGTAAATAAGCACAAGTAAAGAGACATATCCAAATTCCAAAGTTAAAGTGCTTAAGTGGTTAATCACAATAGACAAGATATCCGTATTTCTTTGCTACCGTATAACATAACTGCGAGCCTTAATACTGCAGGAGGAAAATGACCAAGCCTAAACAAATAGGGAAAAAAATATCCAAATGAATTGTTGATAGCTAATCACATTACCGCTTATTATTTCTCCATCTGTTGGTAAACCACAAGAGAAATGAACATGCAATCTCTTCATGCGCTTGAGGCCAGATTCTAGAATTGAATCCAAGTTCTTTCTGTAGGTTCCGTGCACGCAAACTGCATATGGTAGCAAAATCAAGAAAAAACAAAAAATAGAAAGTGGGGATGAAGAAAAATAACCATTTGGAGAATATGACTTGCAAAGACAGCAAAGTTAACAGAAATACAGCTCCATTGATTATTCACCTGGAACTTCTTCAGCTGAAAGGATTGGTTTCAACAAGCTTTCAGTTTCAACAGTCTGCAGATCAAAAGTTAATCATGTATTTTAATTACTCCACAAATGAACAATTTAACATAAAATGACATGAGAATGTCTATGTAATATTCATAAAACAGAGTACAGATCCAATTATTTAAGGTTTGAAGATTTTCTTAAAAACTTCAAAAGCAATTTAAATGTCTCCACATTCAACTAAAACAGAATAGTTTACCGTTATTGTATGGCCTTGGTTAGCTCGTATAAGTAGCTCCCCATTCTCTTCTATAAGGCTGAAGCGCTGCTTATTATCCTTTCGAACGGCCTGAGAATAAACATGAAAGCATTTAGAATAAAAGGTCTTCAATTAATACTTAATTCATATGAAAATGAAAGACTAAATAAACACAAATAAATAGCATATAGATACAGTTTACAGAAAAAAAGTGGTTATAAATACAATAACAATTCATAAAAAAAGATAAGCCACGGATATTATGTAGCAGTAAGTAAAGAATTAAGAGTGGGATACACTTGACCAGCTACAATCAACATGTTAATCCTATCCGATTCATTCAACTATTGATTTTTACTATTGTTAGTTGCAGAAGGGATGGATCAAGAAATTCTGAAAACCATATTGTGACTGCTTTTACAATATCAAACTAGTATCACTCTGCAACAAAAGATTTAGAAAAGGAAATTCTATGCAGAGGATACAGGAATAAAATGCTAAATAGAATAACAAGTCGAAAATGTCGACAGACAGAATACAATACAATGTATTTATCTCGTATGGTAAACAACAATAAAAGTGGTACCGGAGTTTTTGTCTTGTATCTATGATGTGACTATTTTCTATTTTGCTATTTTCCCCAAGCCAAATGCTTCTCCAAAATGCAACACAATAATCCAAATGACAATAGAAATGGCAATTATAACAAATAACGAACAAGAAAACAAAAAATATATGAATAATTAAACTGACCTCCCTAACATCATCAATATTGTGGGATCTTAATGGAATATTAGCAAATGTCTTCATATTCAGCTTTAGCAGATCATTAACTTTGACATAACCATCACTTCGCATATCTAAGTTCAATTCAGATGCCATATGACGCAAAATCCTCGTCCTGCAGGTATCACCAGAGAAACATACAAAAATCACTAACTTTGACTTAGAAAGAAAATGGGTGATATATAATGTTAGTACATTGCATAAACCATACATACTAATTTCCTATGAGCAGTTGCTCTACAAAAGATAATTTACACTTTATAAAATAGTTTATTCTATTAGAAAGACAAACAAGGTACATAAATTTTTCTCCGAAACTTGTTTTGATGGACTACAATGACAAGAAATCAAGAATTATCCCACAAAAACAAAAATTGAGAGAAAATAATGAGCACAGAGCGAAGTAGTGCTTACAGGAGCCTACCAAGAGCGTCAATTTTATCCTTCCCGGAGCTGCCACCACCACCACGGCCACTGCCACGTCCTCTTGTTCTTTCCATGTCGTTCCTCATATCAAAAGAACTTCCTCTTCCACCACTGCCACTCAAAAGCCCAAAAATGGCATCAGTTAAAAGCATAAAACTTTCTGCTTCATTCCCTAGAAAAACCTACCATTATCATACAAAATTAAAAGGAAGAGGAATTAAAAAACAACAAAGAAGCAAAAATTAGGAAATTTGAGCTAAACGCAATGATTCTGAGCAAGCTTCAACAGCAAGACGCAAAAGAAACGAATTTTAATTCGATAATAGCTATAAAGAAGGATAATTGTTTGTTGGAGAGAGAGAGAGAGAAGAACCTGGAAGAGGAGTGAGCGTAGGAGGAGAAGGAAGAGGTATTCGGGTTTCTGCTTTTGTTGTTCATTGTTGGAGGAAAGTAAGAGGAGGAAGACGGAGAGAATAAGAGAGGAGACGGTGAGTTAACGGTAACGGTAACGGTAACGGAAACGAAAACGGTGAGACGTGGAAGTAAGAAGCGGCAGTGGCGCAAAACAAGGATAGTGCTGTCGCTCACCGAAGCAAACATGGATGGATATTTGATTGATGCAGCAGAAACTAAACGATGAAGAGCGATATAGAAATATGAGCTGAGCTGAGCGGAACTGAGCCGAGCCAAGCTGGCTTCTCAAAAAGAGCGGAATTGAGCGCGCTGACATTCGTTTAAGCAAAACCACTTTTGCACCAAAATTTTAAACAAAGAGAACCTGATTCCATATTTCGATTCCATTCTACTCTCAAAGACTCGAACCAAAGTGGCAAAGTCATCATATTAACTCACTACAAAAAGTTAAAAACCTCACTCTTTTAACAAAATGTTAGAAATCACATCACAGATTCACAGTTCTCTCAAGAAGCAATACCAAAGTGAAAAGTAAACGTTTAAAGAGATTACAAAAAGCATGCAAATAGTCAAATAGATCACAAAAGCAGCAAGCAAGCAATGCAATCCCAAAATTTTTCATCCATATAAGGAAAAACTTTCCTGGACGACGAGGAAGAAGCAGTGATTACAGTCGGCAATGAGCACTGCGCGGCGGAGGGAAGGAAGCAGCAGCAGGCCAGCAGCAAGAAACTCAGCCAGTGGCAAGAGAAGGAGTAAGCGGCGGCGTCAGGAAGCGATGACGATGGAGACGAAAAAGCAGCAATGGCGAGGAGGATTCACAGCAGAGTGAGCGATGAGCCAACGAGGAAGAAGAGTACCGGAGGACGGCGAGCGACGGCGTGCCAGCGGACCTCACTCAGGCGCAGCTCTGTTTCAGTCGTGTACTCACTGCACAGCGCAGTTCTTGTCAAATCATTAATTAAATGAAGTCAGCACTCAGTACGTATAACTAAACCAGGTCGGGTCATTATTTGGGTTAGGTAGATCTTTTTTCTGTTGGAGGGGTTATTGGGTTTATGGGTTAATCTGTGATCCTTTTTGTGCGAGTCCGACTAGCTATTGGGTTGGGTTAAACTGCAATTTGAAATTCTTGCATGTATTTTAAGAAAAAGCAAAAAATAATAAAAAAAAAGAAGACAGGCTGCCCCTGCGATTTTTTTTAAATAAATAAAATAAATGTTTTATTTATGGATAAAGCTAGTTTGGAGTTTTTTTACCGATTTATATTGCATTACTTATCTCGTTTATAGTGTAAACAAAATAAATGTGTATATATCTCGTTTACAGATATATATTGATCATTATCTCCCATGATCACGTTTGCATTTATAGTGTAAACGAAATATATATACACTTATTTCATTTATATTGTAAACGAGATGTAGAAGACGTTTGTACTGTAAGCGAAATAAAGTACGACAAATTTTGAACAACTATAAAAATATCTGTAACTATTTGTATTCTCCACAAACATTTCACTTCTTCTTCTCCTCCGTTTTTCTTCCAAAATTAAGCAAAAATATCTAATGATAGTGGTTATGTGATTATAAGTGTGTATCCCAATTGTCATATGAGAAACAATGATACTGGAATTATATTTGAGTGTGATAATCCTATTCTATTACGCACTCGGAGAGTAAATACTTTGTTTGAGCTAAAGAGTCTAATATTGACTCACCTTGGTGTTAACAGGACAAAAGAGATTGGAGAAATTGGGTATAGGTTACTAGCACCGATGGAAATGAAATTTTTCGGTTTCATCTATTTTGTCTCTATGGCGATGAGCATGCCTCATATTTGATATTCACGGGAGAATCATGGCAGAACAAGTCATGGAGCTTTCTACGGAGGTTGGTGATGTTGGTGGTGGTGGATTTGGCCACTCAAATTTTATTCAGAATGACCCATCTCTTGCACTACCACTGCTTCAGTGTGCTAGTCCAACATTAGACATGGACGTAGATAGTAAGGAGTCTGATAAAGAGTATGTTGCCGATAGCAATGATAGTGGTTCTTCTTCTGATGATGATGAGGAGGAGGAGGAGGAGGAGGAGGAGTTTATACCAAAGTCTCCGGTCGGTTCTTCAGTTCGGTATCTTTTGCCTGTCCTGCCAATTCTGGTCTTATTGTTGTACCCAGTCACTATCATACATTGGATCTGGATGTGATGTACAAGAAAACTCCATTTTTCAATATGGGTGGGAATGATTACAATATAGACAGTGATGTGGGGTTCCACATTGGTCACAAATTCAAAAGCAGAGAGACAGTCATGAAAGGCGTGAAGAATTACAGCATTCGTAGAAGTGTTGAGTACCGAGTTATGGAGTCGAATCGATCAAAGTATCATGTGCATTGCAGTCAATTTACAGCAGAATATCCTTGGAGTCTCCGTGTTGTCTTGTGACAGAATCTCAGATATTAGTAAAGTCAGGTTTAACTGTAGTGTATATTCTTATTTATCATTATTATTTTAGTTATAAATGTCTATTGATTATATTTTATTTCGTTAAAAAGATGCATAAATTTGGCGGTGCGCACACCTGTTTAGCCCCACCATGTTCCAATACCATCGACAGTTGGACAACAACCTCATTTGCAGTGTCATCCTACCTCTCATATAGTCCAACCCATCAGTCACTATCCTTGTTCTACAATGTGTAGTTAGACAAAGCTATCACTTCAAACCCTCATACAAAAGGGTCTTGATGGCGAAGCAAAAGGCAATTGTATAAATATACGGTGATTGGGAGAAGTCATATATTAAGGTGTCGATGTTGCTGTAAGCATTGCAGATTTGTTGTCCCAGAACAATATGTAATCTCAAGGCGGTACCGCACTATGATGGGCACTTGGTGGTACACGACTGCGGCCAATTTGATAAGGTTCTAGGCTTTTCCTCTCTGTGTGGAAGCTTTTAAGCATTGCAAGCCCTTCGTCTCTGTCGATGGCACGCATCTATATGGCGAATACGGTGGTGTGTTGCTAATTGCAGTGGCACAAGATGGAAACAGTAACATTCTTCCTGTGGCATTTGTAATTGTCGAGTCTAAGACTATGGAGTTCTGATCGTTCTTCCTTACCAACTTAAGATGACATGTAACACCACAAGAAGGACTTTTGATCATATATGATAGATCACAGGCGATCAAGGCCGTACTTAGAGCCGAGGAAAGTGGTTGAAAGCCTCCTAGAGCATACCATGCTAATTGTGTCAGGCGTATAGCCGCGAATTTCATGTCTCATTTCAAATATGCTGAGGAAAAGAGATATCTCATAAATGTTGTTTATAGTCCAAGCAAGGCTGGGTATGAGTAGTAAATAGATGCTTTGAGAGGTTTATTGCGTCAGATGGCAGACTAAGCCAGTAGATTCAATAAAAAAAAATATGGTTACAGTATTGTGATAGCGGTCACAGATTTGGGCAAATTACAACTAACCTCTTTGAGTGCATAAATGCAATTATAAAAAGTACGCGGCATTTACCGATTTCAGCCATCGTTCGATACACTTACGAAAGGCTGCAACAGTTGTTCGTAAGAAAAGGCAGGGAGGCACAAACACAAATGACAGCCGGTAGTCGATTTTCTCAATGGCTGCTAACTACGGTAGAGAAGAACAGGGAGAGAATTCCCAAAATGCGTGTTACAGACTGTAAACGAGATAAGTTGCGTGTCATAATACATGTGCAAACGTGATATGTAAAATGGTAAATGTATCTTATCTCATTTACAATATACATACATTTATTTCATTTACACTATAAACGAGATAAGTAATACAATACAAATCGATAAAAACACTCTAAATTATTTATATCTGTAAATAAAATAAATATTTTATTTATTTAAAAAAATCCATTGCCTCTGTCCACAAAATTTTTGGGTTGGGAATGGATATGTTAGGGATGGATTGAATCTAGTAGATCGGGTCTGTTTTGTGGACCTTAAACTGAGTCCAAAAAATTAGATAAACAAATTTATTAGATAACTTTTATCCATATTAACTGCTCTAATTTTATTTTTATTTTTATTTTTTATGTTTTTAAAGTTCTGTAGTCTTTTAGAAATTTTATATGTTGAAAAATTAGTTTATTTTATAATTGTATTTTAAATATAATAAAAAATATTAAAAAGATTAGAAATTAAACTAAAGTTTATTATTAAATATTTTATAATAGAAACCTGTATGAAAAAAATTAATCATCGTGTTTAAAAATATATATTTGATATTTTATAAAAAAATTTATTACACTATTATAAACAAATTTAATTGTTGATTTATTGTAGACTTTGATTATTTTACTATGACATAATAATATAGGAAAGCTTTCAAATGATCCAGTCACCTTTACTAGAATTCTGATGATTCACGCACAATAAGGTTACATGTTAAAATTTTGTCGTGTAGCATGTTGTGTAATATCCTTGATATCCCTGGAATAAACTGAAAAATAACCACAGGAGTAAGGAGCTGGAATCAGCTTAAAGAAAAAATAAGCCGAGTTGCATATGATCTGGGTCCAATTGGGCTTTGTTTGATTTTTTTTTTGTCAGGGAGGAAGTGAGTCTAAAAAGAGCAAAATTAAAGGAATCGGTGCATGTATAAAAATTTAGATGATTTTTTTTTCTTTTTTGTCATTGTTGGCATTGTTGGAATAATGATGGTATTGGTGTCTTATTGATGCATTTAGTGAAAGAAAATCAAACTCGTAATAATAATGATGCATGGAAAGATTGTGGGGGCAAGGTTAAATTATTTTAGGTAAGAAATTCAAAACGTTGTCGTTTCTAAACCCCCCAATGCCCAAGGTTATGGTGAGCAGCCACCCGTGGAGTCTTGGAAACTGGCCTAACCCTTCATCGTCTTGCTTTTCTGTGGGTGTCTTTCTGGACACTGTGTCTTTGAAGATGTGTCACCTCTAGCACGACGGTTGTGGTGTCGCATGCAATCCGTGCCGTCGCCGTCAGATAGTTGACTGCTCACGCCGGGACGAGCCGTTTGTCTCTAAAGGTAGGCACTCACCAGTGTCGCGTGAACGTCGTCGCGCTAGGTCGTCCCCGTCCGAAGGTCAGTCGCTGCCTTCCTGCGGTCTTTTTCCCGGCAGCAGCTGAAGACGAAACAACTCCCGGTCCTTGGGGTGGTGGGCGTTGATATGTTATTGCCTCTACTGTCAGTTGAGTAGGTCATCAACTTTCACCGTCAGTAGGGTCCTGGAAGAACAAGTTGTCGTTTCCACCTTTCGAGTCTAGAGGATTGGCTTCGCAGGGTTGCTTTCTGATTCAAGAATGGGGTTGGAAGAACAAGTGAGTGAATAAGGCGGTGAGGGTACTTGGCTCTGGTTAGGGTTTCTTTGCACCACAACATTATTAATGAAAGAACCATCACTACTTAAATCTCATATAGCTCAATCAATCTCGATACTTGTAAAAAAAATCAAAGGCCCATGCCTTTTAGTCCAGAAAAACCCAACTCACTCCAACGGCTCCACTTGTGAGCTGAGTTCACAGTTGCGGCTCTATAAATTGACAACATACGACATCTGCCCTCAATGTTAATACTCCTGTTACTTTTTAGGTCACGCTTTGAACGGGTTTAGAGAAGAGCTTACACCATCCTTCTATGATTCTAGTCCATAATAATTCCAAAAAATTTACACCGTCAACATTTTTAACTATATATCTCAATGGTACTGCAGCATGGCATAGCAAAATGTCCGTAAAGATGACTGAATCATTTAAAAACTTTCTAATAATATAATCAAATAAGTGTTACATTTTTTAAATGGTCATTATTATTTAAATATTTAAATTAATGTCAGACACATAAAAAATAATATTTTTTTAATATTTTCAAATAAATGCTAATAAACATCTGATCTTTTTGTTTAAAATTATTTTTTTTGATACAGATCAATTTTTTTAAAATTGAAAAGTTGATAAAATAATAAAATAATATTTCAATTATTCTTAAATCAAGATAATAAATTAAAAATAATAAAAATTATAAATTTAAAAAAATTAAAATATTATTTTACTATACTACCAATTTTTTAATCTCAGAGATTCTTTTCATTTTTTTTCACAATTTAACTAGGAGAAATCAGATGAGTTTTTTACTTTTTATTTTATCTTATATGTCAGGAAAACACTTACATACATATACTCATTGTTTAAGGGAAAAAAAAGGAACAAAGAAAAGAAAATAATAATAAAAAGAACTCACATGGTGATTTTTTTCTCTTTCAATATCAATATCTCTGTAACTTACAAAATATACTCGTGGGGAATTACCTAAACGCCCCCCTGAATTATTAGTAGAGTTATAAGGAAATAGTGGTAAAAAGATTTCATGAAATAAACTCTCTGCATGCAGAAAATTCAAATACATACAGGTCCCATTTGCACTGCACACGTTGAATTTGTGGACCTCTTGCTACCACAAAAATTTTCATGTCCACACCACCTTTACCAATTCCACAATGCAGCACAAAACTCAACCTTCAAAGTCTTTCTTCTTTCAATAATATCTCTCCTGATCAGTACTCAAACCTCAAAATTTCTTGCATCAACCTATAAACATTAGTTAATGATTTTTCTATCATCTTTAGTTTTATGGCACATGTTTCACCATCAACATCATCATCTTCATTCTTCTACAGCTATACTTATGATGTTTTCCTAAGTTTCAGAGGTAAAGATACAAGAAAAGGCTTCACCGGAAGCCTCTACAATGCATTGCGTCAAAGGGGAATCCACACCTTCATTGATGATGAGGGCCTCAGAGTAGGGGAAGAGATAACCCCATCACTTCTAAATGTGATTGATGACTCTAGGATTGCCATTGTTGTGTTCTCAAAGGATTATGCTTCCTCAAGTTTTTGTCTCAAAGAACTTGTGAAGATCCTTGAGTGTGCGGATTCAAAGGGTCGCCTAGTTTTGCCTGTTTTCTATGATGTGGATCCTTCTGATGTGAGATATCAAAATGGCAGCTATGGAGTAGCGTTGGCTAAGCATGAAAAGAGGCACAATGTGGAAGAATGGAGAAAAGCTTTGAGTAAAGCTGCAAACTTGTCTGGTTGGCATTTCAAACAAGGGTACTGTCCCCACACTACCACTCTTTTAAAGTTGTTTGTTTTCATAATTCTTACCTTCTTAGAGGAAAACTTTATATACTCTTTAATCAAGACATTTTTCTAGCAATATCAAGTTGATCTAGCAATGTAAGGTTCCATTAGATCCTTTTCTTGTGATCTGGAGAGCAAGTTTTAAGATTGTAATAAATTAAAATAGTTGTGTTGGGAGGGTCATCCATGAACCTTGGACCGAATTTGTTGATCTGGTAATAAGATTCGGCAAGAAACCAAAACTATGAACTAGGCAATACTCTTTGGTCTTGATGCATTCATTAATTTCACAACAATAGACTATCTTGATTAGCCCAATATTAGATACTTAGCCCCATCAGTCTATTGATTAGTTCTATAAACAAGATATTTGAATGCCCTCAACTGTATCATGTTAGTAAAAGTAATCAATAAACATTTTGATATGTTTTGGGAGTTAATTGAAGTTGTAAGTTATTATATCAAAAATCTAGTATTGATTCTTTTGGACCCTTCTTTTGTTGCTTACTATTTTGCAGGCCTGACTCTGAATATGAATATGTGTTTATCAACAAGATTGTTGAAGAAGTCTCCAATAATCTCAAACGAGTTCCTCTACACATTGCGGATTACCCTGTTGGGCTGCAACCTCGGGTTCAAGAAGTGACTAAACTTCTACGCATTGGGGTTGATGATGACAAGGTCAAGATGGTTGGCATTCATGGGATTGGTGGAATAGGCAAAACAACAATTGCTTGTGCTTTATATAACTCCATTGCTGATCGGTTTGAAGCTTCGTGCTTCCTGTCTAATGTTAGAGAAAAAGCAAGCAAGAATGGTTTGGTATCACTGCAAGAGTCACTACTTCTTGAATTGGTTGGGGAGGATGTTAAGTTGGGAGGTGTGAATCATGGAATTCCAATTATAAAAAGGAGGCTCAACCAAAAGAAAGTGTTGCTGGTTCTTGATGATGTTGACAACTTGCAGCAGTTACGAGCTATAGCCGGAGGGACTGATTGGTTTGGTTCTGGTAGCAGAGTCATCATAACAACAAGGGATAAACATTTGCTACGTTCACATATAGATGTGAAAGTAAAATCATATGGGGTCAAGGAGTTAAATAAAGAAGAAGCTCTTGAACTGTTAAGTTGGAATGCTTTTAAAGGAAACAAAGTTGATCCAAGTTATGCAGACCTTTTGAATCGTGCTATACGCTATGCAAATGGGCTTCCATTGGCATTGACAATAATCGGTTCAAACTTGTTAGGGAAAAGCCTAGATGAATGGGAATCGGCATTGCAAAATTATGAACAAAGGCCAAACAGAAGTATTCAGGAAATGCTTACTGTCAGCTATGAAGGTTTGGAGGATATCCAGAAGGAAATTTTCCTTGACATTGCTTGTTTCTTTGTTGGTGAGAAGTTGGAATATGTGAGCAACATGTTGCTGCACGGCCGCGGCTTCAACCCCGAGTATGGTATAGGAGTTTTGATTCAGAAATCTCTCTTAATGGACAAATATGGTCATGCAGCAATGCATGACTTGGTAACAGAAATGGGGAGAGAAATTGTGAGGAAAGAATCAGAGGTAGAACCTGGCAACCGCAGTAGGCTATGGTTCTATGAAGATATTATTCATGTTTTAGAAGAAGACATGGTATGTAATATGCATGAACATGTTCTTTCACATTTTTCTTTTGCTCTACTTCTTCAATGTTTGAATCTTAAAAGAAACTCTTAACAACACGTTATACATACTCTAACACACTATGTTCACTTGTGTTTTGCAGGGATCTGAGAAAACAGAAATCATGATCATAGATTTGCCTGAAGATGAAGAAGTGTATTGGACAGGAGAAGAATTTAAGAAGATGAAAAACCTCAAAATACTTAAAGTCACAAATGCAAAGTTCTCCACAGGTCCCAAGCATCTCCCAAATACCTTAAGAGTGCTCGATTGGGAAGGATATCCATCACCATGCTTACCACCGGATTTTCGTCCACGGAAACTCAGCATGATGAACTTGCCTAACAGTTCCCTCAAGTTGGATAATCCCCTGAAGGTTTTCAAGCATAATTATCCCATTCTTCCTTAATATATTTGGTATCAAAGCACCAATGAAGCTAGCTTTAATTTGTTCATACCAACTGCTTTTGCTGTGTTCTTGCAGAACTTTAGGAGTTTGAGTCACATGAATTTTGAAGGTTGTGAAACATTAGTACAACTACCTGACATATCTGGAGTCCCAAATTTGACAGAACTTTGCCTTGATGATTGCACAAATTTGGTTGAAGTCCATGATTCAATTGGATTTCTTCATAAACTCAGGAAGTTGAGTGTTAAAGGATGCACTAGCCTCAGCACATTTCCTCATAGCATCAACTTGACATCTCTTGAAACACTCTCTTTGTGGGGATGCTCAAATCTTAGAAACTTTCCAGAAATTTTAGGAAAGATGGAGTTTCTAGAAGGTGTTGATTTGGGATCAAGTGCGATTGAAGCGCTTCCTCATTCAATTCAAAATCTAGTAGGCCTTAGACGGCTCGACTTGATCAGTTGCAACTGGCTTAGTCAATTGCCAAGTAGCATTTTCTTGTTGCCGAAACTCGAGTCATTGGAAGCTGAATATTGTAAAGGGTGTCAAATATTAATCAATTATGAAGGACAAGAAAATATGGGCAGCATAGTCTCTTCAAAAGTGAAGGATCTTCACTTTAGATCTTGCAATGTATCCGATGAACTTCTTCCTATTTATTTCACTTGCTTTCCCAACATAGAAATGTTACATTTGGGCGCAAATAACTTCACAACCCTTCCTTCCTGCATCAAAGACTGTCGCTTTTTAACGAGCGTCTGCTTGGACAATTGCAAGCAACTTCAACACATCACAGCACTTCCACCAAACATCAAAACTTTATCAGCAAGGAACTGCATATCCTTGACTTCACACTCTACAAGCATGTTATTGAGTCAGGTGCTACTCTTTCTAAGAATTGCTTAACTTTCATGTAAGCATAACTTGTGAAGTACATCATTAACTATGGTTTTTATTTTGCTAAAAATTATTGTCTCATACCTTAATCATGTTTCTAATGTTAGGACCAATGTAGAATAGTACAGAGCAATACTTTCTTACTACATAAAAGCACAAACAAAATCATCACCAAAAACAATTGAAAAACCTGCATGAACTCGTGTGTGTCATTATTAATATATGTTGACTTCCAATATCTAAATTTTGTGTTTCCAATCATTCACAATTTATAGGAAATACATGAAGTTGGGGGGACACACTTTATGTTTCCAGGAACAAATATTCCAGATTGGTTTGACCAACACAAGGAGGGAGCCTCACTGTCTTTCTGGTTTCGAAAGAAATTCCCAGAAATCGCGCTTTGTTTTGTTTTCGGAGGCTTGGACAAGGAACCTAGGAAATTTGAGGTCAAGCTCCATGTGTTCATCAATGGCAAGCCATCATTCTATTCCAATGAAGGCAACAGCTTCAAAATGCTGACGGATCACGTGTTCCTATTCGATCTGCAGAAGGAAGTGGAGCTTCCTTCTTACCAACTTGACCAAGTAGTTCTTGAAAATGAATGGAATCATGTTGAGATTCATTGTTTGCATAGTCCAACAGTATTAGAATCATCCCTTGATATGGCCATTGTGAAATGGAGTGGTGTTCATGTGTACAAGCAGGGAAATAACATGGATGATATTTCATTTTGTAATCCTCAACACAGAACATATGATTTGGTAGCTCGTTATCCGTGGATCAAGGAACCAGTTTGCACTCTCAAATGAGACCTCAGATTCCAATGCAATGGTGATGAGAACCATTGGCATGACTAGTGAAAATGCTAAGAGTCTTGAGGGAGAGGATGGAAGTGGAAGTTGAACTAATGCTCAATGCTTTTTCTTTTCAAGGTTCTTATCCAATTTATGTGACCGAATCAAAGGTATTTTTCTTTCGAATGAATAATACATGATAGAATTAACTCAATTAAGAGCATAAAAATCAGACCTTGTGACTTAAATTACAGGAACCACTCCTTAAACAGGAGGGGATCCTTCAAAAATTTGGCGTATGCCACTTTAAGCAATGTTCACACGGTATTCTTTAGTAAAAGGCGAAAGAATAGTTCGCACTGTGAACATTGTATGGCTGCGTGATTTTGATTTTAACCCATACCAGTTTATATAACATCTGTCACATCGGAACCATAGGCAGTTTCTCCGATGTCAGACATTTTTCATAGGCAAACACATTCATCATTCATGTCAAAGGTTCTTGAAATTAGTTTCTTATGACATACAATATCCTCTCTTACCATCATGAATCACATATAACAAATTTCAAGATCGCTCACCCACGAAAACCACCTCTAATTGATTAAAAAACAAAAAAATTCTTTGACATCGCAGCCATGAGACATTCATTTGCTATACTGACAAACTGTCCTCCTTAATGTATTGTTCATACTAGATGTTAGTTAACACTGAATAATCTAAGTATTAATCTAACTCTTCTATTTCTCTGGAAAATGGAAGTTATGTGATAAGCAAAGCAAAGATTTCTGGAAATCAAGTCAAATTGTTCTTTGATTAACAATTCTAGTTAAACCCAAAAAAGGGTGAATTCAAAAAAGCACGTATATTTAAAATTTCAAGCGTAACAAAACTGGCTTTACCATAGGATTTTTATTTTAAATGAATTAAAAAATAAAAAAATTATTTACTATGCAACCAAGAATTTTTTATTTAAATAAACTAAAAAATATTTTATCTACTAAAATAAATAATTTTAAAAATAATTATAAAAAAACGTACCATGTCCTATCTCGTTTAAAGTGTAAACAATATAAGTTTACACGTATCTTATTTACACCGTAAATGAGATAAGGCAAAGCAAATGACACGTGTATATCTCTTTTACAGTGTAAACGATATACCGTAAAACAAATTTTTAACCGTTATAAAAGGATGTGCAACCCTTGGTATTCTCCACATACATTTCATATCTTCTTCTCCTCCGTTTTTCTTCCAAAAAATAGGCAAAAATGTTCAATAGTAGCAGATACGTGATTGTCTGTGTATTCCAATTGTCGTATGAGAAACAATGATAATGGGGTGATATTTGAGTGTGATAATCTGTTACCGTTGCGCACTCAGCAAGTAAGTTTCTTGTTCGAGTTAAAGTGCCTGATATTGAGTAATTTTGGTGGTTTAGGAAGAAATAAGATCAGAAGGATGGGGTATAGGTTGCTAGCAGGGACAAATCTATACACATTATAGTGAACTACAATTTGAAATATTTTTTAGTAGTATATGATAATAACATTTATTTGTCTCCATTAAATTATTGAATTTGACACCACAATAATTTTTTGCTCAACTTTTAGTAATAGTCAATTTAAGAATTCCATATTAGATGTTTATTAGAATGATTAATTCTCAATTTAAATAAGATTCGTGTTCTTTCTTAGAAATAAACTCAAAAGATATTATTTATCTTTTTTTAAAATTAGTTTTAGTTTTTTCTGTAGTAACTACATTAATTGAAAGAATTTTTTCAATTATAAATATCACTGAGAATTGGCTTTTGATTGTATGAGAAGTGAATTTCTAAATAATTGTTTAGTGATATATAGAAAGTGAAACATTTTGATTGTATTGTTAAAAAAAATTACTCAATTTTTTTTTTTAAATATGAAACCTAAAAAATAGAATTCTAAATTATATATTATTATTTAAATTATTATTTTAGTGTTTTAATTTATAAATTATATATTTTGAAGACTAATCATATTTTATAATAACAAAATATAATTATAACAATAATTATGCTATATGTACATAAAAAGTAACTATCCGTATAGAATATATATTGAAATACGAAATATATATTAAAAATAAATTAAACAATAAATATATTTATACACAATAAATAGTGATTAATGAATAATTTGATAGTTGATTTATATACACATAATATTTTTATTATAAAAATTATTAGAGTTCATCTATCTTATGTCTTAAAAGCTCATATTAAAATTACAAATTGAGAATATTTTTATTAAAAATATAAAAAAATTTAAGTTTTCAATATATTTATTTTGCAGTTATTAAATGAAAAAACTTTTTCGCTAATGATAAGCTTGTCATGTGCCCTAGCTAATCCCAAATTATTATTATATTATATATATTTTGTCCCCACTGTCAAAATTTTCTGGATACATCACTGGTTGCTAGCACTATTTGAAAACGGAGTTTTTCGATTTCGTCTGTTTCGCCTCCATGGCGACAAGCATGTACACCTCATGTTTGATATTTATGGGAGAATCATGGCGGAACAAGTGATGGAACTTTTTACGGACGTTGATATTGTTGGTAGCGGTGGATTCGTCCACTCGACCTTTGTGCAAGATGACTCACCTCTTGCACTACCACCAATTCACGTTGCAAGTCCAGCGGAAGACATGGACGTGGATGATGAAAACTCCGACGAAGAGTATGTTGCAGATAGCAACGATAGTGGTTCTTCTGAAGATGATGAGGAGGAGGAATTTGTACCAGAGACGCTAGCCGAGGCAGCGGTGTGCTATGTTTTGCCTCCCCCCTCCCACCCAGTTCTGGCGCTATCAAACCCCCCTCCCACCCAGTTCTGGCGCTATCAAATGTACCAAGTCACTATCATGCATTGGATCTGGACACGATGCATGAGAAATCTCTGTTTTCCAACACCGAAAAAGACGATTACAACCTAGACGGCGGGGTAGAGTTTTGCGTCGGCCACAAATTCAAAAGCAGAGATGCAGTAATGCAGGGTGTGAAGAACTACAGCATTCGTAGAAGTGCTGTGTATTGAGTGGTCGATTCGGACCGATTAAAGTACCATGTGCATTACCGCCAAACTACAACTGGATGTCCTTAGAATCTCTATGTAGTCCTTTGACAAAATCTCAAATACTGGTGAGGTCAAGTTTAATTGTGATGTATTTACTTATTTAAGATTGCTATATCTGGTGTAGTTACCAACCATAAATGTTTTATTTTGTCAAGGAGGTCTGAAGGGTTGTGGAGCGCATACATGTTTAGCATCCACCATGTCCTAAGACCATCAACAATTGGACAGCAGCCTCATTGATCATCCTGCCATTGATACAGTCCAACCCATTTGTTAACATCTCTGTCCTACAGGGTGGAGTTTGGCAAAGCTATCACTTCAAACCCTCATATAGAAAAGTCTGGATGGCAAAGCAAAAGGTAAACACGCAGATATACGGAGACTGGGAGGAGTCATACAACAAGGTACTGAAACTACTACAAGCACTGCAGATTTGCTGTCCCGAAACAATATTTGAGCTCAGGGCCTTACCTTACTATGATGGGCACATTATGGTCCGCGACTGTAGCATGTTCAACAAAGTATTCTGAGCTTTTCCCTCCTGTGTTGAGACCTTCAAGCATTGTAAGCCGTTTGTTTCTGTTGATGACACTCATTTGTATGGCAAATATGGTGGTGTGTTCTTATTGCAGTGGCACAAGATGGCAACAGTAATATCCTTCTTATTGCTTTTGCAATTGTGGAGTTTGAGAATACAGAGTCATGGTATTTTTTCCTAACTAATTTGAGATGACATGGCACGCCACAAGAATGCCTGTTGATTATTTCTGATAGATCCTAGGTGATCAAGGCTGCGCTGAGGGTCGATGATAGGATACATGCAAACCTGTCAGTCAGGTGGACACCACTGCAGACTTCTCTAGTATATCGAAGACATCAATAGTGGAGTACAGCCAGCTATGTCTGTCGTGCCTCGATGTGCTGCAGAGCATAGAGAATGATAGGTCCATGCAAGCACTGCCGAACCCCAAGACAGACCACGACACATCCGAAAGTCGACAAGTAGTGGCAGCCATTGGAGATGGACCAGATTATTTGACTTATCCATCATCAGGTAACCTCCAATCAGTAACATGATGTAACACCTCGTATACTGTCGGAGGGTTTCTAGATCAATAGTGCCGGGCATATGTCGGACTTGCTCCCAGAGCCATGTCAGCTTCAAAGAGAAAGACTCCTTCATCTGCGCTCTCTGCCGCTGAACCACTGGAGGCCTGGCACCAAATAGTCGCTCCACCAACTCCCATGTCTCGGTGTCGTACCATTTGTGAAAATCACAGAAGCAACCCCACACTGGCTCCATGTACGCACGTAACCCAAGGTGATACACAACGTCTTACAGAGTGATGGTGCACTCACCCCATGGCAGGTGAAACGTGTGGGTCTTCGAACGCCAACGCTCTACGAATGTTGTGATCAGAGAGTTGTCAAAGACGAAGTCCTTGAAAAGCACCGTGTCGCCGAAGCCAGCCTCCCTCAAATATGGGACGATGGCGTCCGATAGTGAAAATGTGTGACTTACTCGCCGAGGAAGAAGTAGGCGAGGCCTCTGACAAAAAATAAATGATCGGAATTAGGAACATAACCTCCCAATAAGCATTAACATAAAAAACTGATTTAACTATTGTATACATTTATTTAACAGAAATTTAAAAATATATACTAACTGAATTCATTTAAATAAAAGATTTTATGTTAATAATTATTAAGTTAATTAACAAACATCTCTTCAATACTTTAATTAAAAAAACATTTTTTACAATAATTATTAATTAATAATCTAGTTAACAAACTTTTAGTCAATAAAATAATTTAGGTAAAAAAATTACATAATTATTTACTTAAAAAATAAATTTTTTTAGTAGTTTTAGAACTCACTTAAATCTCAGAGAGGGAAGTGAGAGCAAACTTCAGACAACAAGAAAAACGAAACTTAAACTAAACAAAACAAGAACCAAATATAAAACAATATAAGACATAATCTAATGATCTAGGCTATTACATGAATGCCAAAAATCTCGAAGGTACTAAGAAGCCTCGGACTGCCAACAAAATAAAAACATCACGAATAATGAGTCTCTGAGAAACAAATCTACAACAACTAAAAATCTCAAACAAACAGTTTTAACCATAATTACTGTGCCTATAGTTACACCATTGGTTGGCCAGGAATTGAATGTCATTTACACATGCCTCAAAGGATCTTTCCTTCTTGCAAAAAATTCTGTAGTTGCGCTCCTTCCATATAACCCACACTGTTGCAAAGAAGCAAATAATCCATTCATGCTTTTGCATATTACCAAGCCTTAAATCCACCCAGCAGTCAAAGCAATCTTTTGATAAATTCGGCCACACCCAAGATAAGCCCCACCTTTGAAGGATCACACCCCACAAATTCCAAGACCAGTCACATGCAAAGAAATATGGTGGACAGACTCCGATTTAGAACCACAAAGCACACACTTCACATCCTCACTCCGAAGCATATTCAAATTCCACAGCCTGTCCTTTGTATTTAGCCTTCCTAGAATTATAAACCAAGTGAGGAGCTCCACTCTAGGAGGAACAAACCCAACCCACCACTTTTTAGCAAAATTATACATGTGGGAATCTGTCCCTCTATTCATGTCCTTATAAATAACATTAAGAAAGGATTTAATAGAATAATCCCCATTTTTGTTGAATTTCCACATCTATCTATCCACTTCATATACTTTTATGGTAACCTTTAATAGGCATCATGTTCAATTTTTGCTCCTCCCAATCACGCAACGACCTTCTCTAAAATAAACTCCAAACCCAATTGTGGCCATCCCAAAAAACCACAATCACAAATGCAAGACTCTCTATTACTTGAGATACTATATAGCTTCAAAAAAATATCCCGCAACCTTCCTTCTTGTAACCAAAGATCATGCCAAAAGTGGGTTTTCGTGCCACTCCCAATCACTAATTGCATTTCTTCTGCAAAAATGTTTGTTAATCTAAGATTATATTGCTGTAAACTACCAATTGACCCCCAAACATCTCCATAATCCCTCTTATTCTAATCTATAAGCCTTTGATGAAGGCTAAGGTTGTTGTAAGAACACACAACTCTTTTTTATAAAGGGCAACCTTCCTTATCAAACCTTCATCACCATTTAAATAATAACACCATGTTCTTAAAAACCACATCCCCCACCCCCCAAACCTCCTTAGTATTTCGGATGTTGAACTACCTCCCAGCTAACCGTGGCTAAACAATTCCCACCCTCACCATTTTCGCAAAAGAAACAAGTTTGAAGAGAAACAATCTTCTTCGCAATCGAGTTTGGCATCTTAAAAATACTTAGGTAGTACATTGGAAGATTATTTAGAACCAACTTAATCAAGACAAGTTTTCCAACTTTAGATAAATATTTACCCTTCCACCCCCTTCAACCTCTCTTCGACTTTTCTAATAACTGGATCCCATGTATGAATCCGCTTAGGATTAGCTCCTACATATTAGTCAACCGTTGCTAATATTTAAATTAACTACAAAGAAAACACCTATCGCAACATTTAATATTTAAATTAATAATTATGTTCTTAATAACTTAACTACCAAAAAAAAAGATCAGAACCACATTCCTACAATCATACCATATCAGTCAACTGTTGCTAACGATATATTCAACCACCTAAATCCTAAATTGTATTCTAATTTTTAGCAAGTATCCTAACCATTGCTATACATATATGTTATAACATAAACGTGAAGATGACAAAACTAACTGCGAAATTGGCTGCCCCGGCGACATGTCATGTCGCGCTAAGTCTATTGATGTTCAAATCATGTGCTTCTGCGCGCCATCTTAGTGTTACTCAATATGGTCAGAAAATAATAGAAGGGAGGAAAAAATGGTAGAAAGGTTGGAAATGAAGCCCTGAACATCTGAATGACAAGTATATATAAACACTTAGTCTTGTATAAACGAGATATACATGTATCACTCTTGTCTTATTTTATTTCAATACGACTAGGTATCCTTTAAAAGTAAGTTTTTATTCAGCTTTTTTATTACATTAATTTAAAAAATAAAACAAACACATTGAAATAGATTTATTCTTTTTTTTAATTTAAATACAAATCTACAAAATAGATTAACTAAAATTAAAATTTTAAATTTTGAATTTGAATGTTATAAATCAAAACAAATTCCGAATAAAATCTTAAATATTCCAAATCAATTTTTCACTCGTAAAACCTTCCCTCCATAAAGATTCAGAGCTGCAGCACCTCCCCCTCCTTATATGCGGCCGCTTTCGTATTCTCTCGCGCCGCGCACCTCCTCTACGACGATCTCCTACTTCAGCGATGCACAACTCCCCTACGCCGCGCACACACCCCCGCGCCTCCTCTGTCGATGCGCACCTCCCCGTCCCTGGTCTCCTCTCTCACACTGTGCACAATCGCCCCTCCTCCTGCGCCTCTTCCGTCGATGCGTGCCTTCCCCGGTCTCCTCGACCGCGTCGCGCTCTTTCTCTGTCTCTGGTATTTCTGCTTGTACAATTCTAAAAATTTTTGGTTGAATTCATTCATAAAGATATGTAATCCTTTTTTGTACGTTTAATAAAAGTTTTTTTTAATTTATACCTAATATTGGAAGTGTCTGAGTTTTTTTTTAAGTGCATTTGTGATTATAATTTTTTTTACACTCATATGTTTGATTTGGAAGTTGTAATGTTAACGTAATTTGAGTGTGTTAATACCTAATTTTGGATGTGTTTATATTGTTCTTTATGTTTCTATGTCCATATATAAGTTTTTTACATGAATTTTAGATCTGTTGATAAGATATTTAAAATGCATTCTTATAATTTTAGATGTGTATGAGTAGTTTTTTTTTGTCTAATATGTAATTTAGAACCACAATATCAATAATTTAGATGTGTCAATACATAATTTTAAATGTGTTTATGTTGTTTATTTAAGGGCAAATCCCTATATTAATGGGAGCAAAAAATTACAAAAATCTGCCAAACCAAAAATTGGTTCATGAATCAACCAAGAGTCATTTCTATATAGTTCGAATCAGCTTAATTCGAACTCCAACAACATATAATTCGAATCAATGTGATTCAAACTATACACACACACATACCCACTAATTCGAATCAACCTGATTCGAATTACACACATACAGTAATTCGAATAAGGGTGATTCGAATTACACCCCAGCACGCAATCTCAAGTAATTCGAATTTGGCTTATTCGAATTACACAATGTTTAATTTGAATTATGCTAGTTCAAATTATATAGGGTCAGACGTGTATAAATATGGTGTGAATGTGAATTGATCTCATTAGAGTGAGAAAATGGCTAGTGAGGAGAGTTTTGTAGTGTTGGTTCATCACAGAGGATCGATTAAGAGGAAAACACGATCTGGTGTGAAGTTCACCGATAAGGATCCTCTCTATATTTTTATGAGGCCTTCGACGACCTATGATGACCTTGTTAATTCTGTGCTACAGAAACTTCATCTACAAGGCGTGAAACGGGTTAAGAAGTTTTTCTATCGCATTCCAATCTCAGTGCTGCAAGAAATCGTGAAGTATGATTGTTTCACGATCGGGAGTGATGAAGACTTGCAGGTCATGTTTCATTGTCGTCGGTAGTTTTCCGAAGTTGGGACACCTGAACTGTTAGCAAAGTTGGTTGATGTGGTATCCAGCTCGGGGAGTTCGAACCAGAATACCCACATCGTAGGCACGGTAGCCGGTTCTAGCTCCAGACCTGTTGGTGCATCTTCGTCTGTCCTTGTGTATGAACCTCCGGTCGAGCCTGTCGCCTCCCCTTCGTTCGTTGTTGATCTCAACTGTAATGGAGGTGGCGAGGTTGGAATAGGGGATATTGTGCCAACCTCTTCACAGTGTGCTGCACCTGCTGGTTTGGGCGATGCATTGCTGGATGATGTGGAGCCGGATATCATTGCTGATGACAGTGGCAATGATATTGGAGCCAGTGAGCCAGCTGAGGTGGGAGGTAGTTCTAGCTCTGGCACACAGCAGTACCCTTCGCACTTTTCATCTTTGGACTTGGATGCCATGAGACAGGAGTGGGTTCCTGGGGAGCCTGCTGGATTTGGTGCTAGAGATGCCGAAGGGTCTGCAAGTTTGACAGAGTTTTAGGTTGGTCAGCAGTTTCAGGATAAAGATGAGGATGTGTTAAGTGTGAAGACGTATAGCATCCGATGCGGGGTAGAGTACAAGGTGGTGGAGTCTGACTATCGCTGGTATGTTGGGAAGTGTTCTGAGTTTGGGAATGGGTGCACATGGTTGATTAGGCTTAGTCTCTAGCAGCGCAAGGGCATTTGGGAGGTTAAACGGTACAACGGACCACATACGTGTCTCATGACGTCCATCTCCAGTAACCACAGGAGTCTGGATTATCATGTGATCTCGGCATTCATCATGCCAATGGTTAGGGCTGATGCATCCGTCAGCATCAAGGTGCTCCTGAATGCGACGGCAGCACACTTTGGGTTCAGGTCGACGTATAGAAGGGTTTGGTTGGCGAAGTAGAAGGTCGTTGCCCACATCTATAGTGATTGGGATGAGTCGTACAACGAGCTCCTTAGGTGGGTATTAGGAGTTCAGCTGACGATGCCTGGTACTGTTGTAGTCCTTAGGACGAGCCCTGTTCGAGTTGGGGGCCAGGTGGACGACTCGCAAGCTTATTTTTACCGACTGTTCTGGACGTTTCCACCATGTATTGAGGCATTCCGTCATTGCAAGCCCTTGGTGTGTATTGACGGCACCCATCTGTATGGCAAGTATGGGGGTGCGTTGTTCGTCGCGATTGCACAGGATGGGAACTCCAACATTCTGCCTGTTGTATTTGCACTGGTTGAGGGTGAGAATGCCGAGTCCTAGTCCTTCTTTCTCTCCCACCTCCGTCAGCACGTGACCCCGCAACCGGGTCTGCTGGTTATATCAGATAGGCATAACGGCATCAAGGCTGCGCTTGAGGCTCCCGACGGAGGATGGCTGCCTCCAGCTGCCTACCGTGCATTCTGTATTCGACATGTGGCAGCAAATTTTGCCCTGGCCTTCAAGGGCAAGGATGCAAGGAGGCTGCTTGTGAATGCAGCTTATGCTAAGATTGAGGTGAATTTCGATTACTGGTTTGATATTTTGCGGTCTGAAGACCCTGCCATGTGTGAGTGAGCGAATCGGATCGAGTATTCATTGTGGACTCAGAATCAGGATGAGGGTAGGAGATTTGGTCACATGACGACTAACAGAAAAAACTAACAAACCACTAACAAAAATCACTAACAAAACCACTAAAATAAACCACATGCGTAACCACTCGCATAAACCACTTGCAAAATCACTGGCATAAACCACTAACATAAACCACTTGCAAAACCACTAACAAAAGCACTAAAATAAACCACATGCATAACCACTAACATAAATAAACCACATGCATAACCACTAACATAAACCACGTGCAAAATCACTGGCATAAACCACTAACATAAACCAACCACTAAAATAAACCACATGCAAAACCACTAGCATAAACCATTGGCATAAATCACAAACAAAATCACTTGCAAAACCACTAACATAAACCAACAACAAAAGCACAAACAAAATCACTTGCAAAATCACTAACAAAACCACTAACATAAACCACCAATAAAACCGCAAACAACCAATAAAACCGCAAACAAAACCACTAAAACAAACCACTAAAAAAATTTTACGTACTAACCTTGTCGTTGATGACCCCGGCTATATGAGCAACTCCATCCAAACGATATAGTCTTTTTGGATCGTCCCCCATCGGCTAAGTATCCTGCTCGAGCCTTTGTCGCAGCAAAACTGGGTCGCTTTTTCTGGGATTTGGTGGGGTATGAGAATGGAAAAGTGATTCGAATGAGGTTGGTTCGAACTCCTTTTATAGCCGAATCAAGTGTAATTCGAAACACCTGAATTTGAATTTACTACTAGAGCTAACAAATGAGTAGTTCGAATCAGCCATATTTGAATTACTTAGGGTTTCGTGCTTGGTGTAATTCGAATAACCCTGATTCGAATTAAGCTTTGTGTGATTCGAATTAGTGGGTGTACGTGTGTGTAGTTCGAATCTAGGTGATTTGAATTACATGTAAATGAAGTTCGAAACAACCTAATTTAAACTATATAAAAACGTGCATTAGTGGATTTATGAACCAGTTTTTGGTTTAGCTTATTTGTGTAATTTTTTGCTCCTCTCAACTTAATTAAGTGATTTGCCCTTTATTTAATTTTAGATGTGTTTTTTACATGAATTTTGAATATTGTGGATAAGAAAAAAAATAAAGTAAGTAATTTATTTTAAAAATTTTGCTGATTTAGTGCACGAAAAGTTGTTATAAATTTTATAGTTTGGTTTGTGAAAAATCAATACATTGCAAGTAATTACAAATTTTACATGATAAATGTAATAATAAATTAAATAAAAATAAATAGTTCTTTAAAAATAAAAAACATAATTAATTAAAAAATTAAAATAATAAAATATTAAATTTAAAAATTGAATAAGAAACAATATTTAAAAGGTGAATACTGTTTTCTGTTTTATTTAACGAAACAAAACATACCACGTATTTTTATAATTATTTTAAAAATTATTTATTTTAATAAATAAAATATTTTTTTAATTTATTTAAATAAAACATCCAGCAACAGTAACTCATCATATATTCTTAATTTTATAATTTAACTCAAGATATATTCTGAATTTTATAATATTAAAATATTATTAGAATGAAAAAAAGTAACCATTAAATTTTGAACTTTGTTGTAGAGCCACTCTAAAGAGAGAGCTCTCTTAAAAATTGGCGTATGCCACTAAATGCAACGTACACACGGTATTCTTTAGTAAAAGGCGAAAGAATAGTTCGCTGTGTGCACAATGCGTGGCTGCGTGAATTTTAATTATAACTAGCACTAGCTTATGTAGTAACTCTCACTTCAGGCCTATAGGTAGTTTCCTCGGTGTGAGACTTATCGTGTTAAAACAAGTTGGAGTCAGTTTCTTATGACACATTGACATGTACAATAATTTCTATTACCATCTATAACCAGAAAAACGAATTGAATTCTCTCAACTCAAATAATCAGATGCACTGAATTCAAAGATTCGAAGCAATGATATGGTCATATGAAAAACAGTCGTCCTTCAAACTTATAACATGCTGTTTTCCAATAATGATTCCGGTTATTTATTTGGGAAAAGTCTAGGGGACCAGCAGTTTTGTTGAATTTTGGCCAGCATGTAACCAGTAGAGGAAGGTGAGCCATTGGATGAAATCTCACACCAATCTCATACCATCAAATCATTATTGATGGCTAGTTGATGGTTAACAATCACAAAAATTGCTGGCCCCTAACATTGCTCATTTATTTGTGACGATATACTTATGGTCATATGGTAATAACAGTCACTTGTTATGTAGGGATGTAGGCTTTACAATAAACTTTAATTTGTAAAAGCTTCTATAATTGGTTCTCTAATTGTGACATGGTATTTGGTTATAGTGATATGTTGTATAACTCATTCGGTTATTGTGTAAGCATCAGTACAGTAGTCTATTTCATTTGTAAAGCTCGTTGATGATCCTTTAAACTCATCATAACGAAAATTTTAAAAAAATTCTAAGTTTGACATTCAATAATTTCAGAACCATGCTCTATTACTATCAAGAGATTCTTCTTCCATTCCATAGTAGAAAAACCGTAAAAAATTATAATAGCATTAAAAACTACTTGTATAATGTATTCCAAAATGTTACAGAATATAGGAATGTTGCTTTTATTTAGTCTAATTTCCTAAATTCTACCACATAGTTTTTTCCCATACATATTTTTTCACACCAATAATTAACTAAATTTTTTAACCCACTAACATTCCTCTATTTGAAATTTACCAATATAATTCACAAAAATTTGCTAATAAAATTCACAAAATAAATTTTATAACTACAATTGTGGGCAACTCCTAAATTAGGAGAAAACCCTTCATAAAATTCACAAAATAAATTTTATAACTACAATTGTGGGCAACTCCTAAATTAGGAGAAAACCCTTCAAAAATTGGCGTATGCCACTTAATGCAACATGTACACGGTATTCTTTAGTAAAAGGCGAAAGAATAGTTCGCTTTGTACATAATGCGTGGCTGCGTGCTTTGAAACTGTTGCCCATTACCGCTATTTCTAATAACCATAGTGTGAGAAGCATAAGTAGCTTCTTCGATGTAGGACCTGTTTAAAAAACAAACACATACATTGGTTGTTGCTGCAGAGTGTCAAAACTCGTTCTAATATGTTTCGTGTGGCATGCAATAGTTGCCTTATTGCATTGCATTTCCCAAGCCTATAATTCCATGTTCTTAGAAAGGTATAATGTGTGTTTCAAAATTCAGTTAAAAAAGCTGTCAATGAAAAATTGTGCCTGCTGCCACAAGTTAACAAAATATTCAACCATTAGTATTTGAAAGACAATCTATTATGAATGAGGTCAATATGATGCATTTCCTTTTTCTTTATTTCTCACATCCTTGTTAAAAATTTTGGAAGATACTATGTAAGATTATTTTCTTCTAGGGGGTGCAATTTTGATAATTCAAATGTAGTTCCTTATTCTTGCTACCAGGTTTGTCAAGATGGCTAGTGCTTCAAGTTTTATCTATGACAAAACATTTTAGATAAATTTTATTACAGTACTATCAAATCAATTATATTGTATGAAACAGTGTGACCAAAATGAGGATATTTTGATAGATGGACAATCATATAAGTGTAACGAATAATGAAAGAGAACACGGGAGACTAGAATAATGCTTATTGTTGAAAAATTAGTGAAATGTCACCTTAAATAGTTTAAACATATAAGAAGAAAATCGGTAAAAAATCTAGTTAGGATGGTAAACTAATGAAAGATAGATTAGTTATTAGCAGAGGAAAAAAACTAGAAAAACTTAAATGAGATGGTCAAGTAAGAGTTATATATAAATAATTTTACTGTAAACATGTACATAATAGAATGTAATGATATCATTATTTTCATCTAGCTAACTCCACTAATAGAATAAGATTTTTTTTTCATACCTTATTTTCCTTATAACATGTTAAGAAAAAGTGTAGTGAAATCGACAAGGAAACTGCCCTAACTTTGACTTTGACATGGAAAACTTGCATAAATAGAAAAATTAGTAGCTTAACTTATTAATTATATTTAGGTATATTCTCAATTTGATTGTGCCACAGTGAAACCTAAAATCAAGTGCATGTTGAACTAACTCAATGGCAGACCCGTTTTATAAGTTATAACTTAATTAGTATATATATGAAGATCCTTTTATACTATGTGATCAAACCATTAGAACCGAAAGTTCACAACATGGCAAACTCTACTTTGTGTTAACTTATGATGACACTTGTCTACCTTGCCACATATAATGTCTCATTCCTTCCACTTGTTAAAGCTACAAGTTTCAATTCCTTGATGGCAACATCAACAAATACATCCTCATCAACACAAAAGGAGAGAGAGGCATTAATCCAAAGTGGTTGGTGGGGGCCTTATTACAAAAGTGGTTCAAACCATTGTGAATGGAAAGGCATAGAGTGTGATACAAAAGGAAGTGTCATTGGTATTAGTCTTGCATTTGAGTTGACCATTCCTACATCAAAATTGATGTTAAAGAATTTGAACATCACAGCCTTCCCTAACTTAGCTACTCTACAACTTATTGGCTTAGGACTAAGAGGAAGCATCCCAAAAGAAATAGGCACTCTTACTAAGCTTGTCAATCTTGGTCTTTCCACCAATGAACTCCAAGGTAAGCTGCCTAAAACACACTCAAATCTCGGTCAACTTGAGATGCTTGACCTCTTTTGCAATTCACTAAGGGGTTTTTATCCCTTTTAGTTTTGGCCAATTAAAAAATTTGATCCAATCTTCTCTTAATTCAAACTAAATTAAAGGTCATGTACCAATAGAAATAGGTAATTTGAGTCATCTAAAAATATTATTTTTTTTCTTATAATTTATTAACTGGTCGAATCTCTTTTACTTTTAGATTGATGAAGAAGTTGACTGATCTCTCTCTTAATACAAATCAAATTGAAGGTTCTATGTCTATAGAGATAAGAAATTTAAGTCATTTAAAAACATTGTCTCTCTTTAATAATTTACTCACTGGTTTAAATTCCTTCTAGTTTTGGACAATTGAAGAACTTGACCCAACTAATTCTTGATTCAAACCAACTTCATGGTTCCATACCATTAGAACTTGGAAACTTAAGTTGTTTAACAGCATTGTCTCTCTCAAAAGATTCACTCATTGGTTCAATCCCTTCTTTCTCTAAATTGGAGCATCATTTGATCAATCTCAACCTCAATTCAAACAAAATTAGAGGTTCCATACTAGAACAGATAAGAAATTTAAGTCGCCTAGAGAGATTATCTCTATCTAAAAATTCCTTCTACTTTGAGTCAATTAGAGAATTTGACCCAACTCTTTCTTGATTCAAATAGAATTAGAGGTCTTATATCAACAAAATTGTGCCATCTAATGCAATTGAAAATATTAACTCTCTCAAATAATTTACTCACAGGTCCAATTCCTTCTAAAATAGGATGTTTATCTTTGCAAATATTGCACATAGAAAACAACCTAATTAATGGTTCAATACCACCACAACTTTTTCAATTGGACAAAATGTTATCTTTGGACCTCTCATCAAATAAATTGAGTGGCTCACTACCATCAAGTATTGCCAAAGGCATAAGCCTCTCATACATAGACCTCTCTCACAACCACTTGAAAGGTCCTGTACAAACTCTTTTCCCTTATTGTGCTCTTAATGCAACAATAGATTTAAACCACAACATGTTAAATGGAAGCATTACTTTCAAAATTGGTTGTGCTACCAACGTTGACCTTAGCCATAATTTTTTCAGTGGTGAGCTTCCATCTGTTCATTGATTAGCTTCACAGTTAGAGAGTTTGGATCTTAGTTACAATAATTTTGCAACAATTTTTTAATCTATAACTCAAATGGTATAATCTCTTCATATTTATACTTATCTAGGGGGTCAACGTGGATTGGTTCATCAAAAAATGGGTCCGGACCTCTTGCGGGAATGATTTGGAAGATCCAAAACCAAAAATAGTGGTATTGACTTTTGAAATTTTAAAAGTTTTATAATTTAATTTAATTTATATAAAAACTGAATTTAAATAGACAATATAGTATATTCATATATCATATTTAGTATTATTTTTTTAATTTTAAAAATTTTGTAATTTAAATTATATTTTATAGTGTACTCATATAGCATATATTTGTAACTATTTTATTTGAGTAACTTACTAAATATATTATGTAGCATTTACCTCATTATATTATGTAGCATTTACTTCATAAAAGTTACTAATAAGAATTAAACTTAATTGTGGATCAATTTCCTAATAAAGGAAAAGACCCTCCAAAAATTGGCGTATGCCACTCTATGCAACGTGCACACGGTATTCTTTAGTAAAAGGCGAAAGAATAGTTCGCTCTGTGCACAATGCGTGGCTGCGTACTCTAGGATGGGTCTATTTAGTAGATTTTATATTGGTCGTCATGTCCAAAACATAGGTAATCTCTCCGATGTAGGACTTCAAATGACAAAAATATTCACTTGTTCATGGTTGTACACGTTATCTTGAAGTGTATTTTTGTGACATAAAATGTCTCACTCTGGCTTTCTACAATAATTTGAAGTAGAACTTCAATGCTTCTCTCGTAACATCAACATTGTGCACCATTTTAAAACTAAAACATTACGTTCAAAACTTAGAAAACTGGCCAATCATCTAAAATTTTTTCGCCTTGAAATTTAACATATTGTGTATCAATAGGCTGCAATTGTACGTGAAATGAAGACAGGATTACTACTTTTTTTGTGTGTAAATTGAAGCTCTATTGTATCCAATTAGTGCAAAATGTAAACCAATGAATGAAGCAGGAACTTAATTGAGAAGTGGCTCCAAGTACAAGCACATATCTTACATATATAAGATGTTCTTTTGTGACTGTGTGTGCACTTATTTATTTGTGCAATATCATAAGAATTTAGCTAATATCATATTAAGAGTATAATAACAAAGAATTTAAATTTTTTAATAGTATAATAATAAAAAAATTTTAAATTTTTAATGTAGTCAATATGGTATTTTTAACTTGGTTAACAAAACCTATATCATAAATCACTGTATTAGTCAATTTAATTATTTTAAAATAATTTTTTTGTGAAAATAATTTTTTTATAAAAAAAATCCCTCTTAGCAGAGGTGAAATAATAGGCCAAAAGAGACTATTCAAGCTATAACAAAACCAAAGAATGAAAAAGTATTTTGACTAGGTTAGTTCCGCTAAAAAGTAAACTATCAGGGAATTGAATTTAGATATCGAAAAAACAAATAAATCGTAACACATAAAACAAGAATTTCACTTACAGGGAGAGGCTCTTTAAAAGATTGGGATAGACTACTCTAAGTAACGTGCGTGTGGTATTCTTTGGTAAAAGACGAAAGAATAATTCGCTCTGTGCACGCTCTATAAAGTGATTTGTGATTCAAGCCTACTCTAACTCTTATATAATGTCATGTCAAAACCAAAACTATGGTGTGGCACCTTAACAGACAAAGATATTTATGGTGTATTTAGAAAATTTGTTGAAAGAAAAAAAAAGTATGGTTTCAACTTTTTGAAAGTTTTAAATTTTTGGTTTGGTAAATTTTTATTTTTATGAATACAAAAATGATTTTATGCTTAAAACCACGTTTAAAAAAACAATAATTTTTAGTTTTTACGTTTTATTAACGATTTTTTAACTATTAACATTCAACATTTTTTTTACCTTTATTCTTTATACATATTATTATATTATTTATGAAATTTTTATTATTTCTTTTTATATAAGCTCTTTTTTTATTATTTATTATTTTTATTTTTTGATAATTTTTTATTTGACATTATATATTTTTATAATTGTGATTTTTGTGTATTATATTTATTATTATCTTTTTATAATATGATTTATTAATCACATTAGAAAAAATAAATTAAATAAAAAATTAACTATAAATAATAATAATAATAGTAAAAAAAGTATAGTGTATTAAAAAAGAATATTAAAAGTACTAAAAATATACTACATAAAAAATATATTAGAAAAAATATCAAAAAAATTAAACATACATAAGAAAATAACATTATAATTTAATGTCATGTCATCTTTAGTAATTATCTATTTAAGAGTGATTTTAACTAATATTATCCAAACAATATTTATTTTATCGAAATCAATTTTAGTATAAAATTATCAAACATAAATCATATTAACATAAACTTACTTATGTATAAAATCAATTCTATAAAATCACTTCCATTCAAACTCCAATTTGACAAACAAAAACCTAAACACACACTTAGTTATGGTGAATGCTAGACTGCTTTAATAATATGCCTAAGATACTAAAAAAAATAAATAGATAATATTTAATAAAAATTAAATAATTTATTTTTTATTTTAAATATTTTATTTTTTACTTTAAAATATAAATTAAGTAGTTTAAACACCATATCAAAATCTACAAAAATATCATAGAATTCACCTTTAGTTATTTATATGTATTTTTACATTTACTTTTCATACATTATCAATTATGTTGTCCCATTCATTGGATTCACCATATGCATACCTACAATTGACATAATAAATTGATCTCTAAATATTCAAATAAGTGTGTAAATATCATTATAAACAAATGATTAGTTCTATTTACCTTTATTGTGAATAAATATCACTTAACGAATAATTTTTTTGTTATAATCTGAACATGTTTTTCTGCATCTTAGTTTGCATCTTAATGAAAGAAAATGATATATATATTAAAAATTGAGATAAAATTGGATATTTAACTATCAGCCTCTAAATACATGTATGTTAATAAATTTTTAAGTAGCGTAAGTATTTCCTAAGAGAAGTAGAAATGATCTGAATCTTGCATGTTTCGTAAATTTGCCAAGGCTTAGTCCTAAATTTTTATTAACTATATTTTAAAGTTGATGAAGTCCTTTTTTGAGTAATTTCAAAGAGTAAACACCCAAACTACATGGTGCAGTTAACTTTGAAATCTTTTGTTCTTATCATCTGAAGTTTTAAACATACCATAAACACCCGAACGACGAGAAGGAAATGGGAAATAAAAAGGGGCAATATCTTTGATCAAGTAGATAATAATAATAGGGTTTAATTATTCTGTAGGTCTCTATAATTTTATCGAATTTTTAATTAGGTCCTTATATCTTTTTTTTTTTTAATTGGGTTCTTATACATTTTTTTTAATTTAGTCCCTGTTAATGTTAAACGTCAAAAAAATGTTAGTAAATTGTGAAATTACTTGTATACCCTTAAGGACTCAATTGAAAAAAAAAGTATAAGGACCTAACTGAAAATTCGATAAAACTATAAATATTCAATGAAAGATATTCCTATAATCCCTATTCAATGATTCTACAACATAAAAATTATTCCTATAATCATTTTTATTTTATTACTATAATTCTTTTGCTTATTTATATATAAATTGTAACAGAAATATCTTCTTCTTTTTTTAGCTTTTAAAATATCTTATCTTAAGAACATACAAAAAAAAGATTGGATAAAATGAAACAGAAATAATAGTAATAAGTATATATAAAATGAATTGTCAAAATTATCCCAAAAAATATAACAAATCAAATTTTATACAATACAACAAGATAAAGACTTTATTAATATAACTTTTTCTAAAGAAAGAATTATATATCAGACAGAAGAGTCTGTTCTCATTATTTTGGACTTCACATGTCACTGATGCTTTAGCTCTCACTTTCTTCAAGTACCAGATACCTACTCCAATTCCAAATGCCCCAACAACTGAAATGCCAGTTACTATTCTTGCAGACACAACACATTACCCTCATTTTCAAGTTGAAAAAATTTGTTATGAACAATAATCAATACACCACTTCAATTAGCAGTAACAACCTGCAATTACATGTGCTCTCGTATTGTGCTGTGCAATATTATAATCTATAAAATAACATACAAAATATAATTCATGATCATTACTTTACTAAAAGCGCAGAATTATATTATTGAAGTTGTAAGATACCTTTGTAATGAGTAGTGAAATTTTCATTCTCACAAAGGCACATGAAACTTTCTGTCTGTGTATCAAATCCACAAGTTCCACCTCCTTTGAATGGATCCTGGCAAGACACTCATAGTGAAAGAACACTCCGACATGGCAAGACACTCATATAAGATCTTAATTCTAGTTGTTTGTTAACAATAATGTATAGACTAAAATAAAAATCATTCCATTATACAATGATGAAAATATAACTAAAGATAAGAGCATCAATCCACATAACACAATGGAAGAGCAATTAAATAGATAAACATAAGCATGAGTTCAACAGTACATATCTCAACTTCAATGACACTAAATCCGAATCCAAAATTTCCTTCAACTACAACAAGTCAATTGGAACAAGCTACTGCAGTCGCAAGTTCTGCATCCAACCTAGTCAATCTGAGCCTCCATCTTCGCCACATTATCCTTAGACTTCATTCATACAGCTTCCACCCAAGGTGGTTCCTGGCCA
The DNA here is from genome assembly GCF_003086295.3 of Arachis hypogaea. Classification (NCBI taxonomy): domain Eukaryota; kingdom Viridiplantae; phylum Streptophyta; class Magnoliopsida; order Fabales; family Fabaceae; genus Arachis; species Arachis hypogaea. The sequence goes on along the minus strand of NC_092037.1, from coordinate 95,313,394 downwards.
AATAAAAAGATCATCATTAATCTCCTTATTCAGAATATCCGCAACAGTTTTTGCATTACCAACCAAACTCAAATTTAGCAAAAAATTAATTTATATGTCAATTCACCAATTAAAAACTTTCAAAACATAACTATTCATATTGTAAATTCTAAATTACTATATCAAAACAATCTAGAAATTAATTCAAAAAATAGGTACTCAACCAATGCCATATTTTTTAAAAATTAAAATTAACATAAACATGTTACATCAAGTTTTAAAAGCTGAAAAAAAATCAAATGTTATATGTTACCTGTTGTGTGACAAATCGAGTATAGGGAGATCGAGGAGAGGCGCAGCGCTGGGACAAGAAGCCAGACGGGAGGTCAGGCGCGGCGAGGCGAAGCACCGCGAGGGACGGCGACGGCTTAGATGGGAAAATAGCGCAGAAGACCTCCGGACAGAATAACGCAAAACAGACCAACGCAAAGAGAAGGAGGCGACGGACGGCCGACCAAACGTCCGCTGCAGACGACGCCACAGACGGATGAAAACGACAAACTGACGCAGGAGATCACAGTGAACGCGATCTCCACAGAGCAACTGAGGACTATTTAGGTTTTTTTTTTCCTTTGGGATAAGATGCAGGGGCTGTTTTGGTATTTTAAAAAAATACATGTTTGTTCAACCAGTTATTACAACTAAATCATCAGAATATTCGTTTTTTATCGAGAATATTCTGTTATCTTTAATGTTATTCTCACGGCAGAGACTTAATTGAAAAAAAAAATTAACGTATAAGGACCCAATTGAAAAAAAAAAGTATAAGGACCTAATTGAAAATTCAGTAAAACTATACCTGCAAAGTAATTAAACCTAATAATAATAATAATAATAATAATAATAATAATAATAATAATAATAAATATCTTTTTAAAACATTTGAACATGAACAGATTAAGGAAATTTTAGTAATATATATATATATATATATATATATATATATATATATATATATGAAACAAACCATATTTTAGGAACAAGATTTTCAACTTTTATTATTGAGCCACTCCTAACTTAGCTACTCTACAACTTATTGGCTTAGGACTAAGAGGAAGCATCCCAAAAGAAATAGGCACTCTTACTAAGCTTGTCAATCTTGGTCTTTCCACCAATGAATTCCAAGGTAAGCTGCCTAAAACAGTCTCAAATCTAAGTCAACTTGAGATGCTTGACTTCTCTTGCAATTCACTGAGGGGTACTATCTTTTTTAGTTTTGGTCAATTAAAGAATTTAATCCAATTTTCTCTTAATTCAAACTAAATTGAAGATCCTATACTAATAAAAATAGATAATTTGAGTCATCTAAAAATATTTTTTTTTCAGATAATTTATTTATTAGTCAAATTTCTTTTATTTTTTAATTGATGAAAAAGTTGACTGAATTTTCTCTTCATACAAATCAAATTAAAGGTTCTATACCTATGGAGATAGAAAATTTAGACCATTTAAAAATATTGTCTCTTTCTAATAATTTACTCACCGGTTTAATTTCTTCTAATTTTGGACAATTGAAGAATTTGACCCAACTAATTCTTGATTCAAATCAACTTCATGGCTCCAACCATTAGAACATGGAAACTTAAGTTGTTTAACAATATTGTCTCTCTCAAAAAATTTACTCATTGGTTCGATCCCTTCTTTTTTCTCTAGATTGGAGCATTGATCAATCTCAACCTCAATTCAAATAGAATTAGAGGTTCCATACCACAAAAGATAGGAAATTTAAGTTGTCTAGAGTGATTATCTCTATCTAAAAATTGCTCTTTGGTATAATTCCTTCCACTTTGAGTCAATTAGAGAATTTGACCCAACTCTTTCTTCATTCAAATAGAATTGAAGATCCCATACCAACAAAATTATGCAATCTAATGCATTTGAAAATATTAAATCTCTCAAATAATTTACTCACAAATCTAATCCCTTCTGAAATAGGATGTTTATCTTCTTTGTAAGTTTTGCACATAGAAAACAACCTAATAAATGGTTCAATACCACCACAACTTTTTCAATTGGACAAAATGTCTTCTTTGGACCTCTCATCAAATAAATTAGGTGGCTCACTACCATCAAGTATTGCCAAAGCCATAAGCCTCTCATACATAGACCTCTCTCACAACCACTTGAAAGGTCCTATACCAACTCTTTTTCCTTATTGTGCTCTTAATGCAACAATAGATTTATGCCACAACATGTTACATGGAAGCATTACTTTCAAAATCGGTTGTGCTACCAATGTTGACCTTAGCCATAATTTTTTCAGTGGTGAGCTTCCATCTGTTCATGGATTAGCTTCACAGCTAGAGAGTTTGGATCTTAGTTACAATAATTTTACAGGCAATTGAACAAGGAACTTGCTGCTCTAAGGTTCATTAACCTGTCATATAATTCCTTTGACTTTTCACAAGATCAGACAAGCTCCTAGATTATTGTTCTTTCCAAAAAGACTCATTCATTGGATGTGGCTCGCTAAATTTTTCATCATGCCACTCTGTCCAACAAAGAAAGTCACCATCATCAAATAAAGCAAAGCACACAATTGTAATTGCTCTTTCCATCATTGGATTCATTCTCTTACTATTTCTTGCCACCTTGTGTTTTACCAAACATGTGGCTAAGACGAAAGTTGAAAGAGTTTCTACAAAGAATGGAGACTTGTTCTCTATATGGAACTATGATGGAAAAATTGCATTTGAGGACATAATTGATGCAACACAAGACTTTGATATTAGATACTGCATTGGAACTGGTGCATATGGTAGTGTTTACCAAGCAAATTTGCCAAGTGGTAGAACTGTTGCATTGAAGAAACTTCGACAAAAGGAATCTCAGAACCCTTCATTTGACAAGAGTTTCCGCAATGAGTTTATGATGTTATCGCGAATCCGGCATAGAAACATTGTCAAGCTTTATGGCTATTGTCTTCAGAACAGGTACATGTTTCTGATCTATGAATATCATTAAAGAAATAGCAAATGCTTTGTGTTACATGCATCATGATTGTAAGCCACCAATTGTTCATAGAGATGTAACATGTAACAATGTTTTGTTGGACTCAAATTTGGAGGCTTTTGTTTCGGATTTTGGCACTGCTAGACTTCTTGATCCTGATTCTTCAAATCAAACATTGCTAGTTGGTACACGCGGCTATATTGCCCCAGGTAAAGTTTTTCTTAAAGAGTAAACATTTAATTTGGTCTTTGAAATTGCACGTGTGAACTTAACCAAACAATATGAATTCTAATATTGGTTTGTGTTTTCATTTTCTGTTTCGTTTTTAACATCTTGGCCTTTTGTCGAGCTTGCCTACACTCTGAGTGTGACCAAAAAATGAGACGTTTATAGTTTTTGGAGTGGTGGCGTTGGAGACATTGATGGGAAGGCACCCAGAAGCGATACTATCACCATCTTTATCAAGCTCTTATATTCAAAACATGTTGAAGGATCTCTTGGACTCTCGCCTTCGTCTTCCTATGCTTCAAAGAGATGCAAAAGAGATAGTTTTAGTGGCAACAATAGCATTGGCATGCTTGAATTCCAATCCAAAGTTGAGACCATCAATGCAAGAAGTGGTTCAAGAGCTCTCTGATTCCAAACTACCATTGTCTTTGTCTTTCTTTGAAATTTCAATTCACCAATTGATGAATCACAACAAGAGCTGCATCTTCTCTCATCTTGTAATTTAAACTTACCATTATATAACATTTACCTCAAACACCTGCCAATAAAGTAATAAGAATTAAACTTAATTGTGGATCAATTTCCTAATAAAGGAAAAGACCCTTAAAAAATTGGCGTATGCCACTCTATGCAATGTGCACACGGTATTCTTTAGTAAAAGGCGAAAGAATAGTTCGCTCTGTGCACAGTGCGTGGCTGCGTGCTCTAAGAATGATGTATTTAGTGGATTTTATACTGGCTGTCATGTCCAAGACATTGGTGATGTCTCCGATGTAGGACTCCAAATGACAAAGATATTCACTTGTTCATGGTTGTACATGTTATCTTGAACTGGATTCGTCCCACCCTGGCTTTCTACAATTAGAAGTAGAACTTCAATGCTTCTTCCAGAACATCAAGATTCAGAGAAATGGCCAATCATCTGAAAATTTGTTCAGCTTGAAATTTAACATGTTGTATATCAATAGGCTGCAATGGTATGTGGAATGAAGATAGAATAACGGTCACTACTTTCTTGTGTAAATTGAACATCTGTTTTGTGTCCAATTAGTGCAAAGTGCAAACCAACTGAATGAAGCAGGAACTTAATTGAGAAGTGGCTCCAAGAATAAGCACATATCTTGTATATATAAAATGTTCGTTTATGACTCTGTGCACTTGTTTATTTGTGCAATATCATGAGAATTTAGCTAATATCATACTAAGAGTATAATAATAGAGAATTTAAAACTTTTAATAATATAATAATAAAATTTTTTTAAATTTTTAATGTAGTCAATGTGGTATTTTTAACCTGGTTAACAAAACCCATATCATAAATCACTGTATTAATCAATGTAGTCACTTTAGAATAATTTTTGTGAAAATAATTTTTTTTATTTTATAACAAAAAAAATCCCTATCAGAAGAGGTGAAATAATATGCCAAAAGAGACTATTTAAACTATAACAAAAAGAAGGAATGAAAAACTACTCTGACTAGCTTAGTTCTACTAGAAAGTACACTAATCAGGAAATTAAATTTAGATATTGAAAAAATAGTAACACATCAAACAAGAATATTCACTTAATTGAAGGGCCAGTCCCAAAGGGGAGAGGCTCTTTAAAAAATGCATCGTGCACACGATTCTTTAGTAAAATGCAAAAGAATAGTTCGCTCTGTGCACACCGACTGGCCGCGTGGTTTGTGATTAAAGCATACTCTAGCTCTTATATAAGCCCTCATGTCAAAACCCAAGCTAAACCTTTTGGTGTGGCACCTTAACAAACAAAAGATATTTAGCTATTTACATGTACTTTTACATTCACTTTTCATACATTATCAATGATGTTGTCACATTCATTGGATTCACCATATGCATACCTAAAATCTCTAGTTAATTAGTATAAATTGATCTCTAAATATTTAAATAAGTGTGTAAATATCATTATAGACAAAGGATTAGTTCTATTTACCTTTATTGTGAATAAATATCACTCAAGGAATAATTTTTTTTGTTATAATCTGAACATGTTTTCTGCATCTTAAAGAGAGGAAATGATTTATATTAGAATTCCAGATAAAATTGAATATTTAACTATCAGCCTCCAAAATACATTTATGTTAATAAATTTCTAAGTGGCGTTAGTATTTCCTAAGAGAAGTGAAAATAATCTGAATCTTGCATGTCTAGTAGATATCTGCCAAGACTTTTAGTCCTAAATTCTTATTAACTATATTTTAAAGTTGATGAAGTCCTTTTTTGAGTAATTGCAAAGAGTAATCACCCAAACTTCTTGGTGCAGTTAACTTTGAAATCATTTGTTCTTATCATCTGAAGTTTTAAACATAACATAAATACCCGAATGATGAGAAGGAAATGGGAAATAAAAAGGACAATATCTTTGATCAAGTAGATGCATAATAATAATAATAATAATCTTTTTAAAACATTTGAACATGCGCAAATTAAAGAAATTTTAGTCAAAAACGAAAAATATAAAACTACCCATATTTTAGGAACAAGATTTTCAACTTTTATTATTGAGCCACTCCTTTTAGGGAAAGCTCTTAAAAAAATTGGCGTATGCCACTTAATGCATCGTGTACACGGTATTCTTTAGTAAAAGGCGAAAGAATAGTTCGCTCTGTACACAATGCGTGGCTGCGTGGTTTAGAGACATAGCATGCTCTAGCTTTTATACTAGTTGTCGTGTCGGAACCATAAAAAATTTCTCAGATGTGGTCTCCAAATGACAAAACCTTCATTCACTTATTCATGGTCATCAACAACATGAGCTAGAACCGGTTTGTGGTTAGATAAAATTCCCAATTTAACAAGAATCTAAAACACTGAATTCGTGACTCAATGATGGGGACCGGGGGTATCCTTCTGCAAAATTTACTTAACAATTTAATTAGCATGCTTTGAAGCAGCAGCATGAAATTGCATGTTGATAGTGAAACATCCTTACAATCATTGCTTTCAAGCTACCCTCTTGATTTATTACCACTAAAATAGTTCACATTTCCTAGTTTCTTCTATTTCTTCGGGGAATGACATTTTCACAAAATTAGTAGAAGAAACTCTTCTTTGAATTTGCATTCTGTATCGAAGCAAAATAAGTTAATTTATTCAAGGTTCATCACATAATTTAGGTTCCAAAAGAAATGTCTGCTTAGTGTTGGAGATGCTGATAGGGATAGCACAATTTTATTTGAATTGCACAAAAAGACAGGAGCCAAAGAAAATTGTTGATGATAGAGCATTATGGGTGACATCTTTAACTTGGGCTCTTGTATATATTACGGTGATTTGATTAGATTTGGGAGTTATTTGTTCTAGTTCTAGTTACAATTGGATTTTGGTTTGTGTCCCTCACCTTCTCTTTGGGAATTGTGAGTGGTGTACTATAAAAAAAGGAAAACTTTAGGAGGCCAGCAATTTTATTGAAATCTGGTCAGCACTTAACCAACAAAAGCAAAGTGAGTCATCTCCATTCTCCCACCTTTGGATGAAATCTCACACCATTGAAATTATCAATGATGACTAATTGATTATTACAAATCACAAAACTTGCTGGCTCCTAGCACTCCTCTAAAAAAATGTTTGCTTGGTGTTTCCGTAGTCAGTACTGATGTATCTTTGTGCCATATCATCAATTGATACATCCCATCGTGGTAAATGACCTAGATAGAATATACCAAAGTATGCTATCCAAGCAAAGCATGCTATCCAAACAAAGCATTTTCATGGTGAGAAACAAAACATAAACAAGTGAAATATACTCTAGAACCTAGACCTTGAGTATTGACAAAACTTTCTTTACAAATAAAGGCTCTTAAAAGATTGTGTTAAAAATATAATTATATTTCAGAGACTGCAAACTTTTGGTTTCAAGTATTGTTAAAAGAAGCTATCTAAGCAAAAAGATCTCAAGTAAAATAATGAAAATAAATTTTTGTTTCAATTATGTTAAATCGGTAAACCAACCATGAGCATTGAAAATATCATGTTATAGAGTATATATTTATTTTACATGGTTTTAATTATAATCTGCCAACACATAAGAAACTGAGCATTATTGGTACAAAAATTTTAACTAGGTTGCAGAGTCACTCCAATTAAGAAGGGCTCTTTCAAAAATTAGCGTATGCCACTAAATGCAACGTGCACACGGTATTCTTTAGTAAAAATTCTTTAGTAAAAGGCGAAAGAATAGTTCGCTCTGTGCACATTGCGTGGCTGCGTGATTTGAAAGAGTAGTCTGCTCTGTCTTTTATATTAGCTGTTATGTCAGTACTCTAGTTAATGACTCGGATGTGGGACTCAAAATGACAGATATGAAACACTAGTTCCATTGGTTTGTTGTGACTTACTATGACCGCTTTTATTTATCTTTTGCACGTTATAGAATCTAGAGCACTGAATTCAATTCAGGACTTAGAAAGAAAAATGGAGTATTCATCTGTAAAATTGTTGCTTGTGATAATTTAACTTGCTTTGCAATGAAATGGCATGAAAATAGTATAACACACTTTCAATCATTGCTTTCATGTGTCAATTCATCTTACTCTTTTTATTTTACCACTAAAATAACTGCACTTTACAGTTTACACTTTCTAGTTTCTTCTCTCTCTCAAGTGATTAAAAGTTTCACCAAAATCAGTAGAAGAAAGTCAAGAAACTAATCTAGTTCATCACATAATCAGATTCCCAAATAAATTTTTACTTGGTGTTTGTGTTGATATATTTTTTGTCCAGATGATAAAATAGATCAAAGAATGCTTGTCAAGCTAGGTATTTTCCTATTGGAAAAACTAAGCATAAAATAGAAATTGAGAATAACGATTTGGTGCTACTTTGTGTCAATGACAACTTCATTGAATCTTGAATTTATTTAAGATATTGTGTATTGGCAAAAACACATAAAAGTCCCCTAAAAGATTATGCTGAAAACAAAATTATCTTTCAACAATTATTATATTTTGGCTATAACTCCTGGAAATGCATATCAGATGTTGATATCAAATTGGTTATATTATGCAACTATGAGCCATATCAAATTGGTTATATTATGCAACTACGAGCCTCACCAAGTAGACAAATCTCTAACAATAGGACTAATATACATATGGTTTTAAATTCTGGTCGGCAACCATAATTGTGGGTGCAATATTGCTGTTACAATAATACATACCATATCAGCAGCAACTATTTAATATATGTTTTTCATAATTAAAGAGTACTAAAAAGAGTATTAGAAAGATATAATTAAAGAGTACTAAAAAAGTATTAGAAAAATAATTATTTCTGTTTTTCAGCAACTTTATTTTATTTACTATTGTGAATTTTTATAATATATATTCCATTAAAAAGAAATAACTAAATACTAAAAAAGGTACTAAAAACGAGTACTAAAAAATTATAACATACTAAATTTCAACTTTTTTTATATTTAATTATATTTTTTCTAATTTGTATTTAAATTCTCTTAGTTTATGCTCTTCCAACAGTTTATGTGTATTTAAAAACCGTAAAACTCCTTTAACGCATAGTTTTGATTTGAATTATAATCTGCCAATCCTTATTAAGAAGCTGAGTATTATTGTTATAAAAAATTTCAACTAGGTTGCAGAACCACTCCACTTAAGAACGGCTCTTTTAAAAATTGGCGTATGCCACTAAAAACAGTGTGCACACGGTATTCTTTAGTAAAAGGCGAAAGAATAGTTCGCTCTGTGCACACTGCGTGACTGCTGCTTGGTTTGAGAGAATAGCCTGCTCTGTCTTTTATACTAGCTGTTATGTCAGTACACTAGTTAATGACTCCGATGTGGACTCCAAATGACAGATATGAGAACTCATCGCTATCCCATTAGTTTCATTGGTTTGTTGTGACTTAATATGACTACTTTTATTTATCTTTTGCACATTATAGAATCTGGAGCACTGAATTCAATTCAAGACTCAGAAAGAAAAATGGGTATTCATCTGTAAAATTGTTGCTTGTGATAATTTTACATGCTTTGGAGTGAAATGGCTGAAAATAGTGTAACACACTTTCAATCATTGCTTTCATGTGTCAATTCATCTCTACTCTTTTGATTTTACCACTAAAATAACTGCACTTTACAGTTTACACTTTCTATTCTTCTATCTCTCAAGTGATTAAAAGTTTCATCAAAATCAGTATAAAAAACAAATCTAGTTCATCACATAATCAGATTCCAAAAGAAATGTTTACTTGGTGTTTGTGTGTTGATATATTTTTTTGTCCATCTGGAATAGACCAAAGAATACTTGTCAAGCTAAGTTATTTTCCTATTGAAAAAACTAAGCATAAAATAGAATTTGAGAATAACAATCTGGTGCTACTTTGTGTCAATGACAACTTCATTGAATCTGAAATTTATTTTAGATATTGTGTATTGGCAAAAACACATAAAGTCCCCTAAGAGATTAGGCTGAAAACAAATTTGTCTTTAACAATTATTAAATTTTGGCTATAACTCCTGTAAATGCATATCACATGTTATATGAAATTGGTTATATTATGCAACTATGAGCCTCACCAAGTACACAAATCTCTAACACTAGAACTAATATGCATATGGTTTTAAATTCTGGTCGGCAACCATAATTGTGGGTGCAATATTGCTGTTACAATAATACATACCACATCAGCAGCAACTATTTAATATGTTTTTTACGATGGTAGAATTTTATCTTAGGTGATTTAGACATATAAAAATAAGAAGATCAATAAAACATCTAATAAAAAGTTGAATCAAATTTAAAATAAAATAGTCAAATAATGATTCCACGGATAAGACGTAATAACATAGTTTAATCCATATACATAGCTGATGTCACTTAGTGAAATAAGACTTTATTGGTGTTGTTCACAATTGATGATTCTTTGGATAGCATAATTAAGTATCCCTTAGAGACAAGTAGAAATTTTGTAACTTGCATGTCTGATTGATCTCTGTCAAGGTTATGTCCCTATTCTTGATGAACTTCACAGAGTGAGGTTCAATTCAATCTATTAACAGTTAGCAATTTGAATGAAAGAACAAATTCCAAAGTTTCATAATATACACACCAATCATTCATATGTTCCAGCTAGCCAATGTTCCCCATTAATTGTACCTCATACCAAATTGGAATTCATAGCCCCATCATGTTGATGATGAATCATCATGTTTTGACAGTAAAATATATACTCTGCCTGCTGACTGATGCAACTTGGAAAAAACGCTGGCAGAAAATATTTACACCAAGATTCACGTGATGTATAGTACTTTATAAAACTGTCTTACTCATACATGTTATGGTACAAATAATTTGTAACGTTATAAATTTATGAAGTTTTTTTAACTTAAAAATATGTTACATATATGATGGATGATGTTTCAGTTTGCCTCTAAAAGTCGAACAATAAATGGTGTCATAAATTTAGAATAATTACTTGCTAGAAAAAAATTGACGAGATATAATATTAACTAGAAATATAATATTAACTTAATTTTATTGATCACTAAAGAATATGTAGATTCCACTTAAAATGAGTTCACATTTCATTTAAAATGAACTTATATCTTATTTAATAGTAGATAAAAATAAACTCGCATCTTATTTCACCATTAACATGTACTAGTAACATATCCTATAACTAAATGGCATCTTATACTATAAAATTATAGATAAACTTTATATACAGGAATACATACATGGTTTGGGATAGGATAGAATTTTCTCTTTGCCAAGCACCAGATAGAATGTTTCTTTTGTGTGGCTTTTACTGCATGTGCATAGATACACTTTCAAGGAAGGAATTATTTTATTTTGTTGTTCAAAAAGATGCCATGGACATTGAAGCACAAGGTTCTCTCCATCTTCAACAATTTATTTATGTTCCTTTTTTTGTGATACATCACATCATATCATGTGCATTTATGTTGAAGAACAATACACTCCATTTAATTTGCTTCACTTGGAATTGCATTGCTCTTTTATTCACTTCCTAACAATTAAATCCTTGCTTTAAGTGGATTATTAGGCATAGAAGAATCTAATAATTTAATACAGATTATTCACAACTAATATAATTGACTCTCATTTTTCCATTTTCACCCTTCCTTGTAGTTAAATTTGTCACTCATGATCATCTATAACACTATTTTGTTCATATGGTCTCAAATTGGCAAATTCAATCAACATGAAAATATGCATCTAGGTATTTTAAGATGCTTACTTTTCTGCACACATCTTTAGTGTTGTTATAACTTATTGCAACACAATTTCATGTTCATACTTTATTCAATATCTATTCAACTCATCATTTTAGCCCATCCATTTTCCTAAAAATAAAAAATATTTATGAACTTTGAACTTGTAACTAAACTTCCAATTCCACCCACCACAACCACCCTAAGTTATCATAGGGGTGGATTTACTTCCATACTCATGGTTGTTGGTTTCACACAGCAAGGACCCACCATGCTCAGAACAAACATGTGCAATTAGCTGTTCTGAAAAGCCAGCCACTCTAGCACAAAAATGGAGTTTCACCCTTTTTTTTAACAAAATATTAATTTCTTATATGTAAATATTTACTATTGATTTAAGTAAGATACATACATATTCGTAGATGAATACAATAACGATTACTTTTTCTAAGTCTTGTCCTACTAGGTGGTGTTGGTGTTACTCGAATCTATCAAACCACGTTATAATGCCCTATCATAGATCATATTTCTAATAAGTCCATGTAAAATTTTGATAGAGAGAAACTATTTCGAAACAAGTACAAAGGCAATACTATGAATGTGTCTTTCTGTATTTGTTCCCCCCTTAAAAAGAATATGTAATTGATGTCCAAACAGGTAAATCCATGTGGAGCCCAAGAGCTTGATTTGGAGTTGCACATCACTAGTATTCTTCAGATTATTACAACAACAAAAAATGCAGTTAGAGCTAAGATTTCAGACAAAATAATGATATATAGACAGAATAAATGAGCTTCTCAATGCTAATTGATCACTTTGTACAAAAGTTTTCCAAACCCCCACATTTTTATGTACAAAAAGTTCTTGAAGCTATTCTTGACTTTGGCAGTTACTGTTCTAATGGATTGAGTCATGGATATATGAAGCTGTAAATTCAAAGTTAAAACAGCTATTTAAAGTTACATTATTAGTGAAGGAAGGGTAAGATAAGAAAAATGAGAAATGTTAAGGCCATTGGTTGGAGTTGGTGTTCTAAGAAGATTTTAGCTATTAATTCTACCTCTATCCATTACCCAAAAATAAAATCTTAAGGCCTAATTAGTTTTTGTTTCATTTTCAGTGTTTTTTATTTTTCAAGTTTTTGTTAAGGAAAAACCGAAAACAGTGACTTTTTCCTTCAAGAAAATCCTGAAAACAAATAACTCTAAGCATTTTCTTACTGTCCTTTTTGACATAGGTATCCAAGAAAACAGATCATTGATATTCTACATGTTTTACAGCCAAGGCATATGAAAGCTAACCCTATCTTCCTTCTGAAGCAGCAAACTGATTTTCTAAACCTTAATAACTTAAGTGCAATCATGTGGCATGTCATGCTGTTGTCACAAACTGTATAACAAACTAAGGTAGGCTTGTAGATCTAATCTAGCAAAGGAATGAAATAGGATACCTAACCTGCCAGATAATCTACTTGCTTAAATGATACCCTAGGCATGATAACATGATCAATAATGACATCACTTTATTAGCATAACTGATGCCATAGTCAAATATAATAATGACTTAACTCTATTTTCTTAATCTATTTTTCCACAGATTTCAATCAATCTTATACTTTAATCTAGAGAGATCTCAAAAGTCATAGTTTATCATAAGGAACAATACTGAAATTGATGAGATGTAATGTGTGGCTTCGCCAACTAAATCTTCATAACAATCAAATATTCAAATTTTGCTCACCTATTAAGAGGACAACAGTGACACCCCGAACTTGAGTATCTGTAGAAAGTAGAAACTTCATGGTTTGCCAAACGGTCTTCAGAACTTGCATAAATGGAAAATTTACCATGCATACATCCAGTTCAACAGTTGAAGTCGGAAGCAAGATGTCATGCCAACACAATCTGTCCCAAATTGAACTCATTATGAAATATTATAACCCTCTCCTTTAACAGAAAGACTCGGCAGATGTTATGAGCAAAGCATCAAAATATTAAATATTAAATATTAAATGAAGAGAAAGGAACACATTTGAAGTTTTAAAAATGGAAGATTGGCTCTGAGAATGTAAACCTTCTTTTCTTTTGACATCATTAGCGCCATCCAATGCAAACCCACCACCTTGCCTAGAATGTAAATATGCCGCATTGGTGCCAAGGTGGAACACTACCACAGAAATGTGCTCCATAAACAAACCTTTCTTGTTTGAATCTTTTCTATTCTAATTGCAGAATGTAATTCCTAACAAATATTCCAACAAATGGATCACTTCATATGGTAACAAAGCATAAAAAACATGCTGTCTAAGCTTCTTTACAATATCTACCCTTAATCCTGTGATGCATAATCAAACAAGAAAAGCAAGTATCTGCAGGAACATTCAACAACTTTCTATTAATATAATGATGGAAAACATATATGCAGGATGATTCAATGAGAAAGAGCTCCTGCTGCCATAGATCCATATTCAAAATGTTAGCAACAAGAAAAGTAGTATAGACACAGAATTATCAATACAGGAGTCCATTTATAGCAGAAAAATTACATATCCAAATAAAATACATGTCTTATTGATTCATTCAGTCCGAGAACTGGAAATCAAACTATTGTGTGATTTTACTAAGCTTTCTTAACAATTATACACCGCCACCAATCAGCATATGCTCTATCAGTCATAAATGCTACATTTTTTCTAAAACTACAACAATTACATTCAGGGCGAAAGAATAGAAGAGAAGAATGTGATGTTTCGTGTTTTCTTTGACACTGCAAATTGATGCCCAGGCATAAATCTCCAACAACAACAACAAAATTTCCTTAGTGCAGGAAACAAATTTCCCTCTTCATATGCCATCTTCGACATGTATGTAACATGGGTGATCGTGCAACAAACAGAGAAATGCTAAGGAACAATCACAAGAATCATAATGAACAAGAATTCAAAAGATCCTGCCACACGGTCGAAAGAATCCCATCACTCAACAGCTTTCTTCCCATCAGAATAGTAATTCAGGTACCACCGAACAAATTTCTTCAAGCCACTCTGCAGATCCGTCGTAGGCTTATACCCAAGCTCCCTCTGCGCGTAGCTAATATTCGCATGGGTATACTGCACATCCCCATTCCGCGGCAACTTCATGATGTTCCTCTTTGCCTTAACCTTCAACAGCCTCTCCAAAATGCTCACAAGTTCACTAACAGGCACAGGTGAAGTATTCCCCAAATTGAACACCCTCAGCTGCGCCGGCCCTCTCTTCTTCCCCCCACTCCCGGTGCTCTTCTCGGCAGTATCCAACGCCCCCAAACAACCCTTCACAATATCATCTATATATGTGAAATCCCTTGCAACCGTCCCATGATTTGCGGCCTCAAAGATCGCTATCTGCTTTCCCTTCAATATATCCTTAGTGAAGAAGAAGTAGGCCATGTCAGGTCTACCCCACGGACCATAAACCGTAAAGAACCTCAACCCGGTCAACGATAGCCCGTATATATGATTATAGGTGTGTGCAATCTCCTCACCGGCCTTCTTTGTCGCAGCATACAAACTAGCAGGCTGATCAGTCCTATCCTTCTCACTAAATGGCACCTTAGTGTTCAACCCATAAACTGAGCTACTAGAAGCCCAAACTATAGCAGGTTGTGGATTCACACTCTTACAAACCTCAAGCAAATTAACAAAACCAGCAATGTTACTATGCACATAAGAGCCAGGGTTCTCCATAGCATACCTCACACCAGCTTGAGCAGCCAAATGCATAACATGTGTGAATGGAACAACCTCAAAGAGCTTCCTCAGCAAAGCTTCATCATTGATGTCACCTTCCACAATGAACACACCAGTGCGCTCCAACAAAGCTTGCCGCGCACGCTTCAAAGAAGGGTCATAGTAGTCATTGAAATTGTCAATGCCGAGGACCCCATCTCCCCGGCGCTTCAGCGCCGATGAGACGTGGGTCCCTACGAAACCGGCAGCGCCGGTTACCAATACGGTTAGTCCATTGCTGGAGCGGGCCCGGGCCGAGGCCCGTACCCTCTTCTCCCAGGCGGACCCGCCCCAATTGTAGTTCCTCAATGACCGGCGCGACGGGTCAGCTGCGGAGGTGATCGTCGACGGCGCCGGCGATCGGAGGAAGAAGATCAAGATGAGGGCCAAGAAGGCGAATGACCAGACCGTGAGCTTGGCGAGCGAGTAGTGCCAACGCGCGCCGCCTCCGCGCGTGAAGAAGTACGATGATTTCTCCATCTTGACCTTGCCTGGCGTCGAAGGAGCGCTGTCGATGTGCGACATTTTCTGCTCTCAGCTCGGAAAATATATTTTTTTTTCTCGGGAAAGAGGCGGAAAATGTAGGATATTGGAACGTGCCCACTATTCTTCTCGCAAGTTTGAATCGAAATTTGAGGCCAATTGCAGCTACCTTGGTGTATTTTTCAGGGTTCTTCGATTTGCGGGTTGGAAATTTGGGTATTAGGGTTTCGTCGGAAAATGGAGCATTGTGCTGCAATTGCTGTTAAAAATGGTGGTGGTGTGTAATGGTGTTGGGGATGAAGAGGGAACAAAAAAGTTAGGGTTTCTTTATTATTTAAAAAGAGAAAAATTAAATTGAAATGGTTGGTGAGTGGTGACTTGGTTATGGTACTTTTTGCTTTTTCTTTTTTGCTGTAATGTGGGAATCTTGTTGTTTCTTGGAGGAATGGGTTGGAGGTGGTGGCCACTCCTTCTTCTTTTGGGTTTAATAGTTTTCACTTTTCACAGACAAAAAGGTTTCAAGAATTGATTTTGATTTAAACCAACTAATAAATAAAATGGTGTTAAACTGTTAATAGAGAGAAAGAGGTGGATAGAGAAGAGGGTGGGTTGTGGGAAAGCCTTAGACTTGAGAAATTCAAAGGTTAATTTAATGAACTAGGTCTAGGATTCTGTTTGTTTGTTACTATATTTTAACGAATTTTGTTTTGGTAGACTAGAAAGAATAAATGCTTTGTAAAAATAGGTCTATCTCTAAAAGATACTAAATGCTAATTTGATTGGAGGGAGTGCCTTGAATTTTGGGATTTTTGTTATAAATTGCGTACCCCTCTTTTGTTATTGGATATTTTTCGTGTGGAGGAAATTCTTTTTTTTTTAATTTGTTATTATGTATGTGGAGGTTTTAGATTTGAGGTCTGAGGAGCATAATTGGTGGTTTTGTTTGATTGTGCAAAATGCAATGGACAAGGTTTTTGGCTTTCGGCTATAAAGAATTATCTATTTCACCAACATGTGGGAATGTGTGTGAGATCCATGGAAGTTAGTAAATTGATCATACCGAATTCAGAGAATTTAAATGTGAAATCTTTAATTAGGAGCTTTATTTTACTGATTTATGAAATTAGTTAGGTCAAAATTCTTTATCTTCTAGAGAGTCAAAGTATCTAAAATTCAAAACCCTATATATATAACTCTTTTTAACTAAGTTGGACTTGAGAGTAACGTTAAAAATTACAATAAGTAAATAAGAACTAAGTTGAAGAATTAGAACACAGTAGAAATATGAAAGGAAATAAGAACTTAGAAGAATTGAAAGGAAATATGCATTATTAGTTTTTATGTCATTATATGAATTAAATTGAAACTTAATTTTGGAAGAAAATAATTTGGACTTATTCGGCTCCAAATAATTGGTTTGCTCATCAACAACATGTATTTCTTATAATCTAAGTAAACATAAGTGTATTTGATACTTTTAATATGACTTTTTGTCAACAAAATTACTATTGATTTTCCATTTGTAACAACTGCATCAATGGATAAGTCATAGACTATTTAATTTGACAATCACATAATATTTCTTCTTTGGAAGTTGGAATGCAATCCATTATGGAATTAAGGAATCAAAAGTTCAAATCTAATGTAATTTATTTATATAATTTTTCTTTGTTTCTTTTCTCCATTTCTTACCTCACAATTTATTACATAGCTAACTTTAACTAGCTAAGGTCCAATTTGTAGCATATCCTACTATTAGTGTTGTCCTCATCATCCTAATAACTTTCACTTTTTTGGCATTGTTCCCTTATGACCAGGGCAGCATAAGACATACACTTTCCTCAAAAAGTTTAGATAATTCTGTTAGGATTAGCCTATAGTTCTAGGTTTTTTTTTATTTAATTAGTCATTTTGATCCTCAAAATATTTTGATTTTAACAAAATAGACTTTTACATTTGTTTTTGACAAAATAAATCCTAAATATTTATTTTACTTTATCAAATAATCTAAGTTAATTCATCACTTTAAATGATTGGGTCACTTTATTAAATAGAGTAAATATTTAAAAATTTATTTTATAAAAAATAAATGTGAGAGTTCGTTTTGTCAAAATTTAAATTCTTCAAATGTCAAAATATTTATTTATTCTTTTATTTTTTATACTCTTACAAGTATATTTATAAATTATCCATTTTTTATTACAATCATGATAATTAAACTTGTGTTTATACGAGATACAAAGTCATTAAAAAAACTAAATGTACAAATTATCTTTTACTTGCATGTCAAAAAATAAAACAAAATAAAAATCTTACAATTAAAGCATGAAATAATCCTAAAATAGTCTAATAAGTAATGACAAATTGAAAATTGACAAATGACAAAGCTCTCTATATTATTCACTAAGAATTGGTTTGAGTAAATATAGCCCCTATATAAATTATTGTCAACTTGTGTTTGTTAGGATGTTAGAGTGAGGGAAAGAAAAAAAAATAAAAAGGAGAAAAGGAAATGCATTGAATGAACAACTTGGAGTGCAAACAAACTTGAAAATGAAGGAAAAAGCATCTCCTCCCTAGAATCCTTATTATGTAAGGGCAGTAAAGTATCATGTGCTTCAACACATATGTATGTATAGATTAATGTGGAACAATCTCAAGATAAGGACAAGGTTGCTTCATTCACAAGGTTTTTCAAGGTTTGAGAATCAAATCAAATATATATTTAGGGAAAGAGTAATAGTAAAGTGAGAAAAATGTACAATTTTGTTTGTTTGTATTATTGCACACATTTTACTATCATTACCACACTCGTGTAATTCATAATATAATAAACACCAATTGTCATATAGTTACAATTGTATAGATATAGATAGAGATGTGTAGAAAGACACCCTTGCACGGTAGAAACCATAACACAAAGCTGACTCTAATGATTAAGCTTCAAATTCTTCCACCCTGAATTATTATTATTATTCAGAAAGTGAGATTTTAGGATGATCTCTTATGGTCGTGGAATAATATAAATTTATAAGATTAGAACATAAAGTTATGGTAAATTTTTTTATTTTAAATTAGTATTTTTATGGCGGTGAAATATATTTATAAGAGATAAATATAAGAATTAGAGATAGATAAAATTTTGTTTTGTTACTTTTTCATAACATATGGATACAGATATAAATATATTAAAAGACATAAATACAAATAGATATAAATTTTTAAATATATTTGACAATAGTGTATAAAATATAATAATTTAATTCAAATATTTATTTTTTTTTATTGGTTCCTTATCATTTTCTACCACTAACACTAAAACTGCTGTCACCATAGTTTTCTACCATCACTGTCACCAGTAATATTTTAACTTTACCATATAATACTATCATCAACTTTTATTTATTTATCAACTCAGCAATTCAGATTTTTTATTAAAATAACTTAAACAAGTTGAAATAAATGAAAAAGAGAACGAATGTGAGACGAATAGATATGAGAAATGGTCGACCACTATTTAGAACTTGCTTAGTCTTTTTTTCTTTTTTTAAATTGATTTAAGTAGTAGTAGAGACGAACATATTTGAACAACGCCTGAGTGTAGACGAATAAATCTGACCGAAGATGATGACCAAATAGTGGTGATGGATGTGACAGTGTAAAGAAAGAAAGAGAAAAAGAGAGAAGGAGATGAAGAAGAGAAAAGGGGTATCAGTGGTGGCGACCACCTAGCGGCAGCAATGTGGAGGGACACAACAATAAAGAAAGAAGTAGACATAATGGGTGTGGCAATTTGAAGAGAGAAAGAGAGAAGGAGATGGAAAAGAGAGGAGAGACGGTGGCAGTGGCTCCGGCGGTGGTGTAGAGGAGAGACACGGCAATAAAAAAAAATATAAAAGAAGAAACGTGGATGTTAGAAGAATTTTGGAGTTAGAAACACATAATAGAAAAGATAAACGAGGAAAAGGGAATTAGGATTAGACTAATTAGGGACATAATTAAAATTTCAAAAAAAAAAGGAAGGGATAAAATGTAAAATTTTGTGTCTTATAGAATGTGTCTCAATATCTTAACTTAAATGAAAAATACTAACGACATGTATTTTGTGTACACTTGTGTATCATCGTGTATGTCTATAAAAAAATTGTGTCTTAACAAACAGACAATAAACATGTGTCATCGTGTTTATATTTTTGGTATACGAAAATACCAACTAAATACACACTAATGTACCTTAGACATATATTAAGTATTTATTTATAGTGTTTGAAAGCAAAATATGAATTATCTTACATAAATTAAGTAAATAGTTGATTAAGTAAATAAAAAAATATATCTTACATCAATTTTCTAAATTTTGGAGAGAGAAGGAAAATTGAAAAGAACTTTATCTAAAAAATAGTTGAATAAGTAAATAAAAGAAAAATATGTAAATAAACTATAATAAAGAGAAAATTATTAAGATGCTAATTTGACCAACTTTTTTCTCTTTCATTGCCTAATAACTTTTCTATCTTTATTCTTTATCCTTATTTTTTTTGTGACATCCTTATTTTCTTTTTAATGTCGACTATAAGTGTCTAATTTCTATGTATATAACTTAAATACCAAACTTTCAACAAATTTAAAATAACAATAAATTTATATATATATATATATATTAAATTATTAAATTTATTTATTTTTATAAAATAAAAAAGGTTTCTTGTTTTGGATTGAAATCCCCTGACAGCATAAAAGAGCAATGAGAACTCAGAATATGATGGAAGAAGAAAGAGTGGCGGTGGCACTGTTCTTAATTATTTATTAGTTTACTTTTCTCTTTTTAGGTAAGGGACATATTTGTGAAAGATTAAAAACTAATATGACAAATCAAACAGTATCCTTTGCCATGTGCAATTTGATTTTATATTATATATATAATAATGACAAAATGGAAAATAAAATAAAATAAGGCATGAGACACGGCCATGGGGTGATTTTTCATCATTGTCAATGAATTATCATGTGCATATTAAGCCTATAAGGTGGAATAATTTGTACACATTTTATTGTCAAAACCATAGATTTAGTTATTGTAAAATATTTAGTGCAGAATCACATGCATCTCTTAAAATACTCACCAATGTGGTTCTGCTATGAGAAATGTTAGTAATGAGATGGCCATGTGAGAAGGAGTTATGAACTTCACCTATATTAGATATGCAATAATTAATGTCTATTTTTTTATAATAATAATAATAATAATAATAATAATAATAATAATAATAATAATAATAATAATAATAATAATAATAATAATAATAATATTTTTTGGGGTCTGAAATAATTAATGATAAACATAATCAGATTGGAGAAAAATGAAGTTTTTTTTTTTCCTCCATAGACCTTGCTTTAGATTAGAGGCCAAACCAATTTTTTGTTTTTGTTTTGTAGAGGCCGAAGCCTACAATGAATCAGAAGTGAGTCCAAGTTTTATTGTAAGGAATTTCAATTCCACACTTGTAGGTTGGATTTATTTATTCTTTTTATTTCCTTTTCAATAAGAAAAGTGACTTTTGTTATTAAAAATTTATGTTTGTGTAACTTATTTGAATAAAATTTTAGGAGAAAATAGAAAAATCATCTTCCTAAGAATAAGTTTAAAGGCAACAACTTTTTTTTGGACTAAACTCTATTTTAGTCCTTGATGAAAATTTCTAAGCACAAATTAGCCTCTTGTTGTTACTATTTAAGAAAATAAACAAATTTATCCCTTCATATGAAAATATATTTAAATGGTAGAAAATGGTAATTTTAAAACCTTTTTTTCTTTTGACCGTTAACATAATTTTATTGATTAGAATTGAATTATTGAAGACCTAATAATCCCTGATTCTAAACTAATATCTAAGGTCCTGAGACAACTCCCTAAACCACTACTTGATGCCATACATGTTTGGGTTCTTGGAAGAGGTAAAGTTTAGGTTGGATAAACAGCTTAATTAAATTATTTTTAAAAAAATAACTTAAATAATAAATAATTATATTAAAAGTAGTTTATAAATGAGTTATTTTATATTTGAATTTTTAATTTTAAAAGTACTTATTTTATAGAAATATAATAAAAAGTAATAATATTATGAGAGAAGTCATTTTTTTAACTTCTTTATAATAAATTAATTAATTAATAAACCAAAAATTATATGAGATTGGATTCTGTTGTACTATCTTATCTCTTCTGTGCACTTTTTATTTTAGGATTAATGGGTTATCTTGTTTCTTTGTTCTAATTATAGTGGTAAAAACTGAACCAAATTAGTTGGTTCGATCGATAAATTGATGAATTGGACTATAAATCGGTTCGATTTGTTTTTTAGACCATATAAAATAAAAATCGATATAAACCGGTCAAATTTAATAAGAACCGATAGAAACCGGTCTAACCAGTTCGGTTGCCACTATATGGTGTTTTATAGCTACGCATCTCCACCTGTCAACCTATTAGCATGTGTTATTTTGGAGAAATTCAAAATGTTAAAACCAAAGTTCGAAAGTTGCAATTTAATTTTCAAAATTACACCAGACATTAATACTACTACTTTTCATAAGTCAAAAAGACAAAAACTCAAAAGTTATTTTAAAGCTTCCCAAATGGATCCTAAGTCAATTCTAAGCCTCTATTTTGGTATGGAAAGGAGGCCATAGGCCCAGGAAAGAAAAAAAGTATAACACAACAAAAAGTGGATTTTCATTGGGATTAACATTGTTTGGGTTGGGGTTGGGTTTCCCGGCCCTTACCCTTGACCAAAGAAAAAGTTCATCCCAAAATCCCTTGAAATCATTTTGAAAAGGTAATTCTCAAAAAAGCCCAACTAAGGAAAAAAACAGATTGAGAAAGACCAGACAAGGAAAATGGACATTGATAAAGATAACCTTAAGTCAACCCCAACCAAAAAAAAAAAATGATAAATCAACTAAATTAGATTGGTCTAATAGTTAATTCACTAGTTTGTTTAAATAAAAATAAATGACAAAAATTCAAATCCCATCTTATATATACAACAATCCATCAGCCAACAACAAACCCTTAAATAGAGCTCCAATTCTCGACGGATTTGTCTTTGGCCTGCCAAGCTAGAAAATACCGTGAAAAACTAAAAAAAAAATTCAAATAACCTTAAGCCATTGCTATGCATACAATAATTTATTAGCCAACGACAAATCTTTAATGGAGTTTCTATTCCCGACTGATTAGTCTTTAACCTGGTAAATTAGGAGATACTGTGAAAACTATTGAAAAAAAAAAAAAGATAACCTTAAGTCACTATAGAGAATCAAATTACATTATTTGATACAACAAAACAAATGACTCATTTCAATATTACAAATTGTTCTCAAGTCGTTACAAGGAAATAACTCAGAAATCAAAAGCAAGCCATAATAATCTCACTGCTTAGTGAGCATTTTATATTATATATATTTCTCTCTCTCCCTTCTCTACTAAAAATGTACAAGAATGTTTATTGCTTGGTGTACTTTGCAAGAACTTCAAAGTAATCAGGGAATGTTTTCCGGGTGCAACCAGGATCATTGATGGTTACCGGAACATCGCCACAAGCAGCAAGAGAAAATGCCATGGCCATTCTGTGGTCGTCGTACGTGTCGATCGCCGTGATGTTCAGTTTCTCGGGTGGCGTTATCACACAGTAATCAGGACCTTCTTCAACTGTTGCTCCTAGCTGAAATACCAACGACGGGACAATGAGATAAGAACTTCCCAATTGAGAGTTATATTTGCTTGAATTTTATATTGTCAATCAAATGTGTGTAAACTTTATTGATCAAATCCTTCTTTTACTAGGAATTTCAATGTTTGAACTTCTACTTTTATAGCTTGGTTTGGCTTCAAAATCATTTAGTTTCTCAATGAATTGTTAACTCATTTGGGGCATTCATTTTGTTAAAAAGCAGCAGCAAGACACTACTCACCTTCCTAAGTTCTGTGCAAATTGCTATCATTCTCTCTGTCTCCTTAACTCTCCAACTAGCCACTGAAAAGTAGAAGAAACATAAAGAATAAATCAGTGCCTGAGATGCAAACAAGTTTGCTTGAATGATATAGCAGAAGATAAAGCTCAAATGGATTATATAGCCAACGAGACAATGACTCGCGCTACCCCTTTTCGGATAAAACTACATACTTGCAATTTGTTAAAAAGATTTTAAATTAAATAAATAAACAAGCAAGGTGTATCTCCACACAAAGATTATTTCTAATTATACTGAACACATCACACAAGAACTATGTGAGTTAGAAAGGGGCTACAATAATTAAGAACCACGGATAAAGTTTTCAGAAAAACAAGTAAAATTTAGAAGACCATGGTTTTAAAGACATAGTGGCTAATCGAATTCCGATGTAATTAACCACAACAAAGAACTTTTTAAACAAACTAATAGACTACTAGAGCACAGACAAAGGAATAAACCATACCATCTCTTATGGCAGTGGGGCCATTAGCAAATAGCGCAACAACAGCAAGTGTCATGGCAACATCTGGCATCTTGTTCATATTGACATCAACGCCTTGCAAGACTTTTTGGCCTGAAGGATCTCGTGGTGGGCCAGTAACGGTGACACTGTTCTCTGTCCATGTAACTTTAGCTCCCATCTTTTCGAGAACTTCAGCAAATTTTACATCTCCCTTTAATAAAGATGGATCAAGTTAAGAGAAGCTCAGGGCATTTTAAGCGAAACGCAAAATGGCTCCACTGAAAAAGATAATCTGATCAGGATTCATGTCATAGAGTTCATTGGATTCACATACTTGTAAACTACTTGTGCCGCAGCCTACAACTGTGATAGTCCCACCGGTAACAGCTGCACCTGCGAGGAAGTAGCTGGCACTAGAAGCATCGCCTTCAACAAAAGCATTCCCAGGAGACCTGGTAGGAAACTTCCAATTATAGTCACAATAATTTAATTCTGAAATCTTTACAACTCAATAATAGAAACTTACTTGTACTTTTGACCTCCGTGGACCAAGAACCTATCCCAGTTACCACTGTGCTCCACATGGACTCCAAAGCGCTCCATCAGTTTCAAAGTCATATCAACATAGGGAACAGAAATCAGTTTATCGATAATCTCAATTTCAACATCACCAAGGGCCAAAGGAGCTGCCATGAGCAATGCAGTCAAGTATTGACTGCTAATTGATCCAGACAACTTCACCTGCAAATAAGATGAATAAAAGCATTTGAAAAGGATCAAATAAACACCGGTTACAACATTTTTCTTCAGAGAAGTTATAATTAAAATACCATATCTATGTAAAGTTATCGAACAGGGTTTGTAAGTAACTTTAGAAAATGAAGCAATCCCATTTCGAAGGACAGTCCATGACTCAGTTCTCAATTTGACTGAAAAATTATAAAAGTGATGGATAAAGTTTGATAAGAAAAATCCTCATCCAACATTCCTCTCACTATTTAATTCAAGAACCAATCAGTGGCTTGTAATTGTCATTCTAAAATAGAAGAAAGATCATTCAATTAGGGTTTGTCTGCCCCAACCAACTGTGAAGTTTGTTTAGCCAGAAGAAATTTTAACAATATAAATACAAATTGACGTCACAGGCCACTCCCTCACTAATTCTCAGTTAAAATTATCATGAAATAATAGTAGCAACTCTAGTGTAAACTGTTTCAACAATAACAGAGAATAACGTGGATGCCAGAAGGTATAATGAGTAAGGATAATAGACACATGCATTACACAACTGGCACATAATCTAATAAAATGCTAAGGCAAAAACCTTACCTTCCCCCCAGGAAGTCCTCCCTTCCCAACTACACGAACAGGTGGACAGTTTGTGCCAAGGGAACAATCAACATCTGCACCAAGCTGCTTGAGACCAGCCACCAAATCTCCAATAGGCCTCTCTCTCATTCGGGGCACCCCATCAAGTACATAGCTGAAAAAAACACAAATTGGTTAATTAGCAACTCAGACCAGTGATCATGACAGAAGAAAGTAGAGGTTAAGGTTGATCATCAGGGGTGCTCCTCAAAATTTGGTTGCTCAACCTTCGCATGCTTGTATAAATATTAAATGTAACTAAAAAGGCACCTTTTAAGTTTCGAAAGAAGGGGTTTGACTAATCTAAAAAGAATTGTCTAGATTATAATAGTAAAAAGGAAGAGTGCGTGCTGTATTGTTAGTTATACTACAAGTAATTCGAAGATTGTGAGGACTTATAATATGACAGACCTTGTGTTTCCACCTGCAGCAGTCACAGCTGCTGTCAAAGGACGCATTGCGGTACCAGCATTTCCAAGGAATAAAGTAACCTCCTCTTTAGACTCTCTACCAGTGGGAAACAACCCCCCACAGCCTTCCACGATTGCCCGTTTGGCATTTTTGTCATCTTCCACTCGTAGTCCAAGGGTCCTTAATGCACCGAGCATGTAATGAACATCCTCGCTATTCAACAAGTTGTCCACAACAGTTGTTCCCTGAATAAAAATAGCAGAAATAATGTCAACAAGACAACCATGAACGAATCAAAAGTTGTAAGAGCAATAAAATGAAACTGATCTTGAAACACCCGCTAACTTCATATGTTATTTTATTTTATTTCTAAAAACACTTTAATCAAACTTGAATAACCAACGACCATGTAGATATTCTTACATGCCAAATTTCAAAAAGTCTAAAACATAAATAAGTATATAATCCTGTTTCCTCTAAAGTATCTAGCAAATAACAATTGGATCACATAGTCAAATTACAATCAGCATTCTAATCATTAGCTACTTCATTAAAATATCAATCTTCTTCATGTCTTCATAGAAAAGGTACTTCATTTTCACAAGAATAATGACAATATTCAATATCATCAACAAATCAACTCTAGCTCCTAATCACAACTAATCACATTTCAGTCCACATTCCACATTTCTTATCATTGGGCATATTAATTTCATGTCCATCTATGCTGAATCAAGTGCTTCAATTTCATTAAAACCATAAAATTCAAAAATCAACAACATAAGCTCCAGCTTCCAATTACAGAACCAAAAAGCTCTCTTTTTTTCCCCTCAAAAATGAAATTAAATGAAATCTTCACCTCAGAGAGAGCAGCAAGAAGCAAAATTCGATTGGACAGAGACTTCGAGCCAGGCAATGTGATGGTTCCGGAGATTTCTTTGATAGGTTCCAGAACGATCTCCGGCGCCGTCGAAGGCTTCTCTGTAGCGGCAATAGATGCAGAAACCCTAACCACATTATTATTGCACCTACTCACCTCAAAATTTCCCAAAAAGACACCATTTTTGTGATTCAAGCTCACAGATTTTGAGGTGCCCCAAAGTTGTGACTTCAATGAAACTGAGTTTGCTGATTTGGGTATGTGGGAATTGTGAGTATGGCGAAGAAGAATCTGTGCGTTTTGAGGACCATTGTGGATTCTGGTCACTTGGGCCATCTCAAAATTCTATTAAGATTCAAACTTTATTCGATGCTCTGCAATAATCCTCAATCTCTTTTGTAAATGTGTTTTCTGAGTGCGAGTGAAACAAGTTATTTTGTGTTTTGCTTTTGGGGGGTTGGTGAAATGAGTGGTTGGTGGATTGACTCTAAATTATAAAAGTGACTTAAATTATTTTAGATATGCCAACCAAGATGCACATTTCTCACACGAAAAAAGGAAATTGAGACTGATTTGAGAAGTGCACCTACCAACAAAATTGGGTTTAGGTAGGTCCTTGGTTCTTACTTATTACAATTAGTAGTTAGGGTGGTAAATTGAGGAGAACATATTAGATAGCATTATAAGATTAACAAATTTTAATATTTTGGTAACAATGTTATCTATTTAAAAAGTTTGGATTTTTTTATATTTTTGTATACAATAAATATTTTAAAAATATCAAAATTTTCAACGAAATATTGTATATTTAACATCTTAAAAAATACTTTTAGGACACTTATTAATTAAATTCTTAATTTTAATACACTCTTAGGATTGAAAAAGTGTGAAATACTATTAGACATGAAATAGTGCATGTGAAGCAAACCATAAAATAGTTTTATATTATACATATATTAATCGGATTGCAAAAAAAGTCAAATTTGTAAAGAATTTATCTTTTCCGAGTAAATGCTTTTTATAGTTTTATTGATTGTAAATAAAAAATTATTTTACAATACCATTTTATATATATCAAAATTATATGATTATGTAATAAAATATTATCAAATCATGGACTTAATCTAGTAATTAGCTCAATCTCCCATCAATTACATGACTTGATTCAAAACTCGTAGTTTTCCTTCACCAACAAAATTATATCAACAACAATCTAAGTGATCCAAGTAATTTTGTATTTGAAAAAGACACAAATGTTCAATGGTGAAAATGAAACTAGTACCCAAAAATTATTTCTATAACGAATTGAGTAAGTTTATTTCTTTATTTATTTATGATAGAATGAGCTTACTCATACTAATTAACTTAGTTTACATATCTTCATCCTTACATATATTTTTA
The DNA here is from genome assembly GCF_003086295.3 of Arachis hypogaea. NCBI lineage: Eukaryota > Viridiplantae > Streptophyta > Magnoliopsida > Fabales > Fabaceae > Arachis > Arachis hypogaea. The sequence goes on along the minus strand of NC_092037.1, from coordinate 95,285,176 downwards.
GTGTATATTTAGATAGTGATTATTTTTAAAGACTGGAACTGAGACCGAAAGATTCAAAGAATTTTAATTTTGAAAACACAAAATTTCAGTTATTTTAATTAAAAAAAACGGAGACGCAAAGGAATTGAAATTTCTAAAATTTTAATTTTTTTTAATAACTAAATATATTTTAATAAATATTCTTATTTTATATCTATATTTATCTTAAACTAAATCTAATACTAAAATATAACGTAATCCTGTGTACATTAAATCAAATATAATACAGAGATTTAATTTAGTCTCAATTTTTTAATTTCTGTTTTAAATACAACTTAATGTTTGTTTTAAAAACAATTATCATCATTCATTTTAAATTTTTAATATATAAAATATTTAAAAATTACAAAAAAGAATTAAAAAAACTTTATGAGTATATACGAATGTTTTCAATTCAATATTAAATATGCTCTAAAGTATTTTAGCATTTATATATTAGAAAGGTGCACACGAATCTGTTCGAAGAAGGGGTTGGTGAGAAGGGAAAGGTTGGTGGAATGGACTAAAGAGAAGCAGAAAGCAAGGCAGCCAAACACTATCTCTGTCTCACCAAACCAGTGGGATATTTACTGTTTAAGCTTTGGAATATTCTTTAAAAATATAGAAAAAATTTATTGCCTAAAAAGGTCTCTTTTCTCAGGATGAAAAAGAAAATATTTCCAAGGAGTTATATTAAAATGGTAAATTAATTTAAAATTATAACCAAAGCAATTCTCCCAAAACTAAATTATAATTCGATCATCTAAATTATAGACTATTTTTTTTCTTTTTCTATTTTTCTCTTAAAAGGAAAAGCAACACAAGAAAAAGACTTAATTCTCATGTTATATAATATATACGAGTGCCAATATATGGTAGATTCTGAAATGTTCTTCTATCAAATCATGGATTTGTTTTCTTTTTTTCCTATAGCAATCCTATAGCAGCACAACTACAGGATGGTATTTCTGTAAGTTATGTTCCTTTACTTAGTATAGAGCGGTGTAGATATTATACGTTGAAACGCCAAATCAGATGAACCACCATGAATGTTATTCAATAAGAATCACTGATTTTGACCGTGTGGCAAATGCATAACTTAACTGTTCAAAGTGTTATTACAAGTTCATAAAACTTCCATCTCCTGCTTTGATCTAAGAAACTCAAATGAGAATCACAAGCAACTGTAACCTAATCTATTCCTTATTCAAGTGAAGGAATGCCCTTTAAACATGCCTCATGCAAATTCCCCTCTCAATGTAAACTTCAACTCAAACCAAGGCAAAAACAAAAATAAAGAAACTAATACATCTTAGATAAGTGATTTTGCTGCAGCAATAACAGCTTCCTTTGTGATGCCAAACTCTTTGTATATTTTTCCTGCCGGAGCGCTAGCTCCGAATCGATCAATGCCTATTGCTTTTCCTTTGCTTCCAATGATTCTCTCCCACCCAAATGTTGATCCTGCCTCAATGCTAACTCTAGCTGAAACAGCAGCAGGGAGAACACTCTCCTTGTATGCCTCCGATTGCTCGTTGAAAAGTTCCCATGAAACGAACGAAACGACTCTAACGGCCTTACCTTCCTTTCTGAGATCATCAGCAGCCTTGGCAGCAATCTCCAATTCGGAACCGGTTCCAATCAAAATGACATCAGGCTTATTGCCTGTTGAGTTGTCTGAGATGGTGTATCCACCCTTTCCAACTCCTTCAATAGAAGTTCCAGGAAGATTGGGCAACTTTTGCCTAGAAAGGGCGAGGATAGAGGGTCTCTTCCTGTTAAGCACGGCAACTTTGTATGATCCGGCAGTTTCATTACCATCAGCAGGACGAAGCATCAAAACATTAGGCATCGCCCGGAAGCTTGCCAGGTGCTCAATAGGTTGGTGGGTCGGCCCATCCTCTCCAAGTCCTATTGAATCATGGGTCATCACATAAATAACACCAGCCTGAGACAGGGCAGAAAGCCTTATGGCAGCTCTCATGTAGTCGGTGAAAACAAAGAAAGTTGCGCAGTAAGGAATCAGGCCAGGGCTGTGTAGAGCAATGCCGTTGCTGATTGCTCCCATGCCATGTTCTCTGACGCCAAATCTAATATTACGCTCAGCAGGAGTGTCCTTTTGGAAGTTCCCAAACATTTTCAATAAGGTCATGTTGGAAGATGCAAGATCCGCACTACCACCAAGCAGACCGGGAAGAACCTTTGCAAGGGCATTAAGGTTGTGCTGAGAGAGATTTCTGGTGGCATCACCTGGGGTCTCAGGGGTGTATGTCTGAAATCAAATTGGAAGGGTGACAAGCATCAATGTTATGGACATCAACAGCCAAATTCCGTTACTTAGATATTTGAATAATAGTTTTAAGATCATAAACACCAGTGTCCGTTAAAATTTAAATAACAAAATATCATATTTAAAACCAAGATACTCATAGAAATCAGATTCATGACACATCAAGGGTGTGTTTTTCCAATTTCTGAAGATAATAATTCAGCAACTAAAATCATCTATAAAATTGAAAAAGTTGAAAACTGATTTTATTTGTTTATTTCACTAAAAAAGATTTTCTAGCAAATTAAGCTGGAACATATGCACCCTAAACCTTATTAAAGATCCTGAACACCACTAGAAGTAGTTTAGAGTTAACTCACTGGAAGTGCTTTCTCCCATCCAGCAGGAAATTCTCCATTGATAATACACTTCAGTTCTGCAGCCTCCTCCTTGTATTTCTTCTCATATTCGGCAAACTTTTTATTCCACTCGGCTTCAAGTGCAGCACCCTCAGGGATGTGGCGACTCCAGTGCCTGGTAACACAGGCAAACGATTCTTGTTCAGTACCATATAAATATCAACTGTAAAAAAAGGAAAGAGAGAAATATTTAAAGCCTATTATCCATACTTTTTGACATCCTCAGGCACATGGAAAGGCTCATGTGCCCATCCAAGGTTCTGCCTTGTAGCCTCAACTTCTTTGGCACCCAATGCACTTCCGTGCACACTGTAGGAGTTAGCCTTGTTAGGAGAACCATAACCAATTGTGGTCGTGACCTGTGAAATGGGTAAAACCGGAAAAAGACTAATCAATAAAACTGTTAAAAACCACTTATCTACAAAGTACACAGACATTAATTTCACATTTACCAAGTTCAGCATGTTAGGAAATTATTTAAAATAATCAAATCAATATTTTTTTGTAAAGAGAAAAACCTCAATATCAGTTGACTGTAAGGCAGATTTTGCTTGTTATTATAATTATATACTAGAAATCTAGGTCCAACGTTAGCCATATTAAACCAACCTTGATTAGTGTGGGTCTGTCTTTCACAGCCTTTGCCTCCTTGATGGCAGCACGAATTTCATCATAACCATTGTTTCCATTCTTTACCCAAATAACATGCCATCCAAGTCCCTCAAAACGTCTATCAACACTCTCAGTGAAAGCAATTTCAGTGTTACCGTCAATAGAAATGTGATTGTCATCATAGAATGCTATTAGCTTCCCTAATCCCCAGTGGCCAGCAAGTGAGCATGCTTCATTTGCGATTCCCTCCATCTGGCAACCATCACCCAATATAGCATACCTTCATGAAATAACTAATGCCATTAACAAAATGCCACAGCCACACAATCTCAAAATTTTTAGAAGTGGAAGAAGTGAGGATTAAGGGTATTTTACGTGTAATGATCAACAATCTCATTGTCAGGCTTATTAAATCTCGCAGCCAAGTGCTTCTCTGCGAGGGCCAAACCCACAGCATTGGCAATACCCTGACCAAGAGGACCTGGACAAAATACAAGAATAGATAGGTAAATTAAACATACTGAAAAGCCAAATTAGAGTCAGCTAGTATATAAACTCAAATTATATCTAACCTGTTGTAACTTCAATTCCAGGTGTCTCGAAATTCTCAGGGTGTCCGGGAGTCCTGCTTTCCCACTGACGGAATTGCTTCAAATCCTCCTCCTAAAAATTAAACCCCATGAAAGCTCACCGTTAATATCCAACCATAATTAAGCCAAACAATAGGCCACCCTTGTATTGAACAAAACAAAAAGAAAGAACACTGCTTGTTCAACAATGAGTCCAAATGAATTTCCATCGACACCAAGCTAAACAACACACCAGGAAAGAAACAGACACACATAAATAATTAAACTAAAAAAACAATCATAAACAACAAATATCAACTAAGAATTTTCTCACAAGGTGGGGTCAGCAAAGGGGATTGAAAAGTAGTAGTCTTCTCTATCCCAAACTAAATTCCTTCTCAATGAAGCTGTCACTATTATTCTCAGTCTACCTCTAACAAAAATGACACAAAACTCCAAAAAGACCACCTTCAATTGTGACACTCCCTACATGGTTGTATCACCTTACTTCATGTTCGACAGTAACATACTCAAATCATAGTAACCGAACTGAAAATTATGCAAACCAAAACCTTGCACGCAGATCCATTCAACACAGATCATAAAATATAAAAAAAAAAACATTCAGATCAAAAGCACCAGACAAAAGGGTGAAAACTCAGATAGAGATTCCAATAACGAAAAGTTAAAAAAGTAAGATAAAATACACAAAGCAACAAACTTTGCAACAGATCCAAACAAACCAACATGAAAATTTCAAACCTTTCAAGTTTCAACAAAACACAAACACACAACGATGGCACTAACCTTGACGCTATCATAGCCAGCAAGGTGAAGCAACGCATACTGAAGCATGCAACCATGTCCAGCGGAGAGAACAAAGCGATCACGGTTGAACCATTTCGGATTCTTCGGGTTGTACCTCATAACCTCGTCATAGAGCACGTGACCCATCGGGGCGCAACCCATGGGAAGACCCGGGTGACCCGAATTCGCTTTCTCAACGGCATCGATTGCGAGGAACCGGATCGTGTTGACCGACTTCTCAACGATGGCGGGGTCGGCGGCTGTGCGGTCGACGGTATCGACGGCGGAGGAGGAGGAAGCGGAGACCTTGAGGGCGGAGATTGGGGGGATGCGGCGGAGGGAGATTGCGGGCTGGGTCGGGTTAGATGAGGCAGTTGGGCGGAGGCCGGAAAATGAGGGGAGGGAAGAGCGGCGGGATGAGGAGGCGGGACGGGAGAGGATGGATTGGGAGACGGAGAGAGAGGAAGATGCCATGGTTGGTGGTTGGTGTGCGAGTATGAGAGAGTGAGATAGAGAAAGAGAGAAGAAGAAGAAGAAGGTGGCGATGGTGAAGGGTCCATGTTTGGGTTTTGTAGAGAGAGAGAGATGGATCGTTGAAGTTGTCGCCCACACCGGACTATTGCACTGTTCCTTTAGAGAGAGAAAATCTTAATTAAATAATAAATTATTATTTTTCGATTTCACAAAGATAACAAAATAATAATAATAATAATAATAATAATAATAATAATAATAATAATAATAATAATAATAATAATATATTTGGATGCAGAAAGGAATAATCAATTCAATCAATGAAAACGGTTTCTAAAAAATATATATAAAATAAACCAAAATATACCCAAAATTTGGCACTTATTTTCAATTAGGATTTATTAGTAGTTTTTTTTTTTAAATCATTTTGAAATATTGAATATTTGTTTCAAATTATTAAATATAAAAGTAAATATTTTTCAAAAATTTAATATTTTAACGAAAAACAATCGAATTAAAATTTTATTTAATATGAAAGTTCAATTAAAACTTTTAACTTGTAAAAATTTAATTAAACATTCATTCAGTAAAATTATAAAAAATAATGAGAATAAAAAAAATTATTATTATTTTAATAGAAATTTTTTTATATTTTATTTTTTTAGTATTTGAATATAATTAAAATCAATTATGATCAATTAACATAATTTATAGGGCTGGCAATGAGTAGGATACGGTAGGATTTGGACCCTACCCTAATATTATCCGCGGGTTGAAAATTTTATTAAAACTCTATCCTACCATACCTTATAAAATTTTGAGAATCTCTCAACCCTAACCCTACCCACACCATAAACTTTTAAACCCTACCTTATCCGCAGAAATATCAAATTTTTTTCAAAGTAAATATAAAATTCAATTATTTCAAATTTTATACATATTAATAACATAAAAAATTAAAAACTAATGCTCTAAATTACCTAAATTAACTAATTAGTTTAGTGGTTGTTCACTTATGGTAAGTTATTACATAAAATAGGTTGTGAGTTCAACTCTCACTTCCTCTACTATATACCAAATTTTTATAAAATATGTATTATATATGAGGTGCGTGTAGGATACCCTACCCTATCCTATCCTAGCACGTGATAAGATTATAATTATAATTTTAAATTATTTTTTTAAAATTAATTTAAATTGTAATAATTTGATTAATAAATAAGTAACATGTTATGCATTGTTTATTTTTTAATCTAGTGTTAATTAGATTAATTCTAAAATAGTTATTAATCGATATTAATAATTTACTTTTTCAATAAATCAAACATATATACTGAATGTGACTATAAATAATCTAGTAATAGTTAAAACTACCAACAAATTTTGATATTAAGCTGAGAGAACAAAATCAAGATTAAAAACCGCTTAGAAATGAATTACTTAAATAATATTTAATCTGTTATAGTCCTTAGACACGTGTAGATTAGAGTTATTCTTGTAACCACGACTAACTGAAACAACATCATAAGTTCGAACATTTAGAATTCATGCAACTTCAGACCATCCCCTTGATATGATGTTACAATATTTTACCTCATTTACCGAATTGTAAAATTATAATTTTAATTTTATCACGTGCATGGTCACTATTAACTATTAACTGTTAATATGCATATTCGAACATTTATTATCATATTATATCATATATTTATAATATAAATGGGTCACCATTAAGTAGTAATTTGTCACTAATAAAATTATTGTATAATGAATGAGAATCAGAATTGTATTATATAATTAAAATTAATAGAATTTGTGCAAATAAATTCGGTAAAATAAAATTTACTACCCCTTTGTTGGACGCTTACACATCCATGTAGTTAGAACCCGAATCAGTAAATACAACTCGATGTGGCATTTCATGGATGTGGTGCATTGTAAACGATTACGGTAAAAGACAATCGCACTAGAACAGTAGACGAAAAGAATAAATTGTAGTAATATCAATTATTAAATTATTAAAAGAATAATATAATAGAATAAGTATATAAAAAGTACCAAAAATACTTATAAATTGTACCTTAAAGTGATCAACTTCGATAAAAAATGAAAAATACATTCTTATTCTATGAAAAAGTAAAAAAATAATAAATTAAAAAAATGAGTTAGTTCTCAGATCTAGGTTCATAAACCACAAAAAAAAACTATATATAGTCTTTATTAAAATAAAAATAATTATATAATTTAATTATTATTAAGTAAATTCTTTATTATTTACATTATACATCATATATTTATTTTGTTAAAATTATAAGATTTTATCATATCATCATTAAAATCATAGATTTTATCGTGATTAGAATAACCTATGTCATTATTATTATTATTATTATTATTATTATTATTATTATTATTAAAAAGACTTATAAGTATAGAATAATCCGAATAATCCGTGCATTAAGAAGAATTTTATCATGATTAGAATAATCCGAGTCATTAACATATTATTATCATATTATATCATATATTTATAATATAAATGGGTCATCATTAATGTAGTAACTTGCCACTAATAAAATTAGTACATAATGAATGAGAATCAGAATTGTATAATATAATTAAAATAATTAAAATATTTTTAATTGATAATTAATTTAATAATACATTAAATATTAATTTTATATAATTATAAAAAGATATTTTTTAAATTAGTATAATTATACATTATTTATTAAATACTTATTGTAATATAATTATAATAAAGATATTTTTATAAAATAAATTTAGAAGAGAAAATAGTAAATTCATTTTGGTGGGAAAAAAATTCACGAGGAGATGACACCTCACCTTCATTGGTTGGAGAAAAAACTCAATTTTAGTATATTAAGTAGATAGATTAATATAATTAAAATGATTAAAATATTTTTAATTGATAATTAATTTAATAATAAATTAAATATTGATTTTATATAATTATAATAAAGATATTTTTTAAATTAGTATAATTATACATTATTCATTAAATGCTTATTGTAATATAATTATAATAAAGATGTTTTTATAAAATAAATTTAGAAGAGAAAATAGTAAATTCATTTTGGAGGGAAAAAATTAACGAGGAGATGACACTTCACCTTCATTAGTTGGGAAAAAAATTCAATTTTATTTTGATTCTCTTAGCACCTATAAATAGCCTTAGATAATTTGAAGACACTTAATAATACACAAATCATTTCTCCTTTATTATAGAATATTACGTCTTTATTATTTGGATTCTCTTAGCACCTATAAATATCCTTCTATATTGTATTATTCCAGACAACTTGAATACACTGAATAATACACAAATCATTTCTCCCGTTTAGTCTCTTGTTTCTAATATGGTATTAGAGCCATGACATCCTAAAAGATATGTTATTTTTCTTGCCGTAAAATGACCGTAGTTTTTGCATGTCTTTTTTTCTATGTCATTTTTTCTTACCTTTTGTCACTGGTGCGATACTTTTTCACCTCACCGACTAGCCTATTTTCTTTGTCTTGTGTTTTCCCGAGTCCAATGATCAAACACCATTGTCATCCGCTGCTTACCTATTCTCATGAAGAAATCATATAGTTTTCAATCTTTTTCGGCAGTTTCGTCTGTATTCTCTCGTCGTGGTAGTTCCGTATGCGTTTCGTCTGTGTTTCTTTAAAGCAGTTTCGTCTACGTTTTCTCGTGACAGTTCCATCTTTATTATAGGATATTACGTCTTTATTATTTCGATTCTCTTAGTACCTATAAATACCCTTATATATTGTATTATTCCAGACAACTTGAATAGAAAATTTCAATATACTCAATAATACACAAATTTTTTATCCAATTTAGTCTCTTATTTCTAACACATAATATCTTTTTAAATGTCTCATAATAATTTCTCGAATATTATTTTGATAATTAATTTTAAGATATTTTTTTTTTGCAATGATATCTAATATTGAAGGTAATAATTAACTTTTATTTTTGTTGTTGATTATCATCTAAATATAACTATTATTTTTAAATTTTTAGTTCAATAATACGAAAAAAAAAAACATATTTGACTACAGAAAATTTAAATATTAACTAAACGGTATAACATACTAAAATTATATTGATACGCAAAAATAATTATTTAACAAAATTAATCAAACATTAATTAGGAGCTAACTCGGTAACCCTTTAATTTGTTCATGTATGTTCTTTGTCATTGAACCACCAAATTTTTCATTCTCTTTTCTCTTCTCCCTCTACCTCCACCATCATATATATCATTTTCGTCTCTTTCATGTTTCTAACTTTTTGTTGGTATCGAATTAGTTTCAACCCATTATAATTAGTTTTGTCGCATCCATATTTTATTATAATTAAAAATGCCAAAATGGTCATCTATACTAACGAGTGATTGTGCTTATATTTTATTGAAATGTATTAATTGATATGGGTCTTGTTTATGGCCAATTCTCTGGTGCTGTAATTTTGGTGCCGAAATTGTCGAAGTTATTTTTTATGGTAAGTTTTAAATATTAAAAATAATTTACTTTTATATTTTTTAATTTAAATATTAAATTTTATCTTATTTTAATAAGTTAGACAAATATATATAGACACCATAACATGCACCCTTGTTTATATCCTAAACTAAAATAAAGTCAGATTTATTAAAGATATATAAAGATTTATTAAAGATCCAATTTTATTTATTTAAATATATAATTAGTTTTTATAAAAAATTTTTCTATCACTATTCCATCTACACAGGAAGATTTTAACAAACTTTCAAAATTAAAAAAATGATTATCCATTATATTCTTTAAATATATTCAAATCCCAATCTAATAAAAACTTACTTAAAACTTTTGCTAACTCACATTCAGATCTAAACTCAATTCAGTTTTAAATAACCTTTGAAACAGGTCTTATTAATAATACCACAAGTAAGAAATGTTAATATTTTTTATTTTTGAAATACATTGAATGTAATGGCAATATATTAAAATGATCAATTTTTAAATTTAATTCTTCTAATCATATCATGGAGTTGGTGGCAATTTGGACGTTTGTGTTTGGTGCATGTTGGGGTTTGGGGAAGAAAAGCCATATAAAAAATGATTGTTGATAATATACTATTTAAACAAATATTTTTAAAAAATGCCATATAAATATATTTTCTATAAGTAATATCACTTATATAGTTATTATGAGTGAATATATGTGTGTGATTATATGGTGGAATAGTTAAATTTGACCACGGAAACTAGATGCTGCCCAATTATTTTGTCTTAATACCAAAAATACCCTTCAGATGCATCATTATTATCGTCACCAATACATGCGCGTATTAACCTATTCCTCTTCTTCTATTCATTTCTCTATTTTTACAAGGTTACAACAATGTTTATGGAAGCATGCACGTGGCAACTGCCATTGTTGTTGGTAAAGAAGGTTGGTCAATATCAGGAATGTAAGTAGTTACTTTGAATTTAAGATTTGTAATTTGTTGACATCATAAAACTTTGTTGGTTGGTCGTTGAAATGCAAGTGTACATGTCATTCAAAAAATTCAATGTTTTTGAAACTAGCTTGTCAAATCAAGTGAAAGGTGTTACTACAAAAATTGCAAGGATATAACTTTCCTTATCGTTGCAAAGAAAAAAAGTTAGATAAATACTGAAGTATATATTATCATATTAAGTAAAATATTTTACTCTATAAATTATTGTTTACAAGTCATGTAGGCATAAATATTTATTTAAACAATAATGTTTCAATGTATATCATCAGTTAATCAATTAGTACATACTTAATAGTTAATACACATAATTAATGTAGAACAAATTATGTATGCTGCTTTTACATTAAAATAATCTTTGCCGCACATCGATTATGAGAATCACAAGGGTCATACAACTACCTTTCAATTTAGTACAAAGTTATTAGTGTATTGATTCGTTGTATGGGTGCGTATTTGAGAGGAAAAAATATTAATAATATATATGAGCTCGTATTAATCATAGAATACAGTGTAATAATGTATTATATATTGGTTTCTAGCTAATAAACAATTCAATTCTTGCAGCCTCCTTATAAGAATAGCAATGGAATTTTGTGGGTCGGTATTCTTTTAGTTTTTGTGAAAAAAAAAACATATTTATATAGGTATTAATAGAATTTTTTTAAAAATAATATATCAATATATTTTGATTGAAAATTTAGAATTAATAATTTATTTATCGTAAAAATATAAAATATAAAATAAAAAAGTAAATTAAAAAGAATAAGAATTCATCTATACCAATCCAAACATATAAGAATTTTATTAATTGCTAATCACACCTGATAATACAGCAGGGAAAGTAGAACAAAAACAAAAAGCAAGAACATCACTAATTCAACTTTGGCTTCTATTTTATGTTAATCTTGTAATAATTTTGGTGCAAAGGAATATATTCTAGACAGTGCTTGACGTTTTGGAATTGAATATAAAAAGGACAGAGGTTTTTAATTCGCCAATAATAAAGAGAGACAGACTTTGGACCAACCTTTAATTCTTGACCATGAATAACTTTTTTTTTTTTTTTTAATTGGTACTCTGAAGAAGTTCTCATTTGCGCTAACTTCATGCTGATATAAGCACTTATAAATTTCATTTCCATGAGAAAATGACTTTATAGAACACTGATCCTTGAATTGAATTCTTTTCTTTACATAACACTTTTGTGTAGGTCAATATTATAATATTATCCAAAATATGTCCCTTCTTTTCAAGGCCAAGGTTGAACCAAAACCACTCCTTATGAAAGTAAAAAAACCGACATAAATATAACTGAGATAACAAATTAGTTTAAATGAACAAAAATTAGCCATCAGGGACATGCATAGATGTCTTGTTCCATCAATTGTTTTCCTTTCTACATAAGAAATGCTTTCATTTTTATTCTAAGGATTTATCTATCTTATCAAGGCACATTTTATAATTTTATATTGAAAAATGTATGAAAAGTTACTTTTTCACTAACTTCAATAAAATATTTTTAATAATATTTTAAAAAAATATATTTAAAATACATGTTAATAAGATTGATCTTTATTTAATAAAAATATAAATCAAACTATTATTATACTCGGTAGAATTTTATTTTATTTTTAAAAAATTTTATATAAAAATAAATAGAGTATATCTATCATAAAATATATAATATTCTTTTTTGTTTATTCTTCATATCTAATGCATGCCTTTTTATGCTGAGATAATAAGGAAATAAATTGTATTTGTTACACAAGGATATCCTTTATAGAGTAAGAATTTCTTACATTTATAATAATCTCTTTCCATGTTGAACATAAGGACAAAATAAATAAAAAATGACTTCTTCACTTCCATGCTACATCACACCAAGTAGGCAAGTAACATAGGAAAACTAAAAGGGGATAAGTACAATCTAGTTATTTTGTCCTCAAATCACAACATGGAATAAACAAAACTAATGAGAGAATTCGAAGGTCGTGTTTTAGACTCTTTTCTTAAGTCTCACATCACCTTGATATCTTTGCAACTTGAAGTAGAATTGCTCAGAGAATATGGTGCTGATGCTGATTTAAGGTGATGAATTAACGGATGAACTAATATCTGTCATAGAAAGTTTTTTGGTTTTTCACCGTATTTTCAGTTCTGCAGGTAAATAACTAATTCGTTGCGAATCGGAATTTCATTTAAGAGTTTGTTGTTGTCTAATGGATTACTGCATGCTCGTTGTCTAATGAATTTCTGCATACACATTATGCGATTCGAAAGTCCGATACTTACTTAAGCAGACTAGTAAACTAATCACCAGATCAACTCGTCGTTGAACACAATTAAAGCGAGATATGAAAGCTAAAAGTATTATCCATTCCAAAGGTTCAATTTATATGAACCTTCACTGTGCTTGGTTTTCACTTAACAACATAACCAGTTTAAGAAATTATGCTTCCATTCAACAAGTTGTAATTTAAAACTAGGAGAAAACAAGTGCGGATAGGAAATGGAGTAGACCCTGTTAATCATTCATCTTAAAACTAACAAACATGCCTAAGATTACATCCTTTAATGTCAAATTTTCATGATTTAAGTTATAGCTCTTGAGCCATCAATTGATGGATCGAAATTTCAAAGAAAGATAATGGCAGTGGTGACTGTCCGGAACTAGAAAGTTGTTGAGACACTTGTAACATTGATGGTCTTGAATTTGGTTTAGAATGCAAACATGCTAGTGCTATTGTAACCACAAGAGCTATGTCTTGAGCATCTTTCTGACTATGAGGTAGACGAATTCGTGAATCTAACAGATCTTTCAACAACATGTTTTGTGGAGAAGTGTCGAATAAAGATGAGATTAGCTCTCTCGGATGCCTTCCCATCAATGTTTCCAGTGCCACTACTCCAAAACTATAAACATCACATTTTTCTGTCACAGTCCATGAATATGCAAGCTCTGCAATGGATCAAGAAACCAAGGTAGTAGTAGTAAGTGAACATAACTTCTGATAACAATAATCAATAGTCAAATTTATGTATGGTATAGTATAGGAAAGAAAAGAAAAGAAAAACTATACCTGGGGCAACATAGCCATATGTTCCAACTCCAAAGGTTTGATTTGAGGAATCAGGATCAATAAATCGAGCTAGACCGAAGTCTGAGACAACTGCATCAAGCTGTGAATTCAACAAAACATTGCTACTTGTCACATCTCGATGAACAATTGGAGGAATACAATCATGGTGCATGTAAGACAATGCATTCGCCATTGCCTTAATGATATTCACCCTCTTTCTCCAATTCAACTCCCCAACTTCCTTAATATTGTTCAAGACATGAAATAAGCTGCCTCTTTCCATGTATTCATAAACCAAAAACTTGCATTGATTGTGAAGGCAAAAGCCATGAAGTTTCAGAATATTTCTATGACGGATTTCTGTTAACATCTTCACTTCGTTCCGGAAGCTTTCATTGAAGGATATGTTTTGAGATTCGCTTTGATGAAGTTTCTTCAATGCAACAACTTTTCCACTTGGTAATTGTGCTCTATAAACACTACCATATGCCCCAGTACCAATACAGTACTGGAAGTCAAAGTTATTTGTTGCTTCAATGATGTCTTGGAATGCAATTCTACCATCATAGTTCCATATACATAACAAGTCTCCATTTTTGGCTTGTCTTTGTTCAATTTTGGTTTTATTGGTAGACAGAGTAAAATACAATATGAACAGACAAATGATAAGGAGGATGCAAGTAACAGGAAGAATAATTACAATGAGGTGTTTAGCCTTGTTGGTTTTTTGGACTTGAGAAGAACAAGAAGGGAAATTAGGAGTGTTACCAATTAGTGATTCTTTATGGAAAACTTTAAAACCTTCTGAACACTTAAAGAAATTGAATGACAAGTTTATATGAAGTAAATTTGCAAGTTCAATTGGTAAGCTACCTGAGAGATGGTTGTAGCTAAGATCCAAACTTGCTAATATACGACCTATATCTGTTTGTGACCAAGAAGCATTATCACTAACAAGCAAAGAAGGTACTTTACCACTCAGAAAATTGTGACTAATATCAAGGATGTTAACAAAACCAATTTGGACAGGAATGCTTCCACTTAGCTTGTTATTGCTTAAATTAACTCTTGCTAGGAAACAATTTACTATAGGAGATGGGATAAATCCTTCTAGCTTGTTATTGGAAAGGTCTACATCACAAAGCCTAATGGAATTCCTCATCTCAAATGGTATATGCCCAACTAATTGATTGGTTGAAAGATGCAGAGAAGACAAGGGTAACTTGAACAGTTCAGATGGTATAACACCAGATATCTTATTGTGAGAAAGATACAAGGTAGTTAGGCTAACCAAATTCTGAAATTCAGAAGGTATAGAACTATTTATTTGATTGAATTCTATATATAACTCGTGTAAGAAAATTAAAGCTCCGACTTGAGAAGGAATTGGACCAAAAAAAGAGTTACATGAAAGATTTAATACTTCTAGTGCTTCTAAACTCCCTATCTCTGGTGGTATTTGTCCTTCTATTTGGTTTGAATCAAGGTAGAAATAAGATAAATTTCCCAATTGATATAGAGTTAAAGGGATTGAACCTGAGAGTTTATTATTTGAGAGAGAGAGTTTTCGTAAACTCTTTAAATTCCCAAGATTTTGAGGTATGTGACCTTCGATTTGGTTTGAAGCAAGTGAGAGAGAAGTCAAGTTTCCCAATCGGCCTAAACTAGAAGGGATTGTACCATTGATCAAATTATTTGAGAGATGTAGTTCTTGTAAGTCTCTTAAATTCCCTAACTGTTGTGGTATTGGACCTTCGATTCGGTTTGAAGCAAGCGAAAGAAAGGTTAGATTCTCGAATTCACCCAACTCAGAAGGAATGGTTCCACAAAGAGAATTGAAGGAAACATCAAGAACTATGAGTTGAGTAAGACTTGCAAATGATTTTGGAAGCTCACCATGAAGATTATTATAAGACAGATCAAGAGTGACAAGTTTCGAAAGAGTACCTATCTCGGGAGGGATGATTCCGGTGAGTTGCATTCGAGGTAGATACAGAGTGACTAAATTGGAAAATGCAGTGAGATTCAAGTTCTGAAGTTTCAATGATGATGGAGGAAGGTTGAAAGGCCAGTAGTGTGCAGCAATGTCTGTAACACTTCCAGCTTCATTACATGTGATTGCAGTCCAATTACAATGGTTTGAGATCTTCTGATAATCACTTCCCCACCAACCACTCTTCACCAAAGAATAACGTTCCTCATTGGTGGAAGCCATAGCAGGGAACAACACATAAGAAGTAGCACATAATGTTAGCACTGCTACTTTCAGTAAATCGAAAGTATACTTGGTCATTATTGATTTTAGTTAGAATGGTTCAGCAATGGTATTGGCATTGGCATTGGCTTTGCCATTGATATAATTATATGCGAGTGGTCAATGCCATGAAGTTTCGGATTTTTTTTCATGGAAATAACATGGCAAGTTCTTCATTCTGACAAAGTCACCATGGGTCATACCATAATTTAGAGAGTCACGAGTTGTATTTGAAAATATTTAAATGTTTTTTTTACTCAAATTTATAATTAAATTCTTATCATTTTAAAGTTTTCAATTAAATTTTTATACTTTTTAGTTAGATTTTTGTCGTGTAAAAACTGTTAGAGTTAATAGAATATTTCTCTCCAAAGGACTAAATTCCTAAAATTAAACCTTTTCTCGATTTTTGTTAACTTTCATATTTTTAATATGGTAAAAATCTAATTACAAAATTTAAAACCGTATAATGATTAAATTGAAAGTTTTTAAATTATAGAAATTTAATTACAAATTTGATAAAATTATAAAAATTGACAAAGTTATTCAAACTAATTCTAAACCCTAAACTTTTAAAGTTAATTCTAATAATATAAAAATACAATTGATGGTTTCAGTGGCTAAGAGAAGTGGGGTTAAATCTTAGCCCCATATTTACTTGATTACACTTTCTAGTCTTTGAGGAGACTTTTCTATTTTTGTCTCGTCTTTAGCCACGAGACTTTTCTATTTTGTCTCGTCACTTGGCACGAGATATTTTTGATTTTATCTCCTGAACAGTAGAAACAGAAATGGAGTAGCAGAGAAAGAAGATTACACCCAGATATATCCTGGTTCAGCTGCTAAGTGCAATGCAGCCTACATCCAGTCTCCATCACAACTATGATAGAATTTCACTATAATCATCCTGATTACAAATTTTAAAGTGCTAACCCAACTTACAAGGGGATTCCTACAGAATCATGAAACACAACATAGATGAACAAAGAAACTCTAAAACATATATGACTTTTTCTTTTAATTTTGCACTCTCTGCCTTTTTCCGCTCTATGGCTTTTTCATACAAACCCCACTGTTTGCCTTTTCCATGAGACTCAAGACATGACAAAATTAAACAGAAAAATACAAAACAGAATACATTGAAGGAGAAGAAAATCTGTAACCTTAGGTAGCTATGAGAATCCTGTGCCTTGCACTCTCACTGCTTACTTCTAACTCCTTGCTTCAAATCGTGACTGTTCACCCCTTTTATAGAGAAGAGAAGCATTCACAGTTGAAACCATACCACCAAGCTTAACTTCTTTCCCTTCAAACATAACCGGTTCGGCCACACAGAGAGAAGAGGTAACTCATGCAAAACCCAACATGCAAATACCTCTAGTCCTTCCTTGGTCATCACTCTTCATCAATCTGAGCTCTCCATCCTTGAACTGCTCTCCAAGATGGATTTCTGGCCCTTGATGCTTCATGATGATGATGATTTCATCTGCTTCAATCTCTGCCTCTACCATCACTTCGCCACTCTAGCTACTTCTTGTGGTGGTTAAGCAGAATCAAAGACAAGCCATGCCTTCAAGGATCTCACCTTGCTGGCTGAATCTTCTTCTTCCTTTTTTGGTATGAAGAAGCCAAGATCTTGTCACCATATCTTACCATTCATGGTTCAAGATCTTAGCCACAACATACTTTTCTTTTTTTATGTTTTCTTGCCATCATCATGATGGTCTTTAGGCGTGCCTTCTCTTCCTTTTGGTAGCTCATTTTTTCTTCCATGGTTTTCTGGGTATTGTCTGAAGAGAAGAAAGAGATGAGAGAGAAGAAACAATCTTGGAAGAAAAGCAATTTAATGAAGTAAACAAAATCAATTGAGAAAAGGTTGCTTTTACTTCCCTTAGGTGGAGTAGCGTGAAGCATAATGATTCCCATCAAATCAAAGTCAAATTTTCTCTCATGTTTCCAATGCTAGCAAATTAAATTTGAAATCCATCTCTTAACAAGAAATGGAATCTTTTAGAAGCATGGAGCCAATTTGCTTTCTTTCATTATGTATCGGATCAAGCATTGGATCTTTGGTTTGATATGGACTTAATGTTGAAGTTCAATAAAAACTAGCCCATTTATAACATTTGCTTTCCTGATAAATTTGGTTTCGGATCAAGCATAGGAAACTTTCATCAAAATTAAATATGGGCTTGGTTGCAACAACATTGAGCTTGGCCCATTAATACAACAATTCACCACATAATAGGAAACATGTAGCAAGGCTGATTGTTGGTTTTAATTTGGGCTAGCAACATTTTATTTTCTGGCCCAATTAAAAACCTGCATCACAAAATTATTAATTAACATATGTTAAGTGAAAATCAATTTAATAATTTTGTAATTAAATATTTCAATAATGTTTGTTCATCATCAAAATTAAATTAGAGTTTTCCAAACTTATCAACAATCTTGTTAAGTATACACCAAAATCGGTTATCAAAATAAAATACATAATAAAATATAAAATACATATTAAATATAAATTAAATAACACATATATCTTATACATAAATATATTGACTAATTTTAATGTTTAAATAACATTTTTAAATATCTATTTATTGCTTCATTCATTGCTTCATTGATGGCTCGGAGGGCATTGAGCGCTTACTTTTCTTACCCGAAACTCCTCCTCCTTTAATCATTGAAGTTTTGTTCTCAACAGTTTCATTAGATAAATCAACCTTAAAATATTCAAAGATACATGTGAGGAACATTCCATAAGGAAGATTAGCCTTTTTTGTACTTTTAACTGCTTCCCACATATGACGTATCATAATATAAGCAAATGAAATTGGAGAAGAAGTAACAAGGGCAAAGAGAATAATGGAGTCAGAAATTGTTACTCTGTGATGAGACCTACTTTGTGGAGTGAGAATGTGAGTGATGATCCGGTGCAGAAGTGAGTTCTCAGGAACGAGTGCTCGATGGGTTGGAATTAATCCATCTAATCCAGAAAGATTTGCACATATGTGTTGCAAGACAGTTTGGTGTGTGACTCCAACCTGATCATCCCATTTATCAATCATGTAAACTTTTGGTCCTTCATCCTCATACCCAAGGGCAGCGCTTATGGTTTGAGGATTGAGAGTCATGTAAACACGCTTGATGTAAGAATGAATTGAGCCATCAATCAAACGCATGTTTGCGTAAAATTCCCGGACCAGCCCCGGGTAAACAAATTTTTGAATGTGAACCAATAGAGTCCACTTCAGGGCATTGAACAGCGAAGAAAAGTTGATTCCTTTGGTGGCAAGATTTTCAAGATTTACCAAATATGATGGGCAAAGATGACGTTTCAGCAAAACCTCTTTGTGGAATTCGTAGAAGGCACAAGAGTAGAATCGAGAGGGATCAAAATGTGAGTGAGTTTTGTGAAATTTGTTTTTGAATTCTAGTGAATCTAAATTTGCAGGTTCTCTAGTATCATGCAACACAAAACTTTTCGTCCTCTGAGAACCTTTTCCAGATGCATATGGGGTGGATTTTTTGTGTGGTGATGGAGGGGGTGAGGTGTGTGATTCCTCTTCATCTTCTTCAACACTCGGTTGCTTGTTCTTTTCTGTCTTTCCTCTCCCTGAAGTTTTCTGAGCAATAACTTTTCGGCGCATAGTTTCGGTCTTTTTGGAGGGTGGTGTATGAGTTGAGGAGGATGTAGAATGAAGATGGATATGGGTGTGAGTTTGAGGTGATGAAAAAGGAGGACTTTTTGGAATAGAGGTTCGGCCACTTCTTCTAGGTGCCGTTTTCTTTTTCATAGTGAAGGGAAAGAATGGGGTTGGAAGATGAAGTGATGCCCGAGAGTGTAGTGAGTGGAGGGAGGTTAGAGAGGCATTAAATGCTGATTGGAGAGAGATAGTGGAGGAAGTTAATGACCATTATGGGCGCGGTTATTAACCAGAGGGTTTTCAAGAATTTGAAAAAGTAGTTTCCTAGAATCAATGGATTAGATGGAGAGATGAATTTGATTTGACAATAACCACTTCCAATAAGATTTGATAAGACAACAAAAAGATCTTGATCATCATAAAATGAGAAACCAGCAAAATGGTCATGATGGGGTCAAAGGGATTTTGTGGGGCCCATGAGTTATTAATTCTGCGCAGCCTTTCCTTTAATTACAACTTCTCCAACATGCTTGTATTTTTATCTCGTCCATTCCTACGAGACAAAACCGAGTAGAGTTAGAATTTCACAGATTTTCAACAGAACTTAAATCAAACATTCCCAAGCTTTTTCTTAGAGAACAGAATCTGTCTTCACAGAGGGGTTTTGTAAAAATGCCTGCAAGTTGATCTTCAGATTTTACAAATTGAATATCAATAGTACCCTTTTGCACATGTTCTCTAATAAAATGATATTTGATC
Source organism: Arachis hypogaea (assembly GCF_003086295.3). Lineage (NCBI taxonomy): Eukaryota > Viridiplantae > Streptophyta > Magnoliopsida > Fabales > Fabaceae > Arachis > Arachis hypogaea. The sequence continues at coordinate 95,264,731 of NC_092037.1, read as the reverse complement.
TCAATGTGCTTAGTTCTTGAGTGGAAAACAGGATTTTTAGAAATGTTTATAGCACTCATATTGTCACAAAACAGGGGTATACTATTGATTTTTAATTTGTAATCTTCCAATTGAGTTTTCAACCAAATTAATTGTGAACAACAAGCGGATGCAGAAATATATTCAGCTTCAGCTGTGGATATAGCTACTGTGGCTTGTTTTTTGCTTGACCACATGTTAAGTGAGCTTCCAAGGAAGCAACACATGCTGGAGGTGCTCCTTCTATCCACCCTATCTCCCGCATAATCTGCATCACAAAACCCTACTGCACAAAAATCATCAGATTTTGGATACCATAAGCCATAATCACATGTTCCCTTAATGTATCTAATGATACGCTTAACAGCCGAAAGATGTGATCCTTTTGGGTGAGATTGAAATCTTGAACATACACCCACACTTTGAACAATATCCGGTCTAGAGGATGTAAGATACATTAGTGAACCAATCATTCCCCTATACCGTGTTCCATCCACATCTTTGCCATCATCATCTTTTTCAAGTTTATTGTTTGGATGCATTGGTGTTCCCATTGGTTTAGAATTTTCTAGGCCAAACTTTTTGATAAGTTCTTTTGCATACTTTCCTTGGTGAATAAAAGTACCACTAGGAGTTTGTTTAATTTGGAGGCTAAGAAAGAAGGTTAGCTCCCCCATTAAACTCATTTCAAACTCACTAGTCATGAGTTTTCCAAACTCTTCACACAAGGACTCATTGGCTGATCCAAACACAATATCATCCACATAAACTTGAACTAAAAGAATATCATCATTAGATGCTTTAATAAATAAAGTTGTGTCCGTGGTACCCCTTTGAAATTCATTTTCTAATAAAAAGGCACTAAGTCTTTCATACCAAGCTCTTGGGGCTTGTCTAAGACCATAAAGAGCCTTAGTTAATTTGAAAACATGATTTGGAAAATCTTTATGTTCAAAACTGGGAGGTTGGGCCACATACACCTCTCTATCAATAAAGCCATTAAAGAAGGCATATTTAACGTCCATTTGAAACATTTTGAAACCCTTATGGGCAGCATAGGCTAGAAGCAACCTAATTGCTTCCATTCTAGCTACCAGAGCAAAAGACTCATCAAAATCTATTCCCTCTTCTGGATCGTAACCTTGGGCCACTAATCTAGCCTTGTTACGAACAACTTGTCCATCCTCACCAAGTTTATTTTTAAACACCCACTTAGTACCTGTAACTTTCTTACCATCCGGATGACGTACTAATGTCCAAACCTCATTCTTGTCAAATTGAGCAAGCTCCTCTTGCATGGCCTTGACCCATGATGGATCTTCAAGAGCTTCTTTCACATTATTGGGCTCCATTTGTGACAAGAATGCAAAGTTGCTTGGTTCGGATTGTCTTTTGGTCGAGGATCTTGTTGTCACTCCTTGAGAGGGATCACCAATGATAAAGTCATGAGGATAACCCTCATAGACTTCCATTCTCTAGGCTTTCGGACAGGTGTTGAGCTTTGATGAACTTCTGGTGGTCTCACTGTTTCAGTTTCTCGTGTCTGCTTAGGAAACAAAATAGAAATTTTTCCTTCGATCTGACGAGATAAAACCGGGCTGACAGATTCTTCATTTTGCCCAGATTTGGGATTTTCTTTACTTGTTCCAGCCTCTTCACAATCTGAATCATTATCCTTTACAATATTGGCAATTAAGTTAGAATCACAAAAAGTAACATGTAAGGATTCCTCTATGGTTCTATGCTCTTTGAGATAAACTCTATAGGCCTTGCTTGTGGTGGAATATCCAACAAACATTCCTTCATAGGATTTTGGATCAAACTTTCGAAGGTTTTCCTTATTGTTAAGTACAAAGCATTTGCATCCAAAAACATGAAAGTACTTAAGATTTGGAGGGGTTCCTTTCCATAGCTCATAAAGGGTTTTCTTTAACCCTTTTCTAATGATTGTTCTATTCAAAATATAACATGCTGTGTTCACAGCTTCAGCCCATAAAAATTTAGGAATCTCATTCTCACATAGCATAGCCCTAGTCATTTCTTGAAGGCTTCGATTCCTTCTTTCAACCACCCCATTTTGTTGGGGGTTCTAGGGCATGAAAAATTATGAGAAATCCCTAAGTCATCACAGAATTTTTCAAAGTCTTGATTTTCAAATTCTCTTCCGTGATCACTTCTCAAATGGGCAATTTTCAAATCCTTTTCATTTTGAATTTTCTTGCAAAGGGTGGAGAAGGCATGAAATGCATCATTCTTATGAGCAAGGAAAAGTACCCAACCAAATCTAGAGTAATCATCTACCACCACAAGACCATAGTGTTTACCTCCTAAACTTTGAGTTCTAGTAGGACTAAAAAGATCAATATGTAACATCTCCAATGGCCTTTTGGTTGAGATTCTATCTTTTGATTTAAAAGAGGATTTTACTTGTTTGCCCAATTGGCAAGCATCACAAGTAAGATCCTTATCAAACTTGATGTTTGAAATTCCTCTAACCAAATTCTTTTTGACTAGCTTAGAAATTTGGTACATGCTAGCATGACCCAACTTTCTATGCCAAAGCCATTTCTCAAATTCAAGAGATGTAAAGCATGTTACATTTTGTTCCTTTAAATCCTCAAGAGTTAATCCACACACATTGTTGCATCTTTTAGCTTCAAATAGAACATCCCCAGTTTTCTCAAAAACAACTAAACAAACAAACTTCTTAAAAATAACTTCAAAATCTAAATCACATAATTGACTAACACTAAGTAAATTATGTTTCAAGCCATGTACAAGGAGGACATCATTTATACAAGATGAGAAATTTTTACCCACTTTCCCAACAGCCACTATTTTTCCTTTTGCATCATCACCGAAAGTGACAAGTCCTCCATCATATTCATCAAGCTTTATGAAGAAGGTTGTCTTTCCAGTCATATGCCTAGAGCATCCGCTGTCCATGTACCACATATTTTCCTTCCTCTTGGATGCTAGACATACCTACAAAATAAGCTCAAGTGACCTTAGGTATCCAAATTTTCTTGGATCCTTTCACGTTAAACCATCTCCTATGTCCCAAATCATTGTAATAAAAAACAACTTTGTAAATTTTATCACCAATTATTCTTTCACCAAAGAAACACTGAACAGGAAAATGACCGCTTCGGTTGTATAGCCTACAAAACATTGGGGTTGCTGTTTTGTTAAAGTAGGTGGGATCTTGAAACCTTATGTCATTGGATGAAGAAGCTCTTTCTTTAAGGGAAGGTTTCTTATCAGATTTATAAAATCTCAAACCAGTTTTATCAAAGAGTGGTTTTTGACTGGCCAATATTTGATTTAAATTTTCAGAACTTTGAGTAAACTTAGCCAAATCATTTTCAAGACTTCTAACCTTTTTCAGCAACTCTTCATTTTCTTTAAAACAATGTACATATGCAACTACCGAATGATCACTTTCACAACTTCTGAGTTGAGCTTTCAACTGCTTATTTTCTTCTACAAGATCACAAGCAGTTTCGGCCTCCCTCACTTTGTCTTTAAGAAAACTGTTCTCAGCTTTAAGAATGGTAATTTGTTGTTCAAGTTCTTGATTTTCAAGCAGAAAACATCTTATTTTTTCAGAAAGGTGATCTATCATAAGATGAAGGTTTTCAGTGTCAGAGTTTTAAAAAAATACCTGATCTACATGATTTGCCATGAGACAAGGCTGTGACTTGGTCTCAGATTCTTCTTCACTGTCTGAGTCATTTTCCAAGTCTTCCCATGATGCCATCAGACCCTTATTCTTCTCCCCCCTTTTTTTGCTTCTCCTCTTTCCTTAGTTTGGGACAATCAGATTTGAAGTGTCCCATTTTATTGCAGTTGTAATAAGTTACTTTGCTAAGGTCTTTCTTCATTTTCCTTGAGCTGCTGCCTTTGCCTTTGAACTTCACCATTTTCCTGAATTTTTTGGCAAACAACACAAATTCATTTTCAGAGGAGTTATCACTGGATTCATCATCCAGGAGGTTAGTTACAGAAGAAAAAGTAATTCCTTTCTTTTTTGACTCTCTTTTTAAATAAGTATTTTCAAAAGCAAGAAGGTTTCCTCTCAAATCATCAAGTGTCATGGAATCAAGGTTACTGCTCTCAGAAATAATTAAAGCTTTTGTTTCCCACTCTTTAGTGAGACATCTCAGCACTCTTCTCACAAGCACATAATCGGAATGTGTTATTCCCATAGCATCCAAGCCGACAGTGATGGTGTTGAACCGTTCGAACAGTTCATCAATAGATTCTCCTTCCTTCATTGTAAACATTTCATACTCCCTGTTTAACATGTCTATCCGAGTCTTCTTTACAATGGTGGTTCCTTCATGAGTGATTTGTAATTTATCCCAAATTTCCTTTGTCGTTGTGCATTGTGATACCCGTCATTACTCCTCAAAGCTGATGGCACAGTTGAGTAGATTAATAGCCTTAGCATTTAGCTCTATTTTCTTTCTGTCTTCTTCGGTCAAGCTTGCTTCTGGTTTAAGAGTGACCACTCCTTCAGCACTTGTGTTAGTTGAAAATTGAGGGCCTTCCAAGATGATCTTCTAAAGTCTGTAGTCTACTACTTGCACAAAGATCTTCATTCTCTCTTTCCAATAGGTATAGTTTTTCCCATTGAAAAGAGGCGGTCTGTTGCTTGACTGCCCTTCTGTGAGATTGTAGGACACCAGATTAGAGCCACTGCTTTCTGCCATCTGGATCTTTTCTCCAAGCTGCAAAGCTTGATCTCTTTGAGACCAAGCTCTGATACCAATTGATGGTTTCAGTGGCTAAGAGAAGAGGGGTTGAATCTTAGCCCCCTTTTTACTTGATTACACTTTCTGGTCTTTGATGAGACTTTTCTGTTTTTGTCTCGTCCTTAGCCACGAGACTTTTCTATTTTGTCTCGTCACTTGGCACGAGATATTTTTGATTTTATCTCCTGAACAGTAGAAACAGAAATGGAGTAGCAGAGAAAGAAGATTACACCCAGATATATCTTGGTTCAGCTGCTAAGTGCAATGCAGCCTACATCCAATCTCCATCACAACTATAATGGAATTTCACTATAATCATCCTGATTACAAATTGTAAAGTGCTAACCCAACTTACAAGGGGATTCTCATAGAATCATGAAATACAACATAGATGAACAAAGGAACTTTAAGACATCTATGGCTTTTTCTTTTAATTTTGCACTCTCTGCCTTTTTTCGCTCTATGGCTTTTTCATACAAACCTCACTGTTTGCCTTTTTCATGAGACTCAAGACATGACAAAATTAAACAGAAAAATTCAAAACAGAATACATTGAAAGAGAAGAAAATCTGTAAGCTTAGGTAGCTATGAGAATCCTGTGCCTTGCACTCTCACTGCTTACTTCTAACTCCTTGCTTCAAACCGTGACTGTTCACCCCTTTTATAGAGAGGAGAAGCCTTCACAGTTGAAACCATAAACCAAGCTTAACTTCTTTTCCTTCAAACATAACCGGTTCGACCACACAGAGAGAAGAGGTAACTATGCAAAATCCAACATGCAAATACCTCTAGTCCTTCCTTGGTCATCACTCTTCATCAATCCAAGCTCTCCATCATTGGCTTGCTCTCCAAGATGAATTTTTGGCCCTTGATACTTCATGATGATGATGACTTCATCTGCTTCAATCTCTGCCTCTACCATCACTTCGCCACTCTAGCTACTTCTTGTGGTGGTTGAGCAGAATCAAAGACAAGCCATGCCTCCAAGGATCTCACCTTGCTGGCCGAATCTTCTTCTTCCTTTTTTGGTATGAAGAAGCCAAGATCTTGTCACCATATCTTACCATTCATGGTTCAAGATCTTAGCCACAGCATACTTTTCCTTTTTTATGTTTTCTTGCCATCATCATGATGGTCTTTAGGCGTGCCTTCTCTTCCTTTTGGTAGCTCATTTTTGCTTCCATGGTTTCCTGGGTATTGTCCGAAGAGAAGAAAGAGATGAGAGAGAAGAAACAATCTTGGAAGAAAAGCAATTTAATGAAGTAAACAAAATCAATTGAGAAAAGGTTGCTTTTACTTCCCTTAGGTGGAGTAGCGTGAAGTATAATGATTCCCATCAAATCAAAGTCAAATTCTCTCTCATGTTTCCAATGCAACAAATTAAATTTGAAATCCATCTCTTAACAAGAAATAGAATCCGTTAGAAAGCATGGAGCCAATTTGCTTCTTTCATTATGTATCGGACCAAGCATTGGATCTTTGGTTTGATATGGGCTTAATGTTGAAGTTCAATAAAAACTGGCCCATTTATAACATTTGCTTTCCTGATGAATTTGGTTTCGGATCAAACATAGGAAATTTTCATCAAAATTAAATATGGGCTTGGTTGCAACAACATTGAGCTTGGCCCATTAATACAACAATTCAGCCACATAATAGGAAACATGTAGCAAGGCTGATTGTTGGTTTTAATTTGGGCTAGCAACATTTTATTTTCCGGCCCAATTAAAAACATGCATCACAAAATTATTAATTAACATATGTTAAGTGAAAATCAATTTAATAATTTTGTAATTAAATATTTCAATAATGTTTGTTCATCATCAAAATTAAATTAGAATTTTCTAAACTCATCAACAATCTTGTTAAGTATACACTAAAATCGGTTATCAAAATAAAATACATATTAAAATATAAAATACATATTAAAAATAAATTAAATAACACATATATCTTATACATAGATATATCGACTGATTTTAATGTTTAAATAACATTTTTAAATATCTATTTATTGCTTCATTCAATGCTTGTAAGAAAGCTTAGCATAAAAGTCAGAGTCATTACTCTTTTTGTTATCATGGAATAATGAAGTGAAGTGATTGAGCATTAAGAACCTGTAGAATACGGCAGTGCACAGAAGTCAACGTTGACTTAAACTTGGACCACTGTGTCCTCTTTGGAACGTTCACAGTTTTCGTCTCACATCAGTGACAATTCCTGTGAAGGAAACTTCAAACCAGTTTGCATTGGCATGGCATTGCATTTCATCACTAAGAAAAAATATGTCCAATAATCTATATTATAAACACATTCATGCACACCAGTCCCCACAAGCAATCCACTAATAACTATACAGGTATACAACCCTATTCTTATTCCAATTTAGAAACAAATTCAGATGGTAAAGTGTAGTAGACTAGTAGTAGTAGTAGCTTTACTTTACTTGCAGTGCTGCTTCTCTACTTCTTATCCACCATTTTGGCTTCCTCTTCCTTCAATAATTCTGGCATTAATACAGAGCGGTTGGTAGAGTCATGACTACAATATCTCAAACCATTGCTATTGGACCGACATTATTTCTGACCATGCTGGAAGTGTTGAAGAGATTAATGGATGGGAATTGAATATTATTTCAAAAGCATTGCAGCTACAAAACTTGAATGTGGCCTTCCCCAACTTGGTCTATCAGGATCTTCGCGCAATGTAGCTTACCGGAAGCATCCCCAAAGAAATTAGTACTCTCACAAAACTTGTCCGTCTTTACCTGTTCGATAATAATCTTTATGGTAAGTTACCTCCAACTCTTTCAAACCTTATGCAACTTGAGAATCTTGATGTTTCAGGAAACTCTCTTAGTGGCAGCATTCCTTCTATTTTTTTCCCATATAACATATTTAAATCGAGGGGCCTGCTACACATACAAGTAAAAAGGTCGTACAAGTTTTACAAGTTATCAGCCCAAACTTCATTAACACGCGCATTAAGTCATTTTGAATGGAGCGTAACTATACGCGCCCCACTCAAATGGTTCCTCTTCTTCTTCTTCTTCTTCTTCTTCTCTTCTTCTTCTCTTCTTCTTCTTCTTCGTCTTCGTCTTCTTCTTCTTCTTCCTCTTCCTCTTCCTCTTCCTCTTCCTCTTCCTCCTCTTCTTCTTCGTTTTTTTTCGATTTTCATGGTTTCTGAAATTCTTCTTATTCTTCTTGCTGCACGTTCTTCTTCCTCTTACTCTTCTTCTTCTCTTTTTCTTTCGTTTCTGCACGTTCTTCTTCCTCGTTTTCCTCTTCTTCTTCTTCATTTACGTCTTTTCTCTCTGTTTTCTCGTTTTTTTTTCGATTTTTCATGGTAAAATCGTCTTTGAAGAAGAAGAAGCAGCAGAAGATGAGGAGGAGAAAGAGAAAGAGTTCTGAATTATGCATAAGATGTACTTCAACGAATTTTGGGTGTATTTTCTTAAATCCTTTGGGTGTATTTTCTGTAACCCTTTGGGTGTATTTGAGTGATATCTGACTGATATCTATGGGTGTATCTGACTCATATCTATGGGTGTATTTTTCATTTCAGAAAAAACGGCAAGCATTACAGAAATACACCCAAACGATTACATCAAATACACCCAAGAGATTACAGAAATACACCCAAACGGTTACAGGAATTCACCCAAACGACACCCAAAAGATTACAGAAAATACACCCAAAGGATTTAAAGAAATACACCCAAAATCATGCATAATTCAGAACTCTTTCTCTTTCTCCTCCTCATCTTCTGCTACTTCTTCTTCAAAAACGATTTCAGAACTTGATGTCAAAAAACAATAGAAATCGAGAATAACGAAGAAAGAAAACAGAGAGAAAAGCACGTAAATGAAGAAGGAGAAAGAGAAGGCAAGAAACAAAAGAAAAGAAGAAGAAGAAGAGGAAGAAGAAGAAGAACGTGCAGCAAGAAGAAGAAGAACGTGCAATGAAAACGTGCCGTAACAGTATGTGGAGGAACTAACGTCAACGACGAAGAACAAACCAGTGAGAAAGGAGGAGAAAAGAACGATCGAAAAAGAAGGAGAAGAAGAAGGGATGTAGCGCGTTGTACGTGGAACAGCGCGTAATTTAACCAACTTGGACTATTTGCTTTTCTCATCAAATCAATTGTCTGGTCCAATACCATAAAATATTGCAAACACAAGTATTTGGCATATAGACCTCTCTCATAAGCTACTAACAGGATCTACTAAATTTCCTAACCATGCTTGTTTTTCTCCTATAACACTAGATTTAAGTTACAACTTGTTGAATGGAAGCATAGTTTCTCAAACTGGTTGTGTTGTTAAGCTTAACCTTAGTCATAATTTTCTCAGTGGTGACATTCCATTTATCTTTGGAGTGAATTCAATGATGGAGAGTTTGGATCTCAGTTATAATAATTTCACAGGGAAACTGCACAAGAAACTTGCTAATCTTAGATACATAAACCTTTCATACAATTCATTTGACTTTTCTCAAGACATCACGAACTCAAAGTCACAATTACCTCATTATTGTTACTTTCAGCAAGAGTCATTAACTATTTGCAACACACCAAGCTTCAAATCCTGTCAAACAAGCAAAAGTAAGCACCTGCTTGTAAAAGTTCTTCCTATAACCTGCATCATTCTTCTCACAATTATACTGATAATACTTTTCGCAAGATGCACCAAAAGTAAGAAAGTCGAGGAAAGAACAGCAAAAAATGGAGACTTGTTTTCTATATGGAACTATAATGGGAAAATTGCTTTTGAAGATATCATTGAAGCAACATAGGACTTTGATATCAGATATTGCATAGGAACTAGTGCATATGGTAGTGTGTATAGAACACAACTTCCAAGTGGCAAAGTTGTTGCATTGAAGAAACTTTACCAAAGAGTCTCAAAATCCATCTTTTTGACAAGAGTTTCCACAATGAGGTAAAGATGTTATCACAAATCGTTCATAGAAACATTGTCAAGCTTCATGATTTTTGTCTCCACAATCGGTGCATGTTTTTGGTATATGAATACCTGGAAAGAGAAAGCTTATTTTATGCCTTGACCATTGATGATGATAAAGCTAAGGAACTAAGTTAGAGCAAGAGGTTTAATATCATTAGTGGAACAGCTAATGCTTTAGCTTACATGCATCATGAGTGTTCTCCGCCAATAGTTCATAGAGATGTAACATGTAACAACATTTTATTGAACTCAGAGTTGCATGCTGTTGTCTCAGACTTTGGAACTGCTAAGCTTCTTGATCCTGATTCTTCAAATCAAACATTACAAGTTAGAACATATGAGTACCTTTGCACCAGGTGAAACTTTCTTGAAAAATCTTGATACTTTTGCTAAATAGATTTAGTCCTTGAATATGAAAAATTAGGTTCATTGACACCATTCTTGGTCTGTTGTGAAGCGTTGGCCTATACAATGACCGTGAGTCTGTGACAGAGAAGTATGATGTCTACAATTTTGCAGTGGTGGCATTGGAAGCATTAATGGGAAGACACCCAAGAGAGATAATCTTGTCTTTGTTCGACTCTTCTAACAAAATCATAATGGTAAAAGATGTCTTGGATTCATGTATTCCTCTACCTTCAAATAAAAAAGATGTTCAGGCTATAATTCATATAGTAACGCTCGCATTAGCATGCTTGTGTTCTAATCCAAAGTCAAGACCATCAATACAGCAAGTGACTCACGAACTTTCTACTTTCAAAGAATCACTACTTTTGCCTTTTACTGAAATTACATTTTATCTTAATTGTGTTTGGATTGTTTGAGCTACACTTAATAATAATGTAAATTTTGTTCCTCCTGTTATTGCATCTTGTGTTGATGAAGCATGCAAGAAAATTGTTAGTAAATTAAACCAAGTTGTCACTTAGAAGATTGAGGAAACTACAAGAATTCAAGTAGCAAGACATTAAGTCAAACAAAAATTGATAAATGCCAACTCATAAAGTAACAAGTCGAAGATGTGTGCTTGATATTTAGTATAAGGATGCGGAAGCTAGTTATGAAGACCAAATTGGCCAAGAATATGTTCACTGCCTCATCAACATGAAATCTGAAAACTTCTATAAACTTCATTATTCATCACCGCCATTACGAGTTGCTTAGGGGTTAATATATTAATATTTTGTTAAGAAGTTTAGCTTATATAAAGACATCTATATTTATGTAACGATAATCTCTTCCGGAATCAAAATATTTAGTATTTGTTTTAAAAAATTTTCTCTTATATTTTTATGATTGTTAATAAATTTGAGTGATGAAAAATATAATAATATTATTTATGTGAGTGATTTTTGAGCTAAATAATTGTGGGTATTTTATTTTCATTTGGTATTAAAATTGGTTAATCGAATGTCTGGTGTCTGAAAATTTGTGTGATGTAAAAAAATTTTTACATAGTCATTTATTCATAGAGTCGATATGATAAACATTTTTAATATTTTGTAATTCAGGCTCAAATTAGATGGAAAATTCGATTATAATTAAAGGCCCAGTTTGGGTAAATCAACTTAATTAAGCTTTTTTTGATAAAATAATTTAAACAATAAATGACTATGTTAAAAGTAACTTATAAATAAGTTATTTTGTGTTTGAATTTTTAATTCTAAAAGTGCTTATTTTATATAAATGTGATGAAAAGTAAAAGTATTATGAGAGAAATCATCTTTTTTAACTTCTCTATAAGTTCCTAAATAACTTCTTAGAAAATTACAATTTGATTTTGAAAATTGCACCATACATTAATACTACTACTTTTTATAAGTCAAAAGTTAAAAAAAAAAGTTATTTCTAGAATTTCCCAAACGGGTCCAAAGAGACTTTGATGTCTATTTATTTAAGAGTAATTACCCAATTCGGTCCCCAAGGATTTTAAAAGCGGACATTTTAGTCCCCAAGAAAAATTAATACACAGATTAATCCCCATCGTTTACTTCCGTTAGACATATCAGTCCCCAACCTATTTTTCAGCGTGACTCATCAACGAAAATTACTGACTTGGCACGTTAACTCGCACACGTGGCCGTTAAGTGTCCACGTGTGCAAAGAGGACAAAACAGTCCCTGGGCTTGTTAATTAAAAACGCAAAACACAGTCTCTGGGCTTGTTACGCCCAATTCTCACCTCTTCTTTCCCTCCATTACTCAATATGTCTTTATCCTCTCAAAAAGACATGAAACCCCATAATTCACTCTTCAATTTACATAGAAACTCTATACTCCTGTAACTTCATCTCTCACATCAACTCATCACCGTCAACATTAGAACTCCGTTCATCATCATCACAACCGTCTATTACTTCCATTGTATTCGAATCTCACAAAGCGTTACGGTGGATGCCACGATAGCAACGAGATTTTCACTGAATCCTCATCACATTGCAGCAGGTGAGTACATAATCTTCGTTAGGATAATTTATAGGATACAATGATACTTTACTTGATTAATCCATTAATTTTGTTGGATGATTAGGGTTTAGTAATGGTAAAAACTTGTCAATTGTAATAATGTTTAGTTTGTATGGGTTTATTTTTGTTAGAATAATACATCATGTTCAATAATGGTATATTTGAGTTTGTAGTTTTAATTTTGTTAATGCTAGTCTATTTTAATTCTGTTGTTAGATGGAATATTTTGTGGTTTCTATTTTTCACCATGGAGGTCACTTTGTGCGAGATAATAAGGGTGTGTTGCTATATATTGATGGAAAAGTGGACAAATTTCCTGAAATGGACATCGACTTGTTGTGTTTCTTTGATTTGAAAACTCTATTCAAAGAGTTGGGGTATCATGATTACAAAGCTATGTATTGGTTTGATTCTTCTGCCTCTGAACTTGAGTCTGGATTACATCCAATTGAAGGAGATGCTCAAATTAATGAGTTACGTATGTACAAAGAGAAGAATAAAGAGAGTCTAGAATTTGAGTTATACTTTGATCATCCAATAATGTTAGCTCCACTTGAGAATGAAGACCTTAATTTTGAGTGTGATGAATCTAATAGTAGTGAAGATGAGTGTGTGGTAATAAGGAAGAAGATTGTTAGGTGTGAAGAAAAAACTGACCATAAAGGAGATATGTGGAAGAAGAAGACAAACAAGGATATTAAAAGTAGGACCCTAACTACAAAGAAGAATCAATTGAGTAACAAGAAGGCTAGTGTCCCAACATATGGGAGAAATAAAGATGGATCTATTGTTGCTGGCCCAAGTGGTGCTGCTAGGCTTAGTGCTACTGCTAGGCCAATTGGTTCTGGGCCAATTGGTGTTGGGCCAAGTGGTTCTGCAAGGCCTAGTGTTGCTGGTGGGACAAGTGAGGCTGGTAGGCCTAGTAGTACTACAACAAGATCTGCTAAGCCTGGTGTTGGAGTTCATGGCGTTAATGTTAATGAAGAGGGTGAAGAGGATGAAGAGTGTGAGGAGGAGATAGAAGAACCTGCATTTGACTACGAGTCAGAGACATTATTAACTCCTGAGAGTTCTGAGGATGAGCGGGAGAGATATGAATTTTCACAGTTCAATGAAAGGGCTGGATTTGGTGAAGTTTATTTTGAATTGGGGATGGAATTTTCAACCATCGAAACGTTCAAGAATGCTTTAAAGGACCATGTGATATATGAAGGGAGAAAGATAAGATACATAAAGAATGACCAAAGGAGAGTTAGGTGTGACTGTGAGTATGGTGTTGTGAGGATTAAGAAACCCAGAAAATCAAAGAATCAAAAAGAAGAAAATGTGGAGGATGCAAGTGGAAAGGATAAAAATGAGCAAAATGAAACTGAGGAGAATGTGAATGTGGAGAATAAGACTGCTGAAGGAGGTGATGCTTGTGAAAATGTTAATGAAGATTCCCAAACTAATAAAGAAAGTGATGCTGGAGTGCTCAATAGTGGAACTGCCAATGGTTAATGAAGTTAAAATACTTTTTTAATCTTAAAATATTTTTCTAAGTTTCAAAATTTTATTACTCTATTAATTAACATGATTAATGAAATTAAAATATTTTTTTAATCTTATTAGTTTATAATTATTGGGAGTTTGGGACAGAAGGATATAGTTTCTCTAAGTTGTAATTTTTTGTTTTTCAATAGACCTCGAATTTGGGGGAAAACTAAATAGTCTTTTCAGTAGGAATAGATCCTCCTAGGTTTGTTTTCTTTTTTATTTCCCATTGGTTTATAACTTTTAGATTTTATTGTTAGCAACTTAGCAGAGTAAAATTAGTTACAACTAATGAGTAGTATATATCATGATGTAACTACATTTGGTACAAGATTAAAAATGGAGGTAATTTTTTCATGTTAAAGTTTTATTTGCAAAAGGAAAGCATGTTGTAGTGACCTGATTTTTACACACATATGGTGTGAAACAATTTGTTGGTTGGGACTCACAATTTCTGTACGTTTAATTTAATTTTATTTCAATGTTGTATTCTAATTGATATTTTAATATTATATAACTTGTGTGATTCTTTTCCTTGAACCTAGCATCCTTATTACACGAGTCAAAAATTTAGGTTAGATAGTATGTGACCTTTCTCCACTAAGTATTTTCTGTTTTCAATGAATAATCTTCTATTCTATTGTTTCTTTTATTTTATTTGCCTTTCAAAATGATTATTTCCATCTAATTAAACCTGAGGTTTGCCCCATGGCTTAGTGCTTATTGAAATAATTTTTATGAATTTCTAAGTGCTTATTGTTATATGTGCTGTAATTTCAAAGACTTTCACAAAAGTTTCTTTAAGATCCTGATAATACATAGCTATGTCTAAGTTTCAAAATCTTATTACTCTATTAATTAACAAGATTGTTCTGATATAAAAATAAAATAGATGTTATGCTGATTTTATAATTTCATTGTTTAATTATATTATTTGGCTTAGGGTCTGTTGCCTGCATTAAAAGAAGTTATGCCTCATGCTCATCACCGGAATTGTGTGAGGCATATCTGGAAAAATTTTACGAACCGATACAAGGATAAACATGTAAAGAATATTGTATGGGAATGTGCTAAATGCACTACTGATGCAGAATTTCAAGCAAGCATGCAGAAGTTGAAAAGGGTTAATGAAGAAGCATGGAGCTACCTTGCGAAATTCGAGCCGACATGCTGGACCAAGGCTCATTTCAGTCACGGGCCAAAATGTGACAACCTCACCAACAACATGTGCGAGGTTTGGAACGCAAAAATACTGAATTATCGTTCTAAACCGATTCTAACGATGTGTGAGGAACTCCGGTGCTATATCATGAGGAGAATGACCAAATACAAGCAAGTGTTAGAGACACACATAGGCACTCAAGTGGCTCCTACTCAACAAAAGAGGCTTGATGACATAATGAAAGGTGTGAGATATTGGCACCCAGTTTGGGTTGGTGATGATGAGAGGCGAATCTTTGAGGTGCAACAAGGATCTACAAAGGTTTCTGTGAATCTGTCTCAGAACAAGTGTACTTGCAACGCCTGGCAACTAACTGGTATAGTTACCTGCCTTGAGAACTATTAAATTTCATTCATGGAATTGTTATTTGCCGCTATTGAATGACTTCTGCTTTATAGGTCTCCCATGTGTTCATGCACTTGCTGCCATTGCTAGAAGAGGGGATAGACCTGAAACATATGTGCACCCGCTGCTGAAGATTCGGGCAGTACTAGCTACATATCAACACTGCATTCAACCAGTTAATTCAGAGGAATATTGGGAGAAGACAATATATATGAATCCGATTCCACCAAAGTTGAAGAGGCCAGTAGGCAGACCAGTGAAGAGAAGGAGAAAAGAACCATTTGAGATTGAAGCTAGCAGAACTAATGGCACCAAAGTGAAGAAAACATTTAGGGTCACTTGTAGCAAGTGTGGAGAAACTGGCCACAACTACAAGACCTGCAAAGGCCCACCAGCAACAACAACTAGAAGACCAACCAATCCAAATAGGAGAACAACATCGAGAGCTGGTTCTAGTTCTGGAACCTTAAACCAAAATGCCGAAGAGGTCAACGTCTCTCAATCAGCCCCACAAGCACAAGTAAAACCAAACCCAACTAAGTTATTTTGAGATCAATGTGGTGGTATTTTTTTCTTTTTTATTCGACTGCAATTTGATTTGCTATTTGGTCTCTTATAGAGTGTAAATGTTAATGCGCATCAGGTTCTGTCAGAAACACCAAATTCGGGTTTAATGCCTAATGTGGTAAGTTAAAAAATAGTGAATATGTGCTGCTTCTAATACAGAGGTTTATAATCTAACAATCTAACAAGTTGTTACTCGTTATATGCAGGTAACCATTACATCACCATCGTTGCAAGGTCAGGCAAATTTTCAAGTGCCAATTCCACCTAGTGCTAGAGCCAAGCAACCTATCATCAGGCCATATAAACCACCCCCCATTCAGTCAAGCACTCCACCACCGATTCCACCACCAACAACAACTGGAGGGATCTCAGCTGAAACAATGGCAACTGCCAGTAAGGGTACTGCATCAAGGATGTTCCAATTTATTCCAAATCCAGATTTCAAGCATCCAAGAAAAAAGTGATCAGTGATGCATGCTGAATAAATAATATTAGGCTTTTAGTGTCTTAGTTTGAACTGTGTTGTGATGATCAAAGATGAAGACTTGAAATATTCTTAATACTCTATTTTGCTATCATGATGTTAGTTTTGGATGAGAGATTCTTGTGTAGAAAAAACTCTCGATTTTTTGTTGTTATTATGTTTTCATGCTATTGTATGCATGAAGAGTCCGTATTTTAACACTTTCTAGTATATTGTTAGTTTGCTATTATGACATGAATAGTTTTTTTGAAGTTTTGAATGCTATTTTCTAAAATATATACTCTACGATGATTTACTTAGTATTGGAAGTAATGGTCTATGATGTTGTTCCATTTATTAGTAACTATCTTTATAATTAGTCAGTAGGTGCTTACGCTTTGCTTAATAATGCAATGAAGAATTTCTTAACAAACATACATATTGGAAAAACTTGCAACTTACTACCATTCAATCCAAAAAATCATTACAAATGTTCTTGCAATTTCACCAAAATAGCATTTAAATATTGAATTAAAAGCAAACTTACATAATATATGTCCAATCTAAATCTCTTACAAAGCAACAATAACCATTGCCATGGCCAGAGCTAACAATGCTACAACCATGAAAACAAACACTACATTGAAACCTCTACTCTTCGAGTGAATCTTTGAGATTACATTTTGAAGTAACTTCACTACATCCAAAGTGTCATCAAGAAAATACTTTCCAACTGCTGGTTCATTTGCAAGTACACTTTCCAAGTGATCCAACAATTCCTTGGCTTGGCAGGAACCAAAATCCGGGTCTGCATCTTGATGATGCCACACCAAAGCACTTTCCTTAATTTCAATGCTGGAACCATCAGTTGCCTCTGTATACAACTGCATGACAGGTTCTGCTATATTTTTCCAGTCAAGGTCTGCAGACAAGTGACTGCATTCCCATTCAGAATCTCTACTCCACCTGCATCCATTAAGAAGAACATATTAGTGGTTTAGCTTTATTTATTTTGCATTTCAATTTTTCTGAAATAGGGTTCAAAAGGTTCCCAATATCTGTAAGATTAAAATGATCGACCTTAAAAAGTAACCATGCTCAGCAGCAAGTCCTAGCAATTGGCATGAAAACAAACACTACATTGAAACCTCTACTCTTCGAGTGAATCTTTGAGATTACATTTTGATAAACCTCTAACATATCAATTCTACTCTGCAACTCTATTAGTTTCTGTCTCAAATCAGCATCTTCAATCTCACAAATAGGTGGTACATTAGACAGTGGAGGTGGAAGCTGGAGGTGGAAGCTCAAAACACCAGCAGAGTAATTGCATTATAGATGACAGTGCCTATAATGCTGAAGTATGACCTCTTTCTCATATGAGATGAATATATATTCATCATTTTATAGCCAGCACTTTCTATTCAACAAAATTGAAAGTTTTCTAAACAAAAACTATTTAGGAAGATTAGTTAAAAAATAAATAATGCATATGTTTAAAATAATAAAAGTATTATTAGCATTTTGCATTATGGGAAACTCATCAAAATGTCACCTTTGAATAATCTAACGGCATCATTCTTGTGCTAACTTCATGGCAGGATTCTTCTAGGCTATCACTATTACCAATGCTCATCAGAATGACATCAATGCCATGAAATCGAAGAGTTGAAGTCCCTGCTTCAGAAACCCATATGCATAGGAGGTGAAACACAGAGGTGTCAACTGGTTCAGCGTCAGAGGAGAATTTGGATGACTAGAGAAACTGTGTACGAGACCACTACCACTAGAAAAACCGTGTCTCCCTCCATGGCAATTCAAAAAAGACGAACTTCCTCTACTTGGCATCATTGAAACTGAACCTAGATGTGTCGATTCCTGCAGATGAAGAACTAGGGTTTCATGAGACCTTCAAAGATGAAGAACGAGAAAGGAAGAGCATTTTTTATACGACTGCGTTTTTAATTAACAAGCCCAGGGACTGTTTTGTCCTCTTTGCACACGTGGACACTTAACGGCCACGTGTGCGAGTTAACGTGCCAAGTCAGCAATTTCCGTTGATGAGTCACGCCGGAAAATAGGCTGGGGACTGATATGTCTAACAGAAGTAAACGATGGGGATTAATGTGTGTGTTAATTTTTCTTGGGGACTAAAATGTCCGCTTTTAAAATCCTTGGGGACCGAATTGGGTAATTACTCTTTATTTAAAGACTCAAAACCTTTGAAATTTCATTGAAACGAGTTTGCAAAAAGGAGCATATGCTGCGCAACAAAGAAAAAATCAACTGATGCTATCTCAAATTCATTAAAGTGTAGATTATATCGTGTTTAGCAAAATAAAAAATGTCAAAAGTGTAAAAGAAATTCAGAAAACGTTGAAATTGTCGTACAAAAGCATAGATAAAGCCCAAAAAATAAAACTACAATATTTGTGAAGAGAATATAAAAGATACTAGATGTCTCATTCTTCTTTCTTTGTTTGAATATTTGGTGATGCTAAACTTGATGGTGAATTTGATAGCCTGCAAAAAAGCAGAACTGGTAAAAGTCAAAGCTTTAGACATGAAAAAGATATAAACTTCGAAACCCCACTACAAAACTAGACTATAGGAAGCAAGCCAATGATTAATGATTCCCTAAGCGTTGTTCAATATCCATAGATTAAAGTGACATTTGATTGCAACTTATGCATAATGCATATTACACATTACTTATTCATTAATTACAATGCAACGAAAACTAACAGGAATAGCTTGTTACAAATCATAGGAGAATAGTTACTTACAGTTTTCCTTCTTCTTATTCTTCTTGTCCTTATCCTTAATGGCGCTAGGGAGTGACAAGAGACTCTCTGTATACATAGCATAGGCTCCACTTATGGGACAACAAAGATTTTTAAAATGCTTGAGCAGGTCTCCTCTAACATTATATATAAAGTACCCTCTCTTATCAAGGAAAGTATAACCTCTTCCAATAATATCACCGTTACTGTAAGAGCACAACGGGTGAAAGACTTCGCAAGGAATCTGATAGAGAGTCCAAGATGAGTGCACTTTATATTCTTTCATCACCCATATCTCGGTTTTACGACTATCATAATTGCGATAATACAAGGCTAGGCAGCCTCCTAGTAGGGCGAGAATTGAATAGGAGCATACACTCTTTACAGGTTGTTCCGGCATAGATAAACTTGAAAAAGTCCTCTCCTTCATATCAAAGATGAGAATAACATCCTTATAAGATTCAAAAATACTAGGCACCCAATGAATAGTGCCATTAAAAAACAACCCACGAGGATTCCAGTTATAAGAATCCACGAGATTAGAGAGTGCAGCATCAAGATTAATCCATAAATTGGTTCTCAAGGACAAGTAATCCAAGTGATAATGGTCATCCTTATCCTGCCAAGCTAAAACAACTAAGTAGTCATCCTGTGAAGCATCATAACCGAATCCATAGAGATGGAACTTGTAAGGAAGCCTAGCGACATAATATTTATGACGAGCAAAAATATGAAAATAGGATATTCTTTTGCTGAATCCATTAAGTGGGTTCCATACCACAAGAAAATGTGGATCTCGATACAAGAGAATAAAGCCTCTGCAGGATCCCAAAACCGCAAAATGAGAAGGTTTCTTCTTGAAAGGGGGAGACATCACTTTTTGTGATGCATCATTGTCGTCTAAGTAAACAAAGTAAGCCATAGCCAGGTTTTCTATGATGAAGTATGCGTTGGTGGCAACGGGAGAGTGGTGAAAATGCAATTCCGCAAAGTCGGGATCAGAAATTAGAGAGTAACACAGCTTGGAAACGCACCTGAGGCGAGCGAGATGTCTGATCGGTACCCGCAGTAGGATTCTGTGAATCAGGTCAAGAGGGAGGATGTCGTGAATGCTCATGCTCTTGTCATTCTTCTTATTCTCCATGGTGGTTCCTCTTTTGGTCAGTTCCTTATGTGCTTCCACTTCTTCTTCTAATCCATGCTTGAATTGCTGAGCTTTTCACAATTCATATAGCAATTCTTCACTCAATCGCGGGACATGAAATTGCTTTGAAAACATAAAAGGAGGGAAGGGTCAGTTTTGGATTGGCTTTTGAAAAAAAAAAGATTTACTTTTTTTAAAATAATAAAAAAGTTTAATTTATTTTAAAAAGTTAATAAGAAATATAAAAAATTATTAAAATTTATTATTTTTGACTATTAGTTAATTTAAATATTTAAAAGTATAAATTAAAATATATTATTGAATTGTTAAACTAAAAAAAATTAAATTGTTAGCTGAAAATAATAATAAAAAATAATAAATTTTAATAATCTTTATTATTTTTAAAGTTAAATATAATAATATTTGATTTATTAAATAAAAAAAATGTATTTTTTTCTATTTAAATTATATAAATGGTAAAGTGTTTTTTAAAAGTGTATAAAATAATTCTTGAACTGTTGAACATACATTTTGTCGACCGTGAGTCATATGTATAAGTAAGATGAGGTCCTTTGAAGTTTTCTATCAAAAGCAGGGCCAATTTGACCTCTTCAACAAATTTCTACCCAAATTTCTATTCTATGCTATACATGACATGACTATTTACTACTTTTGTTTCAACTGAATGTGTGATAATGGGCACATGGAATTGAATCCCTAAAGACTAATTGCTTTGATAATAAAGTGCTTATGCTTTCAATTCCTTTCTTGTAATTTCTTATTCATTCACTTTAACTTTTGGCCATACCATTGGTTATTCTTAACAGAAATAAATAAAATTAATCAATAGAAAAAATGCAACTTATTAGATTAATTGGGATTTGACATGAAATTTAGGTGAAATTCTGTATGATATTCATTAAAAAATACTGACACAAATTTCTTAACAAGAGTTCTCTCTCTTTATATATATATATAACAACTGGCAGAGAATTTAACACATGACTCAGATTAACTTCTGGTATTCTTGAAATAGCACGATTTGAAGTGCCTCATGCACCCTGCAATATATTCAAGTATTTGAAATATTTTAGCTCTTCTTAGTGAACAAAGAAAGAAGCCACAAATAAATAAATAAATGTATTCTTCGCTTACATCACTAGTATAAGAATACTATATGCACAAAAAAAATTAACTATTATATATTTGTGTATAAATATATATATTATTTTATTTATTTTTAATATATATTTTATATTTTATCATGTATTCAATACAAATGATTGATCTAGTGATTGATTTTTGTATATACATATTTGTTATGAATATGAATGGTTTAAAAATATTTTGTATTATTGATTATTCTAATTATAAAAAACATAAAAACATAACAAAAATTAAAAAAATAAAAAAGTGATGGTTTTCAGTAGCTAAGAGAAGGGGGTTGAATCTTAGCCCATTTTTCTTTCAATTACACTTTCTGGTTTTTGAGGAGACTTTTTTATTTTTGTCCCGTTTCTAGTCACGAGACTTTTATTTTTGTCTCGTCACTTGGAACAAGACATTTTTTGTTTTAGCTCCTGTGCAGTAGAAACAGAAATGTAGTAGAAGAGAGAGAAAATTACATCCAGATATATCCTGGTTCAGCTGCTAAGTGCAGTGCAGCCTACATCCAGTCTCCATCATAACAATGATGGAATTTCACTATAATCTTCCTGATTACAAACTGTAAAGTGCTAACCCAACTTACAAGGGGATTCTCACAGAATCATGAAACACAACATAGATGAACAAATGAACTCTAAGGACATTTATGACTTTTTCTTTTAATTTTGCACTCTCTGCCCTTTTCCGCTCTATGCCTTTTTCATACAAACCTCACTGTTTGCATTTTTCCATGAGACTCAAGACATGACAAAATTAAATAGAAAAATACAAAACAGAATACATTGAAAGAGAAGAGAAATCTGTTAGCTCAGGTAGCTCTGAGAACACTGTGCCTTGCACTCTCAAACTTTCTCCTTTAATCAAACTGTGGCTGTTCTCCCTTTTTATAGAAGAGGGAAGCCTCCACAGTTGAAACCAAAACCCAAGCTTAACTTCTTTTCCTTCACACATAACCGGTTCGGCCAGAGAGAGAGAGAAGAGGTAACCCATGCAAAACCCAACATGCAAATATCTCTAGTTCTTCCTTGGTAATCACTCTTCATCAATCCGCGCTCCATCCTTAGCTTGCTCTCCAAGATGAATTTCTGGCCCTTGATGCTTCATGATGATGATAGCTTCATCTGCTCCAATCTCTGCCTCTTCCATCACGTAGCCACCCTAGCTACTTCCTGTGGTGATTGAGCAGAATCAGAGACAAGCCATCCTTCCAAGGATCTTCACCTTGCTGGCCGAATCTTCTTCAACCATTTTTTGGTATGAAGAAGTCAAGACTTCATAACAAAATCTTACTACAAGTAATGAGAATCTTAGCTACAGCATATTTTTTATTTTCTTTTCTTTTTTTTTTGCCATCAATGAGATGGTCTTGTAGCTTGCCTTCCCTTCTTTTTGATAGCTCAAAGTCATGGTTTGCTGTGTAAGGACCGAATAAGAGAAGGAAAGTGATGAGAGAGAAGAAAGAAATTTGAACATCATTGAATTAGGAAAGAGAATAAAATTAATTGAAATGATTCTTTCCTTGTTGAGTAGCGTGTAGTATTAAGTGTTGCAATCAATTCAGATGCCTTTTTTTCTCTCTCATCGTTTCCATGCAATAAATGATAATTGAATGAATTTAGAATCCATCACATGGTAATGAGCTTAGATCCGTTGGAAGCATTTTTTGCTTTCTTCACTTGGTTTCGGATCAAACATGAGTGATTACTCATCAAAAATTAAATTTGGACTTTCTAGTAACAACATCCAGTCTGGCCCAAGTATAATAATCAATTCAGCCACACAATATAGGGAACATGCAACACAAGTTGAATGTATATTTTGATTTGAGCCTGCAACAATTTTTATTTTTCGGCTCAATAGTAAACCTACATTACAAAATTATTAATTAACACATGTTACATGAAAATCATAATTAATAATTTTACAATCAATCATTTTAATAATGTTTGTTCATCATCAAAATAAATATGAGTTTTCCAAACTCATCAAAAAGGATGGAAAGAATGACCAAAATATTAATAAAGGTTGTAAACTAAATAAAAATTGAACTAAAAAAAATACAGTCATTGTAATTAGCAAAGTATTAAAGTTCTAAATAGAAAAAAACATATTACTTTAATAATAACAATTTCTTACCTTATTTATCTTCTAATCAGCAGTTATTTTTACTATTGCTATCTCTCCCGAGATTATGCTTTCAATTCATGAATGGTAATCTCAGCGAAAGGCAAGAGATCTTTTTATTTACTACTAAGACCAAACTCAATTGACAAATCAACAATTTGTTTATATGTTCAATCTCATATTGAAGTGTAATATTTTGTATAGACATGATAATGCAACCAAGGAAATATTAATTAAGGATAAAGCATTTAATATAACAGATTGGATTCAACTAGAGGAAGCTATATTTGCGCTTTCAAATGTTCCAGTTTTTCACTGGAAGGTAAATCATACTTTAAAGCAAAGTCAAAAAAAAAAAAAAAGAAAGAAAGAAAATTCTCTAGAAGCTTCTTCCAACTCAACTTGTCAATCCTACACTTTATTTACAATAGATTTAAGTGGCTCGGTTGTTCTCTTATTATGTATGGATCACTGTTTCTACGGACTACAAAGCCAGGGAATTTCTTCGAAGCCTTCTCAATGGTTGCAACTTGTCCAAGTCTACTGAACACTTGAGCGAGGAGGGACAGAAGCTGTAGGTGCAAGAATACTTAAAGGAGAAGAAGTATTTGATAGTGCTTGATGACTTCTGGGAACCTAAAGTTTGGGATCCGGATAACAAAAATGGCAGTGCAATATTAATAACCAGTCGTAATGGTGAGGTGGCAAATTATACAGAATCAAAGTCCCACTCCCTTCCATTCCTAGATAAGGATGAAAGTTGGAAACTATTTTGCAAGAAGGTCTTTAGGGGAGGAGAGTGCCCATCTGTTCTAGAATCATTTGGTAGATCAATGGTTGCGAAGAAGAAACGACTGACAGTTGAGTGGATGAGAATCATGCGCAATGTCATTTGGCATCTTGCTAAAGATAACAGTAGAGTCACTTAGTTATAACAGCTTGCCTCATCGACTAAAAACATGTTTTCTATACTTTGGGATGTTTCCCGAAGACTATGCAATTCCTGTGAAACGATTAATACTATTATGGACTGCTGAAGGATTAATAGAGCCACCAAAAACAGGAATATTAGATGCACTAGAAGTAGAAGATATTGCTGAAGAGTACTTGAATGAGTTGGTGGATTGCAGCTTGGTGATGGTGGCAAAAAGGAGTGATGGAGGGGTCAAAAGCTGCCGGATTCATGACTTGCTTCTTGATCTTTGCATATCAGAGAGTAGAGCTGAAAAAGGTATAGAGAGATCCCTGTAGATTGTCCCTTCGAGACACCGATTGGGATTCATTTAAGAAGTGTGATCACTCCTGCATCCATTCTTTAATGTGCTTTAGGGAGAATTGCATTCGAAGACGGCAAAATCTTGATCGAATGGGCTTCGATTCAGCTCGCATTTTGGACTTTGGATGTAATGATTATGTTATATCATCAATGGCACAGGATTTGAGTATGTTCATCCATTTAAGATACTTGAGACTAAATCGGGGTTCACACTGCCCAACAGAGGATCATTCTGATCCAATCTGCACAGTGACAACTTTCTTCGCCTTTTGCAGCTAGAAGCTTCCCAAATCTTGAAGTGATTCATTTGACAGAGGTGAAAATGAAAGAATGGATATTAGAGAAAGGTGCAATGCCATCTCTCCAACATCTGATCATCAAATATTGTCGCTTGGGTGAGCTTCCAACGCGATTGTGGTCCTTGCCTAACTTGCAAGATGTGCTTGTTGTGGACCCAAAGCCATCATATAGAGCAAGGCTCGGATGTGTTAATCCCAAGGATGGTTGTAAGCTCGGTTAGTCGCTCTCTATGGAAGAAAGGTGAAGATAGCACTTAGCAGCATAGTCCGAGATATTATTCTTCTCAAACCTTTCAGCAATCATCACCTCATCTCTAGCTCTTCAACACCAGAATAACTTGCTTGACTTTTTCATCATAATATGGAGCCCTTAAACTAGATATAACAATGATAGCTCCATGCTCTTAATCCATATAATCATAAATGGCCAAGAAAAAAATTGAAGAAGAATCAAATATAAAATTATCCCTTCTATTAAGAAAGACATATTTAACATTCCAGTCCTAAACATTTATTTGTATCTAGTTCTTTTCATAAATCCCTTTTTTACCCTATTAATTTCAGAGTGCAATAGCTTTCATCTTTTGTTATACATTCAGAAAGAGGTTAAAAGAAAATGGAAGCTAGCAAGATATGTCTTCATTTTGTTATGATACTTCTATAGAGATCTAGGAAAAACAGGGCAAAAAGGAGCAGAGGCACAAGACTGTTCTTAGTGTCCACACCCCAGTTTAAAAGTTCAGAAATTGTATTTAATAAAAATATATCTAAAAGCTAATCCTAAAACTAGGATGTACCTAACAAAATAACGTTGAAAGTCAAACATAAAAATGTAAAATTTACACCACTATTGCAACTATATCAACATGCTACAACGTTTCATTACCGATAAAATATAAGATGAAAACAGACGTGGTTCAATTAACCTACTATGATAGAAAGACCTACGAGCACATGCTCTATGAACAATTAAGAATTCAAGTGGCTAATATAAAGATTCTAACTGTAATCCCAACAAACAAAATACTGAAATACTTACTACTAAGACCAAACTGAATTGATAAATTAACAATTTGTTTACATGTTAAATCTCATATTGATGTGTGATATTCTGTGTAGACATGATAATGCAACCAAGGAAATATTGAATAAAGATAAAGCATTTAATATAACAGATTGGATTCAACTAGAGGAAGCTATATTTGCACTTCCAAATGTTCCAATTTTTCACATTCATAATTGGAAGGGAAATCATACTTTAGAGCAAAGCCAAAATAAAATAAAATTTTCTAGAAGCTTTGCATTACACATGAAAAAAGAAATAATTTAAAAGTTAAAACCCCTCACCACAAGATTGGCTTTAGGAAGCAAGACAATGAGCAAGATTTCCTAAGCATTGATAAATTCCAATTTTACCATCCATAGAAAAGAGTGGCATTTGATTGGAACTTGATGCATAATGCATATCAGTACGATTAGCCGATTAGGTATCCTTTAATCAGCTTTTTATTATAATAATTTAAAAAAATTAAAACAAATACATCTAAATAGATTTAGTGTCTTTTTAAAATTAAATACACATCCAAAATACAAACTAAATAAAACTAAAATTTAGTATTTAAAATTTAAAATTTTTGTTTCAGTTTTAGCATTTTTAATTATTAATAAATTATTATTTAAATACATATTTAAAAATTAAATTCAGTAAAATTGAATATTTTAATTTTAAAATTCAAAAAATAAATTTTAAGGATTTTAATTATTAACCCACGTATCTAAAGCCCCTAAAAGAGATCATATTTTGAACTAATATGTTAGATATATTTTTATTGAATAAGATCTAAAAAACTTAGCTTAATTATTCATTTTAATAATTTTGAAAACGTTAATAAAAAAATAAAAAATATTAGATATGTTTTTATCGAATAAAATATAAAAAAATAGTTTTATTTTTAACATTAAAATTTAAATTTTAGATTTATGATTTTGGATGTATTTCAAACATATTTTGTATATAAGTCAATAATTTTAGATGTTTAATAAATGAAAAATAACCAATTTTTACAAACATGCATTTTAATAATTTTAAAAGCATTAATGTTTAAATAAGTAATGATAAAATTTAACAAATAATAAAAAAATGAAAAATATTAGATGAGTTTTTATCGAATAAGATATAAAAAAAATTAATTTTATATTTAACATTTAAATTTAAATTTCTGATTTATTATTTTGGATGTGTTTCAAAAATATTTTATGTATCACTTAATAATTTTAGATGTGTTACAATTGAAAACAAAAATAAATTTTTACAAACATACATTTTAATACTTTTAAAAACATTAATATTCAAACAAGTAATCAAAACATCTAACTATTAAAAAAAGAGAAATATTAGATGAGTTTTTATCGAATAAGATATAAAAAATTAATTTTATTTTTAATGTTTAAATTTAAATATTAGATTTATTATTTTGGATGTGTTTCAAAAATATTTTCTGTATAACTTAATAATTTTAGATGTTACAATTGAAAAAATTAATTTTTACGAACATACATTTTAATAATTTTAAAAGCGTTAATATTCAAATAAGTAATGAAAAAATTCAACTAATAATAAAAAAATTGTTGAAAACTATAAACCTTTATCAAATTTTTATGTGTTATCTTTTTTTTTCTTCCGAATACCTGTTCTTTTATTTATCTTTAATTCGGTCTAATTATTTTATATTGGTGGTCATCTCTAATCATTCTAGAAATAAAGATTAAAAAAAATAAAATAAAGAAGAAGAAAAGAATATTGATACATAGACTAATAATTCATTTATTGTTTAATTCAAATGTTGATATAATCTTATTAAAATTTTATTCGACAATGATGATGAATAAGTTTTGAGTTAGCATACAAGTCACTTGAAATAGGAACAAAATAGCACGACTCAAATAATAATAATAATAATAATAATAATAATAATAATAATAATAAAATATTAAATATGAAATAGTAAATTTACCTGTAGAGAAGTAATACTCTTCTATACAAAAATTTATGTAGAAGAATAATACTCTTCTATGAAAATTTTTGTGAACGTGAGAGAGAACAAAAAACCAACATACACGAAAAAAAGAGAGAAAAATATGTAATAAATAAATAATTAATAAAATAATTATTTTATGAAGTATATAAGAAGTTAAACAAATTCTAGTGTTTGAAATTTAAATTATTTTAATTGTCAACATATCTAACTATAAACTAAGAATGTGTTTTAACTAAAATTTAATTACATAATATTATTTAAATTTAAAGATTAAATAAAGGCTAAATTTTAAAACACCCATAACATTGAAACAATGTATAATACTCATTACTTATTCATTAATCACAATGCAATTAAAACTAACAGAAATAACTTGGTGCAAAGTATAAGAGAATAGTTACATACCAATTATCCTTATCCTTAATGTCATTATGGAGTGGCAGAGACTCCCTATATGAAGTACCCTATTTATGATAACTTATTCCAATAATATCATCTAACTGGATAAGCACAATGGTTGAAAGATTTTATAAACAAATATTATATATGTACTCCTGTGTACTCCCGTATCCATATTATCTAAAAAAAACCTATATTTAAAAAGTTTTGTACTGGGTTCATAGATTTTGACATGATAAAGTTTTTTTTTCTCTTATTCTCCTTATCCTTATTCTTAATATCGGAAGTAACAAGAGACTCTCTGTAAACACAGCATAGGCTCCATTCTATGGATGGGACAACAAAGATTTTTAAAATACTTAAGCAAGTCTCCTCTGACATTATATATGAAGTATTCTCTTTTATTAGATAAAAATATAACCTTGTCCAATAATATCACAGCGGCCAAAAGACTTCCCAAAAAATCTGATAAGAGTCCAAAATGAGAAAATCCTTTCCTTGAGATCAAAGATAAGAATAACATCTTTGTAAGCTTCAAGAACACTAGGCACCCAATGAATAGTGCCATTAAAATTGTGTTTGGTTGTTGTCTCAATATAAATGAAATAGAGATATAGATATACATGAGTGTATAGATATAAAAAAACATTAATTTCATATCCTATTCATAAATTAGACAGAATAAAAAATTGTTAAAAAATTAATGTCTCAAGTTAAAAATTAATGTCTTAATATTTTAAAAAAACATAAAATATTTATTTTTAATGACCGTGTCTTTCATCATTTTTATTTCAATAAATAATCACTATATATGTACTCTCGTGTACTCTAATATTTATTTTGAATTTTTGATGGACATAATGTCTATTTTAAATTTTTGATGGACATGTATACCATACTTAAAATAAATGATACCTTAAAAAACAACCCACCAGAATGCCAAAAACAACCCACGAGAATTGAAATTGCTTTGAAAACTTAAACGTAAGGGAAGGGAATGGTCAGGTTTGGTCTTTTGGATTGGCTACTGAAAAAAGTTAAATAATAAAAAAATTTAATTTATTTTAAAAAATTAATAAAAAATAGAGAATTATTAAAATTTATTATTTTATTATTATTAATTAATTATTAATATTTAAAAATATAAATTAAAATATATTATTAAATTATTAGACTAAAAAAATTGAATTATTAAACAAAAATAATAAATTTTGATAATTTTTTAATATTTTTTAAAATTAAATATAATTATTTTAGATTTATTAAAATAAAAAATGTATTTTTTTTCTATTTAAATTGTATAAAATGGTAAAATTTTTTTAAAAGTGTATAAAATAATTCTTCAACATGCATTTTCTCAACCGAGAGTCATATGTATAAGCAAGGTGAGATGTATATACATGAGATTCTTTAAAGTTTTCTGTCAAAAGTAAGACCAATTTGACCTCTTCAATCTTCGTACACTTAGAAATGTTTTTCTGTAATATTTCTGAATTCATTATCTTATATATAGCTCTTAGACTCACAAATAAAATGCCTGACTCTTGCATCAGAATATACAACTCTTTTTCATGCTATTGATTGATTTGAATCCTATATCTTAAGCTAGCCAACAAGATAATTGAGTAAAAGAATCAATATGAAATTCTCCTACCAAAAAGGTCATATATACCAAGATATGTAAGAGAAAGACTTGTCCGCCCACACTCAAGGAGAAGAAAATAGAAAGTTTGGTTTTTCTAAGAATTTTAACTTTAAAAATTTCAACTAGAGATCTCAATAAAAATTAATTCAGTTTTCTATTTAGTTCAGTAACATTTTGACTAAAAAATTTAAATATAAAAGTGGAATGAGTGATATATTTTAATATTGTAATTTTTTGTGTTTTTTAAATTATGAGAGATATATAAATCGGACCCTTCAATTTGTGTTTAAAAAATTTTAGATACATAGATTGGAGAGCTAGATTTCTGTATCCCAATTTTTTTTAGAACATACATCGAAAGATCTGATTTGTGTACCTCCCACAAATCAAACAGTCTGATTTCTATACCTCTAACAAATCTGACGATCCAATTTCTATTTCTCTAATTAAACGGTTCCATATTTATTTAAGAATAACACTCCAATAGTCCACGTTTCAAAAAAAAACATAATTATCATTCTAATATAAAAAACAAAAAATTCGTAACATATCACTGGAAATTAAATTTTTTTATTCGATCTATTTTTCACTCTCACATTCCTATTTAGTTTTGTATAGCCAATTTTATTTGTACATTAGTTACCTCATTTTTAGTCATTAAACACCCAAATAAAGAAAATATAGGAGCAAGCAAATTAAATAGTCTTTTCTGTTATGATACTTAAAGGCCTAGAAAAAAAAAGGAGAAATAATAAGAGACACAAAACTAGTATTAATATCCACAACATAGTTTACAATGCAAAATTTGTAACCATTCCAAAGGTTGTAAAAGCTTATATTATTTAAGACAGTCAAACTTTTATACTTTATGTGTAAATATTTAAACCCTAAATACACAGTACTAAGTGTGTCTTTGAACCCTCATTGTACACTCTTAATACAAAAAAAGAAAATCAATAAAAAACTGAATTAAAAATCTACAGCCTAAAAAAATTTATTACATTTAAAAACTAATATTATAGAGAATATATAAAAATTGATAATTTCATTTAAGTGTTCTATCATGAATCATCATCAAGCAATAAGCATAAAGAAGGTAAACGAATATGCATGAGGTGTGTTCTGCTATCAAATTTAATGTTAGATAACTTAAATTTTCATCAAGAGTAGATTGATTTTCATGTTGTTAAGTTTTTCTGAAATATAATTTAATCGTTGGCATAATACTGCTTTTATATCTATAAATAGTCCTTAATTCTTAAAGTTTGAATATTCTAAATGCCAAAAAAATATAAATATAGAGAAATATTACATAACTTTTACGTAAGTAAGAAGAATCTTAGAATATTACAATATTTCTAAGAGTTATACTAAAAAAAATTGTAAAACCCTTTTATCTTTTCTTCTTAATTTATCCTTATTATTTTTACAATAACAAACCAGTAAAGTGTACATTAAGCACATTAATATCTCAGCCATTCACCCTTCAGCTAAGATTGATTACTTAATAATAATAATATTTGTAATCATAAGAAGAAAGGCAGGAAAGTCAAGTCCATGTTTCTCACAAAGCAACTTGGTGGAAATTAGCTACATAATTATTGAACATGGCCGGTCCACTTATCAATGAATTACAGCTAGCTTGCAAGACTGTACCTGCCTGACTCACCAAGTCAATCCATGAAGAAAAAATCTAAACCATAGATGGTGTATCGCTTGGTTTATTCACTTCAATCCCAATTGCTTGTAGTTGTTACACATTTTAATTCTCACATATGTGAAACTCTGCAAGGACTATTATCATGGCAGATCATGATGCAGAATCTTGCTCCTCACATTTTTACTGTGCTGTTTGTCTGGTATATGGACCGCATGTGAGAGATGAAAAACTCTTATTATAAAAAAAATTAAGTTATGTTATAGGATTGTGTCAAATTCCATTTTACTACATGGGGGATTTCGATAAAATTGTGCATATAGATGAGAGGAAAGAGATGAATAATTTGTCAGCATCTGCTGAAGACTTCAGAGCATGGATAATTGATATGGAGTTGGTGGACTTAACGCTTAATGATCGCAAGTATACATGGTTTAGAGACCAGTCTTGTAGTCGTATTGATAGAAGTTTGGTGAATCTGGAATGGCTAGACACGTACCCGGATACTCGACTTAGAGGAGGACCGAGAGGATTATCAAATCATTGTCTCTTGATAGTGGAAGATAGAAGAATGGTTCAGGGTCCAAGACCGTTTCGCAGCCTAGACTCATGGTTCACACATCAAGGCTTTCTAAGGATTGTGAAGAAAGAATAGAGGGGTCTGGGAGATGCACAGTTTCTGGATAAGTTGAAGGCATTATCAAAACTGTTGGGTAGATGACACAAGCAGCACTTTGGGAATATACTTGAAAAGATAAAAAAGTTGGAGGAAGAAATCAAGAAAATGGACGACATAGTCAGTATCGGGGTTTATGATGCTACAGTAGAAGTAAGAAGGAAGGCGCTAGTGACGTGTTGTGAGTTATGGTATACGAGACAAGATATACACTGAAAATAAATATCTAGATCTCAACACGCCAAGGAGATGGACAGGAACACAAGATATTTTCACAATATTGCATCAGCAAGAAGAAGGAATAACAGGATTGAGTCTTTAGTGATTAACGGGAGGCTGGTAAGGAATCATGCGAGAATAAAAGTTGCCATTAGAGATTTCTATAGGAAACTGTTCCAGCAGGAAGCTTCTCCAAATATTATCTTTCGAGATGGTCTAGTTAATCGGCTGGAAATGGAGGAAGCTCAAGCGTTAGAGATGCCGCCGTCGGAGGAGGAAGTAAAGGATGTTGTATGGGATTGCGAATCATCTAAGGCACCGGGTAGCGATAGGTATAACATGAACTTTATAAAAAAGTGTTGGGAGGAGATTGGAGTGGAGTTCACTAAAGCTGTAATGACTTTCTTTGAGACGAAAAAAGTACCAGTAAACTCTAATGTTACTTGGGTAGCGCTGGCACCAAAATTTGTGGGTGCAAAGGAGATAAAAGATCTTAGACCAATCAGCATAGTTGGGTGCATCTATAAGGTGATATCAAAAGTGTTGACAAGAAGAATGAGGAGCGTAATGCCAAGTTTAGTGGGGGAATCACAAAGTACTTTTGTTAAAGGTAGGAGGATACATGACGGTGCGTTAATAGCATGTGAAACTGTACAATGG
Source organism: Arachis hypogaea (assembly GCF_003086295.3). Lineage (NCBI taxonomy): Eukaryota > Viridiplantae > Streptophyta > Magnoliopsida > Fabales > Fabaceae > Arachis > Arachis hypogaea. Next base: position 95,231,310 of record NC_092037.1, on the reverse strand, counting down.
CTAAAATTGAAAAGAAGGGCGTCAACAATCATCAAATTGGACTTCCAAAAAGCCTATGACAGAGTCAAGTAGAACTTTGTTGATATTGTACTAGAAAAGATGGGGTTCGGAAGAAGGTGGAATGCATGGGTTGCAGAGTGTATCAGGTCAGCATCTATCTCCATAATGGTTAACGAGTCACCATCGAAACCGTTCAAGATGGAAAGGGGGTTGCGGCAAGGCGATCCTCTATCACTGTTTCTATTCATTCTGGTTGTAGATGTGTTGAATAGGATGATTGGGGAGACGGTTATAAATAGGAGAATATCTCATCTTTTGGTCGGTAGGGATAATATAGAGTTATCACACCTACAATTTGTCGATGACACTATATTGTTCTGTCCACCGAAGGAGGAAACATTGAGAAATTACAAGAGACTATTGTGGTGCTTTGAAGTGATGTCCGGATTGAGCATTAACTTTGAGAAGTCAAGCCTAATACCGGTGAATTGCAGTCAGGAGTGGGTGGATCGGATGTGCGGAATACTAGGATGTGGCGCGACATCTCTACCGGTAAAGTATCTGGGTATTAACTTAGGAGCAAACCCAAGATTGGTAAAAACATGGAAGCCGATAATAGAGAAGGTGGAGAACAAACTTAGTTTGTGGAAAGCAAAGGTTCTCAGTAAAGCAGGAAAGTTTATCCTCATCAAGCCAGTTATCAATAGTCTACCTATTTATTACCTCAGTTTGTATAAAATGCCTGTTGTGGTGGCGAAAAAATTAATTTCATTGCAGCAGCGGAGGTTCTTTTGGGGGAAGGACGATATAACAGCCGGGTTGGCTTTGGTAAAATGGGAGATGATACAGGCACCGATGAAGCTAGGAGGGCTAGGTGTGGGAGACGCGATGATTCGCAACGCCGCCTTACTGTTCAAGTGGTGGTGGAGATTCTCGAAAGAAGATTGTCCATTATGGAAGAAGATTGTGTGCTCATGCAATAATCTGAATCCTAACAAGCTATTGTCTACTCAAGCTATGCCAGCAAAAGGGGGCCCGTGAAAAGATATATGCAACTTGCAAATAAAAGAGCAGTCTGTCAGACAAAAGATGATTGATGGTCTTGCTATAGAAGTAGGAGATGGTAGATCAACCAGATTTTGGGAGGATACATGGTTACAGTCGGAGAAGTTGAAAGACTCTTTTTCGAGACTTTTCTTGGTTTCAAATAATAAAGGATCTGTAATTGGGGACTGTGGGTTTTGAGACGGAATATAGTGGGTGTGAAACTTCTAATGGAGGAGGGAACTCTGCCAATGGGAGTGGAGATTTTAAATCAAATGCTTGATATCTTGCACGCTGTGAGATTGGTAGCAGGTGTACAAGATAGAGTGGTGTGAAAATTTGACAAGGAAGGTGTTTATACTACTAACTCATTTGTGCATATTTTACAGGAACAGACTGTGACGGATGATATCCTTAGCTACAAGTTCACAAAAGGAATTTGGAAAGGACTAGTACCCCCTAGAGTTGAGTTGTTTAATTGGTTTGTGCTAGTAGGTCGAGTCAATACAAAGGATCGCTTGAGTAAATTCGGCATCATTGCTCAAAATGATAATGTTTGTGTGATGTGTAAAAAAGAAGTTGAATCTGTGCAACATTTGTTTGTTACGTGTGAGTTTGCTTGGCAGGTATAGTGCATATGGATTGCTCATGTGGGTCAAGTTTGGTGCAGTTCAGGGTCAATAAAAGAACACTTTGAGAGTTGGAGGACGATACCTATGAGAAAAGATAAGCGTAAAACCTGGTTAGTTGATTTCTTCTCAATTATATGGAATATCTAGTTGTGTAAAAATGAGTTCATCTTCTAGAATAAAGAAGCGGTCGTGGTGGAATGCATTGCTAGATCGGATTATAGCTGCAAGGAATGGTCTAAAAGTATCTCGTGTTGTTGATGGTTATGCTGAAGATGACATAGGAGTTGCTTCGTATCTTAGTAATGTATGCTCCATCAAGTGTGTTGAGCTTGTTTTGACTTTCAAAAAAAAATTAAAAAATTTAAATTAATTTACATTATTTCATATGAATTAAAATTTTCATAAAATATAATTAAAAAATTAAAAAAAAAAAATTTTAGTTAAATACTATAATTTTCTATTACTAGAAGTTAATTGTGTTAAAAATTTGAAGAATTATGAAAAATGTCCAAGAGTCTTTGCCAACTAAGGTATTTAGTTATTAAATGATGACAAAATTAAAGTATGCAAGCTGAACGAGACACATTACTTCCTAATATAAATTATATCTCAGTTATTAGAAGACACTAACACTTTGAAAAATCAAAACAAATTCTACAAACTTTCATCGATCACCGCCAATATATACATCTAGTTGTTAAAAATTATTTTAGTATTAAAGATGGTCTATATAAAGGTACATATGTTTTATGTGTTGTGTTTCATGAAAAAAAATATATGTTATGAGAATTGAGAATTATTTTTTATTTTTTTATTTTATAAGTGTTAATGAGTTAGAGAGATAAAAATATGATAATGTTATTTATGTGAATGAATAATTTTGGAACTAATAAATTATGGGTATTATATTTACATTTGATATTAAAATTGGTTAATCCAGCACCTGGTATTTGAGGGTTTATGAAGTGTAGAAGAATTCTCAGAGTTGCTTATTCGAATCAGTATAGCAAACATTTTTAATATTGTCCCGGTCTTAAATTAGACGGAACCTCAATTATAGTTATTGGAAGATTTTGATATTTACCCATTTAAAAACTCAAAATCTGTGAAATTTTATTGTACTGAATTCGCAAGAAGGAGCAGATGTTGTCCAATAGAGGAGAGATCAATTGATGCTATCTCAAATTCATCAAGGAGTAAATTATACGGTATTTGGCAAAATAGCAAATGCCAAAAGTGCAAAAGAGACATGGAACACATTGAAACTATCATACAAAGGCGTAGATAAAGTCTAGAAAGTAAAGTTACCGTCTTTTTTAAGAGAATATGAAAGGTACGAGATGTCTAGTTCAGAAACTGTTAAGCAATATTTTACTCGCCTTACAGATCTTGTCAATAAGATGAGAGTCTATGGAAAAGAGATGCCTGATAGTAAAGTGGTGGAGAAAATTCTTCGCACCATACTAATGAAGTATGACCATGTGGTGACTATGATACTAGAGTTACACGATATGGATACCACAACGATTGCAAACAAGGAACTATGAAAAGCCATATCAGTAGAATATTGAAAAAGTCAGAAAAATTAACCGAGGAAGCTCGGAAGAGTTGAGTGAATTTAAACAATATTGCAGAATCAAGTCGTACACAAGAAAGACGAGATTGTAGCTTCAATTTTCAAAATAGAGGTAGAAGAGAGGTAGAGGTCGTGGCAATTACAACTAATTAAGGAAGTTATAATAATTTTACACCACCTAATCATGGAGAGGGAGGAACAAATTTTAGGTTTGTCAACCGAGGAAGAGGTCGAGGCAATTTTTATCAAAAGCGAACCAATTTTAACTTCTTTCATGGTAGAAAATTTGGATACAAAGCAGTAGACTGTAGATTCAAAATGGCACTTAACAATCAAGCACATGTTGCAGAAAACCAACATCAAAATATTAATGATAATTCGAATACTCAAACTTTATTTTTTACAAGTAATTCATATATTGAATATGAAAATATATAGTATTTGAATAGTGTCTGTAGTAATCATATGTCTGATAAAAAAAATTATTTTTTTCATTAGATGATTCAGTTAAACTATTATTGATGTTTGGTAATAATACAAAGATCTCTATTAAAAAAAAAGAAATATACCAATTAGATTAAAGAATAATTTTTCGAATTATATTTTTGATGTTTCCTATATTTTAAACTTAATTACAATTTACTAAGTATGAAATAATTATCTAAAAAAAATATAAGATAATAACATATCGTAAATATTATACATTGTTTGACAATAACAAAAAGTTGATAGATAAAATAAAGACAATTTCAAACATAATATTTCTATTGGAGTCAATATTCAATAATAATATGTTTGCTGTATTTGATATAAGAAAAAAATACTTATACATTTTATCCAACCACCTCTCCATCTAATGCCTTTTTACTTGTATCATGACATCAAGTTGTATGCATCCTGATAGTTTTCCAACATGAATGATTCTTTTAACATTTTGCCATCGATCATCAAAAGCATAAGCAAGGTTAAATGGATATACATGACATGACTATCTCCATGCTATACAAACAGATAGGAGCAGAATTAGGTGATTGCTCTCATACTCCAACATTTGTGATAAAATTCATACCCTGTATATGTGGACCAATGTAATATAGACATGTGACATCATTAATCCTAGTCAATTAATAATTGAAAAATTTTAAAATCTTAAAATTTAATGTATTTTAAAAGTGTATTAATTATTATTTGTATACAAATACGAATACGTATATACTTTAATCATATATGATTAACTATGGTTAAGTATTTTTGTTTATTAAAATTAATACAAAATTAAAATAAAAAATCTCTTCCCTTCCTCATCAGCGTTGTCTTCTTCCCAAAACACCCACTAGTTATTGTTTTTGGTTCTAAGTTAGACTCTGAACACCCAACCCTTCCGATCTGAACCTCTCCACCATTGCCGTTCACCGCCGCCGTTCACCACCACTCACCGACACCGTCAGATCCCTTCTATCTCACAGGCATTCGTTGATCTCCATCTCTATCGCCCGTCGTTAGCGCCCCCTGTTCCCGCCTCCAACAGCAGTGTTGCCGCCGTCTCTCACGTTCTAAGCCTCCGTGACCCTGTGTTTTCCGCCTCCGATCTACCAGCGTAGCGGCGTTCTCCATCACCGTCGCTGACTTCCACACCCCTGATATTAGGTTAGGTGTTCATCGTCTGTTCAAACCATGAATTTCATTTATTTTGGTTATTGGACTTGTTTCTTGCATGTTCAAACTGTCAGTTTTATTTTATTGATTTTTTTATGGAACAAATTTTGTGCCATGGATACAATTTTTCGAGCCTATATCTACTATATAGATTGATCAATTAGATTAATTGCAGTATATGTATGATTGACTCTGAATCTAAAGTAATTACTCGCCTAATTAGAATTATCTTTTCAGTTGTTGAGCCAGTATAAGTTCATTGTTGAAGTCAGATTCATCGTTTACATTCTTAATTTTTTTTATCTAATTTAATTTAGTTGTGTTTGTGTTCCATCACTCATTTCTATGGGCATTTAAAATATTTTCTGTTCAGTTTAAGTGTATCTTTCTTTGATTATCATGAGTTGTGCAGAGATGTTATTGGTTTCAATCCATCATATCTCTATTGCCAATCTACAAATCACACCCAAATAAAAAGGAGAGAGTTAGCAAAATTAACCTTTTTCTTTTTAGTACTATAAAGACAAATGCTAGTTTTACTTTCAGTCGGCCAAAATGACCTATTTTTGTGAATTAGTCTGTGTGCAAGCCAGAAAGAGCATTGTGGACTACAACTTAATTTTACCAATATTACTTTTTTAAAATTATTTTTTTGAAAAAGTATTCTAAAAACAAATAAATAATTTCTATTTTAAAATTTGAATTGAACTTGATTAGTATCAAAATAATTACTTATTGTCATCATTCAAGTATAAAGGCAATAAATTAAATTAATGTAGTAACGCATTAATAATCATACAAATAAATAATTATTATTTAACATTTATTTCCACCATTCAAGTAACCTTATATATACGTTACCAATATATTACTATCACATTGTTCCAAAAAAATTTATGCAATAACCTTATATATACGTTACCAATATATTACTACTTGATATATGCAATAATAAATGATTATAAATAAATGATTTATTTCTTTTTTAAAAAAAGACCTTATTAATTTATTAATACGTTACAAGCAAGTTGTTATTGCAATTATGAGATATGCATTAATTGTTGATTCATTCAATTAATTGTTTCATGGTCAATTTTCTTCGTAATTGCTTTATTGTTAATTCTATGGATCAATTTGTGGTCAATAATTATTTTATGATTTAATTAATTTTTTATTTTATAACTAAACCTCACATCAATTTATTATTAATATATCGTGTAACAGATTTTGAGTAATCGAAGATATAAAAACTTACTTGAACATCATAAACATGAACATTGATGACAATAAGAATTTAAAGGAGTCTATCGAATGTGATGAGCTGTGTTTTGGGTATGATAGTAGTTCTGATAAGGAGGAGGAAAATCTTATCAACAATGAGAATGAATTCAGTGAATCCATGGAGGTATCGAATTGTAGCTATAAAATTCAAGAAGTTGAAAAGAAGTTAAACGAATTAAGCTATGATGACATGTGGGGTATTGAGTTTGACACCGTTGATCAATGTTGTGATTTTTATAGAAATTATGCTAAAGTGCACGGTTTTGTTGCGAGACTTGACGAAAAAGGACAAGATTTTAATGGAAACCTTAATATGCGACAGATGGTTTGTAACAGAGAGGGTACACGTAGAAAAAAGTACTTGGAGATGGAGAACAGAAAAAAGGATCACAAGCCAATCACACGTGTAATGTGTCAAGCAAATATTAGATTTCACTATGACTTGATTTTACAAAAGTGGCGGGTCACCAAATTTGAAGAGACTCACAACCATGACCTCATCCCACCTAAGTATATCCAGTTTGTTCCGGCATATCGAACGATGACTGACGCTGATAAAGCACAGGCTGATAGTTTGCACTTTTATGGTGTTAGAACTTGTCATATAATGGGGTTCATGGTGGCACAAAAAGGAGGTCCGAACAGGACGAGATTCACAAAAAAAGATCTATACAATCATTTTGACAGATCGAGGCGTGCAAAGATAAAAGATGGTGATGCACATGCAGCATTGAGTTACCTAATTTCTAAGGCAGATGAAGATCCACTATTGCAAGGAAAGTTTACTTTGAAGGATGGTAAGCTTGATAATTTAGTGTGGGCCGATGGGTCTAGCATCACTGATTACCAATGTTTTGGTGACGTGTTAGCCTTCGACACGACATACCAAAAAAATAAGTATAATAGGCCGTTGGTTGTCTTCTCAGGAACAAGTCATCATGGACAAACATGCATTTTTTGTTGTGGTTTATTATCAGATGAGAAGCGAGAAACCTATATTTTGGTGTTGAATATGTTCATGGAGATAATGGGTAATAAACAACCTATAGCTGTGGTGAGAGATGGAGATCTTGCAATGAGGGAGGCAATAAAAGAAGTTCTTCCAACCGCTGCACACCGTCTTTGTGCATAGCATCTCTACCGTAATGCCTGTGAAGCTATAAAGAATTCAAAATTCTTAGATGGGTTAAAACACCTAATGTATGGAAATTTTTTTCCTGAAGAGTTTGAGAGAAGATGGCATAACTTGATATCTGAGTACGGGCTTTCTGAGAATGAATGGTTGCAAAAGACATACGGGATCAGAGAAATGTGGGCTTCCTCATATTTAAATGATAAGTTTTTCGGTGAAATCAGGACTACGTCACAATGCGAAGGTATCCACTCCTTGATAAAGAATTACATTAGTAAAAAGTGCTACCTTTTAGAATTGATTCACAACTTTAATGAAGCATTGACGCAGTATCGGACAAATGAACTTTTATCCGATTTTAAATCATTGTTTACAACTCCTGTGTTGACCACGTGTCTTCAAGACATTGAGAAGCAAGCGGCCGATATTTTCACCAGAAGCATGTTTAAAGAGGTTCGGTGTGAGATAGAAGAAGCTGTCAAATTAAATGTTGTTACACATTCAGTAAGCAACAATGAAGTTAAGGTGAGAATAAATAAATATAGGCAACCCGGGAGGGAATGTGAAGTACAATATGATAAAGCTACTTAAAAATTTGCTTGTGATTGTCGTTTGTTTGAAAGTCGTGGCATTTCATGTTGTCATATTTTTTGTACTATGAGACATGACCACATCGATATCATTCCTGCTACTCTTGTCTGCACGAGGTGGACTAAAAATGCTAAGAAGGATTATGTATGTTCAGTTACATCCGCAGAAACTGACTCGAAAAATATTGCTGGTATTAGATATGGTGCTCTAGCAACACTATGTTTCACATTATGTGAGTCGGCATCAAAGAACCGAGATGACTTCATGGAGATTAGAGATGACATTTTTGGACTAATCCAAAAACTTAAAAAGAGACGCGATCCTGACTCCAATGTTCTTTCTAATGCGTGTATGGTCGGTGACCCAACTGTTGTGAAGACAAAGGGAGCCCCTCGTCAAAATAGATGGGCAATAAAATCTCGTAAGTATTCTCATTGTACACGTCGTGGTCATACGATTCGAAGGTGTCCAGAATTACACAGTAGAGACGTCCTACATACTGGTCATCACCAATCGAGTGATGAACTCAATGATGAGAAGGTAATTTTAATTTTCTGTTTTATCAAAATTTTTAAAGTTTATTTATCTATGTATTTAAATATTGTCTAATGTATTTTATTGTATTGTAGAGTTATTCTGAAGAAGAAATAAATCACCAAAGCAATGATGAGAGCAATATTCAGAGTGTAGATCACAGATATTTTAATGACAATGGAACAAATAAATTAGCTATACAAAAAAATAAGAATGGAGTTAAGGCTACCAAGGTATGTTAATGTGAACTTGAATATATAAATTTGTCTTTTTATAAGAACCATTCTTATTTTCTTTTTTTCTATCTTTACTTCTTTGTCTAACCTGAAGTTTTGTATATAACTTTTGTAAAAAAAAATTTCAAAAACAATAATTTGTAGCAATTTATTATATATACATTTTACTTTTAGACTTCATTAGTTGTTCTGCTGCACCGCTCCACACCTCTGTGTTTTAGAAGGCACCCTCATGCCCTAACTCTGTAATGGAGCCTCACTTGTCCTCATCTTTTATAAGATTATAACATTTTAGCTGATGGTATTCCATGTAATAATTTAAATTTTTAATGTATTTTAAGGTTTATATTAGATTATAATTATATTTTAGGATGTTTATTTATAATTTATTTATATTTTTTTAATATAAAATAGCTTTTTCGGTTAAATTACGGTTGAACTAGTTGAAATAATAAACCAGTAAATCAGTGACTAAAACGGTTTAAATCTTTAACTCTAAACTCCAACATCTAAAATCCAAACCCTAATTATTAACTTCTAAACCTTAAACTATAATAACTAAAGTCTAAACTCTAAACCCAAGATTCTAAAAATTGGTTCGAACTGACCGGTCAAACCGATCGAACCGTGAACTAGTTAGGATTACGATTCGATTAGAAACACTAATCATCTTTTTTGAAAATTGTTATTGGATCATCGAATCGGCCGACAATTGGCCGATCAAACCGAACCGAAATCCAGCCAGTTGTCAAATTTTTCACCAAAACGGTTTAAATCCTAAACTCTAAAACCAATAAATCAGTGACTAAAATGGGTTAAACCTTAAACTCCAAACTCCAAGGTCTAAACCCCCTAAACCATATATTCTATACCCTAAACCCTAACTTCTAAAACATAAACTATAAACCTCAATTTGAATTACATCAACTAGTAAATTTGAATAACTTGAACTTAAAACCCGAACTCTAATTATCAAATTATAAATCATAAACCCTAATATCAAACTTCTAAACCTTAAACTCTAAATTCTAAATCTGAACCCATAAACAACGTATGTTAAGTAAATGCTTTATGTTAAATAATCTTATATATAATTCTAATAATTACTATTAATCTTTAAATATTATATTTTAGAATAGTTAAAAATTTAGAATTTCCATTCAAAAAATTAATTAAAATAATATTTAAACTTTTTATAATTGATTTAAAAATATAATAATATTAAAACATAGATCATATATTTTTAATATAAAGTAAAAATTTATTAACATACGATTATATAATTTACATCTTAAAATTTTACTATAAACCATATATTCATTATCTTATAGTTTTATCGTACTAGAATATATCCTTTTTAGTAAACCTTCAAAACAATTATTACACTAATAAAAATAAAGTAGGAAACCACAAATTATATGTAATAATGATTATAATAGGCCAAATTGAAAAACTTTTAAAATAAATATAGAAAGTTCTAATCAGTAATGTGTAATGGACTAAAATCAATCAACTTACCTAAAACAAAAATGGAAATGGCTTTTTGAAAATATGTACTAAACCACACTATAAAATTAATAGAATTGGTTGATTAAATCTTACTTACACGTATTTTTTCAAATCATTTCATTCTTTTCATTTACTTTTATTTACAAGAATTTATGGATGAAGATGGAGTTAGCGAAGCTATGTCCAAACGAACTAAGATTGATGTCCAAATCGATTCTATTGAGATATCTTCCAAGTATTTTATATAATATTTTTTTGTAATAATGTATTTTTTTAAACAAAATATTAAGTACTAATATAACTAATTATGTATGTTATGATTTTTTTTTCTTTTTCATACAGTCACGACAACACAATATTATTTGAGCACAAAGAAAAATCAATCATGAAAAAAGAAGAAACCAAAGCACCAGAGGTAAGGTTCATCACTTAATTTTCCGTTTTTTATTGTTATTTGGGAACTCGTATTAAAATTTTTTTTGTTAAAATATAATAAATTAATTTTTTTTCTATTTTTTATTCCTTCGTTTTGTATTGTGATATTAAAATAATTTCATGTCTTTAACAGGTCAACAATAAAAAATATGAAGAAATGGATACACAACTCAAGCAAATGGAAGAAACTGTTAATAATCTTCAAAAGATGTATTCTATCAATCAACCAAATTTTCCTATTGGTTTACCTCAACCCATAATACCTTTCTTCCCTCCTATACCGCCAAATTTTTATGGTCCTTTTACAGGATTTACTCAAACCTCACCTCCATGTACACCCCCTTCGATTCATATGCATATGCCTCCATATCCTCCTCCCTTTGCATCCCATATTCCTGGCACACCACTAACCGATGCTATTATGGAAAAACTCAAGTCTTCCTTAGACAAAAATGCTAAAACAATAGTCAAGAAGACTAATACTAATGCTGGGCGTAAAAAAGAATTACCAAGCAAAGGTTCAGTTTCAGTTGGAAAAAAACTCTATTCTCCAAAGTCGTCACCAACTGAAATTTCAAAGTCTTTGTTAGGTAAGGGTTCTCCAACTGGATATTCCATCAACCATAACACTTTACAGAACTTAAATTTGCGCCGGAACGATTCTGGAATTGAAGCACCATTTGTAAGTTACAGTTTTTTCTTTTTTTTTAAGTAAATTTTTTGAAGATTTTAAATTTGCTTGCATTCTAAAATTTTAGTGTTATAAGAATTTCCTAATTTATTTTTATGTATTGGTTCAATTACAGTGGCTTCCACTTGTATTTAGACCACTTGCTGGAATGGAATTAGATAAAACAGACATACAAGTGGCCACATATATATTTAGATCTGACAAAGAAGATGAAATTAATAGGTAGATACGATATCAACCATACATATAATTTACATTTTTTTAGTATTTTATAACATTATATATAAGACTTTAAATAATTACATTTTTTTATTGCAAAAAAAAAAAAATTGACAGACATGAAATTTTAGCAAGAGGTTCGAAGTTTGATGCAAATAGAGACAGTTTCTTTAACTTAATTCCCAAGGGATGGATTGATGAAGATGTAAGTATTTTTTTTAATTATCCCTTTTTTTAAAAAAATAAATATAATTATATTAATTTTCATATTTTATTGTCTAAAAAAAATGAGCCAATTGAATCTGATCTTTTTCTATTTAGATATTATGTGTGTATGCTCATATGCTAACTAATGAGGAAAGGTTAGATTTGGGGTATCTAAGACATTGGTACATGCCTACTGTATTTTCTGTAAGTAATTTATTATTAATTACATGTAATTAACTTTTTTATTCTTATATATTATGTTACATATTGTTAATATATATTTTTATTATTGTTTAGAAACTTGCACTCATAGAAAAAAATCCTCCTTCCAAAATGATAGTACAGTATCAAAACTCTTTTATGGGAAAGGTAGAAACTCTTCATAAGGTAAAAATGCTTTAACTTGAACTAAATATAATCTCAATATTCAATACTTACTTTTATTAAAATTTATTTAATTTAATTTTTTATTTAGATATTTGTACCTGTCAATGAAGACAACATCCATTGGTATCTTGTTGTGTTTGATATGCACGAACGTCAGATAATTTGGTTGGACTCTAAGCCAAATTATGAAAAAATGGAGAGAAAAAATTTTAACATTAGGAAGCTGGTAATTATTTAAGTTTACAACGTTAACATCTATAATTCATATGTAAGCTTTTGTATAGGAGTAGTGTTTAACTAATTTAACTTAACCAATTAACAGGCTATATATATTGAAGAGATGTTTCAAGATTACTCATTTTATGATCTTGAAACCACTGCTAGGCCTAAAGTTTCTCGTTTTGCTGATCCAAAGCATATAGAAATAGGAGAACAAAAAATTGGCTCGTAATGATAACGTCTTATCTCTAATTTATTTCACTTAATATTATGTTGTATACTTATATGTGATTTTTTTTTGTACACTATTAAAATAGTAATGATTGTGGAATTTAAGTAGCAACTTGGATGAAAGATTGTGCTAAAAATGACAACTATTCTATCAAGGTACGCACACTTTAATATTATTAAATAATTATTAATTAGTTTTAAATTCATGACTTACTATTTATTATTTTATATTTTAATTTTAGGTTGACGACACAACAAGAATGCGCATTGCTCTTGATTTGGTTATCAAACCATACAATACAAAATAAGGAATCATTTTGAAAGCTGCAGAAAAGAACTACAAGAAGATTGAAGAGAAAAATAAGAATTTAGTTAAAAAATAATTTTATTTGAATTTAAATTTTTTGGAACAATGTAATAGAATTGTTGAGATTGTTATGTGTAGTTTTTAATATCTGTTTTTGGAGTTTGAAGTTAAGTTTCCTTACTTTTATATTTTGCAAGTTTTTAATAAATATTTTTTTTAGAAATTAAATACTTAATTTGAGTATTACTTTTCATGAGCCATGACTTATTAATACATTTACGATTTTAATTTTATGATAAATTCATGCATGTGAATAAATTCAATTTAATTAATGGCTCAAAATCATGATAAATTTATAGGTGAATGCATCAATTGAATGAATGGTTATTAATATGTGTATCAATTTTTATATCTTCGATTACTTAGAACCTGTTACACGATATTAATAACATATTGATGTGAGATTTAGTTATAAAATAAAAAATTAATTAAATCATAAAATTATTATTGACCACAAATTGATATCCTAGAATTGACAATGAAAAAATTACGAAGGAGATTGACCATGAAAAAATTAATTGAATGAATCAACAATTTATGCATATCTCATAATTGCAATAATAACTTATTTGTAACGTATTAATAAATTAATAAGATCTTTTTAAAAAAAAAGAAATAAATCATTTATTTATAATCATTTATTATTGCATATATCAAGCAGTAATATATTGGTAACGTATATATAAGATTATTGCATAAATTTTTTTGTAACAATGTAATAGAATTGTTGAAATTATTATGTGTAGTTTTTAATATCTATTTTTGAAATTTGAAATTAAGTTTCCTTATTTTTATATTTTGCAAGTTTTTAATATCTATTTTTAATAAATATTTTAATTTTATGATAGACTTATGTATGTGAATAAATTCAATTTAATTAATGGCTCAAAACCATGATGAATTCATGTGAATGTATTCAATTGAATGAAGGACTTATTAATATGTGTATATATTCAATTTCATGATGAGTTAGATAAGCATGCAAATATTAAATTTTTTTAAATCTACCCACACCTTTTTTAAATTATGATCCATGCATATTTAGTGGCATAATACAATTAAAACCATTGATTTTATACTCCAAATTAATGTCTTTATAATTTTTTGATTTTGAAAAACAACTATTTCGGTATTTTCATTTAAAGATACATTAATTTAATTTATTATCTTTAATTATACCTTATTAAGTTATTAATACGTTATCACTTTATACTTGAATGGTGGGAATAAATGTTAAATAATGATTATTTATTTGTATGATTATTAATACGTTACTACATTAATTTAATTTATTGCCTTTATACTTAAATGATAACAATTAGTAATTATTCTGATACTAATCAAGTTCAATTCAAATTTTAAAACAGAAATTATTTATTTGTTTTTAGAATATTTTTTCAAAAAAATAATTTTAAAAAAGTAATACTGGTAAAATTATGTGATAATTTTTTTTATTAAATATAAAAACTAATATAAATACATAAAAAATATTTGTTAATAATTACACGTATATTAAAAAATATTTGTTGATTATGAGTATTATTATTTAAGTAAATAATATACAATTTAACTTTTTAACCTTACCTGAAAAAACTCTTAAATGAGATAATATTTTACTTCCGTCACAAATTTAAGTCGTAACCCACAATGCTCCTTCTGTCTTGCACACAAACTAATTCACAAAAATAGGTAATTTTGAAAAGTAAAACTAGCATGTACAGTATTAAAAAGAAAAAGGTTAACTTTGCTAACTCTTCTTTTTATTTGGGTGTGGTTTGTAGATTGACAATAGAGATATGATGGATTGAAACCAATAACATCTCTGCACAACTCATGATAATCAAAGAAAAGATAAACTTAAACTGAACAGAAAATATTTTAAATGCCTATAGACATGAGATTGTAATTCTTGATACTCATTGCGATGTAAACCTATCCAATAATAAGGTAGAAGGATTAATCCCATCTCCCGTGCTAAACTGTCTCAGTTTTGGAAAAATTGAGTTGAGTAATAATCTGTTAAGTGAGAATATTACTTCAAAAATCGGCTGTGTTGATAAACTTGACATGAGCCATAATCTTCTTAGCAGTAGCGTACCCTTTTTATCCGTTAATGATGATCCTCATATTCCTAGGACAGAATATTTTTATTAAGTTTGAATCTTAGCTACAATAATCTCACGGATACTCTACCTATAGACCTTGCAACCATACCTCATAAATTTGTCATTCAACTTTTTTTTAGTATCCACACAGATTTTCATGCAAAATCAATGATTGATAATACTCCAATGTTCGTCAATCCTTCCATTCAAGTTCAAAACACTAAAAGACTAAGACATCTAGATCTAATTGCTCTTCTTACCAGTTGCTGCTTCCTCCTTGTCATTTTTGTGAGTATATTTTATTTTATTCATAAGTAATTTGAAATATTCATCACTTAACACAAAATATATATTTTACTTATGTGATAAATATTTCAGATTACTTATCAAATAAAACAAAATATACCCACAAAAATGACGAGGAGAAAGCAACAACGGATCGAAAGAACAGTTAGACCTAAGTGCCTTGGTTTTTTGGTGTCTTGAACGGAAGAGTTATCAAACATTGGAGTATTAACAATAATTGATTTTGCATGAAAACCTTTGCACTCTTGTGGACACTCAAAAAAAAATTGAATGACAAATTTATACGAGGTATGGTTGCAAAGTCTATAGGTTATTGTAGTTAAGATCTAAACTTGATAAAGAAGATTCTGTCCCAAGAATATGAAAAATATCATTAATGGATAAAAAAGGATATGCTACCGCGAAGAAGATTGTGGCTCATCAAGTTTATCAATATAACCAATTTTTGAAAGAATAATCCCATTTAATAGATTATTACTCAAGTCAATTTTCCCAAAAGTGAGACAGTGTAGCATGAGAGATGGAATCAATTCTTCTAACTTGTTATTAAATAGATTTACATTGCAAAGAGAATCAAGACTTCCAATATCTGATGATATACCCAGTTGATTGTTACTGAAACAGCTTAGGTTGTATAACACTAGATATCATATCCTGAAGAAGATACAAAATGTGCAAGTTGATCAAATTCTGAAGTTACTAAAAATTGAACTGTTGAGTGAATCATTTGAAAGAGACAATGATATAAATTGACTCAATCACTATTTTTGGTGGCATGTGACCCTCAATTTGATTTGAATCTAAATTGAGAACAGAAGAGGTACCTATGAGTAAATAGTTTGAGAGATGCAATTCGTTTAACATGTTCAAATTACTTGCTTGAAACGGTATGGAACTTCTAACTTGGTTGGACTCTAGGCCAGAAAAAAAATCTAATTCTTTAATTGATCAAAAGTGAAAAAAATTATGCCTATCAACAAATTATTATCAAAATATAGTATCCTTAATCTTTTTAAATTTTCTAATTCTAGTGGTATAGGGCATTCTATTTGGTTTGAACCAAGCACAAGATGTCTTAAACTTTCTAACTGTCCTACAGCAGAGGAATAGAACTATTGAGTAAATTAAATGAAAGGGATAATAATTCAAGATGTATCAGATTCCCTAGTTTCGCTGACCTTCAATTTGGTTTGATTCAAGAGAGAGAACGGTCGACCAAAAGTAGAAGAAATAATGTTACTAAGAGAATTGAAAAAAACATATAACCCTACATGTTGAGTGAGGTTTGAAAGTGTTAGGAACAACTTACCATAAAGATTATTAAAGCACAAATCAAAAATAAGAAAGCTTTGTGAGGATACAAATTTTTTTGGGGGATACTTCCTGTAAACCCCATTCCAAAAAGATTGAGGTATATCAAATTAGAAAAGACAGTGAAATTCAAGTTCTGTAGCCCCAATAATTTGGACTCATTATCAATCTCTACAACCTTTCCAACATCGGCATAGGTGATGCCAATCGAATAGCAATAATACAGAATACTATGAATATGACTCTACCAACCACTTTATATTAAAGCATGTCTCTTTGAATTATTGAAAAAAGACAAAAGCATTTGATAGGAATATGACAAAGAGGCTGTGGTGGAACACAAAAGTGCCACCGCAATAGTAAAAACAGCAAAGTTACTACTACACTTTCCATCAATGAGTGTGTATGTTTATATATGCAATTGGCGAGAGTGAAGAGTGCCATTGTTCAACTATGTTCTCAAAGAAAGAGAAACATTATTATGTGTTACTGTGGATGAACGAACTGTGAAGAAGAGACTCTATAAATAAGTGAATATGTATAAGTGTACAAACACATTTATATAACCAATGGAATGAGTGTTAAACCTGAAAGTAGCAAAACATGAACTTGTACGAAAGAACCCAAATAGAAAGAAAGCCATCAAAATCAATGTTGAGTAATCATAATTCAAAATCAAAGGAACAGAGAATTAATGGTGTCTATAAGTCATTTTCGGAGGCACATTAAGGTACCAGGGAGAAGTTGGGTGAGGTGAAATGAAATGTTGAAACTTCAAACAACTACTAAAAAGAGAAAAAAGAAGACGAAGACTTTTGTTTCAATTGAACATGTGACATGGGCACATGGGACATCAGTACATGTCACATGGAATTGAATCTCTAAAGACTAATTGCTTTGAAAAAGTGATCTTCCATGCAATTTCTTATTCATTCACTTTAACTTTTGGCCATATCATTAGTTACTAGTAACATGAAAAATAAAACTAATCAATAGAAAAAAGGCAATCTATTAGATTAATTTATCATGAAGTTTAGGTGAAATACTAAAATCTGTTGTGATATGGCATTAATTAAAAAAAGATAGAGACACATTCCTTACTTATAAATTACTTTTATTATCAACAGTTCCTCTCTTTATAAATATAACTCAATTAATAGACAGTTTGACACATGAGACATGACTGATGACCACATTGAAGTCTCTCCCACACCGTGCAATATAATCAAATATTTGAAATATTTTAACTCTTCTAAATGAACAAAGAAAGAAACCACAAATAAAAAAAATATAATGAAACAAACAAACAAGGATATATAATGTTCCACATACTAGATTTGGAGGCAGTAAGCAGTAAACTATATATATAAATCAGGAATTAAGAAGTGAGAACATGAAGTAGCTCGCAAGGTAATCAAACTCTTTTGGCAATCTCTTTTTAATTTACTATTGAGCTTTGCAATTCAAATTTATCTAAACTCGTATAAGCTCCACAAAATTTAAGTGAACTATTGAGTTTGAATGTTTGATTATCTTGACAATGTGAATAACAGCACTTTAAAAATAAAAAGAGACTTAAATTCATTTGACACTTTTATTTTATGAAGTATATGACTTCGATGAAAAGTTGTATTGATGTATGAAATACATAAGACACCGACATTCATTCATACTTGTTCAACACACGTCTGGCATGCCCAATTATGCATAAACAAAAATCAGAAAAGTATTCAAAATAAAAGATATTAAAAATGTATAATGTAGTCACAATACAAATTTATTATCAAAATAAAAAATATACAAAATTCAGATAAAAGTATTCAAAATTTTATTCCTTGTCTATATTATTAGTATGAACTGCTAAAAGTAGTTTGTATTATTGATTAATCTAATTAAAAAGGATGCAAAAAATATTAAAGATAAAAAAGGTGAAAAGAACGGCGAATACACAGGATGTAAGCTAAATAAAAATTGAACTAAAAAGAAAAACTCGTACTTTGTGGGAAAATTGGATAGATCAAAGGAAATACATGGAAAGTCTTAACTCTATCCTTAAGACTACATTTTGTTATGAGAACAAAACAACAACACAGAACACTGAGAATAAGATACATAAAATAAAGACACAAAAATTATTATTCTTATATTTTATTTGATGATAATTTAAATATAAGAAAGAACAAATTATTAAACTCCAATTTACTCTCTTTTTCTCATACAAAAAATAAAAAAATAATAATAAAAAATTATTATAAAAAATTAATAGAAATAAAAAAAATAAATTGTATCTTTTATTAGTATCTCTATATCCTATTTAAAAGAACATAAAATACACTAATTTAATACAAATATAATTTCATATTTTTGTATCCTACAATATTACGTGCCTATATATAAACGCAACTTAAATGCCTTCACTAGTTCGCTGACCTCAGATGATCCATATGACTAACCTCACCGAATATAGTAATGATTATTCATAGGATTTATTACATGGTTTTGAATAGTAAAGGCATAGCAAATTCTAAATAAAAAAAATTAACTGCTTAAATAATAACAATTAATGAGTGTAAAACCTGAAAGTAACCAAATATAAACACTTTGTATGAAAGAACCCAAATCGGAAAGAAAGCTATTAAAATCAAAGTTGAGTGATCAAAATTCAAAATCAAAGGGGACAGAGAATTAATGGTCTCTATAAGTCATTTTCAGAGGTACATTAAGGTACTAGGGAGAAGTTGCGTTAGGCAAGGTTGCGAGAACCGAACCGGTTATCGAATTGGTCAAATAACTGGTTCAATGGTTCAATTGGGGTCGAAGATGGTTGAACTGATTTAATTAAATATACAATAAAATCATTAAAAATTCAATATACAATTTCAAATATTCACATTTAATATTTTCTAAACTAATAAAATTTAAAAATTTACCATTTTACATAATAATTTGTTTATATTCTATCATTAAGAATTGATAATAAAAAAAATTTAATTAACTTCTAAACTCTAATCAAGTTCAATTACTTGACAATCAAGATAAACACTCCAAGAATTTGTGGACTTACTGACAAGTCTCTTCATTATTCTTACCAGCAGAATGGACTCTGATTGAGTGCATAACGTGCGGCAAGCACAGTTGCTGCAGCTATCAATGAGGCACAGTGCAGAACAATTTGACAGTGCATAAGACCAAGTTCAGCCAGGAAAAAAATCATGTTCTCCAGCTGCATTTTGTGTTTAAATATATCGAAGTAAAGAAACCATGGAACCAAATCTGCACTGCAATAGTGCAATAATTACTATGCATCATGGTCAGGATTCAATATAATTT
This sequence comes from Arachis hypogaea, assembly GCF_003086295.3. NCBI lineage: Eukaryota > Viridiplantae > Streptophyta > Magnoliopsida > Fabales > Fabaceae > Arachis > Arachis hypogaea. The sequence goes on along the minus strand of NC_092037.1, from coordinate 95,211,311 downwards.
GAAAGAAAGAAAAGGCAGCGCAATTCTAACCTGGTTGAGTTGCCATACTCCATATTTCCAGATCAGATTTGATAGGTTGCTCCTTAGGAGCATGAATCACGATAATGATGGAACCGGCAATGCACATTATACATCCCAAAACCCCAATCAAGTGTAGCTTCTCTTTCAGGATAATCTGAGCCAAAACAGCACTAACGGATGCCATCGCCATGCAAAAGGTAAAAACGAAGTTAGAGGTTAATATTGTCTTCACACCAACTAGAGAAGAAAAGCTAAAGCCAATACCTCACGATAATGCTCAATGCGCCAAGAGGTAACTAGAACTGTTGGGGCAAATGCATAGGCAACAAAATTTGCAATCTCTCCAACAATCACTAAAGAATAAACCACAAAGAAACAGATTCTGCAAGAAGTCAACTAAAGATAAAAGTTGCATTATAATTTAAAATCTCCATAGCCAATACACAAAAGTCAATACTATATAAAATTCAGAACCCAGAGACCAATAAAGGGCAACCCGGTGCACAAGCGTCCCGCGTTTAACGCAGGGTCCGGGAAAGGGCCGCAACCAAGGTTGTAATGTACGCAGCCTAACCTGATAATTATATCAGTGGCTGTTTCCACGGCTTGAACCCGTGACCTTGAGGTCACGTGGAGACAACTCATCCGCTGCTCCGAGGCTCCCCTTCAGAACCCAGAGACCAATGCAAAATGAAATTACTTCAACCTAACCTATTGAATACAAACTTTCCCTTTTGATCCAATTAAGCCATAATAAGATCATTGAATCAAATCAAAACCAAGAATGAGGAGAATAATATCCACTGAAGTAACAGAAAATCTAACTAACAAATATAAAATCAAACAAACATTGGGAGCTTACTCGTAATCATCCCCACCCACCAGAGTGGCTCCAATAGATAAGAATAGCCACCAACACCTACAAATAAATAAATAAATAAATTGAGAAATTGATTGGGAACAAAAAAGAAAAAGATGAGAAATGAGAATTGACGAACCTGCCCTAACACCGCTGATTCAATATAATTTTTTTTATTTTTCTTTCTCTGAGCATGCAATTTACACAGATGTTAAGATGAACTCAAATTACTTACGATGTCAAGGAATCTAGTTCACTTGTAGTAACATGACACATGTTGGTGAACTCAGTTATTCAAGGCAACACCAAATACCAGATTTTGAATCAACAAACCAAAATCAAACTCTAGGTAATCAGGCATTTCTAGTATGAAGTGTATATACATGCTAAATGAATAGGAAGCAAACTTATAGCAAAAATATTCAAAATCAAAATCAAAATAAGCACTCTAGAAGCAAATAATCAAGACAAAAGAAGGATTGGAGCGAGGAACAGAAATTGACATGACAAAGTGCACCAAAAGCTGTGTTGGACCTGGTGAAGAAACATAGGAAATGCCATGGAAATGTTGGACCTGGTGAAAGACAGCTGTTCATGACAGCAAAATAGTTTCCGAGTAAAAAAGCTTATCTAGTTACAATCATGGATTTGAGTTTACTATGCATGGAAACTTCATAGATTGTATGTTACAAGTTTCTCACCTTGAGCAAGTCTAAAAGAGTTGAGTCTTCATGATTGCTCATGCTTAAATCTGAAGATTGTAATTGCACAGAAAAAATGTAACAAGTTTATTAAATAATCATGCAGCATCACTGACAGGAATCTCTAGGAAAGTTGCAACACGAACTGCTTACATAGAAAGTTAAAATATAAAGATGTGACATTTTGTGTTTACCCGGGAAACCTTCGTGACCAGCAGGGTTAACAATGTTTGATCCTCTTCCAAAAAGCACCAACTGTGATCAATAATCGAAACATTTTTTTCAATCATGGTTAACAAAAGCAGTCTACAGAAGTCCACATCACAGTAGCCAATTCCAAATCTCAAAAAAATAAACATGACAATATCAAGTTATGCAGTTAGACTAGTCTTCAAGCAAAAAACAAAATCTTCCAAGTGAAGTAAGTTACTGTAAAATGCCTAAATTACTAATACTCGATAATTTTGTTAAATTCTGAAACAATATCAGCTGATTGAAACCTTTAGCGTGACACCCTAAGAAGCTCGAACTGGTTACATAATTATCGGAAAATGAAATCATGGTGTTTAAATATTTACCTCTAGTGGTGATGGGAACAATGTCACCCCCCCCCCCCCCAAAAAAAATGATGCTAAGTCTAGTGAGATGTGCCCCAATATGAACATGGTTTCCACTCATTTTTTCAACAAATTAAGTCACAACCTAAACCTCCTTTATTATTAGAACTTACTCACTCCCTATATTAATATACAAAGAAAAACTCAGTTATCCTTTGTTAATAAAATCATAAATTATTTTATAAAAAATAACAAAATGTCGTAGATCAAGCTTCAAAAACCGTTTATATTAAAACACAGTGATAATTTTCTTGATGGAACCTAATGGAAAAAGAAGTAATGAGGTAATAAGGTGCACGAAGAAAATAAAGTAGAGAAGTGAAAGAAATTGATACCCATCCCGAGTGCACAGAGAGCGACGTCATTGTTCTACTTTATGTACTTCTGCACCAGCAAAAAAAATAAAAATTGAAAGCCAAAATTAAAGCAGTGGCACAATCACAAAATTAAAAATCGCAGGGAGTGGACCAAAATAAAAATCCGATGGAACCAAAACCAAAATCAAGAAGAGGAAAACCCTAAATTCGGTAATTTGATAACAGCACATTACAAGAAATGAACCAAAATAGAACATCCATGAAACTACTATGAAGATATAAGCAATAAGGAGCATCAGGTCAATTATCAAAGCCGCATAAAAGACGAAATGCTAGAAACAATAATTAAGAGTGAATACAAAATCGAAAACGAAAGCATTATTGAGAGAGCATGTAATTAGAACAATTAGCATATAACAATCATCGAAGTAATTACAACCACAGGATGTGAATTTAGTTACAGATCTAAGAGTGAGAAGTTAGAACGCAAACTGAGAAACAGATTGAGGAGGAGAATGCACGTTAATGGACGAGGAGAAGCTCGCAGATCTGGAGAAAATCTTGACGGAGGAGGAGAAGCTCGCACGTTGAGTGAGTGTGTATGATAATATTGACAAAATATGAATAGCGAAAGCATAGAAAACAAAACAAGACCCAGATAAGATTCTTTTGAGTAATGTGGATCCCTCCCACATCAATAAAGACAAGCACCGTTACATTCGTAATAAATCATCATTTTCATTTTTCATTATAAAAAAATAATATTATCATTTACCAAAATGCATGGCATCATAATTCATCACCCCATTGTTGAAGTCGGAGCTATTTTTTTTTATGAAAATAAAAATAAAAATAGTGATATATTTAAACATAATAATAATTTTGGTGTTTTATAAAATTTATAAAAGGTACATAAATCAAATGGTCTAATTTTTGTATTTTAAATTTTTTTATTTTTTTAACATAAATCGAATAGTTTAATTTTTGAACCTCTAATAAATCAAAAAAATTTGATTTTTACTTCTTTACTTAAATAGTTTTACATTTGAGAATACTACTCATTAATTCACATTTTTAAAAAACACCATTGTAATTCTAATATAATATTAAAAACAAAAAATTGTTAGAATCGGCGTGACATGAAGTAGGTCCCGAACGATCTATGTTACAATTTATATCAGAATTTATAATTTATATCAAAGAATTTCTGCATGTTGGTTAAGTTTAAGATCACTAAATGTGCATTTGAATTTCATAAGTGATAAGTAATTAAGTATTGATAATTTACTAGTAAAAAAAACAAGTCTAACAATTATTTTTGTTCTTAAATGGACCATGCATAATGCATTACGCTCTTAACAAATAGTGAGATCTCACTAATAATTAATATCATTTATCTTTATCTATAAATATGATAAGCGTAAGCTGACGATGTTATTTAATCATCGTTTTCAACTTTTCTTTTCTTTATACAATAATTTTTTGAATTTAAACGTAATTGCGCATATATATAGTTTGTAATGATGTTGAATTTTGTTTTGATATCACATTATAAAAATATAAATTAGATTTAATTACTGTATTAGTTTTTATAATTTTATAAAATTTTTAATTAAATTTTTATATTTTTTCTTTTATTTGAGTTTTTATATTAATTTTTTTTAATTAAGTCCCTTTTAATAGTAATTAGCTTAATTTTATAGGGATTCAACTAAAAAAACTAATGTAAAAATCAAAATAAAAAAATATAAGAATTCAATTAAAAAAAATTTAGTATAAAAATTCAATTAAAAAAATATAAAAACTTAATTAAATTTTTTACAAAATTATAACAACCAATAGAGTAATTAATACAGCAAATGTCTTTGTGAAAATTAAAGATGGAAGAAAAAGTGAGTGTGTATGTTTATAACGAAACGGTGAGTGTGTATGTTTATAACATTTTGTATATAAAATGTGTGTATATATTTATATAGTTAAAAATGTTATTTATACATTAAAATTAGTCATTAAAATTAATTATTAATATATTTATATATAAATACATATATGATTTAATTTATTTTTAATATATATTTATATTTTAATATATATTCTATATTAGTGACTAATTTTAATGTACATGTAACATTAGCCATAAATAGCATTATTGTCATGCATGTACTACAAACACGTTGGTTTCAGCGTGGAAATTAAAATTAAAACTTAATCATGACTTTCTTTGCTGCCACTTTTATAAAAGTAATAAAAAAGAAAAAAAAGAAAGAAGAAGACGACGACAAAGACTTCCATTTTGCCTATTTTTCTGTTTTTATATCCGAAGCTAGTTTAGTTCCATTTTTAGAGTTTCTGAAGGATTATTATGTGTTCATAACATATAATAGAAGAAAATAAAATAATTCTAAAGATTTATGTTGTGTTTAAATTTTATTCAAATAATAAATATATAGATTAGATCTAAATACTTGTATACACTAGTAAAAGTTATTTTCTCCTTTGATGGTATGAAAGTGCTATGCATATCTACACCGAGACCAATCTTTGCTGTCAACTCCTTGACCAATGGATATTTGATCTAAATTGAAAAACCTCTTGTAACTCTTTGTACGTCATAATTCTACAAGTATTTAAATCATACATAATATCCATTCAAGTAGCACCTTAGGGTATTAGGTGACTGGAATCAAAGTATAATAAATACATTGTTAAATTATTATGACAATTGCAGGTCAAAAGAAACTCTATTACTATGTTCATCTTGAGAATATTCTATTGACAAATATGCAGTAATTATAACCATTAAGATTTTTCAAAGTGAGTTAGTTTAATAGTCATATCTCTAATTAATTTTTTTAGTTTATAAAAATTTAAATATTAAATTCTAAAATCTCAATTATTTAAATAAAATCATATAAAATCATATAAAGTTCTTATTATTTTACCACTACTAAAATTTATAATTTAAATATAAAAAATACTTAGTAAATTATAAAATCAGGTAAAAACCTTAATTTATTTTAAACACAATTTACCAAAATTTGCTTTAATTATCTTTAATAAAATAAGTTCCAAGATTAAAATCTTTAATGAATAAATAAATTGAATTTAGCACATAATAAGATTTTTTAAAAATTCTGGGTCTTATAGAGAACACGATTTATATAAATAATAGAATGATTGTAAAACCTAAAATAGCAAAAGATGAATACTTCTAGAAAAGAATACAAATGAGAAAGAAAGCCATTAAAATCAATCTTTGAGTGATTAAAATTCAAAATCAAAGTAATGTGTGTTAGTGAAAGAACGAACCATGAAAAAGAAGCTTTGTGTATGATTAAGTGAATGTGTATAACGGTGAAGAAGAACACGATTTATATAACTAATGGAATAATTGTAAAACCTAAAAGTAGCAAAAGATAAATACTTATAGAAAAGAATCCAGAAGAGAAAGAAACCAATTAAAATCAAAGTTTGAGTGATTAAAATTTAAAATCAAAGAAATGTGTGTTAGTAAAAAAACGAACCATGAAGAAAAAGCTTTGTGCATGATTAAGTGAATATGTATAACGGTGAAGAAGAACACGATTTATATAACCAATGGAATGATTGTAAAACCTAAAAGTAGAAAAAGATGAATAATTGTAGGAAAGAATCCAAAAGAGAATGAAAACCACTAAAATCAAAGTTTGAGTGATTAAAATTCAAAATCAAAGAAATGTGTTATTGAAAGAACGAACCGTGAAGAGAAAGCTTTATTAATGATTAAGTGAATGTGTATATAACCAATGGAAGGCTTATAAACCCTAAAAGTAGCAAAAGATTAATACTTGTAGGAAAGAATTCAAAAGAGAATGAAAGTCATTAAAATCAAAGTTTGAGTAATTAAAATTCAAAATCAAAGAAATGTGTGTTAGTGAAAAAACGAACTATGAAGAATAAGCTTTGTGTGTGATTAAGTCAATGTGTATAACAGTGAAGAAGAACACGGTTTATATAATCAATAGAATGATTGTAAAACCCAAAAGTAGCAAAAGATGAATACTTGTAAGAAAGTATCAGCTCTAATACCACTTGTTGGGCCACCTGTGAAGAGCTCTCGACCAGACCACCGGAGAGATTTCGTGGAGGAATCAAGCGAGAGAATATAATATGAGAAGATACCATATCCAACTCAAAACCTTAAGGTAGTAAGTTAATGGATATCTCATCTTATAAACTCCTTACTCTTCCTTACTTTCTTTGATGTAGGTCTAACTTCATGCACGCCTCACACTTGCAACATTAACAGAAAAGAGAAAGCCATTAAAATCAAAGTTTGAATGATTAAAATTCCAAATAAAAAAATGTGTGTTAGTGAAAGAACGAACCGTTAATAAGAAGCTTTGTATATGATTAAGTGAATGTGTAAAACGGTGAAGAAGAACACAGTTTATATAACCAATGTAATGATTGTAAAACTTAAAAGTAGCAAAAGATGAATACTTATAGAAAAGAATCCAAAAGAGAAAAAAAGCAATTGAAATCAAAGTTTGAGTGATTAAAATTAAAAATCTAAGAAATATGTATTAGTGAAAGAACGAACCATGAAGAAGAAGCTTTGTGTATGATTAAGTGAATATGTATAACGGTGAAGAAGAATACGATTTATATAACCAATGGAATAATTGTAAAACCTAAAAGTAGAAAAAGATGAATACATTTAGGAAAGAATCCAAAAGAGAACGAAAACCATTAAAATCAAAGTTTGAGTGATTAAAATTCAAAATCAAAGAAATGTGTGTTAGTGAAAGAACGAATCGTGAAGAAGAAGTTTTGTGTATGATTAAGTGAATATGTAAAACGGTAAAGAAGAACACGGTTTATATAACCAATAGAATGATTGTAAAATCTAAAAGTAGTAAAAGATGAATACTTGTAGGAAAGAATCCAAAAGAGAAAGAAAGCCATTAATATCAAAGTTTGGGTGATTAGAATTCAAAATTAAAGAAATATCTGTTAGTGAAAGAACAAACAGTGAAGAAGAAGCTTTGTGTATGATTAAGTGAATGTGTATAACGGTGAAGAAGAATACGGTTTATCTAACCAATGGAATGATTATAAAATCTAAAAGTAGCAAAAGATGAATACTCGTAGGAAAGAATCCAAAAGAGAAAGAAAGCCACTAAAATTTAAAGTTTTAGTGATTAAAATTCAAAATCAAAGAAATGTGTGTTATTGAAAGAACTAACAAGCTTTGTGTATGATTAAGTGAATGTGTATAACGATGAAGAAAAACACAGTTTATATAACCAATGGAATGATTGTAAAACCTAAAAGTAGCAAAAGATGAATATTTGTAGAAAAGAATCCAAAAGAGAATGAAAGCAATTAAAATCAAAGTTTGAGTGATAAAAATTCAAAATAAAAGAAATGTGTGTTAGTGAAAGAATGAATTAAGAAGCTAGCTTTGTCGATGTCTGAGTTTCTGGCACTCTTCTTTTTTTACTCTTTCTTCATTGACTATAGAAATTGAAACACAGCTATTACTTTCTTTTATTTTTAATTAATTATTTTATGAATTTATTTGTACTTTATGTTAGTTTCGTGTTGATATATGTTTTTAAGATTTTTATAACGTACTGATGTAATCATACAGATACAAGGATATTGTGACAGATGTGAATACAGCTGCACTCAAAGAGACAATTTTTTTTTGTGTCATACATCACACTCACACATATCTCACACACACTAACCTTGCAAACACTAGGACTCGAACCTGGTGTGGCTTCATTTGAGGCAAATACGTTTAGTGTTTAGGAAAGTGGGCAATTGGGCTTTTGTTTTTGTTTTTGGGAAATAGCTAGCTGGCTTCGTTATATTTTTTTTTATGTGAATATTGGTGGGCTCATTTATATCCCTCCTCCTATATAGATTTGGCTCTTTTATTGAAAAAACTAACAAGCTTTGTGTATGATTAAGTGAATGTGTATAACGATGAAGAAGAATACGGTTTATATAACCAATGGAATGATTGTAAAACCTAAAAGTAGTAAAAGATGAATATTTGTAGGAAAGAATCCAAAAGAGAATGAAAGTAATTAAAATCAAAGTTTGAGTAATTAAAATTCAAAATAAAAGAAATGTGTGTTAGTGAAAGAACGAATTGAGAAGAAGAAGCTTTGGGTATGATTAAGTCAATGTGTATAACGGTGAAGAAGAACATGGTTTATATAACCAATAAAATGATCATAAAACCCAAAAGTAGCAAAAGATGAATACTTGTAGGAAAGTATCACATCTGATACCACTTGTTGGGCCACCTGTGGAGAGTTCTCGACTACTGAGGAGATTTCGGGGAGGAATCAAGTGAGAGAACATAGGACGAGAAGACACCACATCCAATTCAAAACCTTAAGGTAGTAAGTTAAGGTAGTAAGAACACGGTTTATATAACCAATAGAATGATGGTAAAATATAAAAGTAGCAAAAGATAAATACTTGTAGGAAAGTATCAGCTCTGATACCACATGTTGGTCCACCTGTATAGAGCTCTCGACCACCAAGAAGATTTCGGGGAGAAATAAAGCGAAAGAACATATTAGAAGTAACTTACCATTATAATAATTATTGGACAAATCAAGATAAGAAAGCTTCGTGAGAGTACCAATTTCTTTGGGAATACTTTTCATAAGTCCTATTCCATAAAGATTGAGGTGGACTAAATTGGGAAAGACACTGAGATTCAAGTTTTGTAGCTACATCAATTTAGACTTATTATAAGGATTATTAAACAATACGGATCCGTCAATCTTTATAACACTTCCAGCATTATCACAGCTGATGCTGGTCCAATGGTAATGATATAAAATACTATGCTTACTCCACCAACCACTTTGTATTAAAGCATGTCTTTCTAAATTATTGAAGGAAGACAAAACATTTGGTGGGAATATAACATAAGAGGCTGCGGTGGAAAACAAAAATGCCACCACAACAACAAGCAAAGCAAAGTTATAATTGGCGAGAGTCAACAGTGTCATTGTTTGAATAAGAAATGTGTGCTAGTGAAAAAAATAAATTGGGAAAAAAAGTTGTGTATGATACTATGATTGAATGTGTATAACGGTAAAGAAGGATATGGTTTATATAATCAATAGAATGATTGTAAAACCTAAAAATAGTAAAAGATGCATACTTACATGACATAATCCAAAAGAGAAAGAAAGCCATTAAAATCAAGTTGAGTATTAAAAATCAAAGAGATGGAACAGAGTTTATAACGTGAAGAAGAACATGGTTTATATAACCAATAGAATGATTGTAAAACCTAAAAGTAGCAAAAGATAAATACTTGTAGGAAAGTATCAGCTCTGATACCACTTGTTGGTCCACCTGTGGAGAGCTCTCGACCATCGAGGAGATTTCGAGGAGAAATCAAGCGAGAGAACATAAGATGAGAAGGCACCACATCCAACTCAGAATCTTAAGGTAGTAAGTTAATGGATCTCTCATCTTATAAACTCCTTACTCTTTGTTGCTTTCTTTGATGTGGGGTCTAACTTCAGTATTATTTATCTTCTAAGTGAAGTGAAGTGTTAAACAACTACTAAAATGAGAAAAAAGAAGACAAATACTTGCCTTTGATTATTTTCCCTTTTTTTCAGATTCGATCCGTCCGAAGCTAGCTTTGTCGATGTCTGAGTTTCTGGCACTCTTCTTTTCTTACTCTTTCTTTAGTGACTAGAGAAATTGAAACACAACTATTACTTTCTTTTATTTTTAATTAATTATTTTATGAATTTATTTGTACTTTATGTTAGTTTCGTGTTGATATATGTTTTTTGGATTTTTATAATGTACTGATGTAATCATACAGATGCAAGGATATTCTTACAGATGGGAATACAGCTGCACTCAAGGAGACAAGTTTTTTTTTGTGTCATACATCACACTCACACATATCTCAGACACATTAACCTAGCAAACACTAGGACTCAAACCTGGTGTGACTTCATTTGAGGCAAATACGTTTAGTGTTTAGGAAAGTGGGCAACCGGTGAAGAAGAACACGATTTATATAACTAATAGAATGATCGTAAAACCCAAAAGTAGAAAAAGATGAATACTTGTAGGAAAGTATCACCTCTGATACCACTTGTTGGGCCACCTGTGGAGAGTTCTCGACCACTGGAGAGATTTCGGGAAGGAATCAAGCGAGAGAACATAGGACAAGAAGACACCACATCCAATTCAAAATCTTATGGTAGTAAGTTAAGGTAGTAAGAACACGGTTTATATAACCAATAGAATGATTGTAAAACCTAAAAGTAGCAAAAGATAAATACTTTTAGGAAAGTATCAGCTCTGATACCACTTGTTGGTCCACCTGTAGAGAGCTCTCGACCACCGAAGAGATTTCGGGGAGAAATAAAGCGAAAGAACATATTAGAAGTAACTTACCATTAAGATAATTATGGGACAAATCAAGATAAGAAAGCTTAGTGAGAGTACCAATTTCTTTGGGAATACTTTCCGTAAGCCCTATTCCATAATGATTGAGGTAAGCCCCGTCCCATAAAGATTGAGGTGGACTATATTGGGAAAGGCACTGAGAATCAAGTTCTGTAGCTACAGCAATTTAGATTTATTATAAGGATTATTAAACAATACGGATCCGTCAATCTTTATAACACTTCCAGCATCATCACAGCTGATGCCGGTCCAATGGCAATAATATAAAATACTATGCTTCTTCCACCAACCACTTTGTATTAAAGCATGTCTTTCTGAATTATTGAAGAAAGACAAAACATTTGGTGGAATATAACATAAGAGGCTGCGGTGGAAAACAAAAGTGCCACCACAATAACAAACAAAGCAAAGTTATAATTGGCGAGAGTCAACAGTGTCATTGTTTGAATAAGAAATGTGTGCTAGTGAAAAAAACAAACTGGAAAGAAAAAGTTGTGTATGATACTATGATTGAATGTGTATAACGGTGAAGAAGCATATGGTTTATATAATCAATAGAATGATTGTAAAACTTAAAAATAGTAAAAGATGCATACTTACATGACATAATACAAAAGAGAAAGAAAGCATTAAAATCAAGTTGAGTATTCAAAATCAAAAAGATGGAACAGAGTTTATAACGTGAAGAAGAACACGATTTATATAACCAATAGAATGATTGTAAAAGCTAAAAGTAGCAAAAGATAAATACTTGTAGGAAAGTATCAGCTCTGATACCACTTGTTGGTCCACCTGTGGAGAGATCTCGAGTACCGAGGAGATTTCGGGGAGAAATCAAGCCCGAGAACATAAGATGAGAAAGCACCACATCCAACTCAGAATCTTAAGGTAATAAGTTAATGGATCTCTCATCTTATAAACTCCTTACTCTTTCTTGCTTTCTTTGATGTGGGTATATCTTCATTTTTATTTATCTTCTAAGTGAAGTGAAGTGTTAAACAACTACTAAAATGAGAAAAAAGAAGACGAAGACTTGCCTTTGATTATTTTCCCTTTTTTTCAGGTTTGATCCGTCCGAAGCTAGCTTTGTCGATGTCTGAGTTTCTGGCACTCTTATTTTCTTACTCTTTCTTCATTGACTAGAGAAATTGAAAAATAGTTATTACTTTCTTTTATTTTTAATTAATTATTTTATGAATTTATTTGAACTTTATGTTAGTTTCGTGTTGATATATGTTTTTAGGATTTTTATAACATACTGATGTGATCATACAGATGTAAGGATATTCTTACAGATGGGAATACAGCTGCACTCAAGGAGACAAGTTTTTTTCTGTGTGTCATACATCACACTCACACATATCTCAGACACATTAACCTAGCAAATACTAGGACTCGAACCTGGTGTGGCTTCATTTAAGGCAAATACGTTTAGTGTTTAGGAAAGTGGGCCATTGAGCTTTTGTTTTTGTTATTGGGAAATAGCTAGTTGGCTTCGTTATATTATTTTTTTTTATGTGAATATTGGTGGTCTCATTTATATTCCTCCTCCTCCTATATAGATTTGGCTCTTTTATTGAAAGAACTAACAAGCTTTGTATATGATTAAGTGAATGTGTATAACGATGAAGAAGAACACGGTTTATATAACCAATGGAATGATTGTAAAACCTAAAAGTAGTAAAAGATGAATATTTGTAGGAAAGAATCTAAAAGAGAATGAAAACAATTAAAAATCAAAGTTTGAGTGATTAAAATTCAAAATAAAAGAAATGTGTGTTAGTGAAAGAACGAATTGAGAAGGAGAAGCTTTGGGAATGATTAAGTCAATATGTATAACGGTGAAGAAGAACACGGTTTATATAACCAATAGAATGATCGTAAAACCCAAAAGTAGCAAAAGATAAATACTTGTAGGAAAGTATCAGCTCTGATACCACATGTTGGTCCACCTGTATAGAGCTCTTGACCACCAAGAAGATTTCGGGGAGAAATAAAGCGAAAGAACATATTAGAAGTAACTTACCATTATAATAATTATGGGACAAATCAAGATAAGAAAGCTTCGTGAGAGTACCAATTTCTTTGGGAATACTTTTCGTAAGTCCTATTCCATAAAGATTGAGGTGGACTAAATTGGGAAAGACACTGAGATTCAAGTTTTGTAGCTACATCAATTTAGACTTATTATAAGGATTATTAAACAACACGGATCCGTCAATCTTTATAACACTTCCAGCATCATCACAGCTGATGCTGGTCCAATGGTAATGATATAAAATACTATGCTTACTCCACCAACCACTTTGTATTAAAGCATGTCTTCTAAATTATTGAAGGAAGACAAAACATTTGGTGGGAATATAACATAAGAGGCTGCGGTGGAAAACAAAAATGCCACCACAACAACAAGCAAAGCAAAGTTATAATTGGCGAGAGTCAACAGTGTCATTGTTTGAATAAGAAATGTGTGCTAGTGAAAAAAATAAATTGGGAAAAAAAGTTGTGTATGATACTATGATTGAATGTGTATAACGGTAAAGAAGGATATGGTTTATATAATCAATAGAATGATTGTAAAACTTAAAAATAGTAAAAGATGCATACTTACATGACATAATCCAAAAGAGAAAGAAAGCCATTAAAATCAAGTTGAGTATTCAAAATCAAAGAGATAGAACAGAGTTTATAACGTGAAGAAGAACATGGTTTATATAACCAATAGAATGATTGTAAAACCTAAAAGTAGCAAAAGATAAATACTTGTAGGAAAGTATCAGCTCTGATACCACTTGTTGGTCCACCTGTGGAGAGCTCTCGACCATCGAGGAGATTTCGAGGAGAAATCAAGCGAGAGAACATAAGATGAGAAGGCACCACATCCAACTCAGAATCTTAAGGTAGTAAGTTAATGGATCTCTCATCTTATAAACTCCTTACTCTTTGTTGCTTTCTTTGATGTGGGGTCTAACTTCAGTATTATTTATCTTCTAAGTGAAGTGAAGTGTTAAAGAACTACTAAAATGAGAAAAAAGAAGACAAATACTTGCCTTTGATTATTTTCCCTTTTTTTCAGATTCGATCCGTCCGAAGCTAGCTTTGTCGATGTCTGAGTTTCTGGCACTCTTCTTTTCTTACTCTTTCTTTAGTGACTAGAGAAATTGAAACACAACTATTACTTTCTTTTATTTTTAATTAATTATTTTATGAATTTATTTGTACTTTATGTTAGTTTCGTGTTGATATATGTTTTTTGGATTTTTATAATGTACTGATGTAATCATAGAGATGCAAGGATATTCTTACAGATGGGAATACAGCTGCACTCAAGGAGACAAGTTTTTTTTTGTGTCATACATCACACTCACACATATCTCAGACACATTAACCTAGCAAACACTAGGACTCAAACCTGGTGTGACTTCATTTGAGGCAAATACGTTTAGTGTTTAGGAAAGTGGGCAACCGGTGAAGAAGAACACGATTTATATAACTAATAGAATGATCGTAAAACCCAAAAGTAGCAAAAGATGAATACTTGTAGGAATGTATCACCTCTGATACCACTTGTTGGGCCACCTGTGGAGAGTTTTCGACCACTGGAGAGATTTCGGGAAGGAATCAAGCGAGAGAACATAGGACAAGAAGACACCACATCCAATTCAAAATCTTATGGTAGTAAGTTAAGGTAGTAAGAACACGGTTTATATAACCAATAGAATGATTGTAAAACCTAAAAGTAGCAAAAGATAAATACTTTTAGGAAAGTATCAGCTCTGATACCACTTGTTGGTCCACCTGTAGAGAGCTCTCGACCACCGAAGAGATTTCGGGGAGAAATAAAGCGAAAGAACATATTAGAAGTAACTTACCATTATAATAATTATGGGACAAATCAAGATAAGAAAGCTTCGTGAGAGTACCAATTTCTTTGGGAATACTTTTCGTAAGTCCTATTCCATAAAGATTGAGGTGGACTAAATTGGGAAAGACACTGAGATTCAAGTTTTGTAGCTACATCAATTTAGACTTATTATAAGGATTATTAAACAACACGGATCCGTCAATCTTTATAACACTTCCAGCATCATCACAGCTGATGCTGGTCCAATGGTAATGATATAAAATACTATGCTTACTCCACCAACCACTTTGTATTAAAGCATGTCTTCTAAATTATTGAAGGAAGACAAAACATTTGGTGGGAATATAACATAAGAGGCTGCGGTGGAAAACAAAAATGCCACCACAACAACAAGCAAAGCAAAGTTATAATTGGCGAGAGTCAACAGTGTCATTGTTTGAATAAGAAATGTGTGCTAGTGAAAAAAATAAATTGGGAAAAAAAGTTGTGTATGATACTATGATTGAATGTGTATAACGGTAAAGAAGGATATGGTTTATATAATCAATAGAATGATTGTAAAACTTAAAAATAGTAAAAGATGCATACTTACATGACATAATCCAAAAGAGAAAGAAAGTCATTAAAATCAAGTTGAGTATTCAAAATCAAAGAGATAGAACAGAGTTTATAACGTGAAGAAGAACATGGTTTATATAACCAATAGAATGATTGTAAAACCTAAAAGTAGCAAAAGATAAATACTTGTAGGAAAGTATCAGCTCTGATACCACTTGTTGGTCCACCTGTGGAGAGCTCTCGACCATCGAGGAGATTTCGAGGAGAAATCAAGCGAGAGAACATAAGATGAGAAGGCACCACATCCAACTCAGAATCTTAAGGTAGTAAGTTAATGGATCTCTCATCTTATAAACTCCTTACTCTTTGTTGCTTTCTTTGATGTGGGGTCTAACTTCAGTATTATTTATCTTCTAAGTGAAGTGAAGTGTTAAAGAACTACTAAAATGAGAAAAAAGAAGACAAATACTTGCCTTTGATTATTTTCCCTTTTTTTCAGATTCGATCCGTCCGAAGCTAGCTTTGTCGATGTCTGAGTTTCTGGCACTCTTCTTTTCTTACTCTTTCTTTAGTGACTAGAGAAATTGAAACACAACTATTACTTTCTTTTATTTTTAATTAATTATTTTATGAATTTATTTGTACTTTATGTTAGTTTCGTGTTGATATATGTTTTTTGGATTTTTATAATGTACTGATGTAATCATAGAGATGCAAGGATATTCTTACAGATGGGAATACAGCTGCACTCAAGGAGACAAGTTTTTTTTTGTGTCATACATCACACTCACACATATCTCAGACACATTAACCTAGCAAACACTAGGACTCAAACCTGGTGTGACTTCATTTGAGGCAAATACGTTTAGTGTTTAGGAAAGTGGGCAACCGGTGAAGAAGAACACGATTTATATAACTAATAGAATGATCGTAAAACCCAAAAGTAGCAAAAGATGAATACTTGTAGGAATGTATCACCTCTGATACCACTTGTTGGGCCACCTGTGGAGAGTTTTCGACCACTGGAGAGATTTCGGGAAGGAATCAAGCGAGAGAACATAGGACAAGAAGACACCACATCCAATTCAAAATCTTATGGTAGTAAGTTAAGGTAGTAAGAACACGGTTTATATAACCAATAGAATGATTGTAAAACCTAAAAGTAGCAAAAGATAAATACTTTTAGGAAAGTATCAGCTCTGATACCACTTGTTGGTCCACCTGTAGAGAGCTCTCGACCACCGAAGAGATTTCGGGGAGAAATAAAGCGAAAGAACATATTAGAAGTAACTTACCATTATAATAATTATGGGACAAATCAAGATAAGAAAGCTTCGTGAGAGTACCAATTTCTTTGGGAATACTTTTCGTAAGTCCTATTCCATAAAGATTGAGGTGGACTAAATTGGGAAAGACACTGAGATTCAAGTTTTGTAGCTACATCAATTTAGACTTATTATAAGGATTATTAAACAACACGGATCCGTCAATCTTTATAACACTTCCAGCATCATCACAGCTGATGCTGGTCCAATGGTAATGATATAAAATACTATGCTTACTCCACCAACCACTTTGTATTAAAGCATGTCTTCTAAATTATTGAAGGAAGACAAAACATTTGGTGGGAATATAACATAAGAGGCTGCGGTGGAAAACAAAAATGCCACCACAACAACAAGCAAAGCAAAGTTATAATTGGCGAGAGTCAACAGTGTCATTGTTTGAATAAGAAATGTGTGCTAGTGAAAAAAATAAATTGGGAAAAAAAGTTGTGTATGATACTATGATTGAATGTGTATAACGGTAAAGAAGGATATGGTTTATATAATCAATAGAATGATTGTAAAACTTAAAAATAGTAAAAGATGCATACTTACATGACATAATCCAAAAGAGAAAGAAAGCCATTAAAATCAAGTTGAGTATTCAAAATCAAAGAGATAGAACAGAGTTTATAACGTGAAGAAGAACATGGTTTATATAACCAATAGAATGATTGTAAAACCTAAAAGTAGCAAAAGATAAATACTTGTAGGAAAGTATCAGCTCTGATACCACTTGTTGGTCCACCTGTGGAGAGCTCTCGACCATCGAGGAGATTTCGAGGAGAAATCAAGCGAGAGAACATAAGATGAGAAGGCACCACATCCAACTCAGAATCTTAAGGTAGTAAGTTAATGGATCTCTCATCTTATAAACTCCTTACTCTTTGTTGCTTTCTTTGATGTGGGGTCTAACTTCAGTATTATTTATCTTCTAAGTGAAGTGAAGTGTTAAAGAACTACTAAAATGAGAAAAAAGAAGACAAATACTTGCCTTTGATTATTTTCCCTTTTTTTCAGATTCGATCCGTCCGAAGCTAGCTTTGTCGATGTCTGAGTTTCTGGCACTCTTCTTTTCTTACTCTTTCTTTAGTGACTAGAGAAATTGAAACACAACTATTACTTTCTTTTATTTTTAATTAATTATTTTATGAATTTATTTGTACTTTATGTTAGTTTCGTGTTGATATATGTTTTTTGGATTTTTATAATGTACTGATGTAATCATAGAGATGCAAGGATATTCTTACAGATGGGAATACAGCTGCACTCAAGGAGACAAGTTTTTTTTTGTGTCATACATCACACTCACACATATCTCAGACACATTAACCTAGCAAACACTAGGACTCAAACCTGGTGTGACTTCATTTGAGGCAAATACGTTTAGTGTTTAGGAAAGTGGGCAACCGGTGAAGAAGAACACGATTTATATAACTAATAGAATGATCGTAAAACCCAAAAGTAGCAAAAGATGAATACTTGTAGGAATGTATCACCTCTGATACCACTTGTTGGGCCACCTGTGGAGAGTTTTCGACCACTGGAGAGATTTCGGGAAGGAATCAAGCGAGAGAACATAGGACAAGAAGACACCACATCCAATTCAAAATCTTATGGTAGTAAGTTAAGGTAGTAAGAACACGGTTTATATAACCAATAGAATGATTGTAAAACCTAAAAGTAGCAAAAGATAAATACTTTTAGGAAAGTATCAGCTCTGATACCACTTGTTGGTCCACCTGTAGAGAGCTCTCGACCACCGAAGAGATTTCGGGGAGAAATAAAGCGAAAGAACATATTAGAAGTAACTTACCATTAAGATAATTATGGGACAAATCAAGATAAGAAAGCTTAGTGAGAGTACCAATTTCTTTGGGAATACTTTTCGTAAGTCCTATTCCATAATGATTGAGGTAAGCCCCGTCCCATAAAGATTGAGGTGGACTATATTGGGAAAGGCACTGAGAATCAAGTTCTGTAGCTACAGCAATTTAGATTTATTATAAGGATTATTAAACAATACGGATCCGTCAATCTTTATAACACTTCCAGCATCATCACAGCTGATGCCGGTCCAATGGCAATGATATAAAATACTATGCTTCTTCCACCAACCACTTTGTATTAAAGCATGTCTTTCAGAATTATTGAAGAAAGACAAAACATTTGGTGGGAATATAACATAAGAGGTTGCGGTGGAAAACAAAAGTGCCACCACAATAACAAAAAAAGCAAAGTTATAATTGGCGAGAGTCAACAGTGTCATTGTTTGAATAAGAAATGTGTGCTAGTGAAAAAAACAAACTGGAAAGAAAAAGTTGTGTATGATACTATGATTGAATGTGTATAACGGTGAAGAAGGATATGGTTTATATAATCAATAGAATGATTGTAAAACTTAAAAATAGTAAAAGATGCATACTTACATGACATAATACAAAAGAGAAAGAAAGCATTAAAATCAAGTTGAGTATTCAAAATCAAAAAGATGGAACAGAGTTTATAACATGAAGAAGAACACGATTTATATAACCAATAGAATGATTGTAAAAGCTAAAAGTAGCAAAAGATAAATACTTGTAGGAAAGTATCAGCTCTGATACCACTTGTTGGTCCACCTGTGGAGAGCTCTCGAGTACCGAGGAGATTTCGGGGAGAAATCAAGCCCGAGAACATAAGATGAGAAAGCACCACATCCAACTCAGAATCTTAAGGTAATAAGTTAATGGATCTCTCATCTTATAAACTCCTTACTCTTTCTTGCTTTCTTTGATGTGGGTATATCTTCATTTTTATTTATCTTCTTAGTGAAGTGAAGTGTTAAACAACTACTAAAATGAGAAAAAAGAAGACGAAGACTTGCCTTTGATTATTTTCCCTTTTTTTCAGGTTTGATCCGTCCGAAGCTAGCTTTGTCGATGTCTGAGTTTCTGGCACTCTTATTTTCTTACTCTTTCTTCATTGACTAGAGAAATTGAAAAATAGTTATTACTTTCTTTTATTTTTAATTAATTATTTTATGAATTTATTTGAACTTTATGTTAGTTTCGTGTTGATATATGTTTTTAGGATTTTTATAACATACTGATGTAATCATACAGATGTAAGGATATTCTTACAGATGGGAATACAGCTGCACTCAAGGAGACAAGTTTTTTTTTGTGTGTCATACATCACACTCACACATATCTCAGACACATTAACCTAGCAAATACTAGGACTCGAACCTGGTGTGGCTTCATTTAAGGCAAATATGTTTAGTGTTTAGGAAAGTGGGCCATTGAGCTTTTGTTTTTGTTTTTGGGAAATAGCTAGTTGGCTTCGTTATATTATTTTTTTTATGTGAATATTGGTGGTCTCATTTATATTCCTCCTCCTCCTATATAGATTTGGCTCTTTTATTGAAAGAACTAACAAGCTTTGTATATGATTAAGTGAATGTGTATAACGATGAAGAAGAACACGGTTTATATAACCAATGGAATGATTGTAAAACCTAAAAGTAGTAAAAGATGAATATTTGTAGGAAAGAATCTAAAAGAGAATGAAAACAATTAAAATCAAAGTTTGAGTGATTAAAATTCAAAATAAAAGAAATGTGTGTTAGTGAAAGAACGAATTGAGAAGGAGAAGCTTTGGGAATGATTAAGTCAATATGTATAACGGTGAAGAAGAACACGGTTTATATAACCAATAGAATGATCGTAAAACCCAAAAGTAGCAAAAGATAAATACTTGTAGGAAAGTATCAGCTCTGATACCACATGTTGGTCCACCTGTATAGAGCTCTCGACCACCAAGAAGATTTCGGGGAGAAATAAAGCGAAAGAACATATTAGAAGTAACTTACCATTATAATAATTATGGGACAAATCAAGATAAGAAAGCTTCGTGAGAGTACCAATTTCTTTGGGAATACTTTTCGTAAGTCCTATTCCATAAAGATTGAGGTGGACTAAATTGGGAAAGACACTGAGATTCAAGTTTTGTAGCTACATCAATTTAGACTTATTATAAGGATTATTAAACAATACGGATCCGTCAATCTTTATAACACTTCCAGCATCATCACAGCTGATGCTGGTCCAATGGTAATGATATAAAATACTATGCTTACTCCACCAACCACTTTGTATTAAAGCATGTCTTTCTAAATTATTGAAGGAAGACAAAACATTTGATGGGAATATAACATAAGAGGCTGCGGTGGAAAACAAAAATGCCACCACAACAACAAGCAAAGCAAAGTTATAATTGGCGAGAGTCAATAGTGTCATTGTTTGAATAAGAAATGTGTGCTAGTGAAAAAAATAAATTGGGAAAAAAAGTTGTGTATGATACTATGATTGAATGTGTATAACGGTAAAGAAGGATATGGTTTATATAATAAATAGAATGATTGTAAAACTTAAAAATAGTAAAAGATGCATACTTACATGACATAATCCAAAAGAGAAAGAAAGCCATTAAAATCAAGTTGAGTATTCAAAATCAAAGAGATGGAACAGAGTTTATAACGTGAAGAAGAACATGGTTTATATAACCAATAGAATGATTGTAAAACCTAAAAGTAGCAAAAGATAAATACTTGTAGGAAAGTATCAGCTCTGATACCACTTGTTGGTCCACCTGTGGAGAGCTCTCGACCATCGAGGAGATTTCGAGGAGAAATCAAGCGAGAGAACATAAGATGAGAAGGCACCACATCCAACTCAGAATCTTAAGGTAGTAAGTTAATGGATCTCTCATCTTATAAACTCCTTACTCTTTGTTGCTTTCTTTGATGTGGGGTCTAACTTCAGTATTATTTATCTTCTAAGTGAAGTGAAGTGTTAAACAACTACTAAAATGAGAAAAAAGAAGACAAATACTTGCCTTTGATTATTTTCCCTTTTTTTCAGATTCGATCCGTCCGAAGCTAGCTTTGTCGATGTCTGAGTTTCTGGCACTCTTCTTTTCTTACTCTTTCTTTAGTGACTAGAGAAATTGAAACACAACTATTACTTTCTTTTATTTTTAATTAATTATTTTATGAATTTATTTGTACTTTATGTTAGTTTCGTGTTGATATATGTTTTTTGGATTTTTATAATGTACTGATGTAATCATAGAGATGCAAGGATATTCTTACAGATGGGAATACAGCTGCACTCAAGGAGACAAGTTTTTTTTTGTGTCATACATCACACTCACACATATCTCAGACACATTAACCTAGCAAACACTAGGACTCAAACCTGGTGTGACTTCATTTGAGGCAAATACGTTTAGTGTTTAGGAAAGTGGGCAACCGGTGAAGAAGAACACGATTTATATAACTAATAGAATGATCGTAAAACCCAAAAGTAGCAAAAGATGAATACTTGTAGGAAAGTATCACCTCTGATACCACTTGTTGGGCCACCTGTGGAGAGTTCTCGACCACTGGAGAGATTTCGGGAAGGAATCAAGCGAGAGAACATAGGACAAGAAGACACCACATCCAATTCAAAATCTTATGGTAGTAAGTTAAGGTAGTAAGAACACGGTTTATATAACCAATAGAATGATTGTAAAACCTAAAAGTAGCAAAAGATAAATACTTTTAGGAAAGTATCAGCTCTGATACCACTTGTTGGTTCACCTGTAGAGAGCTCTCGACCACCGAAGAGATTTCGGGGAGAAATAAAGCGAAAGAACATATTAGAAGTAACTTACCATTAAGATAATTATGGGACAAATCAAGATAAGAAAGCTTAGTGAGAGTACCAATTTCTTTGGGAATACTTTCCGTAAGCCCTATTCCATAATGATTGAGGTAAGCCCCGTCCCATAAAGATTGAGGTGGACTATATTGGGAAAGGCACTGAGAATCAAGTTCTGTAGCTACAGCAATTTAGATTTATTATAAGGATTATTAAACAATACGGATCCGTCAATCTTTATAACACTTCCAGCATCATCACAGCTGATGCCGGTCCAATGGCAAGGATATAAAATACTATGCTTCTTCCACCAACCACTTTGTATTAAAGCATGTCTTTCTGAATTATTGAAGAAAGACAAAACATTTGGTGGGAATATAACATAAGAGGCTGCGGTGGAAAACAAAAGTGCCACCACAATAACAAACAAAGCAAAGTTATAATTGGCGAGAGTCAACAGTGTCATTGTTTGAATAAGAAATGTGTGCTAGTGAAAAAAACAAACTGGAAAGAAAAAGTTGTGTATGATACTATGATTGAATGTGTATAACGGTGAAGAAGGATATGGTTTATATAATCAATAGAATGATTGTAAAACTTAAAAATAGTAAAAGATGCATACTTACATGACATAATACAAAAGAGAAAGAAAGCATTAAAATCAAGTTGAGTATTCAAAATAAAAAAGATGGAACAGAGTTTATAACGTGAAGAAGAACACGATTTATATAACCAATAGAATGATTGTAAAAGCTAAAAGTAGCAAAAGATAAATACTTGTAGGAAAGTATCAGCTCTGATACCACTTGTTGGTCCACCTGTGGAGAGCTCTCGAGTACCGAGGAGATTTCGGGGAGAAATCAAGCCCGAGAACATAAGATGAGAAAGCACCACATCCAACTCAGAATCTTAAGGTAATAAGTTAATGGATCTCTCATCTTATAAACTCCTTACTCTTTCTTGCTTTCTTTGATGTGGGTATATCTTCATTTTTATTTATCTTCTAAGTGAAGTGAAGTGTTAAACAACTACTAAAATGAGAAAAAAGAAGACGAAGACTTGCCTTTGATTATTTTCCCTTTTTTTCAGGTTTGATCCGTCCGAAGCTAGCTTTGTCGATGTCTGAGTTTCTGGCACTCTTATTTTCTTACTCTTTCTTCATTGACTAGAGAAATTGAAAAATAGTTATTACTTTCTTTTATTTTTAATTAATTATTTTATGAATTTATTTGAACTTTATGTTAGTTTCGTGTTGATATATGTTTTTAGGATTTTTATAACATACTGATGTAATCATACAGATGTAAGGATATTCTTACAGATGGGAATACAGCTGCACTCAAGGAGACAAGTTTTTTTTGTGTGTCATACATCACACTCACACATATCTCAGACACATTAACCTAGCAAATACTAGGACTCGAACCTGGTGTGGCTTCATTTAAGGCAAATACGTTTAGTGTTTAGGAAAGTGGGCCATTGAGCTTTTGTTTTTGTTTTTGGGAAATAGCTAGTTGGCTTCGTTATATTATTTTTTTTATGTGAATATTGGTGGTCTCATTTATATTCCTCCTCCTCCTATATAGATTTGGCTCTTTTATTGAAAGAACTAACAAGCTTTGTATATGATTAAGTGAATGTGTATAACGATGAAGAAGAACACGGTTTATATAACCAATGGAATGATTGTAAAACCTAAAAGTAGTAAAAGATGAATATTTGTAGGAAAGAATCTAAAAGAGAATGAAAACAATTAAAATCAAAGTTTGAGTGATTAAAATTCAAAATAAAAGAAATATGTGTTAGTGAAAGAACGAATTGAGAAGGAGAAGCTTTGGGAATGATTAAGTCAATATGTATAACGGTGAAGAAGAACACGGTTTATATAACCAATAGAATGATCGTAAAACCCAAAAGTAGCAAAAGATGAATACTTATAGGAAAGTATCACCTCTGATACCACTTGTTGGGCCACCTGTGGAGAGTTATCGACCACCGGAGAGATTTCGAAGAGGAATTAAGTGAGAGAACATAGGACGAGAAGACACCACATCCAATTCAAAATCTTAAGGTAGTAAGTTAAGGTAGTAAGAACGCGATTTATATAACCAATAGAATGATTGTAAAACCTAAAAGTAGCAAAAGATAAATACTTGTAGGAAAGTATCAGCTCTGATACCACTTGTTGGTCCACTTGTGGAGAGCTCTCAACCACCGAGGAGATTTCGGGGAGAAATAAAGCGAGAGAACATATTAGAAGTAACTTACCATTAAGATAATTATGGGAAAAATCAAGATAAGAAAGCTTCGTGAGAGTACCAATTTCGTTTGGAATGAATACTTTCCGTAATTCCCATTCGATAAAGATTGAGATAAGCCCCATCCCATAAAGATTGAGGTGGACCAAATTGGAAAAGGCACTAAGATTCAAGTTCTGTAGCTGCAGCAATTTAGACTTATTATAAGAATTATTAAACAATACGGATCCGTCAATCTTTATAACACTTCCAGCATCATCACAGCTGATGCCGTTCCAATGGCAATGATATAAAATACTATGCTTACTCCACCAACCACTTTGTATTAAAGCATGCCTTTCTGAATTATTGAAGGAAGACGAAACATTTGGTGGGAATATAACATAAGAGGCTGCGGTGGAAAACAAAAGCGCCACCACAATAACAAGCAAAGTAAAGTTATAATTGGCGAGAATCAACAGTGTCATTGTTTGAATGAGAAATGTGTGCTAGTGAATAAAACAAATTGGGAAGAAAAAGTTGTGTATGATACTATGATTGAATGTGTATAACGGTAAAGAAGGATATAGTTTATATAATCAATAGAATGATTGTAAAACTTAAAAATAGTAAAAGATGCATACTTACACGACATAATCCAAAAGAGAAAGAAAGTCATTAAAATCAAGTTGAGTATTCAAAATCAAAGAGATAGAACAAAATTTATAAGTTGAAGAAGAACACGATTTGCCAATGGAATGATTGTAAAATTGAAAAGTAGCAAAAAATGAATACACATACGAAAGAATCCAAAAGAGGAAGAAAGTCATTAAAATCAAGTTGAGTATTCAAAATCAAAGAAATGGAACAGAGTTTTCGTTTTCAAAGGTATATTAAAGATACTAAGGAGAAGTTACGTTAAGTGAAGTAAAGTGTTAAACAACTACTAAAATGAGAAAAAAAAAGACGAATACTTGCCTTTGATTATTTTCCCTTTTTTTCATATTCGATCCATCCGAAGCTAGCTTTCGTCAATGTCTAAGTTTCTGGCACTCTTCTTCTCTTACTCTTTTTTCATTGACTAGAAAAATTGAAGCACAGCTATTACTTTCTTTTATTTTTAATTAATTATTTTATGAATTTATTTATATTTTATGTTAGTTTCGTGTTGATATATGTTTTTAGGATTTTTATAACGTACTGATGTAATCATACAGATACAAGGATATTGTGACAGATGGGAATACAGCTGCACTCAAGGAGACATGGTTTTTTTGTTATACATCACACTCACACATATCTCACACACACTAACCTAGCAAATACTAGAACTCGAACCTGGTGTGACTTCATTTGAGGCGAATATTTTTAGTATTTAGAAAAGTGGGCAATTGGACTTTTGTTTTTGTTTTTAGGAAATAGCAAATTGGTTTCGTTATATTATTTTTTTTATGTGAATATTGGTGGGCTCATTTATATTCCTCCTCCTCCTATATAGATTTTCCTCTTTTATTGGGTCAAATATGATTAATCATAACATCTTGCTTATAGGTTATAAACATAATTTATAATTGCATTTTAAGTAGTTAACAACTGAATAAACTACATGATTAAAATAACAAAGATAATGTTAATAATTAAATTATATATTATATAATTTTATTTTTTATTTAAAAAATAGAATAAGTAATTATCTTGTATAAATAATTAAATTATTAAACTTAAAAACAAGTAACAATCCTTAAAACAAGTAACAATCCTTAAATTGAAAAGAATATTATTATTGTCAAATCAATTTTTGATTAAATAAATTTTTACAATTATAAATATTTAAAATTTTTTGTCACTTTTTAAAACCCTTCCCTCAAGGACGCTCCTCCAACTCTATGATGAATTATTTTTTGTGTCCGCTCTCAGAAAATTAGTGAACCTATAGGACCTGCATCTATACGCCTTGTTAATCAGTGAATTGGGCTTATGAACAAGTCTCCATCCTTCTTTTGTGAGCATTACAAGCTTTAAGACTTTTAAGTTTTTGAAGTTTAATCCTCTCTAATATTTAGGTCTATAAGTAATATGTAAGTTTATCCAGTAAAATTCTTTATCATTTATCTTTTATGATAATTTATTTAATATTAATATTATTTTCTAAAGTGAATGATAATTAATTATATAGATAATTATTCTCTAAAATGAATAATAATTAATTATGAACCTAATCATTTTCCAAAATAAATAATAGTTAATCATATAAATAAATATTTTTCGAAATAAATAATAAGTAATCATATAAATAATTTTTTAAGGGAACGTATGGTAAGTGAGAATCTCTCAAGAAGAATTATGTATCGCAATTGATCATTGCACTATTAAAGATACAATCTCTAGTTCTCTACTAAATGAAAGTAAGGATATATCTCATCCTTTCTCAAATAATACCTAAATATCTGTAGAATACACAACAAAAATACGAATTTATATGAGATTAAAAAATCATGACAGAAAATTTATATTGAAATAAGTCAAAATTTAATTAAAATATATTAATACTTTATTTGTTTATTTTTATTTTATTTTAGCTACTACTCCTAACAAAGTTGCTAATATTGCTAAGTATCATGTAACCCATCATGTATTCATCTCGCTCTTGCTTGTGTTGGATTCATATCAACAATATAATCGAAAGATAGCTCGAAATTATCCATGCCACCAGCTATCTTGGGATTATGTTTAACGAAAAATTTGTCCCTTTTGTGGCACAATCTATATTCATGCTTTTCATCTTGGTGCAAACTAATTTTGTTCTCAATAAAAGTTTGACTAGACATCGTCTTTTAAGTATTTTTAGAACTACTGCCATAGAACAGAGGATCAAGTTTAATATGCACTCAGGGTTGTGTAGTGCAGACGGTGATATACCATGGTCACAAGTGAAATATATTCTCAAAAGGTTTGACATAAAGAAATCAATATGCAGTGATAAAAGCTTATTATGCAAACCTTGACAAGTTTATGTATGTGACCAACAAATGTGAACACTTTCACAGTTTTACTTCTAAAGGAAAGCATAAAATAAAATGCTTCAATTCAGTTTCATGAATATTAATAAGTATTAAAAATAAACCAATCCTTCCTGCAAGATGAATATGTATGTGCCTAAAAATAAAAACAAATAAATTCAAGGTACTTTTGAAAATAGAAATGTTCCTAAATAAAGAAGCATAGAGATCAAGATCTTCATTAACCAAAGGGGCATTATCAATCTCTTTCTTTGCATACACAAGGGCCTTATGAGGTGGCAACAACTGTATGTATCCCTGAGAAATATATATGCATCAACCTATTGGTGACTTTATAGAAAAGGTGGTACGTTCAAGGTCTCACCAATTTCTATTTGCTTATAAGAAGGAACACTAAGAGGGGGTGAAAATCTTGTATTTTTTGTTGCATCAGCAAGCTTTTCCTCCCTTTTACTCCTAGAGATTGAATTATTCAGGCGGGTTTCTGCTCTCTCTGACTCAAATGCGACTGATTGGACTACTTCATTTGATAAATTAAGTAAAATAACAGAGTAAGAAAGGCTGAGGCAAACCTACTGAAGTATTGCCTCTTTGGTAGTGTTGCTATTTAAGGATGGGTGTGATGAATCATTTTCATATGGAGACTGATCATTTAGTAAATACCTATGTACAAGCATCTGAAACAAAATACTAGATACAGTCAAAACAGCCGCCAGAAGAAACAATCTTCGCCAGTCAATTTTGTGGCCAAAGAAACGCCATCATAACTCCCTCATCAGGACTTTTTCATCTCATTATACAAGATATCAGAACCAAACCATTCAAATATCCAAACAAATGTTACAGATCATAAAAGCTAAGCATGCCATTTCATACATCTCTATACTCTGAAGTCCTATATACAAATTGAAGATGATAACAATTATGAACATTAATCACTATATACAAATTTGATTATATTATTATAAAATATAAAAATATTATGTGTATATCCAAAATTAACCATTATATATTTATATATAAATAAATATATTATTTAATTTATTTTTCCAATTTGTAATATCTGTTCACATTTTTTCCATTATTATCACTTTTGTTTCAATTTGTAATACGTGAGTTGTGTATACAGCATTATTTGCCATGCACAAACACCGTTTCATCTGAAAATTATGCATTTACTCTTGGGGGCTACTCCAGTTGACGAATGTCTTCTGCTGAATATGGAAGTTGGACCGTTAGATGTCCTGTGATCTTGAAAATTGTAGGGCTGTGATTGATTTTTTGTGGACCGATAATTAACGAAGTATACAAGGGTACAAAGTACAAACACCACAAACACGGTTATTGAATCTCTAAAGACTAATTGCTTTAAACAAGTGACCTTCCATGCAATTTTTTATTCATTCACTTTAATTTTTGGCCATACCATTAGTTACTGGTAACATGAAAAATAAAACTAATCAATAGGAAAAATGCAATCTATTAGATTATTTGGGATTTAACATGAAGTTTAGGTGAAATACTAAAATCTTTTGTGATATGGCATTAATTAAAAAAAGATAGACACGCATTCCTTAGTTATAAATTACTTTTATTATCAGCAATTCTCTCTCTTTGTAAATATAACTCAATTGATAGAGAATTTGACACATGACTCGCATTGAAGTCTCTCACTCACCATGCAATATAATCAAGTATTTGAAATATTTTAACACTGAAAAGTGAATAAAGAAATAAACCACAAATAAAAAAATATAATGAAACAAACAAACAAGGATACATAATGTTACACATACAGTAAACTATGTATATAAATCAGGAATTAGAAAGAGAGAACATGAAGTAGCTCGCAAGGTAATCAAACTCTTTTGGCAATCTCTTTTTAATTTACTATTGAGCTTTGCAATTCAACTTTATTTAAACTCGTATCAGCTCCACAAAATTTAAGTGAACTATTGAGTTTGAATGTTTGATTATCTTAACAATGTGAATAACAGCACTTTGATACCAGTTGTTACTCTGGTATTTATTTTAATGGAAATACAGAAATACAATAGAACAGTAAAAGATAATTGAGGAATTTCGAGAGTCGTCTTCTCTCTTATTCTAAGCCTTTCCAAATCTTTTCCTACCTCTCACCTAATCAGCTCTTCCTTTTATTGCCTTCCCTCAAATTAATTATCATAATTAGCATTCAACTCCTACGATTACGTCTCCCTGATTCTCTCATCTGACTAATCCAATCATCAATTATTATCACTTATGATTACACACATTTCTCCTCCCCTATTCTTCCAACCTTTTCTTTATTACTTCTTCTAGAATAATGATAAGGTAAAAGGATTATTTTCTTTCCTTTTTTGGCTACCTTTGCTGCTGACTCAGCATTCTCTCTCTCTCTCTCTCTCCAGGGTATGTAACAAAGACTCACCAGGTTTCACAGTATATCTACCACCGCGGGCTTGCAGGACAATATACTGTAGTGGTGCTTCTGTTTTTAAGATATATGAGACAACCAAAGTGATTCAAATGTCCATGAAGTAACAATATTGTGTACAAGTAGGATCGTTGTGGGGTAAATGATCAAAATATCATCATGACAATTTCACAATAGACAAGCTCTAGAAGATTTAGATGTTAAATGTGTAAGTTCCCCTTGAAGCTGCATGAGTGATTTGTACGAGGACAAAAGAAAATCCTATTCCTACCAATAATCCCCACAAGAACACTCCCCTCCTTTAAAATGATGAAAGCAGTTTGAATCCCTTAATATTATATGATGATTCAGAACTTTTGATATATATTTCATAGCAGAATGGCAGTCTCCACATACTCGGAGATTCTTGAAAATCCGAATTGGGACACCTGGTGAAGAAGCAAGAATTCCAAAAGCAACAGCCAGTTTCTCGCTATGATAAGCAAGACTGGCCTCCTTTCCCTCTCTATCCATGTCATGCAAAGAGAAAGTCATATCAGGAACATAGCCAGCCTCCTTAATTAGTGTTATAACTCCATCAAGCTTGGAATAAATCTCAGCCACCCTTGGATGTCCCCTATCTTCAGAAATGAAGGTATGTACCGTGCCGTTGATCTCAATCCAACTACATCCAGGCTCCTTAACTATTCCTTTTGATTTCATCAACTTTCGAACTTTTGCAACTTCATCCCATTTATGAGCTGCGGAATACATGTTAGACAACATAACATAAGGCATTGCATTCTTTGGTTCCAAATGAAAAAGATTCGTGGCTGCTCTTTCACCTAATTCCAAGTTCCCATGCACTCTACATGCAGCAAGGAGTGCCTTCCATACAGTTGCATCTGGCTCCACATCCATTTTATCTAGTAAGTCTCTTGCCTTATCAAGCTTTCCTGAGCGTCCAAAAAGATCAATCATACAGGCATAGTGTTCAGGGCCAGGTTTTATACCATAAACCTTATTCATTTGCTGAAAATATATATGACCGTCTTCCATAAGACCGGCATGGCTACAAGCAAATAATAATCCTATAAATGTGATATAGTCTGGTTTTGTACCACATGAAACCATAGCATCATAAATTCTTAAGGATTCTCTTCCCTTCCCATTCTGTGCATAACCAACAATAAGAGCTGTCCAAGTAATTACATCCTGGACTTGCATTGAAATAAAAATAGTATCAGCATGATCCAAGCATCCACATTTTGCATACATTGTCACAAGAGAGTTATCTACTGATAATGATGACTTAAGACCTGATTTAATAAAGTCTGCATGCACTTGTTTACCAAATTCTAGAACAGTCAGTTCTGCACAGACACTCAGAATACTCGCAAAAATAAATTGGTCTGGACTGACTCCGGCAATTCTCATGTCACAAAAAGTTTTAAGGGATTCTTCATGCAAACCATTTTGTGCATAGCCTGTGACAAGAGAGGTCCATGAGATAACATCCTTCTCAAGCATCCTTCCAAATACTGAAAATGCACTACTTAGCTTCCCAGTTTTGGCGTACATGTCAACAAGAGCATTGCTAACAGGTTTATAATTCTCAAACCCTGTCTTGATTATTAAGCAATGAACAGATTTCGAATCTGTAAGTCCTAATACGCAACAGTTCAGGACAGATGGGAATGTATATTCATCAATTTTCATGTTCCTTGCATGCATCTTTTGAAACAAGGCTAGAACTTCGTCTTCAAACCCGTGTCTTGCACACCCAACTATCATAGAGTTCCATGAAACAACATCATCCTCCTCCATAGTTTCCAACACTCTTTTTGCACTATTAAATTCTCCGCATTTTGCATACATATCAACCAATGCACTTTGAACATATACATTGCATCCAAAACCACTCCTTATAATGCAACCATGCACTTGTTCCCCAAAACAATGAGCTGAAACTGCTGAACATGCTGTCACTATGCTAGGAAAAGTGAACTGATTGGAGTCAACCCCTTCCCTACGCATGTACCGAAAAAACTCAATTGCCTTAAAGCCATCACCATTTTGAGCATAACCAGTGACCATGGTAGTCCACAGTACATGATTTCCCTTGTCAAAGGACAACCCCTTGAAGAGAAACTCAGCTTCTGAAATGTATTTGCACTTGGCGTACATGTCAACCAGTCCAGTAACAACATACACATTGGATTTAAATCCGTTCTTTATCACATACCCATGAATCAATGTTCCACTTTTGATCCAACCCAATGCTGAACACGCCCTCAGAAGACTTCCCAGAGTGTATTGGCTTGGATTCTGACCCTCCAACCTCATACACCTAAACAAATCAAAAGCTTCACTTTCATACCCAAATCTGCAATACCCAGATATGAGGGAGGACCATGCGATGGAACTTCTTCCTGAAAACCGGTAAAAAATATCTCTTGCCTCAGCCAATCTTCCCACATTAACATAAATGGAAATCATGGTGTTCCAAGTATACTCATCCCTCTGGAGCATTTTGTCGAACAATTTCCGGGCATCATCCACTCGACCAGATTTTGACAACCCATTAAGAAGCTGATTCGAATGGTAAATGGATTGATGAGATGTCGTGCTGGTGTAGATACAATGAAGAAATGGTATAAGCCTGAAGGGGTGACATGGATTATATGAAATCTGCATAACTTTTGAGTTGAACTTGTGCATAGCCACTTCTTTCTCTGGCACCCTTGTTTTATCCGGGTACGCATTACTTCACAATACCAGACAGGGAAACAAGCTTCACAATGTTTGCACGTTTTCCAACAAGAGAGAATGTGTTGTAGTGCTTCAACAAAACTCTTGGATGTCTTTACCATTAGATGCTTTTGATAAACAGATCTATGGGCAAGCTGAGGCTGAGGCTGTGGCTAAGAGCAGATCCAATCAAGGGAAATGAAAGTGAGATTCAAAGTCCGGAGATCTTTCTTCATGATGCAAAGGTTAGTGTCTGGTAACTTGGTAGCAAAACACCTTTTCCCGGTAAATATGCAAAATGAGAAACTGTATCTGATTAATTAGCGTGGAAGGTTATTCTTTTCTATATAACAAGCTTTAGGCACACACATTTCATACAAAAATAAGGTATGCTTATATCTTATGGAGTTACATAACAAAACATAACAAAGTTACATATTCACACACCATCACATAAGAAAGTTGAGATCGATATTTTCATTTAAAAAAAAGAAAGAAAAGAGAAGGATAAAAAGAGGATAAAAATGGAATAGGCATTAGGGAGTACATGATAGACTAGGTTATTTTTTTTTATTTTTCAAGAGAAAGCACAAAAAATCAAACATTCAGTCAATGAATAGGTAAAACATACTAAGACAATATGACTGTTTCCATGTAAAGTGACAAAAAAAAAAAAAAAAATTGGAAGGTGGGGTCCTATGGTTTGAGATGAATACCTACTATTACTATTTTTCCAGGCCATCTTATAACCAAATCCCACAAATCCTAGGTTAGGTGTGTTTGTTATCATATCAATTATTAACCAGAAATGATACATAATCATCTCTAGATTCAGATATCCCTAAGCTGCTGATGTTACTTTCATATGCAGATATGCTACATACAACTACAACTCCTAATGCAGAATGGAATGTTCGCTTACGTTGAACCATGAAATTCAAGATAAATCAATCAAAATTGTCACTGACACTTATAAATTGGTATTAGTATCATTTTAGTACCAGATATCTCATTTTAGTTATTATATTCTTCTTTCAAAAAGAATAGTTAAGGTACTCCTCACATTGTCTTCTCGTAGGTCAAAACATTTCCTAAATTGTATGCTGGCAACTCAATCAGTGCTTAATTTACTAACATAGAGAATAATTTGATTAATAGAAAAAATCAGAGTTTCAAACAATGCAATGGAATTCATGGAAGAAATTTTCATGCATAGACAAGAAAATAGAACTAAATTTTCAAATACAAAATGTAAAACAATTTGAACCAGAAATTATAATAACCAATACCATGCTTGCAAAACGCTAACACCAAAGCAAATTAATTAATGGCATGAAATTCACCTATAAGTTAATTAATTGTAATCAATTAATCAACTCTCAAAAATGGAGTGCCCACCAGTGAGACAAAAAACAGCAAAGTACAAAAAACAGAACCTTCCTAGTCTACAAATACAGTAACAAGATCTTTCATGGAAGAAGCATACAAAGAAGGAGCAATGCTGGGCCGAAGAGCAAAATATCTGGAATGGTCAAAGTGAAATCAGCATAATCAAGTGTGTTATTGGGACTCTACTATCATTTCATTCATAAGCGTTTAAGTTAAAAGGATATTTGGACTGAAGAGTGAAGACACTTGTTTAAGCTCAAGTATAGGATATTTGGATTAGCAAGTGATAAAATTACCAACAGAAGAGAACACAATTATAGAATGCTCATAAAAAAATCTGCTAGATAACTCAACAAGCAAAATTGTAGATGATAGCAAATAGGAGTTAATCAAGCAGTGAATTCTTCCAATCTGAAAAATAAAAGAGAATCAGTGAATTCCAGCAAAATCCTCTTGAGCATTAAAAAATATCTAATTCACCCATCTTACTTCTCTAATGCTTTACTTTCTTTGCCATATCTGCTCCATCCCACTGAACTAACCCGCATTTCTTCGTCTCTAGCTTGACATTACTCAACCCACTCAATGCCCCATTTTTCACTTTATCTCCTTTCTTCATCAATTAATCGATTATGATTCATGTGTTGTTTGTAATATATTGTTCTTTCATCAAACAACAAAAAACAGCAAAGTACAAAGGAAGGGCCTCAATGCATACACAAGCATACGATCCAATCATTTCACAAATTGTGGAATAAAACAAACAGAGGAGTTGAAACAATCACAGTTTATTTTTAATCATATGCACCCAAAATAACCCTCTGTCCCACACACATTATCTATATGAACAAACAGGAATAATCACCAATCACAGTTTATTTTCCTAACAAATTTTGTATTAGGATCATAAAAATGGGAAACATAATCACCAAAATTTCTATATGAACAAACAAGAATAATCGAAAACAACAAACAAAATAAGATAAGGACTACTCTGATTTGAATTCTTATTATAGTCACTGATGAACTTTGTTAGGATTATTTTACCAAAAATCACCAATCCTGCTTTCTCAATCCCTTCCTAATCTAGCAGCAATCTACTAATTCAACATACAAACAACAAACACAATCTAGTTACACAGCAAAGGGAAAAGCTGTGATCCTATCAAATTAATTCATGCAAATTAATTAAGTTCTGACCAATCATAAAGTGAACCACAGTGAAGAAGAAACTTACAGCAGGGTCCATTGAAATGAAGAGCTCAACACCGAGAGATTTTAAAATCTGAACCTTTTTATCTTTCCTGAAACTGGGTTATGCAATGGTTCAAAATCAGAGCACATCCAAAACTAAGGGTTTCGTTTGAAGAAAACAGAAGAAAACTTGTTCTTTGACAGAACAAAACAGAACAAAATAGAAGAAACCCAGATGCCACGGCAGAAAAAACTCAGGAGAAAACTCAGAATTCAGAAGACGCTAATGGCAGAACCAAGGGCAAGGAGGAGGCTTACCTCAATTGAAGAAGAGATACTCCGGCGGCAAGATTGGAGGTCGAGGAACGGAGGCAGAGAGATAGAGGCGCGAATCAGAGTGAAGACCCGAAGAGCGAGAGGTCCGACGAACCACCGACAAGCTCCGGCGAGAGGCAGAGGAGAAGAGGCGAAGACTCGAAGAGGGGAAGACCGGAAGAGCCGTTGAAGAGTGAAGACTTGAAGTGTGGCTTTTGAAATGAGGGTTTTTTTAAATTTGGTTTGATTTTAATTAATAGGTTAAAAATTGATTTTTTAAATTTAGTTTTAATTAACTAATTTTAAATAACTAATTTGATTGGAGAAGTAACAGAGTTCAGAAAGTTTGTATTCCTAAAAGAGCTTGTCAACAATTTACGTGGCCAAAATCAAGATTGTATATGTGTGATGCATATTTAGGAGGTAATCGGGTATTAATCTAGTTTATACCATTCTCTGCTTATAACTAACTCCACTTAACTAACTGAGCTTAGGTTAAGTCCAATTATAAATGTTACCTATGGTCTGAAATATAAGAATAGAAACTTTTCCATTCCTTTTGAGGCTACAATTAAAATATATAGTTTACAACTAGTAAAGAGTTAAGGAGATTTAAAACTTGAAGAGATGAAAAAGAAACATAGCAAATGGAAATATCAGATGATATATAAAAACTCAAAACGGTTAACATTATTTAGTTGAAATTCAAGATTACAAGACCAAAGCTAATTAAAATAAGCCAAAATAACTAAGGATGCTATCCAGATGAACACTAGATGCAGCAATGTGAGGATCAAGCTTTTCCTGATTGAGCATAGTAGTCCATACTGAACTGAAACAAAATACATTCTCTAAGCTATCTCTAAGCTATCAGCTGATGGACTGTGATTTCAGACAAAGGCAAAGACAGTGATGATTGTTTGAAATTAGAAAGCTCATGAGCCACTTGCTGCATTGATGGTCTTGATTTTGGATTAGAGCCCAAGCATGCCAATGCCAATGTTACCACTTGAACTATAGCTTGAGCATCCTTTTGACATAATGGTAAACTGATGCGTGAATCCAAGAGATCTTTTACCATTATGTTTTTGTTAGAAGAGTTGAACAAAGACAAGATAAGATGGATGTCTTCCCATTATTGTTTCCAATGCCACCACTCCAAAACTATATACATCACATTTTTCTGTCACACTCAATGTGTATGCCAATTCTGTGCAATAAACCATGAAAATTGTCAACAGATCTGATTTCTCATATGTAATTACGCATTAATTAAAGTATCATTATGTAAAGATCCAAACATGTTACAATTCTTTTTTTTTTTCTTTAAAGAAATAACTTCACCTGGAGCAAGATATCCATATGTTCCAACTTTCAAGGTTTGGTTTGAAGAATCTGGATCAAGAACTCTAGCGGTGCCAAAGTCAGAGACAACAGCATGCAACTCTGAGTTCAACAAAATGTTGTTGCTTGTTACATCTCTGTGAACTATTGGTGGGGAACAATCATGATGCATGTAAGACAATGCATTAGCAGCTCCACTAAGTATATTCACCCTATGGCTCCAAGTTAGCTCCTCAGCTTCATCATCAATTCTCAAGGCATAAAATAAGCTTCCTTTTTCCATGTATTCATAAACTAGAAACATACACTGACTATGAAGACAAAATCCATGGAGCTTGACAATGTTTCTATGGCGGATTTCTGTTAACATCTTTACCTCGTTGCGAAAGCTCTTGTCAAAAGAAGGATTCTGTGACTCCCTTTGGTGAAGTTTCTTCACTGCAACAACTTTGCCACTTGGAAGTTGTGCTCTATATACACTACCATATGCACCAGTTCCTATGCAATATCTGATATCAAAGTCCTGTGTTGCTTCAATGATATCTTCAAATGCAATTTTTCCATCATAGTTCCATATAGAAAATAAGTCTCCATTTTTTGCCGTTCTTTTCTCGAGTTTCTTACTTTTGGTGCGTCTTGCCAAAAGTATTATCGCTATAATTGTGAGAAGAATGATGCAGGTTATAGGAAGAACTATTACAAGCAGGTGCTTAGTTTTAGCACTATGTGGAAGTTGGGTTTTTGGGGTAGAATGGCAGGATGCGAAGCTTGGTGTGTTGCAACCAATTAATGACTCTGGTTGAAAGTAACAATAATCAGGTAACTGTGACTTTGAGCTCATGATGTCTTGAGAAAAGTCAAGGGAATTGTATGAAAGGTTTATGGATATAAGATTAGCAAGTTCTTTGTGCAGTTTACCTGTGAAATTATTATAACTGAGATCCAAACTCTCCATCATTGAATTAACTCCAAAGATAGATGGGATATCACCAGTGAGAAAATTATGACTAAGGTCTATAGTCCTACCACTTGTGCTTGCAATATTTGGTGGTAGTGGACCAGACAACTTATTATGAGAAAGATCTAAACCTTTTAGACTAGGCAAATTTATAAATTGTGAAGGAATAGAACCATTAATTTGATTGAGTTCCATGAGGAAATATTGCAACTGAGTTAAAGCTCCTATTTGAAAGGGGATTGAACCAGAAAAGGAGTTGTTCGAAAGATCCAATGAACATAAACTTGTTAGATTCCCTATCTGCACTGGTATAGAACCTCCAATTTGATTTGATCCAAGGTTGAGATCATTTAAACTCACCAACTGAATAAAAGTTGATGGAATTAAGTCTGTTAGCAGATTATTGGAGAGATCTAAATAATATAACCTTGTCAAATTTCCTAGTTCTAGTGGTATAGGACCTTCAATTTGGTTTGAAGCAAGAGAAAAAGAAATCAACTCCTTGCAGTGGCCCAAAGTAGAAGGAATGATGCCACTAAGAAAATTAAAAGAAACATCAAGGTACTCAAGTTGAGTGAGGTTTGAAAGTGTTGGCGGCAGCTTACCATCAAGATTATTATTGGACAGATCGAGATTGCAAAGCTTTGTGAGAGTACCAATTTCTTTGGGAATGCTTCCCTTTAGCCCCATTTCATCAAGATACAGATGGACCAAGTTGGGAAAGGCAGTGAGATTCAAGTTCTGTAGCCACAATGATTCGGAAATAATAATCAATTCCCATCCATGAATCTCTTCAACACTTCTTCCAGCACGGTCACAGCTGATGCCAGTCCATTTGCAATGGTTTAAGTCACTATGGTCATGACTCCACCAGCCACTCTGTATTAAAGCCTGTCTCTCCGAATTATTGAAGAAAGACGAAGCCGCCGCCGCGGTGGTGAGGTTGGGTGCATTTGGTGGGAATATCCTATAAGAGGTTGTGGTAGAAAACACAAGCACCACTGCTGTAACAAGCAAAGCAAAGTTACTATACTTTGCCACCATTATATATACTCTTTTGTTTTCAAATTAGAAGGAAAGGGTCTTGTATATAGACTAAGTGAGTGTGTATGTTTATATGCCATTGCCTTGCATGCACAAACACGGCTTCATTGTGGAAATTATGCAATCACTTTCGACTTTGGAAGCTTCCGGTTCAAAGAGATTGCACTGTTCTTGTGGAATCATAATGAACGTGTCAAATGGTCACTAGATAGCTATACTTGTGTAATAATGCACATATATGCTGCAGGTTCCTCTTCATTATTCATTCCACTGCATTATTCGGTAAAGAACAAGATGTATAAAAATAGGGTCCACTCAACAATTCAAAATAGATAGATTGACTGGAATTTTGTATCAAAGTTGAGATCAATTCTTTGCAGAGTTGTTAATTAATTAATTAGTTACATGATTGGAGTTAATTCTAACATTCTTCGACTATCATCTGCCACCTCAAACCCTTTACCATGCATTAGTTTAGCCTCTCATGTTGAAAATCTAAAATTGTAATTAATCTGTTGAACTCTGAAGCTTATGTTTTATATTTTTTATAAGTATGGTTTAAAACATAAAAAATAAAGTAGTATTCTTCTTCTTAATTATTATCTTCACATAACAATATTTTCATATGAATAGTCACTAAATAATAATAATAATAGGGTCCTATCCCGTATCTTGCAAAGTCTTCCACACTCATTTTGCAAGTCTTCGGGCAACTTAACCGTAACACTTACTTGGTTGTATTTATCAACATGATATGACCACATAAAATAATGGAGAGGTTACTTTCCATGATGTAGCATGTTTGTGGAAATTAAAGATAGAAAGAAATGAACATGTAAAGTAGGCCCGTTAGAATTGAAGCACTTTGATTATAAATTAATGCCATTAATTACTTGAAAAACTACTTAATAAGTGTCAAAAATTTCAATTTCTATATATGCAACAATTTAAAGACATATTCTTAATTGAAGCTCAAATCCATGTCGAATTAGTTTTTGGTGTGCCGCGCTACGAGATACTACAAAAAAAAAAAACAAAAAGAAAAAAGGAAAAAAAAAACTAGGTTGCCAAAGAGGAATAACTTATTTTGACTGTCTTAATTAGGGCTGGAAGTGAGTCGAGCTGAGCCGAGCTAGACCAAGCTCAAGCTCGGCTTACCAAAATTGAGCTTGGCTCACGGCTCGGCTCATTAACAATTGAGCCTATTTTTTAAGCTCAAGTTCAACTCACCGAAAGCTCACGAGCTGGCTCAAATAATAGAAACATAAATACAAAATCTATAATTTTATATTAATAAATTATAACTTATATATTTTAAAAAATATTTAAAAAGAACAATTTTATATATTGTTTATCTATCAATAAATATAAATTTTTTATTTATGTCCTACATCAAAATTATATATAATAAATAAATATAAAATTTTAAATAATTAAGATCATTAATATATATAATTATATATTACTATTTCATATGTATATATATAATATTAAAAATATAGACTAAATGCATATAGGATATGTGTATTAATATATATATATATATATATATATATATATATATATATATATAATCGAGTCAGCTCACGAGCTAATGAGCCAAGCTTATCCAAGCTCAAGCTCAGCTCATTTAATTTATGAGCTCAATTTCAGGCTCAAGCTTGGCTCACCAGCTCACGAGCTTAGCTTATCGAGCTGTTAACGAGCCGAGCTCGAGCTAGCTCATGAGCTGGCTTGACTCACTTCCAGCCCTAGTCTTAATAGAGTTTCCTACAAGCTCTAACTATTACTTTGTCCATTCCTTATATTACGCGTCAAATTTAATTCCACTTCATTGATAATTTGATAAACCAAATTGAAAAGAAAATATAAGGAACGTGTGAGATGGGGATATAGAATCTCTATATGAGAAAATGTTCATCTTGACTGACTTTTATTCTATTCTTCCCTACAATTTCTTGTTAAGTCACTTTAACAACAACATTATGCATCAGTTGAAATTTGAAAAAAAAAAGTTATATAAAACTATGTAATAATACATTAATTGGAAGTTAAAATGTGATTCTGGCAAAATATTTATCATTACTGATTAGAAGATGCTGACACAAATGCCTCAAGTTACAAACAAACTTTCAATATCAGCTGTTTGTGGTGTGTGGCCAGCCAAGTAGAAGAACTGGATCTTGAGCAAGTTCATCCATCTATAACTGATAATTATGTTGTGTTCTCCTCAATGAATTTGCAACCTCTGTCCTTCATCCTGTAGTATACTCCAATTTTAGGACAATATGCTAAATTCTAAAGAAGGACACATAATGTCCACTGATTAGATTAAGACTTAGGTTTGGAAAAGCTTCTTGAAAAGGAAATAAAAAAGATGATATATTTGTGCTTGCAGTTTTTAAAAGGATTTTTGAAACTATCTAAGGGATGACTTTTCAAAATTAGCTTGTAAAAAAGTAAAAGTAGGAAGTCATGTGTTTAAAGGTGCACTTTCGTATTTTACTGGCAGAAAAGAAATCACTTTTCCGATTGAAAAAAAGAATCCTATATTTGCATGTAATAGCAAATGCAAATATATAAAAGATAGCAGTGTTTTATGATAGTAAATTTTGGGCAATGAAGTGCCGAAAGAGCAAAAGATATGAGCAGAACCAATTTCCCATCGTGAATTTAGAAGAAAAGAAAACATCAGAAATGAATGCAGTAGAGAAAAATTGAAACTGGTGAAGAGACCACGACAGAAACTGCACTGGTCTGGTGATGATTTGCTAAATTGAGAAGAAAAATTGAGGCTCTTGAGAGAAAATTGGAACAGATGAAAAAGAAGCACGGAAAATGAAAACATGAGATGAATATATAAAAATTCGAAAATACTTAACAAGTATTTAGTTGGAAGATTACATGTCTCGAGCAAATTCGGATGAGGCAAAACAATTATTCAAATGAACACGAGATACAAATACAACAATGCGATCAAGGAACAAACTTTGTTGATTGAGCATAGCTCAAGCAGTAGTTCATACTGAACTGAAACAAAACACATTAATAAGCTATCAGCTGATGGACTGTGATTTCAAAGAACGGCAAAGACATTGATGATTGTTTAAAATTAGAAAATTCATGTGCCACTTGCTGCATTGATGGTCTTGACTTTGGATTAGAGCGGCAAGCATGATGCATATAAGACAAAGCATTACCTGTTCCGCTAAGTATATTCACCCTTTGGCTCCAACTTAACTCCTCAGCTTCATCATCCATTCTCAAGGCATAAAGTAAGCTTCCTCTTTCCATGTATTCATAAATTAGAAACATACACCAATTACGAAGACAAAATCCCTGAAGCTTGACAATGTTTCTATGGACGATTTGTTAACATCTTGACCTCATTGTGGAAACTCTTGTCAAAAGAAGGATTTTGAGACTCCAATTGATGAAGTTTCTTCAATGCAACAACTTTGCCACTTGGAAGTTGTGCTCTATACACACTGCCATATCCACCAGTTTCTATGCAGTATCTGATATCAAAGTCCTATGTTGCTTCAATGATATCTTCAAATGCAATTTTTCCATCACAGTTCCATATAGAAAACAAGTCTCCGTTTTTTGCCGTTCTTTTCTCGAGTTTCTTACTTTTGGTGCGTCTTGTGAAAAGCAATATTGCTAGAATTGTGAATATAAGAATGATGCAGGTGACAGGGACAGCAATTATAATGAGGTGCTTAATTTTACTAGTTTGTGAGACATAATGGAAAGATCTGAAGTCTGGTGTATTGCAACCAATTAAGGAATCTTCTTTAAAAGAACAATACTCAGGTAACTCTGACTTCATGCCAACTTCTTGAGAAAAGTTAAAGGAATTGTATGAAAGGTTTATATGCCATATTGCAGCAAGTTCCTTGTGCAATACACCTGAAGTTGTTATAACTAAGATCCAACGTATCTAATATAGAATTCTCTCCAACCATAACTGGGACCTCACCTTGAAGCAAATTATGACTAAGGTTGAGGTTAACAACACAACTAGCTTGGGAAGTAATGCTTCCATTCAACAAGTTGTAGCTTAAGTCTAGTATTACTAATGCTGAGGAACAAAAATCAATAGGAAATGGAAGATATCCTATTAGCTTGTTGTGAGAGAGATCCAAATATAAAATTTGTGTTTGCAAAATCCGATGGTATTGTACCAAACAATTGATTTGATGAGAGAAGTAAAGAATGCAAGTTGGCAAGTGGAAAAAGTTGTGCAGGAATAACACCGGACAATTATTATGAGAAAGATCTAAAACCATTAGATTATGCAAATTTATAAAATGTGAAGGAATAGAACCATTAACTTGATTGAGTTCTATGTACAGCAATTGCAACTGAGTTAAAGGAAGACAGAGTTCATTCTGTGATTGACCAAAAGAAGAAGGAATGGTGTCATTAAGAAAATTGAAAGAAATATCAAGGTGCTTTTAAGTTAAGTGAAATTTGAAAGTGTTGGAGGTAGTTTACCATGAAGATTATTATGGAACATATCAAGATACGAAAGCTTAGTGAGAGTACTAATTTCTTTGGGATGCTTCCCGTAAGTCCCGTGCTATAAAGATTCAGAGAAACCAAAATACTAATATTCTTTTTCTAAAAAATACTTGATTGGTTTGGGTAATTACTCGTAAAAAAATTAATTGCTTAAATAATAACAATTTCTTACCTTATTCATCATCTAATCAGCAGTTATTTTTACTATTGTTATCTCCCCGGAGATTAGAGTGGAAACAGAGGAAATTGTGCAAGTTATTATATTTGTCTAT
This sequence comes from Arachis hypogaea, assembly GCF_003086295.3. Lineage (NCBI taxonomy): Eukaryota > Viridiplantae > Streptophyta > Magnoliopsida > Fabales > Fabaceae > Arachis > Arachis hypogaea. Next base: position 95,167,440 of record NC_092037.1, on the reverse strand, counting down.
TCAAGCATTATAATTAAACAACTTTTCACAAAAATGAACAATGTGATTAAAAAAAAAACAATATTTACTATACACAAAAGTCATATTGAGATGTTAAAACTAGAAAAAAAAATTACTTAACTAGTAAAATGATCAATTTTAATCAAGCATCCTTATGCATGCTTGGATACCGTATTTAACCTATACAAGGGCCAAGAGAAACGTCAAAGCTGAAAAATTCACTTTAACCAATATAAATTAACCTTCAATATGCTTGGTTGTCATGTGTTTTACACAAAAAAATGGAAGTAAAAAAATTCGGCACCAAGAGAAAAGGTAAAAAATGGGTTAGACGAGAATCCAACTAAGTATAAGAGACTAATAGCACTTGATTTGGCTGCATGCAAAGATTAAATTCAATATAAAAAAAAAACTACATTTATTCTTAAAACAAACAGCATTTTTTTTTTCATGTTTAAACAACACAAGATGCAATAATAAAAGGAGGAACAAGATTTACATTATTGATAAGCTTAACTCAAGCAACTCATGCACAATTGAAATAAAATATATCTCTTAAGCTATCAACTGAAAAACTGAGATTTTAGAAAAGGACAAAGACAATGATGATTGTTCAAAATTAGAAAGTTCATATGCCACTTGCTGCATTGATGGTCTTGACTTTGGATCAGAGCGCAAGCATGCCAATGCCAATATCAGCACTTGAACTATAGCTTGAGTGTCTCTTTGACATAATGGTAAGCGGATGCGTGAATCCAAGAGATCTTTTATCATTATGTTTTTGTTAGACGAGTTGAACAATGACAATATTAGAACTCCTGGATGTCTTCCCATTAATGTTTCCAATGCCACCACTCCAAAGCTGTAAACATCGCACTTTTCTGTCACAGTCATTGTATAGGCCAATTCTGCAGCACGGACCAAGAATGGTGTCAATGAACCCAATTTCTATCTCATACTCAAGAACTAAATCTATTTAATAAGATATCAATACATTTTACAAGAAAACATCACCTGGTGCAAGGTATCCATACGTTCCAACTTGTAATGTTTGATTTGAAGAATCAGGATCAAGAAGTCTAGCAGTTCCAAAGTCCGAGACAACAGCATGCAACTCTGAGTTCAACAAAATGTTGTTGCTTGTTACATCTCTATGAACTATCGGTGGGAAACAGTCATGATGCATGTATGCCAAAGCATTAGCTGTTCCACTAATGATATTCACCCTTTTGCTCCAACTTAGCTCCTTAGCCTCATCATCATCCATGCTTAAGGCATAAAATAAGCTTCCTCGTTCCATGTATTCGTAAACCAAAAACATGCATCGATTGTGGAGACAAAATCCATGAAGCTTGACAATGTTTCTATGACGAATTTGTGATAACATCTTAATCTCGTTGCGGAAGCTCTTGTCAAAAGATGGATTTTGTGACTCTCTTTGGTGAAGTTTCTTCAATGCAACAATTTTGCCACTTGGAAGTTGGGCTTTGTACACACTGCCATAAGCACCAGTTCCTATGCAGTGTCTGATATCAAAATCCTGTGTTGCTTCGATGATGTCTTCAAATGCAATTTTCCCATCATAGTTCCATATGGAAAACAAGTCTCCATCCTTTTTTGAACTTTGTTCAAATTTAACTTTATTGGTGCATCGAATATAACATAATATGCCCACAAAAATGATAAAGAGGAAGCAACAAGTGATGGGAAGAGCAATTACAATTAGGTTCCTTGGTTTTTCGGTTTTTTGAACTTGAACCGAAGAATTGACAGACCTTGGAGTATTACCAATTAATGATTTTGCATGAAAACCTTTGCAGCCTTGTGGACATTCAAAAAAGTTAAATGACAAATTTATATAAGGTATAGTTGTAAGTTCTACAGGTAAGATACCCGTGAGATTATTATAGCTAAGATCCAAACTTGATAAAGAATATTCTCTCCAAGGAATATAAGGATTATCACTAATGGACAAAAAAGGTATGCTTCCACTAAGAAGATTGTGACTCATGTTAAGTTTATCAACATAACCGATTTTTGAAGGAATATTTCCACTTAACAAATTATTACTGAAGTCTACTTTCCCAAAACTCATGAAACAGTTTAGTATTGGAGATGGGATCAATCCTTCTAACTTGTTATTAGATAGGTTTATGTCACAGAGAAAATCAAGATTTCTTATCTCTGATGGTATGTTTCCACCTAATTGATTGTTAGAAAGATGAAGAGAGACCAAATTCGAGAGCTGAAACAGCTTAGGTGGTATAACACCAGATATCATATTATGAGAAAGATACAAAGTGTGTAAATTGATCAAATTTTGAAATTCCGAAGGAATGGAACCATTTATTTGATTGAATTCTATGTATAACTCCTGTAAAGACACCAATGCTTCTATTTGAAGAGGTATTTGACCAGAGAGATAGTTACTTGAAAGATTTAATATTTGTAATTGTTTCAAATTTCCTATTTCTATTGGTATATGTCCTTCAATTTGATTTGAATCTAAGTTGAGATATATCAAATTCTTTGATTGTCCCAAGGTAAAAGGAATTGAACCATTGAGTAAATTGTGTGAAAGATTCAACTTTATAAGATTACTCAAATTTCCTATTTGTAGTGGTATGGGACCTTCAATTTGATTTGAATCTAACTCGAGAGAGATCAAATTCTCCAATAGACTAAAAGTAGAAGGAATGATGCCACTAAGAGAATTAAAAGAAACATAAAGGAACTCAAGCTGAGTAAGATTTGAAAGTGTTGGAGGCAGTTTACCATGAAGACTATTATTCGACAAAACAAGATAAGAAAGCTTTGTAACGGTACCAATTTCTTTGGGGATGCTTCCGGTAAGCCCCATTCCATCAAGACTCATAGAAACCAAATTGGGGAAGGCCGTGAAGTTCAAGGTCTGTAGCTGCAATAATTTGGATTCGTAATTCAATTCCCATCCGTAAATCCCTACAACACTTCCAGCATCGTCGCAGCTGACGCCCCGCCAATAGCAATGGTTTGGGTCAATGGCGTGATGACTACCCCACCAGCCACTCTGAATCAATGCCTGTCTTTCCGAATTATTGAAGGAAGAGGAAGGCGGCTCCACGGTGGTGAGGTTGGGTGCATTTGGTGGGAATATCCTATAAGAGCCTGTGGTAGAAAACAAAAGCACCACTGCTATAATCAGTAGAGCACAGTTACTACACTTTGCCACCATTTTATATATTGTTTTGTTCTCAAATTGAAAGAAGAGGCTCTTGTACCTACAATGCGTTAGTGTGTATGTTTATATACCATTACAATGCACGCACAAACACGGCTTCATTGTGGAAAATTATGCATTCACTTTCACTTTCACTTTCAACTTTGGAAGCTTCCGGTCCAAAGAGACTGCACTGTTCTTGTGGAATCATAATGAACGTGTCAAATGGTCACTAAATAGCTATACTTGTGTAAAAATAGGGTCCACTCAACAATTAAGAATAAATACATTGATTGGGATTTGTATCAAACTTGAGATCAGGAGTTGTTAATTAATTAATTAGTTACATGACTCAAGTTAATTCTAATATTCTTCGACTATCATCTGCCACCTCAAACTCCTTACCATGCATTAGTTTAGCTCTCAAGCTGAAAATCTAAAATGGTAACTAATTTGTTGAGCTATGAAGCTTATGTTTTATACTTTTTAAAAGTATGGTTTAAAACGTAAAAAATAAAATAGTTACTTATATGAAGACATCAGCATATGAAAATAATAAAAATATTGATGCATGTTATGTTAAAGAGTTTAGTCAATTATATCAAATTATTTAATAATTCTTAATTATTATCTTTACATAAAAATGTTTTCATATGAATAATCATTGAATAATAATAATAGGGTCCTATCCCGTGTCTTGCAAAGTCTTCTATACTAATTTTGCAAGTCTTCGGACAACTTGACCGTAATAATTACTTGGTTGAATTTATCAACATGATATGACCACATATGCATAAATAATGGAGAGGTTACTTTCCATGATGTAGCATGTTTGTGGAAATTAAAGATAGAAAGAAATGATTCAATGAACATGTAAAGTGGACCGTTAGAATTGAATCACTTTGATTATAAAGTAATGCCATTAATTAATTGAAAAACTACTTAATACTCACTCGCCTAATTAATTAAATAAGTATAAAAACTTTTAATTTCATTTTATATATACAATAATTTAAAGAAAATTTTTTAATTGAAGCTTAAATCCATGTGGAATTGATTCTTGGTATGTGTGTTTGGAGATACTTCAAAAAACCAAAAAAAAAAAAAAATAGGTTGCCATTTGCCAAAGAGGAATAACTTATTTTGACTATCTTAATGCCGTTTCCTACAGGCTCTTACTCTTACTTTGTCCATTCCTCATATTACGCATCAAATTTATTTCCAGTTCATGGTTAAAGTCATAAAGCTAATAAAGTAGAGTTACCAAAAAGGGCTTCATAGTTCATACTGATTCGATCAACCAAATTGAAAAGAAAATATGAGGAACGTGTGAGATGTAAGGGTGTCAAAAATTTCTGAGAGTCGGGGATTTTCGTAGGGACCGCCCCGAATAGGGCCCTAATAGTGGGGAATTTTTCTCGTGGGGATGGGGAGCAAAATTTCCCCGAGACAGGCGTGGGCACCCGAGTGGGGATCTCCGCCCCATCCCCGATAATTTCTCGAATGTTTGAAATTTCTTAAATAACCTTACTTTATTTCTAACATAGGGTTTTTTAGTAATTTCACCAATTAAAAAATTCTAACCCTAACCCTGTTATATTCAGTCTTCCTGTGTTGTTTGCTGCGCCATCTACTTTCTATTCTTTCTATTCCCAGCCCCAACTCTCTTCCATCTCCACTTTGTTCAAGCACCATTCTCTCCCACACCCCAAACTCTCTCCAGTTTCCACTTGATGTTAAAGACTATATCTTATTGTTTTTTTTTTCGAATGAAAATTGTATTTTAAGATTTTATTTTATGGACTATAATTTACTATGTTGTATTTGTGGACTTATAATCTTGGATAAGATATGTTTGTGTGTTTGTAATAGTTCTAGTTTGTTTTTTTATTTTTTTTGATATTTTTTACTATAATTTTCATATGAATGTTAAACATAAGGGATGGGAAATGGGGCCCCGCGGGAAATACGAGGAACGCGAGGAATGGGGATGGGGACAATTATCCCCCCACTGCGGGGATCGGAGCGGGGATGGGGATTAATTCTGGGGGCGGGGACGGGGAACAGGGAGGCATCCCCGGCCCCGCCCCCGCCCCCGCTCCCGCCCCGCCCCATTGACATCCCTAGTGAGATGGGGATATAGAATCGCTTTATGAGAAAATGTTCAGCTTGACTCTGACTTTTTCTCTCTCCTTCCCTGCAATTTTTTGTTAAGTCACTTTAACAACATTATGCATGAGTTGAAATTTGAAAATAAAAAAAAAAAGTTATATAAAACTATGTAATAATACATTTATTGGAAGTTAAAATGTGATTCTGCCAAAATATTTATAACTATTGATTAGAAGATGCTGACACAAATGCCTAAAGTTACAAACAAACTTTCAATATCAGCTGTTTGTGGTGTCTGGCCAGCCAAGTAGAAGAACTGGATCTTCAGCAAGTTCATCCATCTATAACTGCTAATTATGTTGTGTTATCCTCAATGAATTTGCAACCTCTGTCCTTCATCCTGTAGTATACTCCAATTTTAGGACAATATGCTAAATTTTAACTCTTCCCTATAGGGAACAAAGAAAGAAGTCACAAATGAATAAAATGAAACAAACAAGGACACATAATGTCCACTGATTAGATTAAAACTTAGTTTAGAAAAGCTTTTTGAAAAGGAAATTGTCCTTTTCAAAAGCACAAACATCTAGTTTTGTATTTGGTAAATAAAAAAGATGATACACTTATGCTTGCAGCTTTTAAAAGTTACGAGTATTTTGAAACTATCTAAGGGATCGCTTTTCAAAATTAGCTTGTAAAAAGTAAAAGCAGGAAGTCATGTATTTAAAGGTTTCGAGTATTTTTGCATTTTACTGGCAGAAAAGAAATCACTTTTCCGATTGAAAAAAAAAAAATTCATATTTGCATATAATAGCAAATGCAAATACAAATACAAATCATAAGTGAAGTCAAAAGAAAAATTCAATCCAAGCTTATAAGATCAGCAGTGTTTTATGGTAGTAAATTTTGGGAAATGAAGTCCAAAAGAGCAAACGATATGAGCAGAACCAATTGGTGATCCGTGATTTAAAAAGAAAAGAAATGATAACATCAGAAATGAAAGAACTCAAAAAATTGCAACTAGTGAAGTGACGGACAATAGAAACTGGCCTGTGATAAATTACTCAATTGAGAAAAAAAAGTTGGGGCTCTTGTGAGAAAATTGGATCAAGTAGAACACATTACAATTGAAAGGGATAGAACAAAGGAAGAATCATGGCAAGCCTATAAAAAAACCTTGCTTTAAATGCTTTCTCTTAAAATGTGGTCTTTGACAGAGTTTGCTAGCCTCAGTTGATCCATATGTCTAACCCCACCTAGCGAAGCAATGATTATTTACTGGATTTATTATAGGGTTTTGAATAGACAAGGTATAGCAAGACATTCATGTTTAAAATAGCAAAAAGATATCCCTTAAATAATAACAATTAGTTTACCTTCTAATCAGCAGTTATCGTTACTATTGCTGCCTCTCCAGAGAGAAAATAGAGGAATTTGTGCAAGCAAGGAGCCCAGGAACCCAATAAGGGATTGGTCTGTTACCTCATCTACCGTAGTATCGAAATCCCGCCAGAACTTGATTATATGTAGACTTTCTTCCTCTGTCGATCTTTGAATGATAATCTTAGAAGCATATCCTTTTTTCCTCATTTGCAGGCATATCTCTGAGGGATTGTTTGCCGTCAAGGTGACCATGTACAACCATCCCTTTTCAGACAAAAGATGGTCTGCAACAGGCAGAATCCGATCAATTACTCTCCTTCCATTTTCCCCTCCAGCCCAAGAAGAGATAATACCTTCAGCGCCGACTTCATCTTCGGGAGTAGGTACGTAAGGAGGGTTCACAACCATGACATCAACCAAACCAGCTAGACGGTTCTCTAGCCCAGATGCGATATCTGTTAATATCAACTCTGCATCAACCCCGTGTGCATCCAATGTCTCACGGGTCACCTTAACTGCATTTGGGTTTATGTCAGTTGCGATATAGTTGACGCCACCTCTTTCGCGCCCAAGAATAAGAGCAAGGGAAGTAATGACATATCCACTGCCACAGCCAATCTCCATACACATTGTAGGACAATGTTCCAACAAGTTAGTGCGATCGGCAAGCAGAGCGTCAACCAGCGCAAAAGAATCATCACATGGTTCATAAACCTCATTATGTGAACTCACAAGCCGAATTTGGGCAGTTCTATTCTCCTTGTATGAAGCCTATTTATAGCAGAAAATTGTTGTTAGTGTAAAGATCAATGGTTCAATGTAATTCAAAGGTTAAGGGAGATGTGGGGAAGTAGTCGCAATAAAACACTTCTGCTGCCTTACCATTTCAGCGGTGTCCACTTCAGCAATGATATACAAATATCTTGAATCGAATCCAGTTCTGAATTGCTCTCCTCAATGTCAGGCAAAATTACAATGTCAGCTTCCTCTGGACTCCTAAGCCCTGAACCCAAAATTGAGGAACTATTAGAAGCAAGTAGCATAAAGTAGTAGGAGAAACAAGCAAATAAGTGTCAAGTGTCAACAATATAATTTCTACAAATGTCTTAAACCAATATTATTTAGATATTGTTGATTCTGTATACTAATAATACAAAACATAATAGCAATATATATATAAGAGCAAGTGTTTTATATATCACATAAGCACTTAAATTTCTTTAACTTGATCTTGTCTTCCACAGAATATAGGAGCAACTAAGAAAAAAGTCATTACTAGAGTGCAACACTTCAAACTTTGACAGTGTGCCATAATGCACCTTATTATGTTAAATTCATGTAGCGTTGAGGTTCAGATACATGATTTTATGAGAAATCGGCAGAGGCACACCAAGTAAGCTGGCTAGTTTAGAAGGAAAGATTATCTCTAGAAGCTGGAACTGCGGATGTAACTTCAAGCTCCAGTTGCTTTGTCAAAGAAATCAGGCTTTCATAAATCATTTCAGACTGTGGATGTAATGCATCCTTTACCACAAACTCATGAACAATGCCATTGATCTCAATGGAGCTGCAACCAGGAAGCTTATCTACCCCTCTTTCCTTCATTAGTTTCCTTGCACTCCTTGCCTCCTTCCACATTTTTGCTTCACTGTACATGCTAGCAAGGAGAACATAATTCCCACTATCTTGAGGATCCATCTCAAGGAGCTTCATAGCTGCCCTCTTCCCAATCTGAACATTGCCATGAACACGACAAGCAAAGAATAAAGCACCCCATACCGCAGCATCCGCTTCTATAGGCATATTTTGGATAAGCTCTTCAGCATCCTCCAGATGACCAGCCCTTCCTAGAAGATCCACCATGCAAGAGTAGTGTTTAAGCTTAGGGAATATATTGAATTTGGAGCTCATTTGGGAAAAATATTTGCGGCCTTCTTCAACTAAACCTCCATGGCAACAAGCTGATAAGACACCAAGAAAGGTGATCTCATCAGGCATCAATCCAACACGAATCATTTCTGAGAAATAGTATATAGCATCACAGGAATTCCCATTAAATGCTAAACCGCAAATAATGGCTGTCCAGGTCAAACAATTTCTTTGAGGAAGCTCTTGAAAAACTTGGAGAGCCTTGTCAATATTTCCACACTTGGCATACATGTCAACTAGAGCAGTTCCCAAGGTGACGTCTACAGAAAGATTTTTTCTTTCAATATAATGGTGAATCCATATTCCAACATCAAGTGCTCCTAGTTGTGAACATGCACACAAGCAGTTAATCATGGTCACTTTATCAGGCTCTATATTATTAATTTGCATTTCATGGAATAAAGTCAATGCCTCCTTACTATGCTTGGATTGAACACAGCCACTGATGATTGCATTCCAAAGAACAACACTCTTCTCTGGAACTTTATATAAAATTTTCCTAGCAATATCAAGGTAACCGAATCTGGCGTATCCAAAAACCATTGTAGTCCATGAAACAATGGTCTTCTGTGCCATGTTATCAAATAAAACTTGTGCAGACAATAGGTCTCCACACTTCACATACATGTCCATAAGTGCATTAATAAGTGGAACTGTCAACTCAAGCTTATGTTCTTCGATGTAACAATGAAATTCTCTGCCAAGATTCAAATCATGTAACCGAGAACAAGAAGAAACCAACCCAATCATTGTAATTTCATTTGGTTTCACCTTCTCAGCCTCCATTTCCCGATAAAGTTTTATAGCCTCAATCTCCAGTCCTCTTCTAACACATCCCGTGATCATCGCATTCCAAGTTACCAGGTCCCTCACACATCCTCTATTGAACACATCATATGCTGCCTCTAAGTCCCCATAGGACAGTAGCATAGAGATCAATGCATTGTGCACAAATAAGTCAAATTCAAAACCAAACTTTAATACATGTCCAAGTATAGTATGACCTACACAATTTAGAGAAGGAGAAGAACATGCTTTAAGCAATAACGGATAAGTATGATTATCTGGCTTCAACCCATCATACTGCAACATTTTCTTGTACAAAACAAGAGCTCCATCTAAGTCTCCACTTTCTATATATCCCCTAATTGTCGTATTCCAAGAAAAGACATTTGGTTCGTTTGTATGAAATAAAATTTTTGTGCAATATCCAAGTGTTTGAGATTCTGAGAGCGCGCAGAAAGCAACAAGGCGACTTGCAGCAAAGCTATTGTCTATTAAGCCTGTTAAGGTCATTTGAGCTTGAATTTGCTTTAACTGAATCAAGGATTTACATCTTTCTACGAGAGAAAGAAGTGGGTTTCTATGAACAAAACTGTGGGTTGTGTTCCAATTGACGTGTTTGGCATAGGGCAACAATGAGCGAGTATGTAAACAAGAACAAAAGCCTAAAAGTTTGGCTGGGATCAAAGAAGACAATGATCTGAGTTTGCTGATATAAAGAAAGTTCATGGCTGAAATTTCCCCTGCTTCTTAAGAATGTAGCCAAAAACTATTGTCACTTACATGAACATGGTAGATGACAAACTTCAGTACACACAACACTTTTGAAATAAACCATAGGAATAATCAACAACAAATATGAATCATATGGAAAGCTAAAATTAAGATGTCAAGAACATATGTAGGCATTATCAACAACAACAACAACATCAACAATGGTTTAAGATCACAGGAAAAACAAAACAAAACATAACAACATAGTCCAATAAAAAAGCTAAAGTGAATAATCCAATGAATACTATACATGAAATATGCATTAGAAACCCTCTTGATAAGAAAAACAGAAAAAGAACACAACTTTCTTATAACTGAGACATGGGTAATCGGCAGAACAAAAAAAAGCATGACTTTGATATAATGAGATGTGTTCACTGAGTGAATAGAAAGAAAAGGGGGCTTACGGGGAAGGAGAGAAGGAATCAGGGTTGTGCGGCGTCACAAAGAAAAAGGAAGAAAGTGGTTGAAGAAGCTTCAAAAAACAAGAGCTTTAGGTTTGAGTTAGGCATTGGAGGTGTCAGATTTTGATAGAAGCACCACTTCTGAGTTCGGAATAACCAATGCTCTTCTCTTTTGTTTGTATTTCATTCTGACTTGTGCGAATCACTTCAGAAGAATAATCTCAGTAATTTTATGGTAGTGTATTTTTTTTTTAAGCAAAATATATAATATAATTTTTATAGCGAAATTCTGCAAACCCTTGCATGGATTTGGTTATAGATTACAGAACCATTTGATACGTGACCGAATAAGAAGTATTTATTTATGTATTTTTTTTTATGAGTAAATACCCTTTCCGCTCCTGTATATTTTGAAAATTGACTACATGCCCCTAACTTTTATAAATTATCAAATCGGCCTTTATACATTTACTCCGTGATACCAATTAGCCCTTGAGTTGGTTTCTCCGTTCAAAGTCGACAGAAAACGCTGAGGTGTAACGTGCAGCCTGTGACGTGGCGTTGGATCATCAAACGTGAATTGCTCTGTAGGCATGTGGACAAATAAGTCCCTGCAGACTCAGCAAAGCGACCTCGTTTTGCTTGGCATCATTTTGCTTGTTTGGGGTGAAATCTCATTCTCCCCCTTGTGCACACCCCAATCACCATACATCGCCCTCGTTCTCTCTTCAAAATTACGAAGAAATCCTAAGAGACCGAAACGTCTCCCTCCAAGCAAGCTGACAGAGGCTTCCAACAGGGAGGTGTTGACGGTGCTGCAGACGGAGGAACTAACGGCGCTACTAAGGTTAGTGTCGCTATCTGATCTTGAAGCTTCGTTAGCTTGTGTTGCTCCATTTTTTTTTTACTGAACTTGGTTATTGTTAATGATGATTTGGATTAGTGATCACCCCATGCATGTTCTAAAATGTTAAAATGAGGCGTGGTGGAAGTAGTTAATTAATTTCTAATTATTGCACATTGTTGTTCTAATAGATGTCATATGAAACAGCCCCTGTTTTTCATCATGGGGTTGGTTTAAACGGGATGAAGATGGTGCATTGTTCTACCGCGACAGAAGTGTTGAGACATTTTCTCCGTTAGACATAGATTATGTTAATTTCAAGGATTTGGAGGAAATGTTCAAGGGTTTAGGGTATACAAGTTACAAACAGATGTATTGGTATGATGGCAGTGCCCTTGATTTAAAGTCTGAGTTGCATGTTCTAAAAGGGGATAAAGAAATCAATGAAATGTGTGATAAAAAAGATGGAGAATGTGGAGTCGAATTTGCTAGTTATTTACTTTGAGCATGATATTAGTCAACCAGTATATGGGCCTGATGTTGTTAAGGTAGATTCACCTTCTTCCGATGACGGATATGAAACAACTGAAGACGAACCCTACAAACCCCCTCCAACTGGATTAGAATCTGATAGTAGTAGTAGTGATGAGGAAGTAAATGTACAGAGAAAGAGTGTGAGAAAGAAGCAGCCTAGTGTGAGAATGAAAGAGGCAATGGATGCTGGACAAAAAGGTGCTAGGAAGAAGAGTTGTGTTAGACAACAGACACCTAAAAAGAAGAAGAATGTGCCACCTGGTAGTTTTGGTGATAAGGACATGTCTCCTAGGACTAAGAAGAAGAAGGCAAAGAGGTATGTTGGAAGAAAAAGAAAACATGTTCTATCCCAACAAGAAGCAGACAATGAGCCAAACAGTGGGCTTAGTAGAGATCAAGGTAATGGGCCAGCTGATGTTGACCCAAATGATGAGGCAAGGGATAAGCCCAATTCAGATCCAGTGGCTGAGGAATTAGACTCAGACCTGAAAAAGCCATATGAATATGAGTTTGAGGTATTTAACTTCCCAATTTCTGACTCAGATGAGGAGCATAAGGCAAGATATCCTGATTTCAATGAGGATGCAGAGTATGGTGAAGTTCAGTTTCAGGTTGGACAACACTTTGAGACCATGGCAATGTTCAAGCAAGCACTTAAGAATTACTTTGTATATGAGGGAAAAGAGCTTATGTATTTGAAGAATGAGCCAACGAGGATTAGAGAAAGGTGTGCTGAGGAGGGTTGTCCATGGCTGGTGTTTTGCTCTCATAATAATCAGAGTCTAAGTTTTCAAATCAAGACATTCATTGGAGAGCATAACTGTGGTAGGAATTTGAGCAGTAACATGGCTGATAGAGCATGAGTGACAAGTAAGTTGGTAAAAAGGTTGGTAACTCAACCTCTAATGACTCCGAAAGAGGCACTAGAGCACATGAAGCATGACTATAATGTCCATATCAACTATAGGATGATATACAGAGCCTTGAAAGCTGCTAGAGAATAAGCAATTGGAAAGGAGCGAGAACAATATGGAAAGCTACATGACTACTTAAATGAAATTCACAGAAGCAATCCTGGATCCACTGGTATGATTGATGTAATTCCTCAACCGGAGGGTCGTCCACTCTTCAATAGGTTGTACATTTTACTGGATGCTTGCAAGAAAGGTTTCAAGGCGGGCTGTCGCCCTTTGATCGGATTGGATGGATGCTTCTTAAAAGGGTACTTTGGTGGTCATCTGTTGTCAGTTATGGGGCAGGATGCCAATAATAGTTTCTTTGTTATAGCATTTGCTGTAGTTGAAGCTGAGAACACTGATTACTGGAAATGGTTTCTTTCAATCTTGCATGATGATCTTGGTTCTGTGGCTGCCAATGGGTGGAACTTCATGTCTGACCAGTAGAAGATTATATTACTTCTTTCTTTGTGTTTCCTTTTTGTTATATGATTTGTGTTCTGTGCTTACTTGTTAATTCAACTGTTCTTATGAATTGTTATTGCAGGGGTTGGCTAAGGCATTGCATGAGGTAATGCCACAAGCCCATCATAGGAATTGTGTCTTACATATATGGAAAAACTTCATCAAGCAATTTAAGGACAAGCACACAAAAGGGCTAGTTTGGAAGGCTGCTAAGAGCACAACAATGAGAGAATTCAAAGACTTAATGGAACTTGTGAAGAAGGCGAACAAGGATTCTTGGGAATATCTACGGAAGTTTGATCCTGGTGCATGGACGAAGGCTTACTTTAGCCATGGGCCGAAGTGTGACAATATCACCAATAACATGCGCGAAGTTTGGAATGCCAAGATCGTGGAGTATAGAGAGAAACCGATTTTAACTATGTGCGAGGAGTTTCGAAGTTACATTATGCGAAAGATGGCAGGGCACAAGCACAGAATAAGCAAATGCAAGGGTAAATTGGCTCCAGTTCAACAACTAAGGCTGGATGAGTACATCATTTCTGAGAGCAATAAGTAGACAGCAGAGTGGGCTGGGGATGAGGCAAGGGTATTGTTTGAAGTCCAGAGGTACCAGACCAGAGTGGCTGTTAATTTGCAAAGGCAAACATGTGCTTGCAACGTTTGGCAACTAATAGATTTATTCATCAACTCATTTCTTGGCAATGATTTAAGTAAATATTGATTGAGTAAAAGTCATTTATGTATCTATCCTACCAGGGTTGCCTTACAAGCATGCAGTGGCTGCTATCTCAAGGTTAAGGAAACAAGGGCTGAAGCCAGAGGATTTTGCACATAAATGGCTTACAATGGAAGCTGTTCGGGCTACTTATGGGGACTCCATTAAATCAGTGAATTCTGAGGAATTTTGGGAAGAAACAAACAGGCTGCGTCCAGAGGCACCAATCATTAGGAGACCCCCTAGGAGACCAACCAAAAAAAGGGCTGTTGATGTGGTGGCTGAGTCACAAATGCAGCAGCAAGGTCACAAGGTGAGGAAGTCATTCCAAGTCACGTGCAGTAAATGTGGGCAAAAGGGACACTACCACATGACTTGCAAAGGACCTCCTGCAAATCCGAATTGGCAGCTAAAACGAAAGAAGGCAAAGTAACAACAAACTGGAAATCAATCATCACAGCCACCTCCAGATCAGCAGGAAGCATAGGTAAAAGGAGTTTTACATATTTTTCTTTCCCCTTGTAGTAGTTGTTATTTCCTCTATTCAATTGAGTAATATAGTAGCTGAGATTGTTATTTTTGGATTTGCACAGGCCGGGAAAGGAGTTGGAAGCAATGTTCCCCAAAATGTTACTGTCACATCTATTGATCCAGTGGTAGTTTTTTGTCTGAGACCCTAAACTTAAGTTTTTTTTTCTATCATGGCTGTACTTACTTTGCTTTTCATATGTCTTTCATAGGGTAAAGCAAAAAGGCAAAAGAAAAAAAAGTCTCAAAGACCTCTAACACTCACTCAGTCCAACAAGAGACAAGGGTTGACACTCAATCTTCACATCCTGCCCAACCACCAGTAGAGGTAATCTTATTTTACAGATTCATGCCCTTTAACTATAAAATTAATTGGCCCAAGAGCATATACAATAAATTGAATTGTTTTCATGTGGTTTAGGGTGTGGACTACAACACTGAGCCCTCAAACCCTGCTACCCCAACTGCACTCAACCACGGGCCAAATTTCAGACCCAAGCAAGCTATAACTAGACCTCCAGCACCTACAGTGCACCACCATCAACAGCAGGCCACAGCCCCAATAGTTCAGCCACCTCTACAGTAAGCAACAACCCAAAACTCACAAGCATCAACTCAGCAACAACTTCCACCTGAAGGAGCAACTGACTCAGGGACAGCCACAACTTCCTTCATGTTTATCCCCACACCAGGCCTAAATGCACCCCACAAATTCAAGCCAACGTATGGGTTTAGGCCACCAAGACTTCAGAAATGACATAATCCTAATTATAGTTATGAATATTTTGGTGTAAAGTTTTTTTGGTTGTCAAATTATTAGAAGTAATACACTAAACAATATGGAACATGTTTTTTGTTTTGTGAATTCAGACATGTGCTAATGATTTTGGCTCACTATGTAAATGCCTTTGTGCTTAGCTGTATGAATATAAACATTATGCTTTTAGCTTATACAGCATTGTGCAGAGTTATTTTGGGTTCAGCCTTTATATTATTACAAAGAAAAATTCACATTCAATTAATTTAGAATCTACAATTAATAGCAAATTAACCCAAATCTTAACAGATATCCATGCATCTCTTAAAGTAACACAATATACCCTAAAACACTACAAACACAATTGTTGTTAATACAATTAACATTGCCAGCATAACAAACACACTATGGCTATTACTACATTTTTTTATTTTGCTTCATATTCATCTTCAATCTTGAATTCCAGTTTCTCCAACCTTTTCTCCATCCTCATCATTCTTCCTTGAACATCATTGTCATCTTCATTACTAAAACGTTTAGCAATCAGTTCATCCAGCCAAACAAAAAAGTTGCAGTGACTTTACTCCATCTGCAATTGCCATTATAGTGAATACAACTTGTTAAACAACGTAGGAAGTTGATTACATAAACTGAAGATGGGTGCACACTTACGCCATAGTAGGAACAACCCAGGAAGATTCTGTCTGGGTTCTTAGCTGTCCCAGACTGTTGCATGACTGCATAGGTGCCACACTTGCATTTAGGGTGCTGGAACTTGGCCTTCTTGCCCTCACTTGCATTGCTACTCGAACCCACCAAATTCTTCCTCTAGACACGGCGTGTGTTAGAGGTTGAAGATTGCTCTGGATCGCTCATGCTTCATGCACTAGTCTTAGGGTTCAGAAATGGGGAGACTGGGATTTCGCCCTAAACGAGCAAAATGACTTCTCTTTAAAACGACGTCGCTTTGCTGAGTCTGCAGGGGCTTATTTGTCCACATGCCTACAGAGCAATCCACATTTGATGATCCAACGCCACGTCATGGGCTGCACGTTACACCTCAGCGTTTTCCGTCGACTTTGAACGGAGAAACCAATTCAAGGGCTAATTGGTATCACGGAGTAAATGGATAAGGGCCGATTTGATAATTTATAAAGGTTAGGGGACGTGTAGTCAATTTTCAAAATGGACAGGGGCCGGAAAGGGTATTTACTCTTTTTTTATCGAAGATAGGGAGATTCGATTTAAATGAGTATGAGAAGACTATGCTATTTGAGTTATAGCTCATTGGCATTTATTTATGTATTGTACTAAAAGAAGGAAAATATTTTTGTATCTCAAAACTATAACATCATATTTACAGGTACAATATTAATTTTTAAAGATCATTTTTTATTTTGATACACAAAAAAAATTAATAGTTCACAGTTCACAAAATTAACAACAAAAATTAATAGTTTAATGAAAAATTATTCAATTATAGTTAAAAAAAATTTGAATACCAGGAACTGAGGGAGCGTAGAACAGCGCAGAGCTGGCGCAAGAGGGGGACAAGAAACAGTGGAGCACGATCGAATGCTGAAGGTGGAACAGAGCTGACGCCGGCGGGACGACTGCGCGATGGAGGCTTCGATGTTGCGACGGTGACTGCGCGATGGAGGGGAAGGAAGTTGCGACGGAAGATGCGACACCTCGACAGTGGCTTCCAAGTTCGCAATTGCGTCGGCGGCGGTATCAAGCGGTGGATGGACGAAAATGACGGAGGAGCAGGGGCTCGAACTGGCTGAGTGTGAGAGAGACAGGAGCGCGTTTTGGTTAGGGGCAGGGGCTTAGGGCTGAGACTGCTAGGGGTCCTCCTATGCCCTAATGTGCTATAAAACGACGCCGTCTAAGCTTCATTCAAAAAACCAATCGGGTCACGATTCGGTTCGATCAACCGATTCTCAACCGATTTAACAATCAAGAACGGCTTTTAAATTTTCAATTTTAACATCTTACCGATTTGTTTTTTTTTTTTTTTGTTGGTTTGTAATTCAACCAATTCGACCGATCAATTCGAATCGATTTTTAGAATCTTGCATATTTTGGATGATTAGAATTGTAATGTAATACTATTTTAGTTTTTTTTTTATAATATTACGGAACTACCAAGAATTAATTTAATTCATTACGAATTTAAACTCTGGTTGACTAACAAATTGGTACATATATAAATTCAAACTCCAAATACTCCAAATGAGCTGATGATTTGATCGACTCAAATTGATTTATAATATACTTCTATAGTTTTATCAATCAAACTAACCCATAAAATTATTATATTTAAAAAGAGGAGAGAAATTTCACTAATTGACTAAAAGTGTTAGACTGCTGGCCACTTGGCCCATATAAACTAAAATTGTTGGCCCTCAAATTTTTCTCAACATATAAACAACGAAACTTAAAAAATGGGAAATGTGAAAAACATACAATATATATCTGGAGATTATGCAGAAAAAAGACCAGTGCCACCACAGTTTGGCGGATAGAATAATTACAAAACATTTTGTGCTACAACATTTACAAATTGCCTTAAGAATTCAAGCTATAAATCAATCTTTCTTTTTTTAAAAAAAAAAAATAGAATAGTGATAGCATCACTCTAATTTAATCTAATAACCTCTCTTTTCAATTTTCACTTTCACCCACCTTTTTTTACCCTATGATGACATTGCTTGGCTGAATTTTCTTGGGACATTGGTATGGTGCTAATTGACAGGGTCCCAAAAAAAGCATCAGACTTGACACATTATGTGTTTTAGTACATTTCAGCCCATCAAAAATAGTGCAGCAGAGCTTCATGAAGAGGCTGAAGCAACATGGAAGTACATGCAATGTCACTGCTGTGATGATGCTTGAATTATAGACGTAAGAGATGGATGAAGACGAGCCCTTCTTATTGAGCGTGCGTCACTTCTTCCTTCGGCATATTCTTCCCCTAGTGGCCACCTCGGCCGCAAATCATACTGAAATGAATCACAGTTGAAAGAATCAGTGATTGAGGAAACAAGTATAACATGTAGCAACAGATGAAAATTCTGACACTAAATGTTAACTTTTTACTATTACCTCGTCAACATCTAGGAGGTTCATTTAAAAACAGCCTAGATCCTCACATTTTCTTAGTAGGACAAAGAATGAATTGAATATGGAATATAATAAGACAACGGCAGCAAAAGCAACTCAAGTTTGTAATCCATGAGAGCAGATAAAACTGATCACTCAGAAATGAATTCAACATTTTCTATGAGCTGGGCTACAATAATCGAGCATGTTGATTCTGTAAAATACCATTAACTATAATCTTTCCCCCTAAATGAATCATAGCATCCAAATCCATTGAGTCGTGATAGGAAAGCAAATTGTTTAGCTAAGAAAACACACCACAAAGTTTTCTGGTTCTTCTGCAGGTGGAGGAGGGTCATATCTTCCCATGCGGAAGTGCTCAATGCCAGTCCAAGCTACCATTACACCTATCCAGTTCAACAAAAAGCTTAAAATAAATAAATAAAAGCTATCTTTCATGCATCAACAAAAGATAACAACCTAATTTGCTTTTTTGAGAACTTTGACTACTTGCTACTAATAGCAACTAAAAAACTATATTATTACCATTGTCAGTACAAAGCCGGGGAGGAGGGCATACAAGTTGCAAGCCATTCTTCTTCACAACCATATCAAGCCGAGATCGAACATAATGATTTGATGCAACACCACCAGAGATAATCTGCAATAGATGGCATAAAATATAAAGTCATTTAGATTTTCCGATGTAAAATAAATAGAAAAGGAAGGATTGAAGAAAGAAACTACTCAGACTTCAAACTACCAGGTGTCTTATAGAAGGCTCCATCTTCAATGCCCACTGGATTGCACGTTCACACCTTTCCTCAAGATGTAACACTGCAATTCGCTGACCACATGTAGAAATAAGACATCAATTAGACACAAATTAAAGATGATCAAGACAGAGCAGATGCAGTAATTTCAACCAAGTCATTATCTAGACCTGATACGGAAGACAGGTCTCGCATGCCATAATGTACAAAACCTACAAAAACGTAACTAACCTGAAAAGCAGCAGCAATATCAGCCCGGGCCAATCGATCTTCTTTACTTGCAGAAGAAATAGGGATGTTGGCATCACTGCAAAAAAGCCCGTAGCCCATATCCTCATATGTACATAACAATAAATTGAAAGATGATTGCATAATTTATCACTACTACACAAAAATGCTTTTGCAACAAGCAACATCATTCTTTTATTATCTGACTACATGAAGCTAACACTAACAGAATGTGGAAATCAGTCTTTTATTTATTTATTTATTGATAAAAGAAGAATATCAGCCAGCCAGAGAGGAAATACACATGTATTTGGGAGAACAGGAGATCCTCCTTACATGAGCAAAGCCAAACAAAAGTAAAGCTATAAAGGAAGCACATCAGAAACCAGTCACTTACTCAACTTCAAAGCAGAAATCTTTTATATAGTATGGCAAACAAATATAACAGAGCACATGCAATGATATAAAAGATAGATTATCCAGCTTCTACTAGGTTTATGAGTTATGACCTAGCTCCCCCCATAATTTTTATAAAATAAAAAATATAATAGAAACAGCAGAAAATACTTACGTACATCTTTTTGGATTCAATTGCCAACCTTACTTGGGTTTTTAGACCAGCATAGGAAAAGTTGCAATCTTTGTGCTGCTTCATTGGAACCTAAAATAAAAATAGGAGTGAACTTAAAATCTCCACTAGAAGCATAACAACCACCATAGTCATGTCAGATGGGAAAACCAAAGAAGGGTGGAATATAATATTCTAAGAATACTTACTGAAAAGCTTACTGATTTGGCATTCCCCTCCTTAGCAAGCTCCTCTATAGCAGGACCACCACTTCTCCTCAAATCAAGTCCAAGCCATTTGGCTGTCTTGTCATATGCTTCACCAATTGCATCATCTATTGTTGTTCCAAGTTGTACATATTGCCCAAGATCACGAGCTAGAATGAGTAGATTATGTCCCCCTACAAAACAGTATATGCCATCATCAGAGAAGATAGTCACATGTAATAGTCAGCAGTGACACCATCAAATCATATGTTTGCAATGCATTGAAATGTTCCGAGTAAAGAATCTATACAAGAAGGACCATCTCCATTTACAAAAATAAGCAAAAATTCAAACATTTGACTTGAATGTACAATTATGTAAACAAAATTTTGGTGCTTGTTTGGGAGGGCAATGGAGGAACACAAATTGTTGAGAGAAGAATGGAAGTTAAATATGAAAACTATCCTCTACATGACAAGTTATGGACAAAGATAATACGAAACAATAATTAAGGAGAAAGGTTCCAATAGCCAACAAAAATCACCACAAAAGGGAATAAGAAAATTTTTAACATGAGCTTGTACTCTAGCTAAGTCAAAATAGTAAAGTTTTCACATCATTAAGCTGTTGGATACTTCGGTGAAAACCCAATATAACTATATAAGTTTTACATCGCTGCCCAAAGAGTGTTTCCATCACTCAGAGAAAAAAAATGAAATTAGATCAACTGTATAGAAGAAAACCATCACTTATCAATAAATGAAAAACGAGAACTTGGAACAGGAACAACTTAATATTACCTGATATTAGTAGGGCTATGAATGGAAACTGTAAATCTTTCTCAGTTAACCTGAAACAAAACGATATGTATGCCTCACAAAGAAAGACAAAAATATTCTATGGGATATTACAAACGTGCAATCAAATTCAGAAGCCAAAACAATACAGATAGTTAGTTGCCATCCCAGATATTGCAAGCATGCCTCTGAATTACTTTTGCAGAAAATACATATTCATTAAAAAGCTATTATATATGTACCTGGCTACTAGAGCATGTGCTTCCATGTGATGTATGCCAATAATTGGTAACTTAAAGGACCCAGCAATTTGTCGAGCCTTCTGCACTCCAACTGCATAGTGTAAGAAGAATTGTTGAGCATTCCATGGAAGCACTAGCCAGAAAAGTGAAACTTAACATAACACTAACCAGGCAGTACCTTGCTTAATACATAGAATCCATTCCATGGCATATATAATGAAATATATTGAAATTAAATATAATGTATTACCACGAAGGCAAAGACTTAAACCAGGACCAATAGTAACAGCAACTGCAGTAAGATCCTTCTCAGTCATGTAAGCATTATCAAGAGCTTCTTGCACAACCTATAATAAATAAGCAAAAAGATTTTGTCTATGTCAATTCCAGATCAATCACTAAGTGAACCATTTATAGTAAATCAAGTTCCGTTCCTGTACCTGGTCAATAACCTGCGAGTGAGCTTCTTCTGCCATTTTTGGAGCGACACCTCCATATTTCGTTAGCAGATCTGCCTTAACTATGAAAATTCAAATAGTTAGAGAGAAAGATAAGTTTGTTAAAGCTAATAAGTGAAGAGACAGAAATTTTTAACAAAAATAATAAAATGAGATATTATCACCTAATGTTAACCGATAATCATGACACAAGTGGTTAACACTTAACACTGCACAATGTTCTTGTCAATCAAGTAAATTCCATGAATAATATACTGATGTAAATTATGTGATTAATGCAAATTGCCATTAACTTAACCACAAAATAGAAATTGTTAACAGAAGTAAAGCAGGTATAAAACGTTGGTTTGAGAATGCATAAAAGTTGATTGGAAAACAAGACAATACCTGAGAAGACACGACTTGACTCAGAATTTCACCGTTGCTTCTCACCTGAAACCACACAAACCATAAGAATAGCAATATAAAAATAATCAGAAATCAACAAATAAAAAGAAGGTTAATTTAATCCTTATAATCAACACTAGCTTTATATTGATCTCGTTGCATTATGATGGCATCAAATTTCGTTCAAAGGCAGGCATATATTTCAACAACAACCATAATAGTTCAAACATTAATCTTCGTCACCAAAATAAAGCATACCATTTTTTGGCCAGGGTACATCAAATTAGTTAAATTGGTTCAAGTGGTCATTTAAAGTATTACAAAAAGGATAAATAATACCTTTTTTTTTAAATCTTTTTTTTTATCTTAACCACATGTATCTTTTATTTACTCTTGAAACACTTCAAATAATAATAATAATAATAATAATAATAATAATAATAATAATAACTTGAGGGGCCAAAAATAAAATAAAAAGTAGTAAACTTTAAGGCAGGGAACATATTTATTTACAGTAGTGCTACGTTACCAACTTTTTATCTGCCAAAATCTACCAACTTGAGTTGGGCTGGACATGAAGTCCATCTACTAAATAAAGCCACATCTAAGTTAATCATGGTTTAATCCTAATTTATCACGTGTTGGTAATAGTTGACAGACTCTTTCTTGGTAACATATACTTTTTCATTTAATAAAAAGAAAGAGAGAAAAATACATACAACGGCGGCGGCAGTGTCGTCGCAGCTGGTTTCAATGCCCAAAACGACAAAGTGGTTGTCGCGTTTTGGGGTTGGGTTTTGGAGCTCTTTCATAGAAGAATTAGAATAAGAAGAGCATGTTAGGGAGGAGGAGGAGGAGGAGGAGGAGGAGGAGGAGGAGGAGATGGTGCGGGAAGAAAGAGTGGGGAAGAAATGGAATTGGGTTCTGCGGAAATTGGCGGCAAAAAGAGAAGGTTTCGGGAGGAGAAGGTTAAGGCGCGAAAATGCCGATGGAGAAGCCATTGGCACTACTTGTAGTTCTACTGATTACTGTATGGCACAGATGAAGCAGACCAAGCTTAACGAGATAGGGGAACTAATAACGACTAAAGTTGTGGAAAGTAGAAACACACCATTTTTGGAGAGTCAATTTGGGCCAAAGACCCAACTACATATTTTTGTTAAACTTTACCATGGGTCATCAATGTACCAAAAATACCTTGAAATATTTCAAAACTCTTAAGCCCAATCCTAGTGCTACCATCATCAGAGCTAAAATCTAAAAATCCTAGAATTAGAAATCAGGGAAGCAATGAAAAAAAAAAGGAGCAGCTCAGACAAAACCAGAATAGTATTACCCGGAGACCTCCACCGGGGAACTGGCTGAAGGCCAATGTAGATGCTGCGTATAGACGATCGATGGCGGAGGGAGCAACTACGGTAGTGATTCGGGATAACTCAGGTCGACTGTTAACAGAAGAATCAATGAGAATCAGAGCTTATTCCAGCCTAGCTGCAGAAGCAGAAGCAATGAGAAGGGCGCTAATTTGAAGCCCCACGAGAGATAGCAGAACAACTGAGGAGAGGGAGGCTACAAACCAGTTCAGATGCTCCAATCGAAGCCATTTACTGTGCGAGACTCAAAACACAGTGCATTCCAGAAATCAGAGGCAACGGAATCTGAACTTCGCGGAGGAACCTGATGCAAAATTCGGGAATTCATAATCCTCTTTCAGTCGTCAACCATGCTGATGTGACTTCGCCGGAGAGGAGAAACGCCACTGTAAATAACACCAACACACCCAGCCACGGCAGCCAAGCAGGGAATGAGAGACTGGAAACAGCCGGGGATCCAACGGGAGCTTTGTTGGCGATGCAGAAGAGCGGCGGAGATGCGGTTGACGGCGGCTTCACCTGCGGACACGATGGATTAGGACAGAGAAGAACCGATGCTTCGAGGCAAAGGGGCGGGGGTGAAAGGGTGTCAACGCAGCCTCTGGCGTCGATGGCGGACTAGAAGTGGCAACGGTGGCGCAGCTGACGTAAGCCATGAGACTGAGAGAGTTGCAGAGAGGGACGCGGGTGTTAGAGGATTAGGATAAGGTTCCGGATCTTCCTGGGCAGGATGGGGATCCGGTTTGCCCGGCCCGGTTTTGCTGGGTTGTTTGGCCTTGGACCAAGACCAAAAACAAAAAGGAACTTGAATGTGTTGGATATAAAAATGTCATTTACTGCTTCTTTTCTTTATCTTAATTCTTGATATATTTGTGGATTATATTTATAGAAGTTTTATATACAAAAGTAAGTATATAGTTTGTACCTATATTTACCAGAGTTTACACACGAATCAATATATTTTGTATTTATATTTTTTAGAGTTTGTACACATAAATTAATAAAATTTATTTGTTAAAGATAATGTAATATTTATACTGATCAAATGATAGCAAAAAATATTAAAAATTGTTGGTCCTAAGAGTTTCTCTTATAGAATTACTAACCAATTTGGGTTGGTCGAGTAGTCAACTTACTCGTCCGCTTAAGCGAATGTGTTTGAATCTCGGTTTGTGCATGCAACAACTCATTGGTCAGCAGCAGACCCTTAAATGAAACTCAGATTCGTGACTTATTATTAATTGTCCTGTCGGGTTGGGAATTTCATGGGCAACCAATAAAAGAAAAAAAATTTATAGAATTATTTGAATACTAGATATTGTCAATGTAAATTATTAATAAAGTAAAAAATAAAATTTAAGGGTGCATACAACAATCTATTGACTAGCGGCAGGCTCTTAAATGGAGTTCAGATCCGCGACAGATTAATCATTGACCTATTGGGTTAGGGAATACCGTGGGAAACCCAAAAAAAAAAATCTTGATCTAAAACTACTTATATTAAACCAATATTTTGATTGACAAAGATATACTTTAGGAAAAATTTTAATAGAAGTTTGTGTTGTATCTAATTTATGTATTTCATTTTGAATTGGTGACAAAGATTTTTTTATTATTCCATCATTGTTTCTACTGAAGAAAAGAATTCCTTGCTAAGCAAGGATCAAAATCTAAACTCTTTGTATCTTTGCACTGTGTCACAAGTTGAAGAAGTGAAATATATTTTAAGATTGTTGTCACAGTCTTTTTCTGTGCCATCTTCATACAACTACAAGTATTTTCTTTGTTTGTCGAGCAAGGTGCTATGATGGACAGAACGTTCCTGAATTTTTAATCCCTCTGGCCAACATGACCGCATTTGAGAAGTACGAAAATATTTATTTTGCTGTTTGACACTCTCATAGTACCATTATTCGTGAAATTGATGAAAAGAGATCCAAAACATCTTAGCAAGTTAATAAAGAATTGGCATTGGTTTAGAAATTGTAATAGTAGATAGTTGTTGGCTTTGTTGAGAGAAAGAGACTTGAACTTGCTAGTCAAAGCAATAATGAAGAAACAAGTTCTTTGAGTATATTTTGGCAAACACGGCAATATGTGCTCATTGGAGTCGCATAGGCTTTTGTATATGTTGCACAAATGGAGTTTTTCTCATCACAAACACCTGATGGATTTCAAAGTATAGGGATAAGGTTGTTGATGCCATTTTCGGCAGTTGGTAGTAATGTTCCCAACATTGTTTTGACAATAGTAATGAAGATTACTTCAGAACATGGACAACCTGGTTGGATTTCACCAAATCTAAATAAGGGTCATTTGGACATGTTTTTCTTCTTGTATGCTTTTTCCACGTCCATGAACTTGATTGTATATATTATATCTGCTAGAAAATATAAGGAAACAGCATGGGAGAAAAGAGAAGCAAACAATGAGGAAGTTGTTATTTAGGTTGAGATTAGAGTAACAAATTTTCTTTTAAGTTATTGGTTGAATAACATGAGAGTTAGTTAGGCAAGAAAATATAGCAATGTGCCATGAGACTTCAGCACTTGTTTACTAGTTTCTTTCTTATAAACAAAAATATGACCAAGAAAAATCGGGGTAAAAATACCTCTAAAGCCATCTCATTGTAGAGGCAAAAATGTAAGAAGAAAAATGCAACATACCAATATGATTATTTTAGCACTTTGAACTGATTCTTGTTAATTGATGGAAACATTGTTAACATAGTTAATTTGCACATTTGAAAATGTTTAAGGAATTAACTTCTCCACTTTAACTTAAGAAGCTTCTTCATTTAAAATTGACTACAGAAACATAAGGTCTCACAACATTGATATTCTATAGTTTTTCAAACATTTAAACTCAGAAATATAAATATGTTTGTGCTAACAATAAAGGAGTAGCAATCTACTTATTACATACATGTTCTGCACAGAACTAACTACATGTATTGTGTGTTGCACACATTTTTTCATAGTTAAAGCACAAGGACATGTAAACCCTTTTATGAATGATTTCAATGAAACTAACCAAAAATTCAATGTCACTCTTAGAAGCTATTTAAAGGAATGAGGATTGCATTGAAGATTTAATCATTTTGCAATCTTGGCAGTCAGTTCTCTCACCAACTTTGCGGCTACCATGGCAGTCATACCGTCAACTGTATCACGTTGCGGATTGAATTCAACCACGTCTGCGGCAACAATGTCGCCTTGAAGGTTGTGTAGGATGTTGAGAACATCGCGGAAAGAGAGACCTCCCGGTTCGATGTGAGACACTCCAGGAGCAAAAGCAGGATCAAGACAATCCACATCTATTGAGACATATACACCTTTCACACCTTCACCAAGTTTCTGCAAAATGAAAACCTCTGTTTTAAAACCAAGGAACACCAAATTGCAAAATATCTTGTACAGTTTTTGATGAATAATATCATTTTGCAGCTTGGAATTCGGAAACATCCATTTGAAACAGAAATCCAAAGAAGTTCATTCAATCAACAGTAGTATCATTTTAAGGTACTAAGGTATATGTCTTTGTAATTGCATCAAAATTACAATAAGATCTAGAAACACTGCATGAAATATAGTGTATAGTTGTGCATGTATGTGTGTAAAGTTTTAAGGGGAAAAGAAATAAGAGAAATAAAGGTGGAGAGAGAGAGAGAGAGAGAAACCAGGCTTTCTAAATATTCACGATCTCTTGAAAATGTTCGCATTTCATATTGCTCAACCCCGAATTTTTTGCCTTGTTCGCGCCCTTCTGTTGTTATTGATCTTATACCAACCTGAAATATATTGAGGAATGTATTGCTAAGAACACATGATACATGATGAAAACCATGGAGGAAGATTGAAAATTCACCACCATAAGTAAAGAAAAATCAGCCATTATAATATCATGAAGAAATCAAGTTAGCGACAAAAACAAATTAACAAAACTAGTCTGATGAAGACAGTCAATATAAGTGCTTAAATGAGATGACAATAATACAACATGATCATAGAGAATAACAATGGATTATATTTTGGAAATGCACAATCAACTTATAATGTTTGGATACAAATGCTATAAAAATATAGAGTTAAAAGATAAAAATAAATAATTGCCTGCAAGAGTCGCCTGGCATAACCACCCTCCATGATTCGGGCAAAAGAAGAAGCATGTGAATACTTGTTTCCTTCAAAGCAATGATAGATATCAGGATGTGCATCAAGATGAAGAATATCAACCGGTCCTCCAAGTTTTTCAGAGACGGCTCGAACAACTGGATATGATATTGAGTGATCACCACCTAAAACTAAGGGTCGTAATGGAGCCTGGAAGAATGTAGAAAACATGAGAATGAAGCTTCATCTAGTTCATACAGCATGATAACTTGTGATAGTAGATCTGATTCTACAAAGCATAATTATTTATTGTTCCAATCTAAGTGAGGTTAGAATAAATTGAACATATGAAATTCAGGGGCCACCAAGGAGTTGATCTCATAAATCATCATGTAAATGGATCCTTCCCTACTTGTGTTCACCCATTTTAGATGATTCAAGTAAATGAATGTCATAGTTTAAGACTTATAAGCTAACAGAATGGCAGTTACTTCTGGATTCATACATGAATAGCCCAAGTGAAGCAATTGCAGGGAGAAAAAAAAAAGTAGCAAGCGTCAATTAGCCTGAATTGCACTCACATTTTACAATTTGGTTAATCAACAAATTTCAATGCGAAGTCCTGATATAAAACAAGTGGGGAAAATCTCTCATTGGATTAAACAAAAAACAAAAGAATAGGCTAAAGTGCATGTTATACTAAGTTTAAGTTTATTAAATAAGAAAAAAAAATATAATACTGTGATTGTGTTCAGAGCAGAACTTCACAGATCAGTACATTACCTCCTCCATCACTAGCTTGACAGATTCACTGATGACATTCATCAATCTGTCATCATCTACTCCACAATCTCGAATTTCTTGGACAGGGACATCACCAACGTCAGTAAGCACTCGTGGATCCTCTAATACCTTTCCTGCAAAGCCGGAACCAAGCCACCTCAAGCTCATCATTATCAAACAAAGTTTCAGCAAGAAGTGTGAAGGCACTGAGCAGAATAAAAGTGAGTCATATCCCATTAAATAAATTGCTTCCAATGACCATTTTAGCTTCACATGTAATGAATTGTAGAAATGAAGGTTACATTCATGGCACAAAGAACTAGAAGAAGAGGGAAATCATATGCCTATGTTGATTGGAAATTCTAAATCCTAACAACATAAAATGTCCAATTTAACAACCTAAGAAATAATATCAACAATTATAAAGTTAGAGGAGAGGTTTGCATTCTTGAGTATTTCTACTACCAAGATTTCATGCAAAAAATGATTTATAATTTGAAGATGCATTTACGATGCAAAATTTAGGCTAGCGAAAGAAAACCCTTCTAGAAGACTTCTATCATTTGTGGAAAAACCAACACTTACCTTCTTCGGTTGAAGAGTTTGTGCTACCACACCAAATGGCCTCCCTAATGCGAGGAGGTGCAAAGGCAGGCCCTTGAAGGAATGATGAATTATGTCCCAAAGGAACTCCAAGAAGAGATGGACATGCTATAGCCCCTCCTAGAGCACGCACGAGTTCTCCCTGGAGAAGAAGCAACTTTCTGTTTAAATTACCTTCTTGCAAAGCTTATAATGAAAATCACCCATATAAAACACAGCATCATGTAACAAAAAGACAACGCTGAAAATCACAGATAAAAGCAAAGATGGCATGCCTTAAGCTTTGCTCTTTCGCGAATAAGTGTAAGGGAAGCTTCTATCACACGGTTTTGACCTTTCTCTAGCATGGCAGTAGATACATTTGAAGCATTTAGTCTCTGCAAGTAATGGATGCCTTTACGTGCTATACCTGACATGCTGCATTGAAATCCCAAAACAATCGATATTTATAATTACAGGCTAGAGAATTCTATTCAACTCATTTACATCAAGACGAATGATCTATGTTTGAAGTAAATTGTGATCTAATCACTTGAGCTTATCATCGACGACATTACAAAAGGCAAAGCCGACACAAGCATTTGTTTAAACCCTGGCGTATGCCAAGCAAAGCAACTTAACCTCGTTTTAAATCATTGTCAGCAATTGCAATTGTGGCCACAGTACTAGTTATAGAACAGTCACTGCAGCCATATTGCAACAACAGTTGCAGCTACAACAACCCCCATTTATCAAGTTAGTAGCAATGGCAATGAGCTCAAGACAACGGACAACCACAAAAGCAATCATAATAACAACTTAAAATGCTATATCAAAACATGCCATCTAAGAAGGGGGAAAACAGATTATTAATTCTTTAAAAATAAATAAATCAGAAAATGCAAAAAAGCTATCAAAAACAACAATTGATCATAGCATGTCAGAACAACTTCCGTTGCTTGTAGCAATCAAACTGCCAAAGTTCAACTACTATGAGGAATACTCAAGTATTGTTTGCTTCATTATAATTCTTTAACAAAAAGGAGCTATCAAACCAAAACATCAAAAGTTGTGGGAACACCCAGAATCAAGGATTGTTAAAGTTTCAAGCTTTACAAACCCAAATGAAAAAAAAAAAAAAAAAATCCCTCCTTTCCTTTCTTTCCACATGATCAAAACAGGGAAAACAGCTGAAGGTAGCGTTGCAACAAAAGCGTACCTTGGAAGCTTGAAAGAACAACGAGAAAACCCAATGAAGATGATGAGAAAGAGAAAGCGAAGTAGTGGTGCCGCTTTAATAATATAATTTGCTTCTGCTTCGTTTTCTGAATGCTGCGGCGCTGAAAAGATACGTCACTTGATAATGTTTAATATACAAAAAGTATTCCCCTTTTCCCAAAATTTCAATGGTGTGGATCGCCAAAGTTGCAGAACAAAAATGGAAAAGAGAAATGCCCATGACGCCATGCCTTGTCGCCTACTATAAAACGCACATGATTTGATATTATCTTTTTGGAAAATTGAAAAATAGTTAACTTAATATATGAAGTTATTTAAAAAAAAAAACTATTATTTCTAACCTTGAAACTTTAAAACAGTGATATATTTAATTATGAGTAAACGGAATTAGTTTTGTATAAATTTTATGTGATAAAATTACTCAAATATTAAATTTATTTATTTGTAATTTTGTTGATATTCTAAGTTTTTATGAGGTAAAAATGACGATTTTTCATTTTTACGAATACAAAATTAATTTTATTTATTTATGAGTAAATTTGTTATAGTTTTAATTTGAGTAAAATTTCACTTTAAATTTCTGATTATTTATATATATGACAATTCGTCCTCTCACAAAAGTTAAATGTCGTTACGACGGTTTCTAACCAATTGATTTGTTAGACAATTTGTCTCCTTAGTTAGTCTTTCCGTGAATTCTTAATGAAAAAATTGTATGTATATTGTTTATTATATGTCAATACTCAATATACTATTTGATTGGGCACATTATCTCCTGTACACTCATCAAAATGTTCGCATATTAGAGCAAAGATGAAACAATATGTTTCAACTTGTGAATGTTAACCTCTTTTCTATGCATGAAGCATTTTCACTTCTCACTTTTCTTCTCACTCATAATTACAGAAAATTCTAAGCAAAGCATACTTAGAGCCAGACTCATCTTATAAACTCCTCACTCTTCCATGTTTTCTTTGATTTGGGACTAATTTCAACACTCCTCACACTTGTAACAACACTAACAATCTCCCCCTCAAGTGTGAGCCTTCACATCAAGCATCAACTCCCCTTTAGCTCCTCCACCACCACGAGTATTCGTCCATCACACCGCCGCAAAACACCGCGGGACACGCCGCCCGGACCACCTTTGCCGAGAAGACTTTCGATGCTTCACCTTGAATACCCCTTAAAACCACCAGACCGATTAACCATCGGCTCTGATACCACTTTGTTGGGCCGAATTGTGGAGAGCTCTCGACAACCGGGGAGATTTCGGGGAAGAATCAAGCGAGAGAACATAAGATGAGAAGATACCACATCCAACTCAAAACCTTAAGGTGTCAAGTTAATGGGTCTCTCATCTTATAAACTCCTCACTCTTCCATATTTTCTTTGATGTGGGACTAACTTCAACACTCCTCACACTTGCAACACTAACATAAAAATGTGACAATGATCACTTGACGGCGATGTCGCGGTGCACAGAAACACTAGCGACGATAAATTCTATTTCTATATGATTAAACTTGTGTTCTATTTGATTGAATTTGTGCTCCTACATTATATTGTCTCTGTTTTTATTGCATATAAATTCTTATGGTTAGTTTGTTTTAATTTTTAATAATGGACCAATTTTTTTGGATATGATCTATTCAACGACATTTAAGTCACAAATTAATCAATCAAATTGAAGTTGGAATATTGCATATCCAAACTTTGGTC
The DNA here is from genome assembly GCF_003086295.3 of Arachis hypogaea. Lineage (NCBI taxonomy): Eukaryota > Viridiplantae > Streptophyta > Magnoliopsida > Fabales > Fabaceae > Arachis > Arachis hypogaea. Next base: position 95,135,479 of record NC_092037.1, on the reverse strand, counting down.
TAGCTTTTTGTGATATTGTAGTTTGTTTCTCAAAACTAATGGGAATCATCCATAGAGCATATTTTAAAAAAGGGTTAAGTATGATTTTGGTTCTTAAGGTATAGGTTAAAAAAATTTTTGTTTTTAACTTTTTTTTCATACAAAATCGTCCCTAAAATTTAATTTAATTTTAAAATTATCCTTCGAACCAAAATACTCTTATCCTTCTTTACTAAAATACTCAGTTTCTATTATTCTCTTTTTTTTTCCATCACACCGGCATATCTTCTTCTTTTTCTTCTTCTTCAACTAGAATTTTAACCACAGCAATAAAAATTCAACTAACAAATATCAAAGAATCAAAATACAATTCATTTCAACTAGCAAGCAATAGTAAAAGAGAAGAAAAAAAAGAAGCCATCACCATCTCTCTCAACTCCGAAGAACAACAACAAAGATATAACAGAAGTAGAAGAATCAACAACAATAGAATCAGAAGCAGAAAAATAAAATCAGAATCAGAACTACTCTAGATTCACATGATGCCTCCTACCTGATTGCAGTGCATCAAACTCATCGGGAACTTGGCTATTGGGAAGCTGTGAGAATTGACTGAGACGTAGATTAAGAACAATCTTGTTCGAATATCATGCGAAATTTGGAACTTGATGAATGGATTCACCATGGGATGATGTAGCAAGTTGTGTCACAAGTGCACCACTGAAATTCAACATGTTATTCAACCCGAGACTTGGTGACATGTTATTAGAACCCCATGTTTGGCTTGACAGGGGAGAGAGAGAGAGAGAGAGAGAGAGAGAGAGAGAGAGAGAGAGAGAGAGAGAGAGAGAGAGAGAGAGAGAGAGAGAGAGAGAGAGAGAGAGAGAGAGAGAGAGAGAGAGAGAGAGAGAGAGAGAAGTTTGAGTTTGCTGTGTCGGCATAACTTTCTCTTGAAGGAGGAGGGTGTTTGAGATTGGGGATGCTTGTCCCACCCACTGAACCTTGAAAGAAAAGGTCACATGATACTCCTGAATAGTGCTGCCAGCTTAGTGTTCTGAAAAATGGTTGAGATGCTATGGGATTTGGAAGTATGTTTCTAAGACCAAGCTTCGGGTATAAAGCGAATTCCATTAGGAAGCTTCCACTTTTGCCACTTCCATCAGAAGAATGGACCAGCGATGAGCGACGAGAAGCAACGGCGAGCGGCTAGCGATGAGGAGCAGAACAGCGATGCGCGCGGATGTCCTCCTCGTTGATCTGTTGGCGTCGTCGTCGTTGCCACCTTCCCTTCCTCCTCCTTCTTCTTCTTCCCTCCCCCTCCCCCTCCCTTCCCCTCGGCGATTCCCTCTCCCCACGTGATTCCCTTTCTCCCTCTCGTCTGTTTTTTTTCACTCTTGTTTTTTTATTTTATAATTTTTTAGGTTAGGTTAATTTGGTAATAAAATTTAATATTAAGTAAAAAAGACAATTTTATATGTAAAAAAAAGTTAGAGACAAAAAAATTTTCAACCTATACCTTAGAAACTAAAATCTTCAAGAAATTATACAGCATGTTCAACACAATATTGTCCGGATGTTTTGATAATGCAATAAGGCAGAAATTATTTTTCATATGGAGAGTGTATTGGTGTTTCGGATGAATATTGAGGAGGAGGTGCTTTGCTGGTTTGTAAATGTCACGGTCAACACGCAGGGGGCATAGTACCGCTGTCCGTCAGAGGCGTGCCAGTTCTTCAGCAACACATCGTGGGCGTGGTGACGCGACGCGCATGTAGCTTCCTGGCAACACGCGGTGCCTGCGAATCAGCTAGGCTTTCCAGAGTTCCACGCCTTCCCAATGTGCTGCAGCAACACGGGGTGGGCATGTTGGAGGCTGTCTGCATGCAGGCGACAGTTCTTCCATCCCGGTAAGCAGCGAACGTTACTCTTAGGCTCTATAAAAAAAGACCCTCACCCACATTACATGTATTAGAGTATTTGAGAGAGAAGAAAGGTTGTTGCTATTAGTGTGTGTTAGAGAGAAGAAGGGTTGCTGTTAGTGTAGGAAGGATTACGATCGTTTAGTTTAGTGGTGCTAAAAAAAATAGAGAAAAAAATATTAGTTTGTATTTATTTAAAAAAATGGTACGTAATTATACGACATCTGAAAAACATATTATAAATTATTTGGATACATTTTATGTAAGTTGATAAATTATATTTTTTATTTATTTAATTTTTTTAAAATTTTGTTATTGTTAGTATCATATAAAAATATAGTAGGATTATTATTTTTGTATTTTATGAATATTTTGGAATAAATTTTTTATTTGTAAAATATAATTATATTTTATTTTATATAAACGTAAATATATAATTTTTTTGTTATAATTAGATTAATTTTCTATTATAAAAATACTATAATGAAATATATATTGAATAATTTTTGTTATGAATATACTAATAAATAAATAAATATTTTGACTTTTTGAAAATAAATATGCATGTCGAACATGTATTTTCAAAATTTTAATAAATAAATATTATAATAAATATGTAAATATTTATAAAATATATCGTTATTAAATATTGAAAAAATAAATATTTTGATTTCGGAAAAAATCAATCATTTATATTTATTTATTTAAAAAAGAAGTGGAAGTATAAATATTTATTTATAATATTTAGAGAAATAAATGTTAATATATAATTTTTTTTATTATTTTTCTTAGAATGAAATTATTTTTCTGTGAGTTTATTAAATAATTTGAATATTAATAAATAAATAAATATTTTTTTAAATAAATATGGTAATATTTGTTAGATATTTTAATAAATAAATATTATAATAAAAATGTGAATGTTTATAACAATATTTATATTGACATCGATTTATTATTTGTAAGAATTATTATTTATTTAAACTAATAAATATATTTTTGTGGAACAAGCCTAACAAGAATTTGATGGTCCGTAAACTGGATCCGCCACAGACGTGAAACTCGATGGTCGAAAATCACTTACGCTCGACGGGTTTCTTCCACTTTTTTAGGATTGGGGTGATAAGAGGATTTTACCCCTTATTAGCTGCTCTGGTGGAAAGGTGCAGGCCAAAAATTCATTTGTATTACCGGTGGGTGAGGTTACTGTGACACTGGAAGATGTCGCTCATATATTTAGTCTACCCATTAATGGAGAGCATGTGAGCGGATGAACAGATAGTAGTAGCGACTTCCTATAGAGCCAGAACATCGCGATATTCGGTCGTGAACTAGAAGTCAGTAGTTCTTCGAAGACCTATATAAAGTTGGGTTGGGTTCGACGTATCAGAGACGTAGAACCGTTGGACACTAAAGAGTCTATTAAGAGATACGTCAGATGCCAGATTTTCTGTTTATTGGGTTCGACTCTATTCACAGATAAGTCGACCGCATATGTCTATGCGAAGTATCTACCATTGCTTCACGATTTCGAGCGGATCCATACTTATAGTTGGGGATCAGCATGTCTTGCATATCTTTACAGAGCACTATGTCGTGCATCATGGTATGATATAAAAGAGATGGATGACCCTCTTAATCTGTTGTTTGTTTGAGTATGGGAGCGAATGCCCTGTATTATGCCCGTACCGAGACAGACCCTTCCACCGGCTGAGATACCAGTTGTCATGAGGTAACAAAAATCTATTTTAGTCCTGCGTTATATTCACGATACATGTTTGATTTACGGTGACTTTTTAAAATTTTTTCAATGAATCATATTTCAGGTGGAGTCATTCGGAACGGACCACAACGTGGTTATCGAAGACCGCAGCGAGATTTAGGCAGGATATAGATTACATGGAGGAGGTAAATATTTAGGGTTCGTGTGATTCCTATTTCCAAACATTAATATTAGGGTTCTAATATACCAATAATATGTGACAATTTGAGTGGCGGCCATACAATGGATTGATCATACCCGACGAGTTACATGGATGCCTTGAGGTGTGTGACATCGTTACTCCATAGTTGTCGTTCGAGTGTGTCGAACGACACCTTGTGGACTGAGTGATGCGTTAGTTTGGGTATGCACAACCTCCCCCAGGAGTAGCAAGAGACATTCCACTGGACCAGCATTGCATCACTCTTCGCGGAGTGCAACTTCATGACTGGAAAGTTTTACATGGAGTATGGATAGCGAAATGAGTCAACAGGCGAAACACTCGGCTGCGGGATCTGCACCCCCTTCCGACCTGTGACTTTATACCGACGGTGGAGTACTGGGATTAGTACGTAGGCTCGTACGGACATATGCCGAGATTGTCAGAGCACGTTCCCTAGCATCCATATCAACCACCAATACCACAACCATCGGCACCTCAGGGTGCACCTTAGGGTCCACCTCAACATGCAGTGTTTGAGCCATTTCCTTATCATATACCACAGCCACTGGACCACAGTCATGGTAGCCATCAAGGCGGGATTAGCGACCAATGTGGGTCCCTTATAAGCAGGCCATGTCTCGGGATCGCCTAATGGTGTGAACTCAAATCTATATACCTTACGAACCTCTGTCATCTTATACATATCATGCACATATAACTGCCAATCGAGACGCTAGTTAGCACAACAAGCAATAACATGGCGACATGGTAGTCGTTCCACCTGAAAGTGCCTATAATCACAGGTTCGTCGCGCAAGATCAACAACTAAGACCCTTTCCGCTAGTCATTTTGCTCACCTCAAATACCTCATTTTGTCTATCAAACCGGTGCACAGCTATATTCCCAGCCTGTTGCATATTTGCTTCTATTCGATGTTGTGCAAATACGAAGTAAGTAAATCCAACACACTTGCGTTCGTGAGCTTCAGCACTCTTCCGCGTAAAAGTTCATTTAACCGATAATACATTGCTCGGACGAGTGCCAACACAGGTAGATTTCGGGCACCCTTTAACACTGAGTTAATGCACTCGACAAGGTTCGTCGTCATACGGCCCCATCGATGTCCCTCATCGAATGCCAATACCCAATGTTGGAGTCCAATGGCATCACACCACCTGGCATATGCCTCGCCTCGCTCTTCCAAACTCTTATAGATGATGTTGTACTCCTCCACCGTTATTGAATACCCTATGTTGACAACAAGTTTTTACAAGTGATGGACTTTGAATACCCTTAAGAAGTTGCTACCGATGTGCCTTATATAAAACCATCCACCATGCTCTTAGAGGTTGCCATTCACCTCCAGAATGATTTACTGCTGCCCGGATCGACTCATGTCGGCCTGAGATCATACCCACACTGTCTTTTCTAAAAATATGCGTCGCAGATTCCTGAGAAAGAAGTGCCACACATCAGCTATCTCTCCTCCCACCAAGGCAAAAGTGATAGGCACAATATTTCGGTTCCCATCTTGTGCAACAGCAACCAAAAGTATACCTAAACGCCCTAATGCATGGATTGAAACTCCAAAATACGCGATGAAGTATTTTTACAATGTGCGCCTCCTCGTTTCCGTTGTACAGTGGTTATGTTTCTATTTGGACAATTGAACCAGGCATCTTCTGAACCATGATCGAGAGCCACCATGGCAAAGCTTGGTAAGAATCCTCCCAACCACCGAAAACTTTGGCTATGGACTTCTACTTTGCCAACCAAGCCTTTCGGTAACTGATGGTATAGTTGAAGCTTGATTGGACTTCCGCTATTAAAGATTTCACCTTGATGGACGGGTCAGTCTCGACCAATGGCCTTATAGCCTCAACAACTGTATCCGAGTCCAACTTCAAATGATCCTGTGAAATTGTTCCCATTGTGCACGTGTGCCTACCGTTGTATCTGCGTATCTCCCAACAACCTTTTTTCTGTATCAAGTTGGCACGGATAAGCCAGTCGCACCCACGCCCATACGTCTTGCATTTTGCATAAAACGTTTGTGGTTCAGACTCATACACATTGTAGTCAACTCCTCTAGAGATAATGTAACTTCTAATTGCTGCGACAACCAACTTTCTAGAATTGTATTCCATTCCAATCCTGAACTCTCCGTCCTCAGGATCAACAACGCCTACAGAAAGCAGAGATCATCATTCATTAATCAATCCATAATATAAATTAACAAAAATGTATTATTCAGTCATCATGTACCTATGTTTGCATATTCCAAAAATTTCGGTGCATACATCGCGTCAAGATCCAAGTTACGCATAAAAGGTGGAACGTTCATCGGTTGACTACCCGAGGGATGAAGCACTACATTCTTTGCTGCTACCTCAACTCCCACATCACCATCCTCGTCTTCGTCGCCGGCTTCATAAGTGGCTTCGAAGTCATCTTCACTGTCACTATTCATTCTTTCGTACAATGCAGCTCTATCATTCTCTATATCTAAATCATTTTGAATCCCATCCGCCTCTACGTTTTCAAACTCGACATACAGCTCAATCTGTGGCTGTCGTATTGAGTCTGCTGATGAATTTGGAACATATTCTGCATACTCGCTACATCAATAATCGGCATGATATCAAACTGTGTTAAACCACTAAAAACTACAACCAGATTTCGGTACAGAATTCTGCTCACTCTCCTTAACACACCGTTCTCCATGCTTTGACAGAGACCGTTCTGAAGCTCCATTAACGTCATGGTGCATGGAACCACAAATGAAAACGGATTCTAAAACACAAACCTCACTCCTTCATGAGTATTCCGTATTATCTCACCGTTGCGATACACTACCAAGTTCACGGTACCCTCCATTACACTACCAACACACTCAAAGAACACTACCAACACACTCTAAGAACACTCAAAACACACTCTTCTTCGCAATGAAAATGGTACCAAATTTTTCCTTATATAGAGAGGAGTATTCAGCACGCCTCCACGTGTTGCTTCATCAGCCAATCAAAGCTCGCCACGTGTCAGCACGCAGGACAAACCAGACTTCAGCACATGTCAGCACGCCCCCTGCGTACTGACTTAACACACCCTCCACATACTACATGTAACACGTTTGACCATATATCTGACATGTCCACCAAATTATAAATACACTCACTACACCTATTTTCAACTAAAACACCACCCCTTACTCCATAATCAAATCTTGAGCTATAAGACCAAATTGTCCCTCTCTATTTATTCTTTAACACTTTAGTAATAAACGGTACACATAACATTTTTCTGTTAAAAATTTACGAAAAAACTAACAAAAGAACTTGTCTAACAGATTAATTAATTAAGAATCGCAATAACATTTTATTTCTGTAATGGGATGAATGGTCGTATATTTAAATGGTCAAAAAGTGAAAAAAATATTCTTTTTAATTTTTTTAAATAAAAACAATAAATTATTTTTACATAGACTTTTCCTCCTTCTTCTCTTGTTATAATTAGTTAGTTATCCATATAGATTAAATTTAGAATTTTTTAAAATAAATACAAAATTATATATTTATAATTTTATACTAAAATATAACTATTTATTATTTTAACTATTATTTTTTATCTTAGCTGTTAAAACAAAATCGAACATCTATATTGTTTACTTTAATTTTGGAGTTACTATCAACAAAATTGGGTAAAAACTAAAAAGTTTAAATGCAATTTAACAAGCAAAATTAGAATGTTTACTTTTTATGATTGCATTGTTAGTTAATGCAATTTAATACCGTTTTATTTTTTTAAAAATTATTTTTTATACTTATAAAAATTAAATTTTTTATAATTATATATACTCATATTTCGTTTATAATTATGAATATATTTTGTCTACATTATAAATAAAATATGTGGAGGACGTCAACTTTCACGTATTTAAAATTTTTTACATATTTTGTTTACAGAATAAATAATGTGTAAATAAAATATATTTTTTTTTGTGTGTACGCTTTAAATTATATATATTTTGATAAATAAAATATTTAAATTATTTATTTATTAAAAAAATTCAAATCAAGAGTGTAAAAAAAGAATGTATCATTTTTCTTTTTCTTCCAATGAAAACGAATATTCTCTAGCAAGCAAAAGTGAAAGTCCCCAACAGCATGGTCCAACTGTCCAAGGAAGACTTGAGATTCTCAAGCAAAGAACTCGGAGCTTCCACACACCTCAATAAAACTCACTTTATTATTTGTTACCGCTTTTTTAAAAAAGAAATAGGAAAAAAATGTCACTCCTCCTTCGGAACCCACTTCCGCCATCACTGTTCCATTTCATTCCCTCCATTAACAACCCTTCTTCATTCCAATCACAAGCTATGGCTTCATTCTCTTCGTCTTCTTCACCTTCTACGCCTTCCACTGAACAACAAAAACAACAACAAAATCAAAACCTCGACCAAAACAAACTCTCTCACGTGCTCAAATACCACAACCAAACCAAGCACCACTTCAACCGCTACGCCAGGGGCCCACATGGGCTTGATTGGGCCAATCAGCCCAACCCATTTCGCAGGTACCTCTCTTCCCCTCTCCTCCCCCTCCTCCATTTCCCCACTGATGATAACAATGCTGATGATGATGCAAATGCACCCCTTTACAATTCACTCTTCCATTCTCTCCCTTCTCCACAACCCATTTCCAAAACCACCATCTCAAAGTTCCTCTATGATTCTCTTGCTCTCTCGGCATGGAAAACCACGGGCTTTTCAACTTGGTCCTTAAGGGTTAATCCGAGTAGTGGGAATCTTCACCCAACTGAGGCTTATGTTATTGCACCTAACTCCATTGAATCACTTTTTGACACACCATGTGTTTGTCATTATGCCCCAAAGGAACATGCTTTGGAGGTAAGGGCCAAAATCCCACCTGGGTTTTTCAAAAAGTTCTTTCCTTTGAACTCTTTCCTTGTTGGGTTGTCTTCGATTTTCTGGCGTGAGGCTTGGAAGTACGGGGAGCGTGCTTTCAGGTATTGTAATCATGATGTTGGACATGCTGTTGGTGCTGTCGCTATGGCTGCTGCTGGTCTTGGTTGGGATGTGAAGATTCTTGATGGTTTAGGGTGTGAGGAATTGAAGTACCTTATGGGGCTCCATGTCTTTCCTGAGTTTGAGGTTCCATCACGTGCTGTTATGGGGAAGTTCCCTGAGATTGAGTTTGAGCACCCTGATTGTGTTATGCTTGTTTATCCAAGTGGGAGTCAAGGTTTTGATTTGGATTACAAGGAGTTGAGTAATGCTATATTGGAGTCTTTTCCGGAATTGGAATGGAAAGGGAAGCCGAATTCCCTTAGCAAGGAGCATGTGTGCTGGGATATTATATATAGAACTTCTGAGATTGTGAAGAAGCCTTTGACTTCAGGGGATAGGTTCTTGGTTGATCCATTTCAGAGTAGTGGCAGTTATAGTGAGGGTTCTTACAAGGGATATAGTGTGAGGCAAGTGGTTAGGAAGCGAAGGAGCGCTGTTGATATGGATGGAGTTACAGGAATTCAGAGGGATACATTTTATCAGATAATGTCACATTGCCTTCCTTCAGGTTGCCAACCTGGAGGAAAGCAAAGGAGGCAGCTCGCGCTGCCATATCGTGCACTTCCATGGGATGCCGAGGTGCATGCTGCTTTGTTTGTTCATAGAGTAGTGGATGTGCCTCAGGGCTTGTATTTCCTGGTCAGGAATGAGGATCATTTGGGTGAGTTGAAGAAAGCTATGCGTCCCGATTTTGTCTGGGCCAAACCAGAGGGCTGTCCCAATGAGCTTCCTTTGTATGAACTCCTGAGATTTGATTGTCAGCGGCTTGCCAAGCAGCTCTCGTGCCATCAGGTTCATATTATGTTTAATAATATTTCACTTGTCTTTCAGATTGTTACATTGAATGATAGAGTTTCATAAATGCTGAAAACTTAATCAAATATCAACCCATTTAAGTTATGATACATAGTCACAGAAAGAAAATGGTTCCCTGTTCTTTAGGACAATAATTTTGGGTTTTATACCTATAGCTTTTGCTAGTTAGGCGTTCTGAATTTGGTATTTGCTTTCAAATAAAAATCCTTGTGCAAATTGTATTCTCTTAGAAATATATTTAACAGCAAATTAATCTGAGAAAAGGTCTCGAAGTTGAAGTTGAGGGTTTCAAAACTTAGTTATTCTCTCTATTTATTTATTCAAGCCTCCTAGGAGCTACTAGTTTTGAGGTACAGTAATTATGTAGAGTTAGTATCTCTATTTTGATGCCGTTATATATAGTGTTCTTTGTACGAAGTTTTTTGTATTCCCCTTGCAAAAAGAAACAAAAAACGCTTAAATAGAGCTGATACTCTAGCATATTTTGATCTCCATTTTTTTAATGCGACCTATGTTTGCAGGAGATTGCAAGTGATGGTTGCTTCAGCCTTGGTATGTTGGCTCGGTTAGAGCCTACATTGCGTGAGAAGAATGTATGGATGTATCCTCGTTTATTTTGGGAGACTGGAGTCCTTGGACAGGTATTGTACCTTGAAGCACATGCTGTTGGAATCTCAGCAACTGGAATTGGTTGTTTCTTTGATGACCCTGGTATGCTTCTTCCTTCTCGCCATTACTTTGAGAATCTCAGTCTGTTGGTTACGTGTGGATCAACGTTGCATCTGCTACTTAGAAGTTAATACAAAGATTGAGTAACTAGGAACTAGTGAATATAACTAATCATCACTTCAGCAGTTGCACTTTCACATCAAGTTACCATTGCTAATTTTGCATCATACTTCAATTAGTTCAATGTTTCATTATTAAGCTGTCACTGATGAGCATCGTAGTTTAGTTATTATAATGCTCCTTTTTTACATCATTTCCTAATTGAACATCTGGGTGAACTCATTAGATTGTTGTGGAAAATGTATTCTTGCCAGATAGAAACTTCATTGGATACTTTCAATTCTGTTCATGTGCATAAGATAGTAGCTCTAGCAATATGAACTCATCTCCATGTATGCATATGTTCTTAATGATAATTCAGACAGCTTTTTTCCATTAAGTTATAACATTGAAATCCTGGAAAAGGTTTTTCTTGGACAACACTATGCTTGATGTGATGATAACTGGAATAGACTTTCATTAGTTTTCTTTTTGTGTCTTCTGCAGTGCATCAGTTGCTTGGGTTTGAAGGGTCAACTTACCAAAGCCTCTATCATTTTACTGTTGGAGGTCCCGTCTTAGATAAGCGCATAATGAGTCTACCAGCATATCCAGGCCCCAATGTTGATGCTTGAGTCTCGTAATGACTTTCCAAATTACAATTCCATGAAGAGCTGCACAACAAATGAATATCAGGACTGAATTCTCACGATTGGAAAATTACCTTGACTATGCCAGCTGCGAACTTCCACCATTGTTTGAATAATCTCGTGGATCCATCTTAGAGCCAACCATATCAATTAATGGTAGAAATTCATTCATGACATGGTCAAGTTGGCTTTCCATTTGAGGCTCTGTCCCCAATGAATATATCTTGCTCTTGCATGACACAACTTAGATTGTTACAACACCTTTGTATATGTTAAGTCCTCATTGTCAATAATCTTTGGACATACACATTAACATACACAAGTTTTGTATAGTGATTTGAATTAGTTATATTTGGTGTTGCCAAAATGTAATGACAAATAAGGGTAAATCATAGCACTTACCCCTGAGCCTTATTTTGAGTTATAATTTCTAGCACTCAGATAAGGCTGCTTGCATGTTATTGTTCTAATATAATTAATACTACCTAGTGTTTGACTAGTTAGTTACTTTGTCTTGCTCCTCTTTACTTAACAGCTTACAAGTGATTGTTGTAATAGCATCATTGGCAAAGCATGAATGAGTTAAGAGAAGTAGATTTTTTTTAATTGAATAAAATAAAATTACTTTTAGAGGTATAAATTAGTTAATGTTAATATGAGGGTAATAATGACATTACAGCTCAAAAGTATTTTTGCTAAACTAAAAAGTAATTTCATATATACTTTCACCAAAACTCGAGGTTCATCAAAAGGTGATATTTACATCCACAAGACCACAATCTTCAAGATCCAAATGTACACCAGACATGCAAAAACTCTCTAAACATTATATATAACCTTTACAAAACATGTTGCAGGAGTCTACCATATATAAACAAAATCTGTGAATCAACATATGTCATCATCTGCATTACTTGATGGAGCCTGCAGCAGATGACAAACAATCTTGGAGTTCTTGCAAGAAGATGATTCACAATCACATCACTGCATGAGCCAATCTTGTGCCAGAATTAAAATATGAAATCACCAGGCCAAGAACTGAATCGAGTTTCCTTGGTTTCAATAACTAACATACTTGTTGCGAAAGGATTTGTGGTTCATCATCTGTGCTCACGACTCACAAGCCAATAAAAAGTTTGGTTTGTTTGTTCTGCTTTGTCAGAGTGACCTTCCAGAACTTGAATACCAACAACCCTGACAGCAAAGATTCAACACCAAGATGAACCAACTTGAGAATAAGGGAATGAAGGACTGTAGCATTGATCAAACAGAACTCAGTATCCATCTATGGTAAAAATTGAAGTTGCCGATTGCTTCAATGTCCTTAAATTATCTAAGTCAAAACTATTGCTCTGCTGATCATAAATACTGATGACTGACGTAACAGCTTGAATGGACTACCTTCTGAATTTGAGCAATGGCTTTCAGCAATGCTAACCTTAGAAGTTACAGTCTAAATTATGTCCAAGAAGTGACACTTTCACATGTCTCAAACATATCTGTGATGGAGAACCGAACAGACTGCGTGTCATTATCACTGCAAAAATCCAACTCACATGGAAGGACTTCTGCTTAATTTAAATAAGTGTGAGAGGAAGCCGCAGTTCGTCAAACCAGATTTGTCAGATTCCTGGTAATAACATCCGAATACCAGTGACAAAGACCAAAACAATCAATATTTAAATGAATCCAAGAAGAGTCCCAATGTTAGGCCAGCTTTCCAATAATTGAATATTGATATTAGGCTCCTACCTTTGCTAACAAATGGAAGAGAAGTTCCATACATGAGAGCGCCGATGCCTTCCACAACAACCACGGCTAAGCCAGCAGATAGAATATCCCAGTCACCTGTTTGTCCGATAACAGTGGCAAATGCAGTAGCGCAATAAAAACCAACCAGGAAGGAAAGAAGTTTCATCGGAAGATTTTTCTTTACTTCCTGAATCTTCGAACCTAACGTGGTCTGAAACTCTTGAATCACTCGGATTATGCGTGTTCTTCCATTGGTACCGTTAGAAGTGGAAGGACTAAAACCACTGTCGTTTAAGCTGCTTCTAACAGACCATGTCATCCTCCTGAAGAGCAACACAAAGACTTAATGCATGATTCTCAGTGTATGATTATCTTACTATATTCAAATCACATTCATGGATGTACTATTAGATGCAGGTCTTAAGAGATATCCATTACCTGAAAATTACCAAACTCTTTTCTGATATAAAGTAATCACACCAACAGAGATATTACCCATTTTTAGCAATTTTTACACTAAACTAAATCCACCATGATTAAAGTTATGAAACACATTCCATCTTTCTGGTGAAGATAGATGTTAACTTTCAACTTATGATTGTAGTGCAACAGTAGGCACTAATGAACAGTTAGAATATTAGATACTCTAATTGAATAGATAATTATTTTATTAAAGAAATAGAAAATATGTAATCACATGGAAACAATGAAAAGAACTAAGAAAGACAGTCGTATAATATAATCATGCACAAAAAAATAACCACACATCTCAGAGTGCAAGGCTGCATTGATATGTTACAGAACCTCCAAATCTTCAAAGTTGTCACATATATTCCCAGATTATCCATATGATCAACTAGCATAAGCATAATCGAAATGCCACCACTGACTTACCTGAACTTGTCAATCAAACAAGGTTGAGTGAAACCGAAACAGCAAGTAGAGAATTGCTTCTGGCCGAAATTGATTTTACAAAAGAGTGCAGCAATGGCAGATTGAGAAACTCCTGAACTTATACAATAAAGAGATACAGATTTGGCGCTTGCCATGTAATTGTGTGATGCCATTCTGGTTGAAAGCAAAAAGCAAATTGCATAATCCTCACACCTAAAGATAACAGAATTATAAGAAACATTAGTGGGAACAGTGCAAACAAGAAGACAAACCAAATGCTCTAAATTAACGATTTTTCAATTGATGACAGGGACTTTAAGCATTAGAGAGCTAGGAATAGCTATAACATGAACAAATACTATTCACAGAATCTTATTATTCTTCAATCAAGTAACTCAATTTTCAAGTGCTTTTATACCTGTGCAAAATTTCCAATCCTATATCCTTATTCCGTGAAAAGACAAATTAAAATACCTAGACGGAAAGTTTACAACTTTGATGCTTTCTGCGCTGTACTAATGAAAAGATGAAAAGAGCAAAATGGGTGTTTCTGTAATATGAACTAAAAGCTGAAACAAGGAGTAAAGTTAGAACCTTTCAGTGTGTGAGACCCAAAAAGAGGGCTTGAATATGAAATTTGATGATGAAGAACTTTATTGGGTTGTCCTTGCTTCTCTGTTCTTAGTTCCCTATGGAGTATAGTGCTTGCTGCTAAAGGGTAATGAAGAAAGAAAAATGGGTTTTGTTCATTGAAGAAGAAATCCATTTTTGTTATGCTTTCATTGCTATTTGTCCATGACCATGGCCATTTTTTTTCTTTTTGGGATTTTATTTATTTTTTCTTTAGACACTACTAAAGAAAAATGTTCTTAATTAAAAAAAAGCTACATTTCAATTGCAATTGCAAATAAAACTATACAAGTTAATGGAAATATAAAATTCTTTTAAATTTATAGTATAAAAAATTAGTAGTAAATTATTCTAAATATACTGAAAGTAAAACATTACATTGTATACAAAAATATAAGAGATTATGGATCAAAATACCATATGCTTATTGGCGGTTTGTCAAAAGGAACAAAGCAGAACCCAGAATTATTTTAATATATTTAATTTGTAGATGAAATATTTAGTTTAAAATGACACAACTGTAACTAAATTGATTTTATTTTGTTCTACTCAAATTTTTATATACGAAAATTTCCAAATAAAATTTCTACTGATTTTGGAAAAATTTATATCACCAGGTTGAAGCTTTCAACCTAACAAATCAAGAATTAATTTGCAGCAGATAAAAGTTTTATTTAAGAATCGCCGTCAGCAATGAATTGTTGTATATACATAACAAAATTCGAACTCTAGACACTTGATTATGCGAACGAATAAACTAACTACTCAATTCAAGTTGATTAAGCATTACTTTCCTACCAAGTTTATAATTTTCTCTTTGTCAACGTCTTTGTACTTAAGTCTTCGAACACTTGAAGATTGCACTTACACTTTGAAATTCTGTAAAATGGTGTTTATTTTGTTCAATGCTATAGAATTTAGTTATATTTTCAGAATGTTAAATTTGCAGTATAGATTTAAACAATGAAAAAATGACATCTTTATGATAATTCTATTCAGAATTTCAGATATATATATATATATCATTAAATATGATAATCACAGCATTACTGCATTGCATGCTGTATCCCCTTGTTTACATGTGACATTACCTGCCTACTGACATTTACACAATGTGAATCAACAAATTCTCTTCTCTTGTCATTTCTGAGTATGGAGAATATACTGTTCCTTTCAAACATTCCATTAAATTTGTTTGCTACAAGTTTCATTGTTCAGCTATACAATTTAGCTCTTGGCTCTCTTTCCCTCAAATGAACATGGGGGGCATATTCAAAGATTCAGCAAAAATGCTTTTGTTACAACATATAAATCCTCAAAAAATAGACAAGTATTTAAAATTCTGAGCATTACACATGATAATTTGCACCACTTCAGTCACAACAAAAATCAGTTGCAAAATAATATGCTTGCTAAATACAACTATCATATCAGAACCTACATAGAAACTATACTAAAAAGTTTGTACCAATCAAGCTAGCCATTTTCACCATAAAACCCCTCAAAAAATAACTAATCTTCTTCGGTTTGTCAACTCCTCAATCCAATTACAGATGATCCTTTTTTTCTTTAGCATTGTTGAAATGAGTATACAGATTTCAGGCACTTGATGAAAAACTGAGCAGTAAAACTGCCACCTCTCCAGACTTGAAGCAAGAACATCATTGCATTGCTGAAGAGTTTTCTTCGTGATCAAAACCACATTTAGTAAGTTGAGGCAATTCAGAGCTATATCAAATGCTTCATTCTATAAAATTGCTAAATTTTTAAGCCTTTGACCGTCTAAATTCAAACCATATCTCATAGTGATTGAATAGCAAACTATCGTGCGTATGCTTCCCAAGATACTCAAGCCCCAAGCTTGTAAGCCTCTTTGTGCATTCCTCTCCACCCAGTCGCGAACAGAACTTAATATTGTGTGATACGAAGATTCGTCCATCATAAGGTCTCAACTTAGATGCTAATCTTTCCAATCCAATCCACACGAGCTTATCAGGCATATGAAGAAACACGGCACTAGCATAAATCAAATCATACACTGTGGCAGAATCGAACTTACTGAAATCCATGTCCTCCCCCTTAACTATCAAAGGTCGTTTGTGTAAAAGGCCTTGGGCAGGAAGCTCATATCTAAATGCAGCCATCAAAGAGAGCTCATCCCTTTCGAGACAATGAAAGTGTTCAGGATTTAAATATCGGATGAAATGTAAACCAACACGGAGTGTACCACAACCTATCTCCAAGACCTGCGAGTCAGGTCGGAGTTGACTAGCTTGAGCAAGAAACTCAAAAACGTCTCTTCCACCTGCCCAAGGCTCGCCATAGTTGCTATGGTGTTCTTCAACAAGGAGTTCCCCAGGGCACGGAAGGGCGGTGTGATTATCTGATCCATCGCCCTCATAGTGTGATATACCCTTAAATCTGCAATTAGATTAAAATTTAGTGATCATAATCCAGAAGAGCATTGATGCATTCATGCTCAAATAAAAACTAGACATTGCAACCACTTCTTGATAAGTATATTTCATATACGGCTCCAAAAACATTGGAATCTTGCAAAGAGAACATTGAGATGGAGACAGGAGAAGGAAGATTACTCAAGTTGAGAAGAAAACATAATGCAAGAACATAACATTCTGCAGTTCCTATACCAATAATATAAAATAAAAATAAAAGGAAAAATGCAATCTGTAGTTCCTTCATTTTGAAGAAATTGTGCTTCAAACCAATAAAAGAAAGGGGAGTGAATTTTCTACATCCACTCATTCTCATTTCTCGCATCTTCCATACTTTAGATGACACAACCAGGTATTCAGTGCCAAATACCCTACAATTCAGACCGTTAAATATATCGTGTCTCCCTTAGGGTTCTCTCTACCAAATTGAAACTCTCATTGCAAACAAGAAATGGCACAAATCTCATAATTGTCATTCTGAAACTCTATGTAATGAATGAGATAAAAATCTGGCAATCCCGAAACAACAATATACTCATACAGAAACACACAAGTGAATAAAACTGACTGAGATTAAGGGACTTACTGTCTAAGATCCTCAAGTTGCTGAGCCCTAGTCCGAGGGTTAATACCCTTGCGAAGCACATTGTCATGCATGTGAAGCCCGTTTGCTATGATTTGATTTTTCACCCACTCAACATCATCCTTCCTTGTTGACAGAGTAAAGCCACCACTGCCAGAATCAGACACAGTGCCACCAACACTCACGGCGTTGGCGTTGGCGTTGGCGATGGCGTTGGCGATGGGGTTTACAGGCGGGCCTGAAGTTGAAGGACAGGAGCAAGAGGACAGAGAGGAAAACAAGAAGAACAAAAATACAGCAGCCACCAAAGCAGAAAGAACCAACACAGGCACTGTTATCACTACACCTTTTGACATTGCCCTCGAAGCCGAGAGCGCCATCTACCAATACTACAATAGCTCTTATTGGCACCCTGCAAATCTAACAGGAAAATGAAAACTCAGCAAACAAACTATCGCTGAAAACTCATACCTGAGTTCATAAACTCATTGTTATCTTAAATTAAACAATGAAGCTAAAATACAAATTGAACCACAATGCTATAACATCCTAAGCCAGTGGCATCAAAGTTATCATTATGAGTACTTTTCAATTAACCCTACCATATTCATGTATCAAGAGCTAAAATGTTAAATCGTAAACCAATTGAAAAAATCCACTATTCCCATCCAAGGTGGACAGAATCATGAAGCATTCAATAATTTAAGCAAAAAGGAATCAACTTGGGGATTATCGCAATAATTGGAAACCCAACCCTCACCCCCACAATCAATGCATTAAAAACCACGACTTCAATATGAATCCAAAGTACCCGAGACAATGAGCATGAATCAGTAAAAATACGAAAAAGTTAAGAACTTCAACGAAAAGCAAGCATTTTGCGAATGAATCAAAGACATATAAGGAGATAGAAATGGAGCAGAATTGAGAGTTACCGTGTTGGAGAGTAGATCGATCTAGTGAGCGATGTTGTGGATATGAGTTGTTCTACACTATGATTGGAGGAACAAAAAGGAGAGAAAGAAAGAATTAAGAATATGGTTAAAGAAGAAGAAGGTAATAAAAATGTTTGGGTGGAAATGGGATGATGATGATGATGAAGGAACCTAAAAACACGAGTCACTCCGACACAGATTGGATTTACTCAGGCACATGGAGCGATGCAGTTTTTTTTTTTTTCTTTTTCAATTTTAAATATTTTCTGGGTTCACCTGTGTCGGTGATAGGTTTATATGTTTTCTTTAGAATATACTCTTATTTTATAAATTTAATTTCCACGGAATGTCGTCTAAAAGAATTATTTTATACAGATAATTAATCATAATATTATCATAAAAGAATTATTTAAAAATTATCTAAACTGATGAATCTAATTTAATATTATATAAAATTATTTATATTATTATTGTATCAAAAATAAATTTTTAAATTCATTGTTAAAAAAGATCATTTTAATATAAAATTATTAAAGTTTGAAGATGAAATAATTTATTTTTTAAATATATTTGTAAAAAAATGGTGTCGAAATCTAACTTTAAAAAAAAATTTGTGAATAAATATCTTTATCTTTGAAGTTAGAGACCAATGAGATTTCTTTATACTAGTTTAAATATATTTTATTTATCAGATAACAAAAAAAAACATATTTTATTTCTTATAAAATATAAATAAACAAAGATTTTTTTAATAAATACAGCTATATAAATAAGTACAGATATATTTTTTCTATATCATACAAAATTTAATAAATATATATATATAATTTTAAATTTTAAGTATATAATAAATATATTAGTTTTGAACATAAACTAAAATAACAAAGAAGAATTAAACTTTAAAGTTGGTGTCTTTGGGTTTGTAAAAAATACACTTAGTTAGTTTTTTATTTTATTTTTGACTAATTTATTGTTCTTCTTCTTCTCTTTCTTCACTAGCATTCTTTTTTTTATTTGATTTTATTTAAAACTGAAAGTAGAATTATGATTGGATATGCAAGTCAGGATCATGAAAGCTCTATGCAATCAACAACAAGAATTCTAAATAGCCATCGCATTCTTATATATAACAATAGATCATGGCACTCACACATGAGATAAGCCTCAATATAGTCCCTGAATTTACACTCTGAGACTCAGAGTTGTCCTTCCGACACATTCTGTCCATCTAGCGCTACCGGAAAGCTAAGTTGGCATCCTTCGTGACACGTGGGCATTACAACGGCTAGCTGATGTGGCAGAGTAAACTGTCCCGAATCAATTTAGTCCCTTAATTCAAGTTAAAACTCTAATCCCAATTTTGAAGCCCACGGTGTTCTCTTTTCTCTTCTCTTCGGTTCTCTGTTCTTGTCTTCTCCATCATTGAAGCCTGACGGTTATGGCAAGCGCGAGCAACGCAGCTGGGAGCTCGAACAACCTACGATCATTTGGAAGGATCATGAGGAGGATGAATAGAAATAAAGAATCGTGTTTGCTAGAATGGTGTGGCTGCGGGTCGAGACCAGTGTTGCGGTGGTCAAGGACGGATTCTAATCCAGGAAGACCATTTATGGGTTGTCCAAACTATAACGTAAGTATTATTATTGTTGATTGCTGTATTTATGAATATAAAATTTGCTAATTGAATTTTCTTGGCTGTGCAGACTATAGGTAAGAAATAGTGTGAATTGTTTTTATGGGTTGATAAAGTTTTGGAAGATGTCATAGCATGTGATGATAGAACAAGACATTCAGTTGATAATGAAGAATGGAAGATGAAGATTGCTTGAAAATTTGGTAGATTAGAGGCTGAAATTAGGATTCTAAAAATGGGGGGATTTTGATGTTTGTGTTCATGCTGCTGATTGTAGTTGGTGTTCTTGTATTAAAGTTGGATAGACAACAAGGTCAACTGTATCTAGCCAAAAAAAAAATGACATGCATATTATATGCCTATGTTGTTCATGTACTTGTTCCTGTCCTTTTGTTTGAAAGAAATGCAAATTAAAGTGTTTGATTATATGCATACTTCTTTTCTTGCACTTCTATTCAACGAAATAGAAATGAACAGGGTCTAAATTACTCTTAATTCTGTAACAAAGGACAAAATATAACAAAAAAGTTGACAAAACTCAATTCAAGAAAGTCATAATTCATATTGGTAATGTTTCGTCCAAAAAAGGCATTATAGAGCCAAAACACCAAGTATATCAAAGTTGTTAACATGTTGACCTCATAAGTTTCAAATACTAAAATCCTCAACACTAGGACAACGTTTAAGAAAGCATACATTGTAAAAAACTTCAGCAAAATAGATACACAAAGACACCATGTGTCCCTAAACATAATCATTCTAATCTTCATTTTTTGTTTCTGGGTGCCTTGAATCTAGAGGTGGGCACAAACTTCATGAAGTTTGCAAGCCTTGTAGCATTTCCCTGTGTTGCACCTTGCATAGGGTTAGTTAGGGGATTCCTTGCTGGTTGACTGCTTCCTGGTGGATTGCTACTCCCTGAAGCTATTTTTTCATGATGCTTGGAAAACTTTCTTTTTAGAGGGAGCTTTGGTGGCCTAACTGGTGAGGGTAAAACCTATTAGCAAAAACATGTAAAATAGTTAGTAAACTAGGTAAGGATATGAATATAATAAATTCAAAGTCATATAAGTTTGTGAACCTGTTCAGAGTCATCAGTTGTTGACAAGGGTGGTTCACTTAGGTCAAGATTGATTTCAGTTGGGGCTTGTGGGACAGGGGCAGCAGAGTTGGCCTGACTTTCACCACCATTAGCACCAGTAGGTTGTGCAGCAGCAGCCTCTTCATCAGCAGCTCTCTTTGGACAGTTTCTTTTGGTGTGTCCTGTTTCGCCACAATAACGACATCGACCTTTTTTATAAATTCTTTTCATCTTGGTCTTCTACTTCTTACTCCCATTTTGCTCCTCATCTGCATCATTTCTTCTTTTTTTCTTAAGTGGTCCTGGCTTTTTTCTAAATTTTGGTGCTTGTGGTCTGTTATATGGTGAATTTTCCTATAGTGCTTGACCTGAAATTGGATTGATATAGAAGGCATATGTGTTATTATATGCTTTCATGGTCAACCACTCATGACAAAACTCCTCCGGTCTCTTACCAGCCCTTGCCAGTGCAGCACACGCATGCACACATGGCATCCCTAAACAACATTCACACAACAACAAAGACAACTACAGTAAGCCAACAACAAAGGCTGATAATGATAATAAGATTAAAACAAAGAATTTAAAAAGCATTACCACTCAATTGCCAAAAACCACATGTGCAGAGTTTCTTTCCCAAGTCTACAACCATGTTGGTTGGCCAGTCATGAAGTTTGAACTTCTGAAAAAACCTCCTTAACTGCATTTATAAGGCCCTGTTTGAGGTAAAAAAAAAAAGTTGTCAAACACTTGTTTTCGAGCACCAAAATAGTCCCTACACTTTTATAAGTGACATCAAACTAGTCCCTAAACTTATGTAAGTGACATCAAACTAGTCCTTAAACAGCATTGTTACATACAAACAGGACATTATGCAGCATGTATAAACATCAGCCCAGGACATTATTCGACATGTATAAACAGCAGCCCAGTTTATAAACAACATGTTCAAGCACAACCAATAGGTAACAACTAATAAGCAACAATAGATTCACACTTAATAAGTAACAACTAATAAGTAACAACCAATAAAGACAACAAATATTGCATACCTTCTACATATCAGAGATAAAACACAGCTTGTTCTTCTTATAATCCCTCAAGTCTTGATGAAGTAATTCCAAGAACCAGTTTCAATTCTCATTGTTCTCAATAGGGACAGTGGAGCCTGGATTGCTCTTCAACAGTGTCAGCCCATAATCCCTCACCATGCCATATTGGGCAGCAGCATCACCGTACACAATAGATCTAGCATCTCCTAAGGCCTTAGTCAGTGAAGACTTGTTTAAATCCAAATCACATTTTGTTTTAAAATATTGTGTAGTCTCGGAGTATCTCAGATTCGGATATTTTCTTAGCTTCTTCACTAATTTGCAGGCTAGCCACTTCTTATTAGCTAGTCTGTTTTTCGTCTCTCTTGCACAGGTGTGGTCATCCACAAATGTCTTGATCTGCCAGCAATTGTTCTCAGTATTATTAGAAGCATACACAAGTCAGCTCTCATCCTTACACACAGCTCTCATCCTCACGTTATCATTCTTCTTAAACCAAATCCTTCTACCCTCTAGTATACAGTATTCACGCACAGCCTCTTTGAACTCCATCTTTGTAGTGAATGTCATTTCAAATTTTCAACCTCAAGCCTAAGCTCTCCAAACCTCCCTCCTTCTCTGAACGCAGGGAAGACGTCATCTAAATCAACTTCCTCCAACTCATCCTCAGAGTTCGGAGGAGTCTTCATTTCTTCCGAGTGCCATGAGTCTCCACCATCAGAATCATTATAAGCTTCATCCTGCACATCATGATAAGGAGCAACTGATGATCCAAACTTAGGAATTGGTCCAAAAATAATTTCATCATCCTCAGAATCTGAGTCTGCACAAACAGCACCATCATCTTCAACCATAACAGCCTTCTTTAGTTTTGTAAGTTTTTTGTCTGTCTTAGTTCTCAGTTTCACATTAGTCTTTGCTGCTAATCTATCCAGAGGCAACTCTTCTTCACTGGACACCTCATCACCACTAGGCCTATATGGTTCATCCTCTGCACTATCATCACTGTCATGGCTGTCTGAGGATTCATTTGAGCTAGACAAAGCAACAAAGGCTATTTTGGGCTGTTTTCCCTTACGAATTATTCTTGCAATATTTCCAGTAGTAGCAGCTCTTGTCAGTGGCCTCCTTCCATATGCTACTGCTATTTTTACATTCTTATAGCCTCTCTTTAGTACAGCATTCTTAGTTTATTTCACTTTCAATCATGGTTTAGAAATTGCAGTGGGTTGGGCCATTTTTTGTGGGATTTTGGGCTTGGTTTTACTGAGTTGGGCCATTATTTTGGTGGTGGATTGGGTTTAGATCCAAGACTTGCAGTCAGTTGGAAAGAATTTTTTCTGGTATGTTTCGGTTACCAGCAGAAACTAAAGAAGGTGACTCCTTTGGTTTTGTTGTATCAGTAGGCTTTTTTGGTTCAGAAGTTAGAGTGCATGGTGTTGTGGTGGGAATTGGTTCGGTTGTGGCATTGGTGGTGGGGTTTGGGGTGGGAAAAATGGTTGATATCACCATTAGCTCCTTGCCTTTAGATGCCATTGGTTCTGCTTCCTCAATATACACAGGTTCAGATACTTCATGTTCGTAGTACACATGAATAACCCCCTTGTTCTCTTGAGCCAGGTAACACATCTCCATGAGCTCCTTATCATCTGTTATTGCTCTTAAACCAGTTTGCAAAGGCTTATTAGGCACCAGCCACCAAGTTTGACTAACCTTGTCATACCCAATATTCTTGTGATAGTCTCGGAAGAAAAATACATCCAGTGTATCTGTATCAACGTCCGGTAACTCACAAATCTCTCCACCGTTGTAAGACATACTTCCATCAGCCTCTGTGATAAACGACCCTCCATGGTGAAATATGATGGTAATCAATGGATCACCCATCTACAATTTAAAGAAAAAAATTTTCATTGATCATAGTCATTGTCCTGAAACACATTAACAACTTCAAAAATCCACAACTAACTGCAGTAAACCCTAACACATAAAGAACAAGTTTTCATGTCAACAAAATACAAGAAACACTCCCAGTCTATAACTTTGTTGGCCAAACAACTAAGAAACCTAGTTCTAATCAAACCCTAGCATAGAGCACAAAACAGATGCATTCATACCCACAGATTACAATCGAAAAAATAGACTAAACTTTTGTGAATATTAAATTAACAACAATATAAAAAAAATAGAGAAATCGCATATTTTTTTTCATTTTTGGCTTACCTGTTTCAGAGAAACCAACCTTTACAACTCTGTGTATGAAGGAGATGACAAAAGCGATGCTCCAGAGCCTCAGTTTTCCACTGAAATCGGTGCGGTTAATGCAATTACATAGACACCTTTGGTGAGTGTATCGGGGAAGATGAAACCTCAGTTTGTGTTGTGTTTGTTTTGTGTTTTGAGAGGGGGGAGACAGTACGTTAGTGTAATGTTAAGGAAGGGAGGCTTTCAGCGTGAAACAACATCGTTTCATGTCATTTTGGCGCCATAGCCAATACGGCGTCGTTTCTATAATGCCCACGTGTCATGACGGATGCTAACTCAGCTTTCCGGTAGCGCCAGGTAGACAAAATGTTCTGGAAGGACAAGTCTGAGTCCCGGAGTGCAACTTCAGGGATGAATATGGGTAATTTTTAAGTTCAGGGAATATTATGAGGCTTGAGTGTAATTTCAGGGACTACATTGAGGCTTAACTCCTCACACACAAACAAAAATTTCAGAAATAGCCATCAACCAATTCAAATAAAATTGCATTGAAGAAAATATCCATCTTTCCTATGTGAAAACAGAACATAAAAAAAATTTCTCCATTACCCACGAAACATACATAAACCCAACTAGATAATGAATAGTAAAAAATTTTTTATCAACCTACACAAAATTCTGACCAAATACACACAATGATGTATACCTAAATAGAAAGACTGTAACTTTTTTTTAATCCAGTACAGACTTACCTCAGTGTTTCACAAAGAACTCTTTTTCCTTTCCTCGCTCAACGAATATGATTGCGGACAAAGATCAGAGTGTGAGCGAATTCTACCAAGTCGGATAATTTCACCGTTCAAACCTTAGGTAACAGTTATAGGCACGAGGATTTTATAGTGCTGAATGTTTGAGTTCAAAAGAAGAAGAAGAAGATGAAGTGATCAGCAACGTTGGGGGGTTTAATTCTTTAAATTTTCAAACGACGTCGTTTCAGTGCATTTTATTGCCAAAAAACCATACTACGTCGTTTTATGATGTACAATATGACACTCATTTATCATATCAATGCTATATTACTAGCTGACGACAGACTAATTAACTGGAAATAGAATGAGTGATCAATTAGGTGCAATTTTTTACAAATTTAAAAACACAAACAATATAATCGATAAATCAAGAATTAAATTAGTATAGTATGTAAATTTCAGAATCCACGTTAAAGTTTAACTCAACCAATACTTATTTATATACAAAACTCATTAAAAAGTGATCACCAAAATGAGAGCGATGCATAGAATTAATAAAAAAAGGTTTTACCCCCTAAGTTTTATAACTATATGAACCTTAGCTTCTTGTCTTTGACATAACTCTTTCTTTTTGTTTTTGGATGGTTAAATTCACTAGCATATTAATTAATCAAACTGCATTTATATGTTAATTTGTAGCATTTTCTAATAACCTTCACTAGCTCTAAGTATTGGAGATATGAGCAACAGTTTGTCAAACTATTAGTTAGCTATAACTGATTTAGTTAGAGGTTGTTAGCTTTTTAGAGATAAGGTCCTCTAACCAACTCTGCTGCATAAATAAAAGGTTATGATTCTGTTGTAAAGAACTAAAAAATAGCACAATAGTTATTCTATTTCAATTTTCAATTCAAATCTCTCGCCAATCTCTCTCTTCTCTGTATTCTTCCATTTCTATCATGGTATCATAAGTAGCAATTATCCTACACTTTTCTTTTTCACATTCTTCTACAAATTCAACTACTTTTTCTTCACCTATGATAGATAAACTCAATGAAAACTCTTTCAAGACCTGGCAACACTTGGCTCTTCATATCATCAATACTAATGAATTGGTGGATCATCTTAATCCAGAAAAAATTCCAACCAAATTTGATAATGAAGCAGCTCGAATTGCAGGAACAGAATCAGAATCCTACAAGAAATGGAAGACTAAAGATCACTACCTCATGACCTGGCTTCTTTCATCAATTGATGATAGTTTCAAGAACAAAATGTTAGATTGTGCATTTGCATACTAGGTTTGGGCAAAAATTCAATATTATTTCTCTAAAACTTCAAAAATCAAGAAAACAATTAAATTTTGAACTTAAGTCAATTAGAAAAGGTGGAACTTCTGCTATTGAATATCTCATCAAGATAAGAAAGATTATGGATTCTCTAGAAG
Organism: Arachis hypogaea; assembly: GCF_003086295.3. Lineage (NCBI taxonomy): Eukaryota > Viridiplantae > Streptophyta > Magnoliopsida > Fabales > Fabaceae > Arachis > Arachis hypogaea. Next base: position 95,108,916 of record NC_092037.1, on the reverse strand, counting down.
CAAGTGGTTATATCCCTCTCCCTTGATGATCATATTACTGCCATTACTGAAGACTTGTCTGAGGATTATGCATTGTATATCTCTGTTGTAATGACAAACATTGAGTAAATTTCTCTAATGGAAGCTGAATCCCTCCTTCTAGCTCATGAACATATGTTCGATCGTTTTTGAAAATCTGATTTTGGATTAGTTTCTGCCAATTACACACAAACAACTCCTCCGTATGCAAGACCACTTTGAAGAGCAAATTTCTATGGACTTCGTGGAAGGGGTGGTAGATTTTCTCGCTGTGGCAGATACTCTTCTTTGGACTCTAGGCCTCGGTGTCAAGTATGTAGGAGACTTGGACATGTGGCCTTTTCTTGCTTCCATCGCTTCGATCACAACTTTCATCATTCTTCTCAAAATTCCACAAATCAACAAATAAATACACCTTTGGCTCTTCTACATCCATCATTATTTCATGCTCCTCGTGCTTATCTTGCAACTCCTTCTGCCTTGTCAGATTCTTCCTAGCTTTCTGATACAGGTGCCAATCATCATGTTACATCTGATCCAAACAATCTAGTTTGCTCATCTGATTACAATGATTCTGAACAGATTATGCTAGGTGATGGTACAGGTAATAGTATTACTCAATATGGTCACTCATATCTTATTAATCTTGATACAAAACAAAAGTTTCTGCTTGATAACAAGTGTTTTTTTGGGTTTCATGCTAACTACTGTTTTGTTAAATCCCATATTACAAAGGAGATTCTTCTTTAAGGAATTCTTAAGAATCGCATTTATCATTTTGATAGAGTAGCTGTTACTCAAACTAAATCTGACAATGCTGATAAGAATTTAGTGCAAATTGACATCTTTTATCATAAAGTTTTTCATGCTAATTTGAACTCATATAAATTGTGGCATGATAGACTTGCCCACTATGGCATAAATACTATTCTAAATGTAATGAGACATTGTAATTTGGATGTTCAATCAAATAAAGTCACTTCTCATGTTTGTGAATTCTGTTGTATGGCAAAAATGCACTTTCTTCTTTTCTCTCTAGATAAATTTAACTTTAATGCTCCTCTTGAAATGGTGTATTCAAATTTATGGACCTGTTCTTATTACTTCATATCATGGATTCAATTATTATATCTCATTTTTGATGCTTTTACTAGGTATACATGTGTTTATATTCTTCATTCTAAATCTCAGGCATTTCATACTTTTTTACAATTCAAAGCTAATCTTAAAATTCACACAAGTCTAAAGATTAAAGCTTTACAAACTGACCATGACCGTGAATACCTATCTACACAAATCACTAATTTTTTTGCTACTCACAGTATCACTCATCATTTCTCTTGTCCATACACTCATTAACAAAATGGACGGGCCGAAAGGAAGCATCGTCACATTGTTGAAACTGGTCTTGCAATGCTTGCAAGAGATTCTCTTCCTTTGATACATTGGGACGATGCCTTCCTTTTGGCAACCTACATCATCAATAGACTACCCTCTCCAAATACTCAAAATATCACTCCTTATGAACTCCTTCACCTCATAAACCAGACTATTCTTTTCTTAGAATCTTTGGGTGTGCTTGCTATCCTTGTCTTAAACCATATTCTACTAATAAATTTGACTACAAATCTCAATTATCCATCTTCTTAGGTTATGCTCCTAATCATAAGAGATATAAATGTCTCACTAAAACTGAAAAAAACATTATTACTCGTCATGTTATATTTGATGAATCTAAGTTTTCATATTCTATTCTTTTTCCATCCTCACCTCTTGCTTTGCCTAAGCAACAATTTCCTCATACATCTTTGGTACTGCCTATTATAACTCATACTTCTTCAAATTCACATTTTAATAATGAGTCTAGTTCTGCTCTTCATTTATCCTACCAACCAATTCCATCTAGTTCTAATTCTGACCATCTTCCTCACTCTTCCTTAGATGCATCATCACCTAAGCAAGCTTTTAACCAAAAACCAAATGAGCTAATTCATCCCTCTAAAGCCAATATAGCTTAACACCACTCAGATAGTGTCCCTATTTCAGGGTTAGAAATACAATTTGGAATTCTCCAAAATAAAAAATTTTAACTAATACTCACTCAACGCAAACCAGATCTAATCCTGGTATTGCAAAACCAAAACTATTCTCATCTACTACTTCTTCCAATCTTGATCTTTATAATAATATTTCTATCACCATTGCACAGGCTTTACATTCACCTTATTGGCATCAAGCCATGTTGGAGGAGCTGCAAGTTTTATATAAGAATCAAACATGGAGTTTAGAAACTCCTCCCCCTACTGCCAAGGTGATCGGTACCAGGTGGATTTATGCTATTAAAAGAAAATCAAATGGAGATATTGCTAAGTATAAAGCTAGATTGGTTGCAAAGAGTAACCACCAAGTCGAAGGGGTTGATTATGAACAGGTTTTTCCCCCCTGTAATCAAACCTTCATCCATAAGAATTGTTCTCACCATTGCATTAAAGTATCATTGACAGATTCGGTAGTTCGATTTCAATAATGAATTTTTGAATGGGAATTTAAATGAAGTGGTTTTTATGAAACAACCTCTAGGATTTTCTCAAGGTGATATTTGACAGGTTTGTGGATTGAAAAAATTCTTGTATAGCTTAAAACAAGCCCCAAGAGCATGGTTTGTTAAACTTTCTTCAACTTTAACTTTATTTGGTTTCATCAAAACTAAGTCAGATCACTCTTTATTTGTCAAGCATGATCCTACTATCATGATATATATATATATATATATATATATATATATCATGATAAACTTATTACTAGGAATAATACAATCGCCATTCAAAATACTATAGACCAGCTTCACAATATTTTTTTCTTAAAAAATCTTGGTAAATTTAGTTATTTTCTTGGAATAGAAGCATGTAAGATTGATTCGGGAACTTATCATCTTATCCAAACAAAATACATCTCTGACCTATTGAAGAAAGTTGGCATGGCAGAATTGAAAGGAGTTTCAACTCCTATTATTGCAAGTGTTAAACTATTTAAAGAAGAAAATGATATCTTTGATGATGCAACATTATATAGATCTGTTATAGGGTCTCTACAATATGCTACCTTAACAAGGCCAGAAATCCCTTATTGTGTTAACAAATTAAGTTAATATATGCAAAGACCCTTGATTAATCATTGGAAATCTGTGAAGAGATTGTTACGGTATCTTGCTAGGACCATAGAACAAGGTCTTTTGTTTAATTCCAGCACTGACTTAAGAATTTATGCTTTTTGTGATTCAGATTGGGGATCAGATGTTGATGACAGAAAATTCACTTATGGTTATGGACTTTATCTTGGTGCAAACCTGGTATCTTGGTGTAACTGGAAACAACCCTTTGTCAGCAGATCCAACACAGAAGTTGAGTATAGGGGACTAGCCAAAGCAGATTTTCAAATAGTTTGGCTTCAAAATATTCTCAAGGAACTTCACATCCAAGTTGACACTATTTTCACTCTATATTACGATAACATGAGTGTAGTTTTGCTGGCAGCTAATCCCATTTTGCACAGCAAAACTAAACACTTTGAGTTAGATTTACATTTTGTTAGAGAAAGAATAAATCAGAATCAGCTAAGTGTTGTTCATATTAGTGCAGTGGATCAAGTGGCTGACATTTTTACTAAATTCTTGTCAGCAAAACCTTTCAACAAGTGTAAAGATAAACTTAAAATTACTGCAAGAATATCTTCAAGTTTGAGAGAGGATATTGAAGATATGAGCAACAGTTAGTAAAACTGTTAGTTAGCTATAACTGATTTAGTTAGAGGTTATTAACTTTTTAGAGATAAGGTCCTCTAACCAATTCTGCTGAATAAATAGAAGGTTATGATTCTGTTGTAAAAAATTGAAAAATAGCACAATAGTTATTCTATTTCAATTTTTAATTCAAATCTCTCCTCAATATCTCTCTTCTCTCTGTATTCTTCCATTTCTATCACTAAATAATATAAATGATTTTGCAAATAAAGACACTCGATAAATTTTCAAAAATAATTAAAAAATTTGAGTTTTGCTCTTAAGATTCTTAATATATAAAGTTTTTTTTATTGAAAAGACACAAAATTAATTTTAAATATTTTTGTAATATATTTATCAATTTAAAAAAAATTGATTATCATTAAATAATCTTAATAAAAAAACTTGTTTAAAGACCGAAAAGTTTTTATTAAATAAATTATCTTTTAAGTTTTTCATGAAAATAAACACATAAATTTATTGAATTTCATAAACTAATTTAAGCAAAACTCTATTTTAAACTTTTTATTTTTTATTCCATAAATACTTTGAAAACTTGAAAATTTAATTTTTTAATATAAAATTTATTTTATATTTAAAACCTTAACTAATATTTTAAAATTTAAAATACTTATTAGCTTTTTTTTTTAAAAATTAGATATTTCAAAAATATCATTATTCTAATAATTTTAACTATTAATTTTAATGATTATATATATATATATATATATATTAAAATCATCTGTTAAAACGACCGGTATTTTTAGAAATATTTAAAAAAGTTTCATTTCTTTATATGAACTTGAAACGTGAACCATCCTTTCGGGAAAAAAAAAATTATTAACCCTGCTTAGAATAGGGTGCTTAAGAGGAAGAAAATAAAAATGAAATAAAAGAGTGTAATAACTAATAAGAAAACATAAAACGACAAGTTGCTTCGAATTTCCGTATGGTTGGTATAGGGTTTTGATTCCTCTGATGTTGTCACCTCCTCCCAACTTGAACACCCCAACTCCAACTTGCTCTTCACACACTCTTCCATTCTCCCACCAAAGGTAACCACAGATCTCTCTCTCTCTCTCTCTCTCTCTCTCTCTCTCTCTCTCTCTCTCTCTCTGTGTGTGTGTGTGTGTGTGTGTGTGTGTGTGTGTGTGTGTTTATGAATTCGCTACATTAAGATTGTTTTTTTTATGCTGCCCATCATTTCTTTATAATAAAAATCATCCCTTTCTATTGATTGAGATTTTGGGTTGTGTTTTCTGAAACCAGATTAATGCAAAATATCTGTTGAATTTTGATTCGGAATTTGGAGTTGAGTGTACAAAGCAATAATTGCAGCTATTTCTTCTCATATTATGCCTTAACTTTTTTATTTTTTTCAGCTTTTTAGGTTCAAGGATGTTATGCTTGCTGGATGCATTCTCTTCCTGAAATGCAGTCTTTCTAGGTAGAAAAATCTCACTCCCACATTTTTCTTTTCTATACCTAATTTTTAGTTATTTCTTATTTTTGCGTTTTGCGAAGTGTATTAATATGATATTTTGTACTTTGAACATTCACAATTTGATGTTGTGGAACACCTGAACTTTTCTGACTGATCAACCTTTTTGGCAAATGGGTCACCCTTGTATTTTTGCATATATAGCAATCTCTATTGTATTTGTAGTAATATTAACTGCATAATTAGATGTTAGATTAAAGACTGGATTATTCTGATATTCTTGTTGCGGTTTCCTAGACTCAATATAGAAGAGATTCCAGATTTGTTGGGATCACATCATAGCAAATTTGATGTACAGGTTGTAGTTAGGTGAAGGAGAGACATGATCTGGTGAACTTTCCTTATGTAACAAATTAATATCCATGATCCCTGAGGTGATTTATCTGAAATCGAGTACCTTTGTTTACTAGGTTGTCCTAATTGGTCCACTATTTTATATTCTGAGAACTAACTATCATGAGCCTTTACATACTATTTGGTTTTACTTTTTAAGTCATAAGAGGAATTAGAAATCAGTTTTGGAGACACGTAGGTAAAGAGTGGACAGAATGCTTGTAGACTTGTGGTGTTTTCTAGGTATTGACTTTGTATCCTGAAAGAAAGTGACTTAGAGAAAAGAGTGAATTGGAGCCTTAGATGGAATTAGAGGATTAAATCAATAAACATTGGGCTTGTGATTGGCAGAATGGAATTCACTTATTTTTTGTATTCATGAGTTGTTATATTGCTTAATGATTGAATAATTACTCGCTTTCTATGTTTACATCTTCATCATATTGCCACTTTCTTATGGTGCCTTACTTTCCATGCATATTTTTGTATATATTTTATTTGAAATTGAAAAATATTTAACTTGTAAAATACCTTAAGACTACTCGGCAGAAAAGTTCCCCTTGCGAAAAACAGCATCTGACATGAAATAAGTTCAATTTAATCTATTTATATTCTTGTCGAGCTTAAGCACTTTATTTGTGAAATGTGAAAATAAATAATTTTTTGCACTTATCTCCTCGATTGAACTTCTTCGGAAGCTTGCAGGTTGTGTCTTAATTTTGATTCTGTTGACTGCAAGCTTTGTTAAACTGCCCCTTTGTTGGTGTTAGCTATGCTACCCACTGGAGCGAAAGACACTCAATTACGCGAGAGCAACAGTCAGAAGGTCCACCCTCAACCAATGGAAGAGGCCATGAATCAGAATCCGGAAGCTATGGAAACCCTTATTTCTAAAATCTTTACAAATATCTCTTCCCTTAAGTCGGCTTATATCCAGCTGCAATCCGCTCATACCCCCTATGACCCTGATAAAATCCAAAATGCCGATAAACTTGTTATCAGCGAGCTGAAAACTTTGTCTGAGCTCAAGCATTTCTACAGGGAAAACAACCCAAAACCGGTGTGTGTTTCTCCCCAAGACTCCCGTTTAGCCGCAGAAATTCAAGAACAGCAGAGCCTCCTGAAAACCTATGAGGTCATGGTGAAGAAATTCCAGTCTGAAATCCAGAATAAAGATTCAGAGATCCATCAATTACAGCAGCAGATTGAGGAAGCTAGCCAGAAAAGAGCCAAACTAGAGAAAAATCTGAAGCTTAGAGGTTTGTCAACCAAGGAATCAGAGAATGAAAATGGATTTTTCCCTGTTGATCTAACTCCAGATCTCTTTACCTCTTCCGTGGATGCAGCCGCGAAAGCCATTCACGATTTTTCTAAACCTTTGATCAACATGATGAAAGCTGCTGGGTGGGACCTTGATGCAGCTGCAAACTCAATAGAACCTGATGTCATTTATGCGAAAAGAGCTCACAAGAAATATGCCTTCGAGTCTTACATATGCCAAAGAATGTTCAGCGGCTTTGAGCAAGAAAGCTTCTCTGTCAATTCAGAAAATATTACGGTCACCAAAGAGAGCTTCTTCCACCAATTTCTTGCTTTAAGGGAGATGGATCCCTTAGACATGCTAGGACAAAATCCAGATTCCATTTTCGGGAAATTTTGCAGGAGCAAATACCTTGTGGTGGTTCATCCAAAGATGGAAGCATCATTCTTTGGAAATTTAGATCAACGAAATTACGTAATGGGTGGAGGGCACCCAAGGACTCCATTTTACCAAGCTTTTCTAAAATTGGCCAAGTCAATTTGGCTTTTGCACAGATTGGCCTATTCTTTCGAGCCGAATGTCAAGGTCTTTCAGGTTAAAGGTGGGAGCGAGTTCTCCGATGTTTACATGGAAAGCGTGGTCAAGAATCTGATAATGGAAGACAACGATGAAAAACCAAAGGTTGGTTTGATGGTTATGCCTGGATTCTGGATTGGTGGAAGCGTGATTCAGAGCAAAGTCTATCTATCTGGTATGAAAGTTGCTGAATGATCCTAAATTTGGCAGGGCAAACCTTTCAGAAGATTCATATGTTTCTATGTGGTTTATTTGGACTTCACTTTTCCTTAACTGTAAGATAATGTTGTGTCTGTAACTGTTAAGATCCCCTTTAGTTGTTGTTGAGGTTAATTGAGTCTCGTAATCAAGGTTGTCAAACTCTAACTCTCGAGCTAAACTCGTCGATTCGTATAAACTCGTCGTACGAGTAAGCTTTTACAAGCTTATGAGTTTTGAGTTTTTCAGTTCAAGCCTACCTAAACCTGATGGATTTAGATAAACTCTTGAGTTTGATAGCCATGTTCTTAATTATCCTTGTTCATTGTCAAGTGCCTTGTTGTATTGTGGAAACATGTTGCACTCAAAATTGTAGTGTTTGTAGGAAGGGGATTGTAAGGTATATACAAGTTTTCCACTTTATATTTTATTTTGGAGTATCATTGGTTTTGGACTTTTGGTGGGAAGGGACATGTGGGAGTTATTATTATCTATAATGCAATTGTAACACAAACTAGACTTCGAAAAAAGGTCCTATGGTGAGACAAGGCTAAAATGAGAAAAAAAAAAAAAATAAACAACCATGCTATATATACTTGTCTAGCATATACTTATCAATTAACATAGACATATAAAATATGTATTTGATATTTTATAAAAAAAATATATTATTGTAATTAAATTTGAGTATTAGTCTATTATATATTTAATTATTTTATTTTAATAAGTTTTATTATTTTGGTAGTTAATTATTTAGTTGAAAAATGTGCGAGTCATTACATATGTATATATATAATTTTTGGTAATTGGGTATTTGTTGACATGACTAATTCCGGCCAAACAGAAAAGGCTCAAGCTTTATTAGTATTAGGCCCATTAAGCAACTAATAAATTTAGTTAGGAGAAATGGAGAATTAAGATATCATGATAAAAAAAAAAAAAAGATGGAAAATTAAGATATAAATAAGGGATTTTATCTTTTGTAACTCAGATTGAAAATAATTGAATAGCGAATTTTAGAAATTTCTTGTAGAATTAGCAATTAATTTGAAGATGGGGCATATCTTAAAGCTCTATCAAATCAAGTGTTGTATGAGTGAGAATCTCTTCAAACATAATTGTATTTAGGCTATTTTATTTTTGTTTTCGAATTCACTCTTCATACATATTTTATTTTTTTTATTTTAATTTGAATATTTCTAATTGTCTACTAACAACTTCACAAAAATATAAATGTAATTTCCTGAAATATTTGGCTGTCCACTTTAAGAACAACAACCTTCTCCAAGAGGCTTCATTCTCCTCGGTCCTTTCATATCTCCACTTTTTTTTCGTTAATACAACAATCAGTGAATTGGTAATCAGAAGAATTCTTTAATCACAGTTAGCCAAGTAATAATTCAATAAATTATTAAATCAAATTATTATCTATATAAAAGAGCTTAAAGTAACAATTGAGTTGTCTTCATATGACTAAAGATATATTTAATTATGGAAACAGGATAAGACAATTAATTAAGAACAACATAACAAGGACAGATACAGAGAAATTAGTGTTTTTGCATTTTGTTTGATAATAAATTAGAATAAATTGTAAAAGTTTAATTTACTCTTTTTTTTATACAAAAAATGTAAAAAAAATATAGTAATAAAAAATATAATTATGAAAAATTGATGAGAATAATTAAAAAAATAAAAATAAAAAATAAGTTATGTCTTTTACTAGTATTTCTATGTTAAAAAAGACACAAAATATATTAATCCAGTGTCTTTGGACACAATATTTTTATCTTTGCCTAATCTACCAAATATGATTTTGTGTCTTTAGATTCATATTTTGATGACTTGTGCCTGTAAACAAATGCAATCTAAAATCACGTATTCAAACCTTAAAATCACCATTATTATTAAGTTAAGCGGTCTATATTCCACCATTTAGATGCAAACCTGTCTTAAAATTCTATGCAAAATACTTATACACCATCCTTTAGTCACATTAATATCTAGGAATGATTTTATTTAAGCATCTAAAAAATTAATGTCATTTTAACATCCAAGTACAATTACTTAGACGTTCAAATATTTTCCACTTATTAATAATAAAGAAAATAACACCTTATAATTTTTATTTTTCTTGTTTATAATGTCTTTCAGGTACTTAATAACAGACAAGTTTCAAAGACAAGAAAACAAGATAAAATTTAAAATCTCAGTTGTGATTTCCAAGTGATTGAACCAGAGCCCATGGTTTTCAATATGTTGCTTTCCTTCCTTCCCAAGTCATGAGTTAGGTAAAAAATGTTAGATTTTTATTTCAGGGTGAGTTTTGCAACCAATTTAAATGTTTTTCAGAAGAAAAAAAAAGTATTAAGATTATTGTGTTGGATTTATATGCCTTTAAGAAAAACAAATGTACCAAATGAGTTCTTGAAAAATTATAAAGAATTTTAACTCTTCAGTTCAATGTTACAATTCTTTGAGGACTCACTTAGCAATTTTATTTTCTTAATAATCTATAAGTCCATTACAAAATTTTCTCAAAAACTTACTTGGTACTTTTTTTTTTAAGAATTTATAAATCCATCACAAAATTCTTCAATTCTTCTTGATTTTATCTATTTTATAATAGTAAAATTAAGGGGGTTTATATTGAATCATTATTAATGTAAATTGCAAGTTTTTAATATATCATAGTTAAGAAACTTCGTTTGAATTGGATTATAGTATTTGTTGTTGCTGGAACATTACAATATCTTACTGTCTCACTCCACTTGCAAAACCCAGCAACCAAGAATTAATTAAACATAATATTGTTTAATTAAAGAAAATTACGCCTACCTGTAATCTTCTAATCTTGTTGGCGGTGTTGGTATTATTATTTTGCCAACCAATTAATTAGCTACACGCATGTGTGTTGTAATAATTTTTGAGACATAAATCCGTTGGTATCGCCTAAAAAGCTCCATGTTGCACCATGCTTCAGCCTACATTATCATTAACAATATCTTATTTAATTATTCCTAATTATTCAAGTCACTTTCATGCTCTTTTCCTTCCTAAGCATTGCATCCCTTTTTTAACTCCGCACTTAATTAATCGGAATTTATTTTTATATTAAGGTGATAAGGTCAAGGTCTAATTAACCCTTCATACCGGGTGACACTAATTTATTGTAAGTTTTGAGCCATAATTGACTACTTCATATAACATACTAGTTAATTACCATGATTTTAAGTTGTCGTTTGCAACCTTAATTAGCCATACAATAATTGAGCTTTGCATTAAAATCATAACGCATCGCATCAAGTTGCAACGTGTCATAATATATAGACTAATAATATTTTAGTTGTAAACACACAAATTTTATATCGCAATCATCGCTACAATAATATACATAATACATGCATGGTACATGCTATGCATATTATTATGTTGCTAAAATTAAAATATTTTTTTTATTATTTGACAACGGTTTTAAAGTTAAAAAATAAAAGTAAAAATTATGACTTTAATTTTGATAGACGTGTAAAATAATTTTATATATTTAATTATGTAATATTACATCAATAAAAATAATTATCTTTTATATTAATCATATGAATAGTCATCTAAAATAAAAATATAACTGGATAATTATGTAAAATTATACTATCAATATATTAAAATTAAACTAAAAATGTATTATCAAAATATAAAAAAATATTATTTTAACTTTAATAATATTTTAGTTTAATTATTCTGTTGATCTCTATAGTTTTACGAAATTTTTAATTAGGTCCCTATACTTTTTTTTCTTTTAATTGGGTCTCTGCACCAATTTTTTTTTCAATTGAGTCTCTATAATTTTTTTTCCTTTTATTTGAGTTCTTGCACCATTTTTTTTAGTGGGGTCCCATAAAATTAAGCCAATTACTACTAAGAGGGACCTAATTGAAAAAAAAATTTGGTGCAGGGACCTAATTAAAAAAAAGTATAGAGACCTAATTAAAAATTTCGTGAAACTATAGGAACTAACAGAGTAATCAAACCTAATATTTTTTAACTATTGTTAAAATTGTATAGTTATTATAACTGTATGGTGAGTCGGGTACCGGACTGTTCGTAGAGGTCTCGAGATGGGGAGGTGGGTTACCGCCTGTCTTCTTCTAGTGATATGTACGAAAGAGCAGCTGAGCTTCCGAGCACTCTAAGTGAAGAAGGGGATGTCACCTGCAATGACACTCCAACGCTCAAGTCAATCGCGTGTATAGGTGATATGAGAGCTCAGAGTAGGGTGACGTACTTTGGGGGAGGGATAGGACCCTCCCCTTATATATTTTGTCAGTAGGGCGAGCCCCACAGGAGAAGGCCTTCTTCTAAAAAAGTTCCTTCTCCACAACTGGCATGCAACTGGCATCGCGGGTGTGTGACCGAATCGTCAATCGGACGAGTCATGCGTGTCGACCCATTCGATTGGGTCAGGATGTCTTCGGGTCGGTTTGACCGACGTGCCTAGCTGGACTGGCCCTAATGTAACAGTAACCATTGTAATAGTAACAATTATATACTCACGAATAATACAACTACAATTTAAAATCCTTGTGGCAACCTTTGTCAAATAAGGGCAAACAATTAAACAATCTTCTTCCACATAGCACATAGGGTTACACTAGTAGGTTTTTTCTTTGGTTACGTAGAGTGGGAATACCTTTGACTTGAATTAACTATTAATTGCACATGTAATGACAATAATAATGTAATGTAATAATGCTTAATTGAATAACAAACGGTAATGCTAATCTTCTATTTTAATTATGTCTATTATTTTGACCGACCAATTGCTATTAAAATTTTATAATATATGCCCTATTGTTCTTTCTTAGCGCAACTCATTGCATGCATAGTGGACATAAAATCACGTAACATGCAACTTATCATGTGATAGTGATTTGAACACTCCTCTATATAATCACCAAACTCATTCCCATTTTCCCAAACTCAAATCAAAGCATTTTGAGAACTTCAATTCTCTTCTTCGAAAAAAGTCTCATCAATCTTCAATTGCCCAAATCCTAAAAGAATGTCACCTTTCAATATCACATTTCTAGTCACAATTTTCCTCTCTCTTTTCTTCCCAACCCTTGGTAAAGTTGATCCAACATTGTCAAGGCCTAAATCCCAAACATTATCATACATAGAGTCCTCTTGCAATGGCACTCTCTACCGTGAACTATGTATCCGTTCCCTTTCGAAATTCGCCAGCACCAATGAAATCGACGGTCCACAACACTTAGCACATGTTGCCTTGTCAATTAGCCTTGCTAGGGCAATCCACACAAAGAACTTCTTGGTGGGAGTTTCCAAGGAACTCGACGCGATTAACAACCTCAACAACAATAACAATAACAATAACGACAGAAAGAAGAGAAGGGAGTACCAAACAATTCAAGATTGTGTGAATCAACTAAGTGATAGTGTTGACCAACTTAGTCAATCAATCAAGGAGCTAAGAAGGATGAACAACAAAAGTAGATCAACAATAAATGATGATTTCTTGTGGCATATTAACAATGTTGAGACATGGGTTAGCACTGCCTTAACAGATGCTAGTAGTTGTGTTTATGCATTCCCTGGCCATAGAATGAGTAAGAGAACAGCTTCAATTAGGGGTAAGGCCATGAATGTTGCACAAGTTACTAGCAATGCATTAGCCTTCATTCATAAGTACATGGAAGCAGCAACAAGGAACACCAAGCCTTGAAATTATTAAAAAGGGATCATCAAAATTAAAGCTAGCTTAATTAGCTTTAATTAAGTAATTAACCACCCTTTGTTAATTTGTTCATGTATGTATTTAGATTGATCTATTATAATTAAGGTACATGTTTTTTCTTTGGGTGGGTAGTTATTATCTTTTAATAATCAAGTGTAATTTGGATGAATAATGTTATTCATAGTTATTTATTTTGTATTAAAAAGAAGTGATTTTTTATTGTATTTTGTTATTCAATTGCATTTTTCTTTTAATTATTATTATTTTCCTTCCTTATTGGTAATAGTTTTTTGATCCGTTGACTGTGACTCTCTTAATTGGCAAAGCCAGCTGAAGTCACGTGGAAGAAGATTGAAGAAGTAAACTAAGCAAAAGTGGCAAAATATATAAATAAAAGGAAAATAATTCTATAACCTAAAACGAAGGAGGATGATTCTTAATGTAAGATTTAAGACAAAGGCAGCAAAAATTTGAAATTAAAGGAATAAAGACACAAGTTAGAATTTGAAGCCCTGTACTTTGAATTGATGAAGCATTTATGTTACTAAGCCAAAATTTGTGATTAATGTTAATGATCCAACTTTCTGAAAATTTTGATATATTATTTTATTTTATTGTCAGAGATATATTATGTAATAGCATGTTTGTTGTACATTTTTTTGTTGTACATTTGAATAGGCTTTGTTGGAATCAAGTCAAAGGTTTTCCTCTGAGAAAAACTGCTTCAAATGATATATGAACTTCAATCTTAGAAGAGAGGAGAGAGATTCAACTTCCATGTTTTTAGCATTTTTGAAAGAAATAAACAAATAAAATAATTTCTTATTGAAATTAATTTTTCATTAATTTTTCAACTAATCATTTCTTTTTATAAGAAAAAGAAACAAAGCACAATTACTGTTATATGTATATTGATCACTACATAGCTGCCTATTTTTATTGTCTTGATTATACAAAACAATAAATAACATGAATTAAATAAGCTGAAAAATATATTATTTGTGGATTTGATACAAATACCACCAAAAATTAAATAACATGAATCATGCAGTAGAATATATTATTTATTAAGACTACTTATGATCTAATTATTTTGTTGATTACAACAAATAAGCTGAAGAAAAGAACATAGGACAAGATTATTAAAAATGACTAACATTTAATTATACAAAACAAACATTATATTGTCACAAAAGGGGTTTCGAAGAATTCAATCTATGTTGAACTTTATGATGAGTTACAAATCATGATCCACCAAAGAGGCAAGAAGTGAAAGGGCAATGAAATGTTGTCTAATGTTCTATTCATTCTATGTATTTTTTTTTTTCCAGAAAACTGCCACAAATTTCATGATTTCAACCATGGAAAAACATTGGGTGATGTCTGCAACCTCCCTGTTAGGACCTCAACACCAGTGTCTGTCACCTGAAAAAAAAAAAAGGGTTAAAAAATGGTTAATTTAACTACAAAATACATAGCCTAAGGTACTTAGGAAATATGATACAAAAGTACCATAAAGCCATAAATTCACCAACATAACAAATTATAGATAAGTGGCCATGGATTTAAAGCACTAACATATCATTGTATTGTGTACTCTGATATCCAATACCATATAAGAGTTTGCAAAGATTTAGTCAAGGTCATGTAAATCTTCGAAGGAGGTAAGTACAAAGAGAAAGGAACTGCTATTGTCTTTCTAGAAAATTTCTTTAAAAATTTAGAGCCCGTTTGGGAAGTAGCAGAAGCTACTTTTTTTAACTTTTGGATTATAAAAAGTCACAATCTATGTGTTTGGCACTATTTTAAAAAAAGCTTTTTAACTTCCCAAAAAGTTAATTTGCAGCTTTTTGAAGAAGTAGAAATATATGACTTCTTGCTTCTCGAGAAGTCATTCTACCACTTACTTAAAAAAAATTTAAAACAAAAAAAATATACTTTCCTTCTTGACTCTATGAAAAATACTGACCCTTCATCACCATTTTCACACGAGGTCTGCTAGAAGCACTGACCTTCCACCATCATTCTCACGCAATGTTCAATGAAACATCTGATGGAAGTATTGATCCTCCACCACATTTTCAGACAATATTACATCTGAACAACTTACTGCATATATTCCTTCTAAGTATTTTTTTTATCATTTTATCACTATTTTTTATTATTAAATTTGTATTCAAGTGTGGTATGAAATTTCAGTTTTAATTTTATTTTTTTCATATGTAATTTTATAGCTTATTATTATTTTCATAATTAATTATAACAAGTTCTTGACCTCAATAAAAGAGAAGAGAGTTCTAATAGGAGTAAAAATAAAAAATAAAAAACAGCAATAAAATATACATTGACACACATTTTATATTTATTTTTTATTTTCACCTACCATATCATACACAATATTAGTGATTAGGTTATGTAAAATCAACATTCAATATTGGAAAATATTTGTTATCATGGTTATTTTAATATTCATTCTCTTTTATAAAAAAATTTATCTTTTGCGTTATTTATCCAAACGCTACAACTTTAAAATAAGTACTTTTATAACTAAAAAACCAAACACAAAATAACTTATTTATAAGCTGCTTTTAATAAAAGTCCTTATGTTTTAAGCTCCTTTTCCAAAAGAACTTATTTAAATTATTTACCCAAACTGGGCATTAATGATAAATTACATTAACTTCCCCTAAGGTTAGACAATACTGCACATATATTTGTTCATTTGTAAAGTATACACTATCTCCCCTAGGGATTTGATGATACTCGGTATGTTCATGTATTTTGCGAAATGGGACAATGACTTCCTTAGATCACTTTTAAGCATAATAAATCAAAAGGTATGGAGAAATCAATGTAATTTACCCAAAATTTGAAACAATGAAGATTCATTTTTTTTTTTTTCAGTTGGTCACTTCCAGCACTTGTAAGACCATTTTCTTTCAGGGTGGAAAAGAACAAAAATACTCAAACTGTGTGGCTTTTATATGCATCTATCATTAGAATCCAGGACTAAAGAAAGATGCACTTACCAAAAGAGTGTGCTCAAATTGAGCACTTTGTTTACCATCTGCGGTGACAGCAGTCCATCCATCTGGCCACATTCGATCACGCCAGATACCTAATGAAAAAACCAAATCAGAAATATGACGTGTATCCATGTAAGTAATCAACTTAAACCTTTTAGAAACATACCTGCGTTGATCATTGGTTCAATTGTGAAGGTTTGTCCAGCCTTCATAATACCAACTGCTTTATTTCCTGCAAGTGGTTAAGGTTCACTGCATTTGATTTCATTGCAATCATGGTTAGTTTTTAACAAACAAATTGCAGGGATAGGGGGAGAAGCTAGAAACCAAGACATGCAGTGTTAAAAAACAGCTCTTGTTAAATCACTTTTTTCTTGCAGTGCATTTAAACCATGAAAAGGATACTTCCATAATGAGGAATGTTTGGTGCACAATGAAAGAGCTCTCCAATTCCATGACCACAGTATGATTTTACCTAAAGGGGCAAGGGAGAATATCAGTAACTGACAAACTAGTAAACAAATCTGTTGTGCAAGAAAGAAAATTAATTGTAAAGGAACAGAATGCAATACCACTGAAAAGCCTGACATAGTTGCATGACGGTTGATAACTTCACCAATTTCCCGGAATCGTACTCCGGGTTTTACTGAAATTGATAGAAAAGGAAGAATCAGAATATATATATATATATTACTCACTAAATATCAATAAGCAGATAATATGATATTATTTGATATCACTCTGTTAAAACATATCCTTCTGAGTTCTGACTTTAACTGAAATTTATCATTGAACTGAATTTACAGTTAGTGTATGAATTGACAATGAAGCTTTGAGGTAAATGTCAAAACATAAAAACAATGGAATCCAAGGCACCTATAATACTTTTAAAAATTCAATTACGTTCTAAATGGAGATGATCAAACTTGAGTAGAAATACACTGGTAATATACCAATAGCTATTGCCTTTTCAAGGCACTCATATGTGCATTTGACCAGCTTCTGAGAGTCTTCATCAACATTTCCCACGAAGTACGTTTCGTTGAGATCACCTGCATTAACTCAACACAGAAAGACAAGTGTCATGTATAAACTTCAACTCAATAGTGTACACATATATCAATATACATTAATCCACTCACCATGTACACCTTTATAGTACACAGTGACATCAATATTTACAATGTCTCCATCTTCAAGCTTCCTGTAAAATGACATTATCAAAAGAAATTCTCAAGTTGAAATAATTGTCAAAATAGCTACACTTGCACTACTTGTAAATTACCGATACGGCATTTCAAGAGAAATATTTTCCATTGGATTATAATAAACTCTTTCAAAACAAATGTTACTTTTGACCTTTTTTCCGGTACATTGAAAAAATCAATGTATATGTGTATCCAGATACATTGACATTTCAATGTATCCAGATACATTATCAAAAAAGTGATAGTGACGTTTATGTTAAAATGAAGGCAGACGTCAGAAGATCTATTACTACAATCCGGTACTGGTAAGTGGTAACAAAGAAAAACTGTAAAAAGGATAAATAAGAGAAAATCACAGAACAGTCTACCTTGCATCAGGAATTCCATGACAGATTACTTCATTAACTGACCTGTTAAACAGAGCAGATTTCATGGTTAACAAATACCTGGGTCAATCTGAGAAGAATAGAATATGAACAGAAGGAAAATACCTACGTGCAGCAAGATTTAGGGAAGAAATGATAATTGAGAGGTGATGGATATCCTCCTGCATAAGTGGAAAATCGGTGGAAAACATCCATCAACGCTAATTATTTAGTGAAATTGGCAATAGCAACAACATCAATAAATGAAAAAGTGTCTCTAGAGCATGTGATTATAATACCTATAATAATAAGTAATAACAGTAACAGAAGATTTTGAAAATGGAACTTGGCAAACAAAGGTAATACCTGCAGCAATAGTTGTGTCGTGAACAACTTTGTCAATCTCATCAGTTGTCACACCAGGCCGAACAATACGAGCAGCCGCATCCAAAACCTCCCTTGCAATCTACAAATTAATATGATCAAGAATAAGTAAGATAGCAGAGGGGCCAAATAAAACTCCAGTACCACAAAAATCTATGAAAACTAAATGCCATAGAAAACTTGAAGAATTTACCCGACATGTTTCTCTCATTTTCGCAATTAGATCTGGAGATTTAATCTACATATTAAAATCAGTTAGAAGAGAGACTAAATAGAAAAATATAAATAATCTCCAACTTTATCCTACATTGATTTCCTACATGAAAAACTAAAAAACTACCCACCTCAACAGTATGCTGGAAGTCACTATTAGGCTCAATTTTGGGAATTCCCTGGAAATAGAAGATAGGAACAATTTAGAAACAAATAAACCCTGCTATCAAATTATTGGCTATCACATAAACTGTAGTAAAATGAGTCAAATAAAAAAATGCAAGAAATTAAATAGGAAGAACTCAGGTAACTCACATCATCTGCCCAGTCTGGTTTATCAATATTAGCTGGAACAATGCGTTTAACAGATATGGGATATGGCCGCAACGTCCTTACAAAAGCATAAATGAAATTTTGCTTTCAACAAAAATTGAGTTCATTACAAACATAAGATAAAGTGCTGAAAAGAAAATGTATGTTAGCTGTAAACTGCTGCATACATCTACAATGCCAAAAATACATAAGAAAAATGAAAAAGAAGGTGAACATGGGAAAAACAAAAAAAAGGATTTGAAAAATGCTTAAACAGCATCATATCCTTGCAAATAAGTAACAATGAACATAAGTTTCTGATCAATCATCATTAAATTAAGATGCATACATTCCACAATATGAAGCGATTCAGTGTCCTAGAAATTACCCAGTCC
Organism: Arachis hypogaea; assembly: GCF_003086295.3. NCBI lineage: Eukaryota > Viridiplantae > Streptophyta > Magnoliopsida > Fabales > Fabaceae > Arachis > Arachis hypogaea. Next base: position 95,089,596 of record NC_092037.1, on the reverse strand, counting down.
AATCAAAGTGAGGCATCTTTGGAGTTCGTGACTGCCCTCTCTTCAAGCAGTATAACCAACTTTCACCAGGTGAGCTCGAGTCCTGCTCACCTGGAGTGCCCATGCCAGGTGAGGATAGCTTCGCCTTCACATGCACCGACTTGTGCGAGCTCCACGAAGACTTGAAACAATCCTGGGAGCTGTCAAGAGATATCAAAATAGGCTCCAATATGAACAATATAAAAAGGACATCGATACATCAATTAGTAAAGTTTTATGTGATGCAACCACTGTACTTTGTAAATGTAACCTATAAGCTCTAAAGCATGGCCCTCCTAAATGGTTGCTGTATCTGTAAACTCGTTTGATACTTGTGTACTCATTCGTCTAACTCTAAATATTACTATTGTAACAAAAACAACATATATCTAACTACAAACTATTCCTGAAAAAAGTCAAAACCTTGTACCTAAACCATTGATAATCGATATAGTTTTATCTCATATCATTTGATATGATTTTGCTCAAAAATTATGTTTATTTTATAATTTAATTACTTTTCCTTCCCACACTCATAGCCTATTTTTTGTAAAATTTTGTACCTCATACTCATATTGTATCACGTGGTGTTACCTATGCAAAATAGTCCATAAAGATTCCAACTCTATACTTGGTTTTAGTCTTCATATCATTTTATAATTGTGAACAGAAATTTAATGGATAATAAAATGGACATCAAATCATTGACAAAAATGGATAAAAAAAATCACAGACCAGAAAGCAGAACCTTCACGAGGAAGCTTCAATTCAATGCACTTTGGACACCTGAGCAAAATGAATAAAAATAAAATAAAATACAATAAAAATTACAAATTTTACATAAACATCTATGCATAAGGGCATCCCTATCTGGTTACAACATGATCATTCCAAACCTCCTAAACCGAATTGCAAGACTAAAAAAAAAAAAAAAAAACTGTAACTTTCACCACCCAATTGATCAAAAACTCTACCTTCCACAGTTTTTCAACATCATAGCACAGTAAACATAACAAACTAGGCACCACTAAGAAATTTCCGAAACTACTCTAATAATCCAAAAATTACCCAAAATCAATGCTGTCATCAGCAACAGCAGCTACAGCTGAAAACTTCAAAAATCCACTTTGATCAAACCCAAAAAACTAAGCCTTTCCGCATATATCAAAAGTTATTCAATGCGAAAACAGCATACCTCAATCCAAACAAGATTAAATTTTCAAAAGTGCATGCAAAATATATGAACAAGTACACAGTAAAATTATATATATATATATATAGAGAGAGAGAGAGAGAAGAGTTTAAGTACTGAAGATTTGCGGGTTTTCCACAGTTAGCACAAGAAAGTGCATTTTCAGAGACATCAGATTCACCAGCCATTTTGATTTCACCAACACAAAGAAGAATAAGGAGGTTCAATCTGTTTTCTGATGCTGAAGGCTATGTCTTTTGCTAATTGCTACTTTGCTAGGGTTCAAGAAAATCAAGAAATGGTAAAACCTTAGACCAAAAGGAAGAAAAATTACAAGAAAAGTATTATAATAACTTCGCGTGTAAGAAAATGGTGCCTTTGGATTTGGGCTTGTTTGGTTCATTTTTATGGGCTCACCCGTTTTTTATTTGGTATTGTAGGCCCATCAAATGAAGCATTCGGCCCAAAATATTGGTAAACCACCAATCTTTTGCTTCCAAATTATTAAAACGCTTATAAAAATTAGGCTAAAAAATTTTGATATGGAAGTAAAATGAGTGATATACTTTAACATGGTAATTGTTGGTGTTTTTTAAAATTGTGAGAGTACACAAATCGGACCATCCAATTTGTGTATAAAAGTTGAAAAAAATTCAGAGTACACAAATCGGAGGGTCCGATTTGTGTTAAAAAAATTAAAAAACTCAAAGTACACAACTCGGACCATGCGAGTTCTTTGGTCATGAAATTTTACTTCACAAATCGCATGGTCCGATTTGCAGCTGATGGAATTTGAAATCTGAAACGTGGAATTCGGACCCTCGGTTTTTTCTTGTTCTGGGTAATTCACAACTCGCAGGGTCCGAGTTCTGCTTCCTCTAATCCCACAACGAGGTAAAGCACCCCTCCTCTCCATACGCGAGTCTAACACGTTCTTTAGTTCCATATTCAAATTAATTAGTGTAAAAATTACCACACTTTTCTTAACCATAAAAATATACTCTTTTTAAAATTTGATAAAAAGGGTAAAAAACCCAAATGAGCCAAGGAGAGCTCAAAATTACCTAATTAAGCCAAATCAAAAATCCATACATGAATCAACCAGGAAGAATTATTATATAATTCGAATTATATTTACATGTAATTCGAATTGATATGATTCGAATTACTAGGAAGGCAACAAATGAATGAAGTTCGAAACAAGTTGTTTCGAATTACACCAACATAATTCGAATTTAGTTAATTCGAATTACTAGGAAGAGACATTGTTAAGTAATTCGAAACAAGTTGTTTCGAATTACACTTAACTAATTCGAATTTAGTTAATTCGAATTACTAGGTTAGTTTGAGATACAACCTAATTCGAAACAAATTGTTTCGAATTACATATATATAGTACGAGCCAGAGCTGTATATATATGCTGTGAACTCATGATGCTCTCAACAAAGAGGGGAGATGGCTAGTGAGGAGAGTTTCCTAATTCTGGTACATTACAGAATGTCGATTAAGAGAAAAACTCGGTCCGGCGTGAAGTTCACTGATAAGGATCCCCTATGTATTATCGTGACGCCAACAACCACCTACGATGCTCTTGTTAGGTCTGTGGTGGAGAAGCTTGGTCTTGAAAGAGTTAAAAGGGTCAAGAAGTTTTTCTACCGCATTCCAACAGCGGTGCTCCATGACACCGTGAAGTTTGATTGTTTCACAATCGGTAGTGACGAGGACTTGCAGGTTATGTTTCTTTCTCGTAGGCAGTTTCCCGAGGTAAGGACACCAGAGCTGTTGGCAAAGTTGGTTGATGTGGTATCTAGCTCGGGTGGTTCGAACCGGAATGCCAATACTATAGCCGCGGTTACCGGCTCGAGCTCGAGACCTGCTGTTGCTTCATCCTCTGCTCCTGTGTATGAGCCACCGATGCAGCCTGTTGCGTCCCCTTCGTTTGCCGTTGATCTGAGCGGCAATGTTGGAGACGAGGTTCGGTATGGGGAACATATTCCCACCGAGGTACATTGTCCCACACCGGCTGGTGTTGGTGATGGTTTGTTTGATGATCCAGATGACGATGACGTGGAGCCGGATATGATCGCTGATGAAAGCGGCGATGATGTTGGAACTACTGTCCCGACAAGTGGATCTAGTTCTGGCACACAGCAGTATCCACCCCATTTTTCCTCATTGGACCTGGATGCCATGCGGCAGGACGACAATGCTCTGCAGGCCTCAGGATTTGGTGCTAGAGATAACGAGGGGTCTGCCGGTATGAACGAGTTCCAGGTTGGCCAACAATTTCAGGATAAAGATGAGGCGCTGTTGAGTGTGAAGACGTACAGTATCCGCCGAGGGGTCCAGTACAAGGTCGTTGAGTCTGACTACCGCAGGTATGTGAGAAAGTGTTCTGAGTTTGGGAATGGGTGCACATGGCTAATTCGGTTGAGTCTCCGACAGCGGAAGGGTATCTAGGAAGTGAAGCGATACAACGGACCGCATACATGTCTTGCCAGCTCCATCTCCAGCGACCATAGGAGTCTGGACTACCATGTCATATCCACCTTCATTATGCCAATGGTTAGGGCTGATGCAGCTGTGAACATCAAGGTGCTTCAAAATGCCACGGCCGCACACTTTGGGTTCAGGCCTACGTACAGGAGGGTATGGATGGCGAAGCAGAAGGCCGTTGCCGTGATATATGGGGACTGGGACGAGTCATACAATGAGCTCCCTAGGTGGGTTTTAGGAGTTCAGCTGACGATGCCTGGCACTGTAGTCGTCCTCAGGACTTGCCCTGTTCGAGTTGGGGGACAGGTTGACGATTCTCAGGTTTTTTTTCATAGGCTGTTCTGGACTTTCCCCCCTTGTATCCAGGCATTCCGTCATTGCAAGCCTTTGGTGAGTATTGATGGCACCCATTTATATGGGAAGTATGGGGGAACACTGCTAGTCGCCATTGCACAAGACGGAAACTCGAACATCCTCCCCGTGGCATTTGCACTAGTTGAGGGTGAGAATGCTGAGTCATGGTCTTTCTTTTTTTCCCACCTCAGTGAGCACGTGACACCTCAGCCGGGTCTGTTAGTTATTTCAGATAGGCATAACGGCATCAAGGCAGCCCTCGAGGCTCCGGATGGGGGATGGCTACCGCCTGCTGCGTACCGGGCGTTCTGCATTCGACACGTTGCAGCTAATTTTGCCTTGACGTTCAAGGGAAAAGATGCCCGGAGGCTTCTTGTTAACGCCGCATATGCCAAGACCGAGGTGGAGTTCGACTACTGGTTTGACATTCTGCGCTCTGAGAATCCGGCAATGTGTGAGTGGGCGAACCGAATCGAGTATTCGTTGTGGACACAGCACTGTGATGAGGGTCGGAGATTCGGGCACATGACAACCAATATTTCGGAATGTGTCAACTCAATCCTGAAGGGGGTTAGAAACCTCCCTGTTTGCTCGCTGGTTAAGGCCACATACGGAAGGCTAGCTGAGCTATTTGTCCGTAAGGGTAGGGAGGCCGAGGCTCAGATGGGTACTGGACAACAATTCAGTCAATACCTAGTAAAGTGTATCGAGGCCAACCTGAGAACAGCCAGGCACTTCACGGTGACTGTTTACGACAGGGATAACTCGGAGTACACCGTTGCTGAGACGACTCCGACAGGCTCATTCTCTCTTGGTACGTACAGGGTCTCATTAGGGTCTAAGACTTGTGATTGTGGATACTTCCAAGCACTTCATTTTCCCTGTCCGCACGCACTGGCATGCTGTGCTTATTCACGGCTTACATCGCAGCCTTACGTCCACGAGGTATATCGCTTTAGCTCCGTTTTCGGTGTCTATCAGATGGGATTTGCCCCTCCCATTTCGGAGGATTTCTGGCCACCTTATGCCGGGCCTACCGTTATACCGGATCCGAGTATGAGGCGTGCGAGGGAGGGTCGTCCTAGATCCACAAGAATTCGAACCAACATGGATGAAGCAGATCCGAACCGGCCAAAGAGATGTGGCCTCTGCAGGCAGCCAGGTCACACCAGGCGTAGTTGTCCACAAGTCGCAGGCCCCAGCGGGACTGCTGGAAATCAGTAGGCGATTTGCTATGTCTGTGTTTGTTTGTTAATGTATTAGCACTTGTCTTCTATTTGTTTTTAAGTTTTAATGTGTTACAACTTGTCTGGAACTACTTTGTTTCGTATGTGTAATGAAACTTGTTATTTGTACCAAATATTTCTGTTGAATGTCTTTTAAATCATTGACATTTATAACTAGAACAAACAACATTATATCATGGTATGACTGATAACGAATAACATAACATGAAACTATAAATCATAACATAAAAGTAGAATACATCGACGTAAATGACATAACAAAACATGAGAGTACATAACATAAAATCAAATAACATAATAAGAAAGTACATATCATAACAATGATAACCAACCAACAAAGTTCACAATATAAATATGACAACAAGACATACACCACTATCCATGAATCATCTAAACAGGTGCGATCCAGTGCCGCAACGGCGTGGCACCCGTGTCCGGTAGCCCCTACGAATAAGTGGCTCCTCATCCTCAATCGACTCGTCGCTGTCATCCGGAACTGGCTGTCTGGGGGTCATAGGCGCAACATGGACGGGTCTGGATGACGACGGGCCGGCAACTGAGTGTGATCCAATACTCTGCGCCGATGCTGGGGTCCCACCCATGGCAAAAGGATGCGCAGGAGCTACCGTGGCAGGCTCATTCAGATCAACGTCCAGCGGTGCCTGTGTCCCTGTGGTATGAACCCGTCCGGCTGCAGCCTCATCCTCCTGCATGATGGTTCGGATATCCTCAAGGAAATGTGGTCCACCAAACTCGTGCACAATGCCATCACTAGCAAGAAAGTCTCCAAACATCAAGCCAGGACTCACCCATGGAGTACTATCCTGAAGGGTATGATCATCACCGGGAACACCTACGAAGTAATCTCCAAGACCTCCACCACCAAGCCCAGCATCAGTGTGACTCGTGGGATCTCCCATACCAGATCCAGGGGACCCACCATCATGCCCGCCCTGATGGGCCCTATCAACCCCCGCAACATCACCTCCCCCAGGCATCTGGGCACCCTGTCTAGCAGCACCCACCCTCCTCCTGCCTCCACGACCACGAACTCTCCCCCCACCCCTAACTGGGTCGTCTCCGGCATCCATAGCCTGATCTACCCAGTTCCACTCACGCTGGCTACGACGTGTCCCAACTCGTGCTCTCCTCTCAATACGACGTCTGTCAGGAACATCCTCGACCCGGTCCATGTCCGGAAGTCAGCCTGCACCCCTCTGCGTCGCCTCATCTGGAATAGGAACACCTCTCGGATACCCCAGTAACATCTCCGGCGACAAAAACCTCTTTCCGTGCTGATACCACCATGTCAAGAACTCATGTGACGGTCCGGGGTCGAGCACGATGTCAAACTATAGAATATGATCAGCACACTCCTGCCAGTGAAGATGCCACTCAGGGTACTGTGCCGGGAACCAACGATCACCTCCTCTCCCGTCCTTCGACATCAGGAAGTCGATGTTCAGGGCGGGAGACAGTATGGGCTGAACGCCGCCAAACTGAGGTAAAACTCTATCGACCTGATGCCTCTCGACAACCGCAAAATAAATCAGGGACGTCCTGCATCGCCATAACATCGTATGCCGAGGCTCCAACACCTCAGGATGGACAACCTGGATGACGTCGACTGCGCTATAGGGCATTCATATGAACTGAAAAAACCAAAATCAAATCGATTGTACTTTCAGTTAAGTGATATAAACTGAAACAATGACTTGAGATACACAAAAGTTCTGCTTACTTACCTGCCGAGGCTGTAACAAGTCGATCTTCATGCGAGCCATCTGTATCCGAGGTCCCTTGTTGCTAATCCCAGGGTTGTAACCAGACCATCTACGTACAAGAAAACAGAAGAATATAGGGCATAATTACAAAATAATAACAAAAAGAATATCTAGTACAAAACAATAACGGTACCTCGAGGCAAGGGGCCAGCTGATCTCATCATACCCAGATGGTCTAAGTGTGGGAAACCTCCAGAAGATCCACGACTGTAATAACTGTAACGGGCCAGCTAACTTCACCACATGTCTGTTGGCGACTCGGCACATGCACCTGTACAGCCATGCTAGTGCCGCCGACGCCCAACTTTAGCGACCCATCTCCTCAAGCCGAGCAACATATGGTAGCCATCTGATGTATATACGATTGCCGAACTTGTCGGCAAACAGCTGCGTACCCAATAACATCATGATATAGGCCCGGGCAAATCGCCTAACTGTCTCCTCATCTGCCCCATCTGGACACTCTGCGAATGTCTCCTGAAACCAGGTGCAGTTGACTGCGAATTTCTGCACCTGGTTCTCCGGAGGTAAAACACCGAGCAACTCATGGAACCACTTCCAAGCAGGTCTCCCACCCTCAATGTAAAGGTGGAAGTCCGTAAGGCAACCACTAACATAATCTCCGTCGACTGGCAACCCCAGCTGGTATGCGACGTCCTGAAGCGTGATAGTGCACTCTCCGAACGGCATGTGGAAGGTGTGCGTCTCAGGCCGCCACCTCTCGACGAATGCGCTGACTAGGGGCTCGTCTAGTCGGAACCATCTGTCGTTCAGTCTCATCAAGACGCATCCCCTGTTGCCGCCTAACGCTGGATATGCAACGACGAGGCTGGCCAGTACATAAACCGCATAATTAGAACAGATGCACAAACCACTAACATAACCGATATATTTTATAACGAACCAGGAAATAAATCATGATGGGTAACAGATATATGAAACAAACGACCAACATTTCATGCACTTGCATAAACCACTTGCGTAAACCGCTAACAGTAAAATAAACCGCTAAAACAAAACCATTAACAAAAACCATCAACAAAAACCATTAGCAAAAACCATTAACAAAAATAATTAACAAAAACCATTAACAAAAACCATTAACAAAAACCATTAACAATAAACCATTAACAAAAACCATTAACAATAAACCGCTAAAACAAAACCATTAACAAAAACCATTAACAAAAACCATCAACAAAAACCACTAGCCTACACTACTTTCCTAAACCATTATCCTAAACCACTAACAGTAACATAAATCATTATAAAAAACCATTATCAAATACCGTTATCATAAACCGCTTTCATAAACCACTAACCTCGTCGTTGATCACACCGGCGATATGAGCTACTCCATCCAAACGATAAAGCCTTCCCGGATCGTCCCCCATCGACAGAAACAGCCGCTCTGGTCGCACTCGTACTGAACGTTGGTCTTCTTCTCTGGGATTTGGTGGGGTTGGAGAATGAGAAAGTGATTCGAATGAAGTTGGCTCGAACTCCTTTTATAGCCGAACTCCTTGTAATTCGAATCAAGTTGATTCGAATTACTATGCAACTCAAATTTCACCTAATTCGAATCAAGTAGATTCGAACCTCCCTACAATCCACTTCTCCTAGTAATTCGAATTAAGTAAATTCGAATTACGTTGATGTAAATCGAAACAAGTTGTTTCGAACTTCATTGGATTCTTGGCTTCCTAGTAATTCGAATCATATCAATTCGAATTACATGTAAATATAATTCGAATCATATTGATTCGAATTATATATTAATTCGTCCTGGTTGATTCATGTATTGATTTTTCATTTGGCTGAATTAGGTAATTTTGAGCTCTCCTTGGCTCATTTCGGTTTTTTACCCTGATAAAAATATATAATATTAAATACATTATCAAAAAGTGGTTTAAATATTAAATTTTGATTATTTTTTTCAAACATAATTAAAAAAATAATTTTATCTTTAAAATTTGATAATTTTATGTCAAGTATATTTTATTTACAATTTTTTAATCAACGATCACAAATAATTTTAAAAAATAAAAACTTTCTAGAAGTTAAATTTTTCTCCAATTTTTTTAATATAATTTTTAAATAATTATCTAAATATTCTTACAAATTTTTGGATCAAATGTATAACCAATTTTGTCAAACACAAAATTTGTTTTTTATTTTTAAAAATAATAATATTATTTTGATTATTTTAGTTGTATTTTATAATATTTTGAGGATATTTTTATTGTTATAAGAAATAAAGGTTATTTTTGTCGGTGCATTCAAAAATAGGGTGCGATTTTAATTTACTCTTTATTTTGTGGTGAAAACTCAAATGTAGTTATTTTTATGTAAAATTAATAATTAAAAATCATTAGATAATTTAACAGATTTGACTAAATTATCATATAACAACCCTAAATTATCAATTTTATATAGTCACAAAAAAAATTATTAATTTTATATAAAAACATACAACTATATGTAAATTTTTATCTTATTTTATTAAATAATAGTTACATTTTCTTTTGTTTCTCAACAATATCTTTCATATAATCAAGTCAAAGTTTAATCCGCCACAAAATTTAAATTTTATTTAAAAATGTAATATTGGTAAATGAACTATTGCATACATAAAAGTAGGATATCTTTGAAACATTCAATAATTAATGTTATATATTCAATTCAATTCAAAGACAATTAATTAAGTCTTCCTTCCGATTCAAGTGATTGCACCTTATTTACTTCTCAAAGGGGATGATGCCAATTCGGTCACTGGCCACTTTGATTCATGCATGAGGCATTAAATATTATTATTTGTTAGCTATCTCTGAAACATATCATTTTAGGAGCTATCTATCTAATTAAATGCCAGAAGTTTGACGATCTAAACTACGTGCAAGGAAGGTAAAGTAGGTGAAAGAGTGATTTGGCAATTGGTAAGGTTATGTACGTGTTTATACTATAGCAAGTTACAGACAAAATGGTGAACAAAATGTCTTGTTTTTATAGTTTTGGATTTCATTGGCATATTGAATCATAAGCCATTGGGGAAATGCTAATAAGGATGGTTCATTCATTTTGGAAGAAACTTCCAAAAGTAACCGCTAAATGATTCTTCACTACTGACAATTAATTTTCACCACCATGTTCATGCTTTTATAAATTTGAAAAACATTTGATAACTTAACTATCAAGGTGTTGAATAGTACTTTGTTTTAATTTCCTTTATTTATAGACAGAAAATATGTGACAAAAATAAAAAGTTTGGGCATGTTAGAGAATCATTAGAATTAATTTAGATCGATTAGTATCATCTATATTTATATAGTATATTTGTATATTAATTGTAGGATTTTATGTCTTTATTACTCTGATTCATTTAGCACCTATAAATACCATTTATATATTGTACCTTTGATCACACTTAATAATACATTTTTCAGATTACTCTCTCAGCCTCTTGTTTCTAATATGGTATCAGAGCCATGATATCCTCTTTGAAGAGGATATGTTGTTTTCTTTGTGTGAAATCACCGTAATTTTTATATTTTTTTTCTACGCCTTTCTTCTTTCCCTTTTGTCATTCTGCTTTTTCACCTCACCGACTAGCCTATTTTTCTATCTTGTGTTTTTTTTTTCAAGTTGAATGATCAAACACAATTGTCATCCGCTACTTACCTATTCTCATGAAGAAATCATATAATTTTCGATCTCTTTCAGCAATTCCGTCTGCGTTCTCTCGTGGCAGTTCCGTCTGTGTTCTCTCGTGGCAATTCCGTCTACGTTCTCTCGTGGCAATTCCATTTGTGCTCTCTCGTGGCAGTTTCATCTGTGTTTTCTCGTGACAGTTCCGTTTGTGTTTCGTCTGTGTTTCCTTGTGGCAGTTTTGTCTGCATTTTTTTCCTGGTAGTTCCGTCTGCACTTCCTTCAGACAGCGGCAGTTCCATCTGCGCTTCCTTCAGACTAGCGACAGTTCCATCTGCACTTTCTTCCGGCAGTTCCGCCTGTGCTTCCTTCAGACTAGCGGCAGTTCCGTGCGCTTCCTTCAGACTAGCGGCAGTTCCGTTGCGCTTCCTTCAGACTAGCGGCAGTTCCGTCTGTGCTTCCTTCAGACTAGCGGCAGTTCCGTCTGTGCTTCCTTCAGACTAGCGGCAGTTCCGTCTGTGCTTCCTTCAGACAAGCGGCAGTTCCATCTGCACTTCCTTTCGGCAGTTCCATCTACACCCGTTTTATCAGTTTACGCAATTTTCTTTTCTCTTTATTTCGTTGTTTCAAATAAGTTTCAAACTCAAGTTGTCACTTGAATTTGAGGGGGATGTTAGAGAATCATTAGAATCAATTTAGATCAATTAGTATCGTCTATATTTATATAATATATCTGTATATTAATTGTAGGATTCTATGCCTTTATTACTCTAATTCATTTAATACCTATAAATACCCTTTGTATATTGTACCTTTGATCACACTCAATAATACACTTTTCAGATTACTCTCTCAGCCTCTTGTTTCTAACAGGGTACTTTAATATGTTTATGTTGTCTAACAATATAATGTATATATGTATAAGTATGTAGTAGTATAATGTTGGGTTTTCTTTATTAAAACTCTTCGATTATTAATAAGATTTGGATATTAGAATATCTATAAGAATGGAAAATGGGCCGAAACTTGTCGGACGTACTAATCCTCGTAATTTGCTAAAAGAAGTGGGTCGAGTTAAAATTTTAAAAACATCATAATTAAAAAGTCTGTCTAATCCGATTCGCATCGTCTGATCCGCAGATTTTGACGGCTTTTGGTGTGGGAGTTTTTTTGGTAGATCTGTCTTTTTTTTTTTGTAATTGAAGATATTTTAAGTTATAATTTGAATTAGGTTTTATGTTTAATTGATTAGAAACTTGAAGATATTTAATTATATGTTTTGAAAAATGTTTATTTTATATTTTACAATGTTAGTTTTATTATTTTGTTTCAAAAAACTTAGTTGATGAATATGTTTATTATATATTCAAAATTATAAAGATTTTAATATTTGTGAATTTAAAAATTATAATTTTTTATGTTTTTAAAAATTATAGATTTATTAAAATAATTGTAAAATTATATATATTATTTAATATTTAATGGTTTATTAATTAAAAAATTGGCTTGCACCTGACAGACTTACTAATCCGCCAATTCACTGTTAGACAAGATAGAAGAGAAATTCGAAATTGCCTCACTAGACAAAGCAAGATAAGTCAACCCATCAAATAATGAACTTTTAGTGAGACGGGACAGAGCGAACTAGCCCGTTTGCCACCCCTTAACAGTACAATAGCAATACATGAATTATATTTAGAGAAAAACTCACGTTTTAAAAGTCAACTATATATGTAATTTTTCTTTTTTATTCTAACGTTAGCTGAAATAATAATTATACTTTAATTGAAACTCTCTTTGATTCAGACTGATATTGCTTATAATTAAATTCAGAAGATCAGGTCAAACGATTACTTAGTTTATCCACTTTAATTTCATTATGTCATTCATGCTCGAACTCCATTTAATATAGAATATTTATCCATTTTGATTCTCAAAAATTTTTAAATTAGACACTTTAATTCTCAACAAAAATTAATTATTTTATTGGTCTTTAACTGTTAATTCCATAAGTCATTTAGGTCCATAGTCTATTTTATTCCGTCAACTTCTAAAGGAGTTGTTGTACATGTCGCGTTAACTCGCCACATCACATGTTAAGTGATACGTAGATAAAACGGACAAAATGATCCATGACTCCCTTTATAGAGAAATGACATTATTTTGGAGGAATATCCTATGCTGCATGCGTTTTGGAAATTGATTAGACTACACCATTTTTAACCACCTTAATCATAAAATCGGACACTTCGCGTGAGAGACTCCTCACATTCACTTCCAAAATGAAAGAGTATTTATCTATTTTGATTCCCAACAAATTTCAGACCATACACTTTAGTCTCCAAGTAATTAATTTACACCTATCAATACTCAATTCCATCTGCTAAAGTGACCTAAACCCTTCTTATTCCTACCCACAACATTGATATAACAGCAGCCACGAATAAAAACCCTAAAAAACTACAAACTAAATCTTCCAACTGTTTGATTCTATCTTCACATTTTTCAATCTTTTTCTTTTCAATAGCAGTATCATATTCAAACACATGATCAAACTATTAGAAGAAGTCACAATATTCCATTTTTAGTAGGGTAAAAGAACACCATCAACATAACATCTCCGAGCATTCAACATCGTAACAATTCAACAAACGAAACAACAACCCAATCAACATTATTATTACCTTGAAATAAGAACAACTGAAGAATGACTTTTTTTTTGGATTTTTTGTTATGCTAGACTCCACTACAATGGCATAAGCTCCGCATTGATACCTTAGATTTTCACTTTTAGCCGTTCGCTTCCTCTCTCCACTGGATGCGCTTCCAATGCTTTGATCAACGGTAACACTTTTCCTTCTCAAACGACATGGAGCTGATGAGCTTCGAAAGATTGCCAAGCTAGGAGAACACATATTTCAATGTATTGAGTTTGGAAAACTAATATTAAAATGATTATCAAATATTATTAAAATGTTAATTAGATATTTATTAAATTATTACAAGTTTGTTTGTTTAATGAATTTTGTTTAGTGTATAGGAAAGCAATCTAAGCCCCATATTGGCCCAATATCCATTAATTCAAATTCGGCTTGATCTAAAATTTAGTGGCTGAACCTTGAAATAAGAAAGAAAAGACAAGTCCAATCATAAGCCTATAAACCAAGTATGATGAATAAAAGAAAGAAACCTAAAAGACCACAAGCCTCATACGGTTACTCTCACTCTTGGTAACTAGAACTTCAAATTCAATTCAATTAAGTTCCTTGAAACTTTTACCGAAAGCCATCACTTCTCTCTTCTCTATCTTAGTTTGGTCACATCACTCAATTAAAGAAGAAGAAAGAAAAAAATGGAAAACACAAAAAATAAGTTTTAAAGAAAGGCAAAAAAATTGTTGCCATATCAAAGCAAAAAGGAAGGGCTTCGGTCAAGTAGCAAATCTCATTCGGTCAAAGCACATCAAAAGTTTCTTCCTTCTTTTGTGCTACACTAAGAAACCAAGAAGAAAGCTACAAGGTCTCAAGTATAGAAGAAGCAACAATGGAGAATGTGAAGTCAACTTGGTTCAGAAGCTCATCAACGCTCAAAATCAAAACTTGGAGCCAAAGTCAAGGTCAATGGTCAAGATTGAAAAAGTTTGAAGAAAAAGGATGAGAGAGAAGAGGTGAGTTGCATGCAACAGATTTGGTCTTCTCTCTCCTCTCTAATGAAGTTGCTGCTAGTCTCTGAAGTTGGAGAAGAAGAAAGTATTAGGGTTGAACGCGATTCAATCTTGGAAGCTTCACTTTTTTATATTAAGGATGAACAATCAATGGTTGAAGGCAAGGAGAGTAAGTAAAAAGCACAGAGTTCACTCTCATAGCTACCTAAGCTATTTGAGTCCTTCTCCTTCATGTAGTTCATTTAGTATTTTCTTTTTCTTAGTTTAATCTGTTTGAGTCTCATTGTAAAAAGCAAACATAGTGAGGTTTGTAAGAAAAAACCAATGAGAGAAAAAAGACAGTGAGTTAAAACTAGGAGAAAAAACCATAAGATGTCTCAGATTTGCTTTGTACATCTTTCTGTTTTGTGTCATGATCCTGTAGGAATTCCTTTATAAGTTAGGTTAGCACTTTGCTGTTGAAAGCTAGATTGAGGTCTAATCATATTCGGATTGGGTTTAAAATCTGGATTTGTCCCAGATAGGATTGGGTAGATCCTAAGGAAGAGTTGGTAATTGTAATCTGTTGAAGATAGTAAAAATTCTGTCATTATTGTGATGGAGACTGAATGTAAGCTACATTACACTAAGTAGCTGAACTATGATACATCTGGGTGTTATTTCTTCTTCTCTATTTCGATTATGTTTCTGTTACTTATGAGACAAAATGAAAATGTCTCTCAACTCGTTACGAGACAAAAGTAAAAATATCTCTTAAATTTTTGTGAAAAAGTAAAAATATTATACAACAGAAAAATAAGTTAAGATTCAACCCTAATTCTTTTAGCCTCTAATAACCATCACAATGTAATTGGATTAGGATTACAGAGGATACAAAAATAATTTAGAAAAAACGGTATCGTTTTTGCGCAGAGGGAGTTAAGAAATATTTTGTCCTCTTCATTCATGTGTCACTTAAAGTGTGATGTGGCAAATTAACACAACATATAAGACAATTTTGTTAAAAATTAATGGAGCGAAGTGGTCAGGGATTTAACTGTTGTACGAAATTAAATAAATACTCGAATATGATTTTTTGGTTATTTCAAGTTCCATATTTTTTAAAAATAAAATGTTTAAAAGTTTATAAGTATAAGATTTTTTTATTTTATAAACTAATTTTTGAAATCGAGTTAGATTTACTTAAACTCAATTCTATTAAAGCGGGGTAAGTAGAGTTAGTAACACAATTATTTGACCAAAATTAACTAATTTAATTTAATCAATTATAGTGTTTGACAGATAATCGATGATAATCAAATAAAATTTAATTAGACCTGCTCTTATTTGGATACGATTGAATTTCGAATTCAATCATATCCACATATTTAATATAAAAAAACATAATTTGTAGGATTAATTTTTAATGTTAATGTGTAGTTTTAATATGTTATAATGTTTATTTGTAATTCCAATTAATGAAACCAAACCCCAGTCTAATAAACAGACTCATTCTATCTTAATTGATTCAGATACATACATTCCACTCAATCCAAACCAACTTAACCCGATTACATTCTTATTGATGTACATACCATATAGTTTTTGCTTCTAACACCTTTAATATCCATATAAAAATGTAATTATTATTAATTAATTTTATATTTAAATGACTTTTTTAATTAAAAAATTCATTGTTAAAAAAATATTGATATCAAAATAATATCTATTATAAAAAATATATATGCATAAGAAAATCGTAAAATAAAAGATAATGATAAAAAATCCATATTGTTACGCGTCTACTTCGAACCCTAGTTCTCTTCTAACACTAAAAAAATTAAAATTAAATTAGAAAAAATAAAATTAAAATACATTATTACTATATGCATATTCCATTATTTAACCAATTAAGCTATATATATACCAATATACTCATCAATAACCAAGCTATATAGCCACAACACCATTTCCTACTATTAGTAGTAACACATAGTCATTATAATTGCTATAACAATTAACATAACATCACATGCATGCTAATTAATTATATATCCACTAATTAACATCATTATCTTCCAATAAATTTCATCAACTAATTAATTATATATCTTTTATTTTTACTCTTTTTGACCCTTAATCATTTGTCCGAAAAATAAAATACTCTTTCACAATTCGAAAATTTTTAACTAATTTTTAATCATTTAAATAATTAATCTAATCAATTTTAAATCATTCAAGTAATTAATTTAAACAATTCCTGTAAACGATAACTTACTCATATGTTAAGAATTATTTAAACTAATGACTTAAATAGTTAAGTGATGCGTGAGCATTTTTTTTAGTAAATTTGTATGTGAAATTATTGAATTAAATCAAGATTTAGATGTTTTAAATTACAGGTGGCATTCAGACAAGTTTGATAGAATTTGTGTAAAAAAAGAAGAAGAAAGAAGATGATGTTGTTAATCCTGACCTCTTCTCACTCTAACGAGCATAACTTGAGTTACAAATTAAAGGTCTAATTGATGCGGTTTTAACGACATTAAAAACTAACGTCCAAAACTTTCCAACAATATATAATAGTTTATAATTACTCTCTAGATTTAGAGCAAAAAGTGGCGCCTCACAAAGAGTTCACAGTGGTATATGACCATATATAGTGACACCAAACTCCAATTGCCTCAAGTTTGGCGCCAGAATCTCATACAACCTTCATTAGATATGGCCATGGTGGCGCCAAACTTGACCCAACTCAAGTTTGACGCCAGAATCATCATGTTCTCCCATTTGTTTTGGCCACAGTGGAGCCAAACTTGGCCCAACTTAAGTTTGGTGCAAGCTCAAGAATTCAGAGTGATCCCCACCTTTTCTGAGAGCAAGCAACGTGGTTTTTCCTTTCTCTTGATTTAAATTTTATTCTATTCCCAATTATAAAAGATATTAATTAGTTTTTAGAAAATATATTTTACATTAATTAGAGTTAGATATAAAAAAAAAGATATCTCTTCTTCTCCTTCTTCTTTTCCTCTTCTTCTTTCTCACTTTTTACAATTTTTTTCTACTAGAATTTATTTTCACTATGAGGAACTAAATCTCCTTTGTTAAAGATAGGAGTTCTGTTTATTCTATGGATTAATATTATTATTCTTCTATTTTAATTAATGTATTAATTTCATTTTCAAGAATTTGTTTACGTTCTTCATCTTAAGGATTTGGATAGATCGGAAGAATAACTCTCATTCTAATTGTGTTCTTGCTAAATCTTGAAAAAATAATTTATTTGAACAACAGTTTAAAAAAAATTCTTCTGAATCACTAATTATCTGGACTAGGGATACGTGACATATAATTCTCTTATATTTGGATAATTAGGGTTTTGTGGTTAATAAACTAGAATTGGACTTATATATAACCCTCTAATTAAAATTAAGTGACTAAGGAATTGACATTTAACTAGGTTATAGGAGACTAAATTATTAAGAAATTAGGGTTTAGTCAAATATAGTTTGTTATGAATTGAATATTGTATGATTAAAATAGTTGGTAAGAAATAGAAATAAGAAAATAAACAACTTTAAAATCTTAACTGTTTTCTCTAATAGCTTTCACATAAAGTTTATTGTTTGCTTTCAAATTTTCTGAATTTACGATTTAATGCAATTAAACTCTCAAAACACCATTTCTACTAATCTGACTAAGTAAATCATTCAACTATTGTTGTTTAGTCCATTAATTCTCATGGAATCGACCCTCATTCACTTGAGGTATTACTTGGTACGACCCGATGCACTTATCGGTTAGGTTGTAGATTTTGAATTCCGCACCATTAAGAACCAAAGAAAAATTTTCAAATTATAGAATATTATTATATGTTTTGGATAAATATATAGTAAAATACATTTATTTTTATTATTATTAGATCCCAGAGGAAAATGGAACCCCAGAAGCTGGAATCCACCTAGCACCTTGCAAGAACTCACCAACACTAAAAGGATAAGCCTCATTAGCACTATTCAAAACATGAAAGCCAGGCCAATTAACCCTATTCCTTAAAGAAGCACCACTCCCATAATTCATATACTCACCATAATACAAAGTCCTAATTGCAAATTCACCGTCCCATGGCCCCCACCCTTTCGGATCAATCAAACCATCCAAATCACTCTTCATCACCACAGTCCTAGAGTACTTCTTCCAAGGCCTACCCAAGAATGTCTTGATTGAACTCTCAGATGTAACAAAATCACTTGTTGGCCTAACCTTACAATTGATTATTGAAATCCCAGTTGGTTTTTTAGGATTTTCTCTCCCTTGTGCTGTTATATAGTTTGATTGGGACGACATTGGTTTTCTCACATAGATGTCACTGTTTTGAATGACAACTGTGGCATCTCCGAAGATGAAGTCTATGGTTCCATAGATTTGGCAATCTCGGTAGAATTGGCGGTTAGCATAGACATAGAGTGTGTCTTGGTATCCTCTGAATCTGCATCTGTAGAAAACTGAAAAATCTGAACCTGATTTTAGTGCTACTGCTTGGTGCTTTCTCGGTCCTGCTGTGTTTTCAAATGTCATGTCTCTTGCCCAAAATCCATCTCCAGATATATCTATTTTTGTACAAAATTTGTTTAATTAGTTCGATCAATAAAGACCAATACTAAAAAATTAACTTTTTTTTGTTAATATCAGTTAACGTCACGTGAATAAAAATAATTATATATTTATCCTCTACGTTAACTACACAAATAATTATCTAACAAAACGAATGTGATTATACGATTGTGTAAAATATTTTATGCTGTGAATATATCAAAATTAAATTATTATTTTATTATATTAAATTTAAAATCTTAAATTATAAATTCTCTTAACGTTAGATTTTAATTTACTTAACGTTGACTAATATTTTCTAATTAAAAGTTAGCTTTTTAATTATACTTTTTCATTAGTAAAATGTAACGTATTTATATTGCAAAAATCATTCTTAAAATATGTTATGAAAATATTTCAGTGTTGAGTGGTATAAGACAAGAATTTTTTGAGTGATAGATAAAATATTTAAAATAAAGGCACTCATTGCTTGGGAACTAAAATAAAGTTGTACAATTTTTTTTTATGTAAAAATTGGATGTTAATTGACTTTTGGTTGAGAAATTTAATAGATAATATTATTGTAAAATTGTCAAAATTAAATATGAAAAAAGGGGAGGAGAAAAAATAAAATATATATTAAATTATAGAAATTATTACTCACTACAAAAAAATAGTAGATTATTGATAAATTTATCGATAAATTTATTTTTTTTATCAACAATTATTTTTTTATTTTTTGTAGTGACGGTATGCACGTTGTTAAAGAGTTGAGCAATTTGTGATGAGAATGAAAAAAGTGTTGCTAGTCTTACCAAATGTGGCTGAACCAAGAGTAGAAGAACCATCAGCAGCACTTCTGCTTCCAGTGACAATGGTTCTGTCCATGCCATCTCCAACAAACATCACATTCTGCAATTTGGGTCCAATCACAACCTTCTCATCGTACACACCTGCTCTAACATAAATAATTCTTCTTTCTTCATTCTTGCTACCCCTTGAAGCAAGTGCTTCCACTGCATCTCTTATTGTTCTGTGTGTTCCTGACCCATCTTGTGATACTATGAAGTCTGCTTTCGATGTTGATGGATTCCATGATGCTAACATTATTCCACCATTACTTGATGATCTGGAAAATGCTCTCTCTGCTGCTCCTATAAGACAGGATTTTAATTAATTAAGATATTAAATTAATATTATATTGTCATAATAAATAATAAATCAAGTACAATCACATTGATATAATAATATTTAGAAGTAAATGAAAACGAAAATTTGAACATATTTTTACTTTTAATATTTTCTATTTTTTAAGATTTTATAATAAAAAAGAAAAATAATGAAAGTTATAAAAGTTTGTTTTCAGTTTTTATTTTTTATTTTGTTTTTAGCAATACTATATAATTAATAAAATTTATATTTTATTAATATTTAATTAAATCTAAATACTAAAAACTAAAAACTAAATTTTAAACTCCTAAACTTTAAATTTTAAGTTTTAATAGTATAAAAATAAAATATTAACTAAAATATTGACTAATATTAATAAAAAGTGTTAGTTGCTAGCTAGTATTTTTTTTTAAATTGTCTTTAATAATATTTTCGTTGCCTTTAATAATATTTTCCTTGTCTTTAAAAGTTTTATATAAAATTGTCTCATTTAACAACTGCTTTTTAATGGAAATATAAAAAAATTACTAAGATACATATATATGTTTGGATAAAACTATAAAAGAAAAGATAAAAAAGTTTTATCTATATAGACAAGATTTAATCTATCATCTTTCTATTCATTGAAAACTTAAAATAGCAAACACACAACTACGTAACTTTATTCCCCTTTCTTTTTGTATTTTTTAAAACATTAATTAATTGGAAAAAGAAAAAGAAGGTAGGAGACGCATTTATAAATACCGCGGCTCATTTTTCTATTTTTTTGTTTTGTATTTCTTTTAAAAATTTAAGGCTCATGCCTCTACATCATCCTTTCTCCTTTCTGACTTAACCTCAAAACATGAACAAAAAATGCTACCTAAATTACCAAATTTATATAAATTTTCATTTAATTTGACCAAGTTATGAGTATGGGGATAACAGAGAATATATCCTTTTTTCCTTTCAGATAGAAGGGACCAAATAGTTACCACTTACCACCACTTAAATAATATTATATTATTTATTTGGTGTTCAATTTTGGTTACTAATAATTAAGTTACACCAATAATTATGATCTTATTATTGCATATCCCACTCAGCTGTTCTTGATTTCTTTTGTTTGTTTCATGTACTAAAGAACCATATTCCACCCTCTATATATTCATGAATATGTAACAATAATGACCTCTTTTTTTTTTTTTCCATAAAAGAGTGAGTCGTAGCTATCCTTTAATAAATGCAGGAAGAGGCAAGTTCAAATTAAATAATATACATAATATAAATTAAATAATAAGATTAAAGGATCACAAAATAAAAGAGAAATGCAATTTGACTACTAGTCTGTATATGTGTGTGTGTAACAGGACACTTCAATTTGTGTATTATTACACGTATATATATATATGCTCAATAATCTTTATAATGTGAAAATAAAACACACATTAAAATATATTGGATTAATGTACGCTTGATTTGGTCCGTGTAAATATATTTGTGAGTGGTCTTAGTTTTGATAAATTTTGTAAATCAAAATATATAATTTAAAAGTAATATATATGAATTAACTTAATCTTTTAAAATCTTATAAAATAATAATTTAACTCATGTCAATAAAAAAACTCATTTAATTTATATGAGTATCTACAAGACTAATTTTGACCTATAAAAAGATATGAACAATACTAGCTAGGGAGGAAAAAGTAAAAAAAAAAAAAAAAGCTCATACTAATTCCAATCGAAAAGTGTTACCACCTATTATTTCTAAAAAATATATATATACCACCAAAATAACTCATATATACACATGAGATCAAAATAAGCATAAATCCAAAATATATATTGTATTTATATCAACATACATGGGTATAAAGAGTAGTAACACACACGTACGTGTAGAGTCTGAAATGCAGCTTGTAATAACATAATATTGAAATATATATTTTTAAAGGAAACGCTGCCTTGTTTTGCCACATGTGGAATGGTGAACTACTACAGCTTGAAAAATTATTTTTAACGGTTATTTATCTTATTTTTAACGCTAATAAAAATAAGTATTAATATATTTATTAGTAATTAAATATTAATTATCTTATATTTTATTATTAAAAAATTTAATAATAATTATGCATTATTCATAAAAAAATTTAATATTAACAAAAAATATATAATAATAATAATAATCATAAAATTATAAATTAAATAAAATATATAATAATAATAATTATTATATTATTACTAATAAACATTTGCTAAAAATTGATTTCTTTTTTTTTTATATTGTACGTGGTATATCCATCTCATATACGTAACATTTAGTTTAATATCAGAAGATATAGATTGACTTTTTGGCTTTAATATGTCAATCATGATACGGACATTTATATTACAAATAGAAGATTCCCTAATCCCTACCTGATCAATAAAATCACTTCATGGAAGTGATTGAGAGTGATCATGACTAGAAAGTGCAGAGAAATAAAAGAGATCATTTCATACAATATATCATGAGAAATGTATATCTCAAAACATTAATAATAATGCATATTTAGATAAATTAAATTTTTAATGATATGTTACTTTAGTCAAACAAACAATTCTTTATAAAAATATATAGTTACCATAAAATATTTTAAATTGATATATTATTTATTTACATATATAAAAATATATCTCATATCTGATAGATCCAATAAAAATCAAACAATACATATATATCAACATAAAATATAAAAAATAATTATGTTTAAATAATACTAATTAATAGACAAGAAATTAAAATACTACAAATTAAAGTTAAGTAAATATATACTCTCACCTTTTGGTTTTGCTTTGCCTTTTCTCTTAGCATACAAATCAAGAGCTTGGCCAAGCAACATGGTCAAGTTTCCATTTTCCAAAACCTCATCATGAGCACCAACATACCCTTTTTCCTTCAATCCATCCAAACAAGTTTGTTGGTTTGTCATCAAAGCACTAACCCAAGAAAGTGCATCATCATTGTCATAATAATAATAGCTACTATTCATTGAGTTCATCATGTAAGAAAGCCTATACTCACTCTCCTCATAGAGATTAGCACAATCTCTTAGAGCCACACTAGTACTTGAATAATTTTGGTGTGAATGATCATCAACAACTAGCATGGCTTCATTTCCAAGTTTCCCTAACAAATTGTTCATGATTTGTGAAACTTGGGTTTGGGTCATTTTTAGTAGCTCTATTTCTTGTTGGAGGGAGAAAGTGTTGGTGGTGAAGAGAAGAAGGAGAAAGACTAGTATGGAAAAATTGGCCATTTTATTATATTATTGGTTTCTTTTTTTTTTATTTTTTGGGGCAAGAGTAAGAGGGTTTTTGGCTTTAGTAGTGTGTTGTGATGAATTTGCATGGGTATGGTGTTGTGGATTGATGATTTATAGCCAGCTGAGGAAGCAAGATACATGTATCATGTTTTCTATCCAGGTGTCAAATTGGAGTGTGTGACCAAACTTTGTGCCATACATGTTTTCTATTACTCCTTTTAGGGCTAATTCTTATATAGGTGGAAGCTAATAAGAGTGATAATTTTTTTCTTTACATTATTTATAACCATAAATGTTTAAGAGAAGATCAGAGGAGGGAAAAGTATAATTAAGAATATAAATAAGTGAATATAAAATGATTATGTGAAAGATTATTTTACCTTATAAAGATTTTAGAATATTTTTTTAATGAAATATTAGGACTTCAGAAAATGGGTTGAGTTAGGCTATTTTATTTAACTATTTTAGATGAACGGATTTTTGTCTTAAAAAATAGGCTTTTGAAAATAAGATGTTTAATAGGTTCGACCAAATTAATTTGTGAATTAAATAGGTTGGCCGTAAAATAAACCCAGTAGCTTGTTTAGCTCATTAAGATTTTTCTCATATTTTTTAAATATTTTTTTAACCATCCAATCTAATTTTCAAGTTCTAACCAAAATATCTCAAGTTCCAACTCAATAATTTATTAAAAGGGCAAAAAATTTGGTTGAAAATTGTTTTTTTTTTTAAATTAGAATGAATAATCTATTTAGATATATTAAAGATATAATTATTTATATATTTTTTCTTATCAATTTAAATATTTGTGAAAGAAGTATAATATCAGAATTTTTATAAACTAAGATTAAGAGTTAGATTCTAAAAAAATTTACACAAACTCAAAAAACCTCTTATATAAAAAAATAGGTTAAAAATATAATTATTTATATACTTCTCTTATCATGCATACCTTGTTACGTGGGTATATTAAAATAACAATCTTATATATATAATGTATACACTACAACAAAATTATTTTTAATGACAAATTTTAGTAGCAATAATATATTTTTTGTATTACTATATGTTATAATAAAATTATATATTTTTGCTGTCACTAAAATTTTTTTTTATCAATAATTAAATAATTGGCACTAAAATCTTTTAGTGACGACAAAGTATAAAAGACTATAATATATTATTGCTGATAAATATATTAGCGACTATTTTTATTAATATTAAAAATAAAATAAATAATTAATAAAAATGATTTTTTTTTATTTATAGTGATAAATTAAAAAAAAAGTGGTCTCATACTTAAAAATTTTATAAAGATTTTAATTTTTGAAAAAAACAAGGAGAGTTGTAATATATATACTATCCGAAGCATTTAGCATATATGAGTAGTTGTTGTCTTATAATACACACGGTACCTGGCTGCTTGCATATATAGCATTGGAAAGAGACATATATCTTATCCATTATTATATTATATCAGCCTATGAGACTCATACAACCCAATTATTATCAGATGAGTAATGCTAGGGAAGCAAAAGGGTATCAACAAAAAATCAGTTAAATATCTTTGGGTGAATTTAAAATTTCTACGAGTTAATATATATGGATGTTCCTTCTGCTAAGTATTAGAATGTTTCTTTTTCATGCTAAATGGATGTTCTTTTATATATTTTTCGAATTTTTTTGTATTACAAATGTAAATGTCTCTATTTCTTTAAGAATTTTATAATTTTTTTTAAATTTTATAAATATTTAATTATTTTTGCTAAAATATAACTAAATATTTCTTTTGTTAAGTGTTAGGATGTTTTTTTTATATTAAATAATTGTTTTTTTTAATAACACCCGTAATGATCCTACTTCATACTTCCTAAAAACACAACCTTCAGAATCCACACTCTCCCTTTAACTATGACCAAACTGATCCAATATTCCAACCGGCTTTATCGGCTTCCTATGCACCAATTTCCTGCACCGTTGATGACACCCTCACCAAATCATGCACCATAGGGTTGAGTTTTGAAACGAAAGTGATGAGGAGTTCCGTGATCCAGGAGAGATTTTTGAGTTTTTTCCACATATTAGTCAAGGAGTGATTTGATTGAACACGACAATTAATAACAAAATTTAAAAATTAAATAAAATAAAATTAATTAAGTAAAATGTGATTTTATTTATTTTTTGGCTGATTTCTTTTTGATTCCACATACTTTTCCAAATCAGATTGTATCCCCTTAAACTCCACCGTTATGAAAGGAATTGCCTCCACCTCAGAAAATATACAAACCAATAATTCAAGTGATAAATAATTTTGGACCACACACTATTCTACTTTTAATTTTTACAATCTGAGATCCTGTACTTTTTATACAGTAATTTTTACAATAGTACTAGTTTTGTTGATTATTTGATAGCTATCGCATTAATAATCTGTTTAATCTGTATGCTCATCATCTACATAAAAATTTGAAGCGTGTAAAACTTTAAATGCAGAAAATATATTTTTTCTTTAACTAATATATATAGTTTTTTAAATTGCCAAGAAGAAACATACTGTATAAGTAACAATGCAAATTAAAAAATAAAAATAAAAGGAATAAACTACCGCCTAATTTATTTATTTTTATTTCACCTTGAATTTAGCATCATCAATCACTAAAAGAATAGTTTTGTGGCAAATTTTGTTACATTATGGGATTTATGGCTATTATTTAATTTTTTTTAAGTTAATTTACTTTTTCTTAATAATTATATATATTTGTAATTATTATTATTATTATTATTATTATTATTATTATTATTATGACAATTTATAGAATTTAATGACCTTTAAAAAAACTTATCGATAATTTCTATAACTGTCACTAAAATATTTTAGTAGTAAAGTATAAGATGATTAATGTTTAATTACCAATAAATATGTTACTGACCATTTTATTTTAATTATTGTTAAATACAAAATAATTATTTTTAAAAATGTTTTTTTTAATAATGAATGTATATAATACTATATTTTGTTTTTATATAAACAATGTAATTATTAAAATTTATCGAAAGAAAATTTAACTGTATTGTATTTATTTGGTAATTGAATTTTAAGACAATTATGCAGAAGATATAGAACTTAACTTTTAAGTATTGTCATATTTGTATATATATTGAGATAGATGTAACCGTTTTCTTAAGCAGAATGTGATAATAAAGAATTTGTATAGACATACATAACTATCAGGTTTAAGTTTTGGGTACTAAAATGATCGGTGCGGTGCTACTGCAGACAAGGGTTCTTGGGGATGACGTTAATAATTAATGTTAATATAAAAATATACAATATATATTATAAGATTTAATTAGCTAATTTGTGCTTTAAAGGTATATTTTAAAATATAATAATAATTTTCTAAATATTTTTAATATATTCAATATATTAAAAATATAAAAATATTTATTTTTTAATAATTTTTAGAATATATTCTTTATATATATATATATATATATATATATATATATATATATTTAGAGTATAAGTTAGGAAAACTCTATTTTAAATATTTATAATACATATTATTATTTTTATCTCATGCACATACATATCAAACAACACTAAGAAAACTAAACATGCAAAAGATATAATCCTAGTCTTACAAGGAAAAATAATATGGATTGGAGTAACTTGACAAGTGGTGTATGAATTGAAGCAATGTACGTGTTTGAATGAGAAGGGGTAGTGAGGTTGATTTGGCAATAATTTGCATTTTGCAATATAGGTTGTTACTTTTTGCATTCCCACCGTTGAATGTGAACATGATTTTTTAATTATTGATATATAAATGGCCAAAGTTATTCCATGGTCTAGATGGCATTTACTCCTACTTGAAATTTAGCAAAGGTTCCAAGTACCAACATTGAATGGCTGCCATGGAAATTGGAAAATGGATTTCTATCATCAGCTAATATATATTCTCTTATTTCATTAAATATGCTATCTATCTTATCAAAATAAAATTAATTGTCTTTTTTTTTTTCATTTTGGGTTTTAATTGTTGGAACCATAAAGATAAAACTAAATTTTATGTCAAATTTTTTTATCCTGAATTTAAATGTCCATAAAAAAAGAAAGTTTAACGGCAATACGAAAAGGAAAAGAAAAATAGTTTGGAGTGGAAAGAAAAAGAAAGCAAAGAAACTAGAACAATAATTGGTGCCACAAAACAGTTAATTAGTGACAGGTTTGCTGCTTATAGTAAC
Organism: Arachis hypogaea; assembly: GCF_003086295.3. Lineage (NCBI taxonomy): Eukaryota > Viridiplantae > Streptophyta > Magnoliopsida > Fabales > Fabaceae > Arachis > Arachis hypogaea. The sequence continues at coordinate 95,061,921 of NC_092037.1, read as the reverse complement.
AACGGTCTTAATCATCGTTAGATCTTTTTCCGAAGCTTATCTTAGTTGCCAAAATATTTCGGAATGGTTTTTAGACAACTTTTGGTAAAATGATCAAGCTTCTAAAAACCAAACCACCTGGTAGAGTTATATATTTAAAAATTTAATAAAAATAATATATTTATATATAAAATATATAATTTTAAAAAAATTATAATTTATTATTTTAAATCGATTAACCACTAAAAAATCGCATCAATTAATAATTTTTTGCTTTTTTAAATTTTTATCCAATTTGTTGCTATCTTAAACTAGATTAGTCTGATGGTTGTTTTTTGATTAATTGAGTTGTTTTCGATTGTTCGTTAGTCTAGTGGAGTGTGGATTGTTGGAGGTCAGGGTCGGAACCTGAGTGCGAGAGCTGAGATGAGGTACAGAGTCAAAAGTCGTTGGTGAATCGGCATGTGGAGCTACTTGCAAGATACTCCGATATTAAAATAAGTATCCGTACGAATAAGTGGCTAATTAGAATAATATGTATCCATATGAATAGGTGGTTAATTAGAGTAACAAGTGATTAATCAGACGGGTCGTAAAATCCATCAGATCGTGACTCATCGGGTGAATCCCTAATCCTTGTTGAACTGAGTTGAAACAAGTTGAATCAACCGATTCAGTTGGTTCTCGAAAATATAAAAATTATCATTAAAATATTTATAGCGAATTTAGAACTATATAATTGTTATTAAATTACAACAGTTTTATAGTAGTTTTTATACGAGTTTAAGGTGCCAATATTAAAAATAATTGTTGCTAAATTGTAGCAGTTTTTGTAGTACTTTTCTGCTATTCAATGACAGTTTTAAATAACTATTTTTTCAAAATATTGTTTTAAAAGTTTCACACTTTGGTAAAACACTAGTTTAAAATAATTTATACAATACAAAGTTTATTTCATTCATTAGTTAAAAGACATACATTAATTAAAACTTTATGCATCAAAAAACTTATATAATAAAAAAATCTAACCATTCATTGTTTATCAAAATTCATAATTCACGTATTTATAAGAAAAAATATTATTAGTTTATTACACATAATATAAGTCTTACATCTATCTAATTAAATTCTAAACAAATATGCAGAAATCTGCCGATAGTTTTCAAATTAAAATTGGGTACCATTGAGCCTTGAACATTTCCTATTAATTTCATGCATGCATGTCCATTCACAGAAACTTTAACCACACACACTATAAACCAAGAATTCATGGCAGCATTTAGTTTAAGCTTTCAACAAACATCCCTATGACATATCAGCAACAAAAAATTATTTCTTCATTCAATATGTGAAGGATACGCACAAAGATAAAATGCAATCAGCAGCAGAGTAATTGCAAAAGATTCTATTATTCTGTTATTTAATTTCAGTTTCTAATCAGCTATAGTTTATGTTGCTCTTGTAAACTCTGTATATAAGATTTAGACTTCTATGGTCTAAAACATGATTCTGATAAACAATTCAATAGCATGAAAATTTAGATACTTTTTTCACTCCTTGTTCAATCTAATTCAATACATTCTCACAAATTGCATCACCTATATACACAATCCTTTTATGGTATCCTTGGAAAAAACAATCATCAAACATGCAACAACAAGCTTTGGCAGCCATTAGACATTAGGATCTTGAAGACCATCCCAACAAAGACTCTGTCCCTTGTCAATTGTACCAAGCAGAGTTCATGAATAAGAGATCAGATAATAATTAGAACTGTGATGATCAGGTTGTGCTTACTTTAATTTATGATTAATCAAGTCATGATTTGATACAATATGGTCATATTTGAATTTCTCATGACCACAATTCATCACTCATCTTCACTATTTTAATACATGTTGCTAAGTAGAAAGAAATGTAAAGTAGTTAGGCAATTATTTTCTGTTACTAACTGCCATGCAAGATCACTACTTCTTGATTTTAGTGTATTAGTTTGTAGTCTTCTATATGATGTGAGATTTACATCTTCTATTGCTGAATAGCACATTTCTTCTCTTTCAAGTTACTACACTTTACAAACTCTGCTTCCCTCTCTGCATAATCTCTTGTTTTTAGTTTAACTTGTTAGAGATATAACCATTCATATTGCCTTTTCCTATCAGCTTAAGCTTTTAGGAGAAGTAGTTTCATGAGATGATATCAGAGCTCTATGTTCGAAAGATCTAGAATTCGATCCTTGGTAAACCCCAAAAGTAAAAAAATATCATAAGACAAATAAAAAAAAAAACCTATGCAAAAATCAAGTAAACCCAAAAAAGACTCTTACTTGAGGGAATATTAGAAATATAATCAGTTATGTTGCCTCCTCCTGTCAGCTTAAATTTTTGGAATGAGTAGTTTCATGACATAACTTGGGCCTAGAAACCTTACAAGAATAATAATGCCATTTGGGACAAAATATGATGCAGCAACAATCAAAAGATTAAATCAGGTTCAAGTAGCAATCTTCTTCTTATTGTAAAACGAACTTTTGAATGATCTTACCAAAATACAATTCAATAAATTAAATTAAAGAATAAAGCTATTGACAAATTGTAAACGGACTAAAACCAATTAAACTAATTTTAAGACAAATAAAGGAAATAAAAAGAATTAATCAAAATGATTACAATTTAAAGATTGGATGTAAAAGGCAAACGTGTGGAAGGTAGCCATGAGTTTCCAGCAATGAAATTTGCAACACTGAATTTTGAAGCTTCAGCAGCATTGGTAATAACATGATAACCTCCCCATTTAACTCTGTTTGCAGTTGAAGATCCAAGTCCAGTGTTCATGTACTCTCCATAATACAATGTGGTTAATGCAAAGTTACCATTCCATTCCAACTGTAAATTAATTTAAAAATATTATTACGATTCAATCTCGAAAGCTCCATAGAAACTTCATACAACTTTACACAAGGAATTACTTGTGTGTATACTCTGAAACAAAATCTATAACAAATAATGAAAACAATTACAATGAAATGAAAGTATTTCCTAGTGTATTTGCTTGTACAACATTTAGAAATCAATGTATATTAACGAAACAATAAAAAATAATAAAATAATGAAGAGATATATAAGAAAAAGAAAAATATTTAAAGACCAGCAGTGAAAGGAACACGGGTGGATGGTAGCCATGAGTTGCCAGCAATGAAGTTTGCAACGCTGAATTTTGAAGCTTCAGCAGCATTGGTTATGACATGATAACCTCCCCATTTAACTCTGTTTGCAGTTGAAGATCCAAGTCCTGTGTTCATGTACTCTCCATAATACAATGTGGTTAATGCAAAGTTACCATTCCATTCCAACCAACCTGCTGGATCAATCAAACTGTCAAGAGAACTCTTCATGAACACGGTTCTTGAATATTGTTGCCATGGCCTTCCAAGATAAGTTTTAACGGAGCTTTGAACTGCTTTCAAATCTGATGCAGCTGTAACCACACAATTGTGAATGGAAATTCCAGTGTTTTGGTTTGGATCGGTTCTTCCTTGTGCAGTGATGGTGTTAATTTTGTTTGGAGGGTTTCTTGCATATAGATTACAGTTTTGGAACACCACAGCAGCATTACCAAAGATAAAGTCAACAGTACCATAAATATCACATTGTTTGTAGAATTGTCTATCAGAATAAACATATAATGTGTCTTGATAACCTTCGAAACTGCATTGATAGAAAACTGATAAGTCAGATCCAGAACGCAATGCAACAGCTTGATGATTTCCTGCACCTGCTGTGTTTCTAAATGTGATTCCTTGAGCAATAAATCCATCTCCAGTAACAGCTGTCAAAATTATAAAAAAAATTCACATGATTAAGTATTTATCATAAAAAATTTATTTATTTCTCTCTACAAAATTTAAATTAATAGTAGAAGACACATTGACGAAAACGCATATATAGTTCACAGTTGAAAATTATTAGATAATAATTTAGTCAAACTTGTCAAATCATTTAACAATTCTTAAATATCAACTTCTTCATGTAAAGACTTTATTGCAAATTTCTACTTACCAACGGTGGCGGAACGGAAGGTTGTGGTGCCTCCTCCCACACTTTGGCTGCCGGTGATTATGGTTTTTCCAATACCATCTCCCACCAACATTATGTTATTTGACTTTATCTCTACTTGCTCGTTGTATATCCCACCCTTCACATATATCACATACCTTCCACTGTTACTCTTTGGTGCTCCGTTTATGGCTGCCATAACTGTTGTGTATTTTCCGGATCCGTCTTTGGCCACCACTAAATTGGCTTGAGATGCCGGAGAAGATGCTTGCAACAACTTTCTATCACCTGGCTTGACCCATGTTGGGAATCCATTTTTGAAACTTGGCTGTTGATGAGATTCACCATTGTTGTTAAGAGCCAAAGTGTTACTTAGCAACTGAGTAACATTGTTGGACATTAGAGGAAGGACATAGTCTTGAACACCAAGTTCATAGAAGCCAGCTTTGCATGTCTCAAGGTTTGTGAGAGCAGTGCTAAGCCATGTTTGAGCATCAACTTGGGAGCACTTGGTGTTAGGGTCTAGGGTTTTGTTGAGTTTATGGATGGTTTGTTGATAGAGGTCAACACAATCATTCCATGCAACTCTTTCAAGTTGGTTACGGCACTTTGTGCCAAGTGAAAGAGTGTTTGCATGGCCTATGAGTGCTCTTTCTTGGGCAAGTTGCAATGAAAGCTTGAGAAAATCAGATTTATGGTGGATGGGTTTGTTTTGGTGATTAGGGTTATTGCTCAAGAAATACTCACATGGTTGAGGATTCGGTGTTTGGCTACACCAGTGTTTAATATCATTTGAAGAATATCCATGAACAAAGGTTTGAAGAAGAAAGGATAATGATACAAGTGTTATGACTAAGCGAATAGCTTCCATAATAATTATAATAAGGATGTGATGATGATTTGAGAAGAATGGGTTAAGGCTTTTTAAGTAATGCAATAAGTTTTGAATTGGTTTGGAATTTGTTGATGGAGTTTGTTGTCGTAATTTTGGTAGCTATATATAGAGGATATGGAAGAAGTGGTTGTTAGCGTTATTTAATTGAATCACTTCATGCAGGTTCATGTGTGAGGCACCCACTTTCTACTTTTCCTAGCACATATTTTCGTTTCTTCAATTAATTTAAAATTTAGTTGGCACGTTTTGATTTGTTCCTACTACATTCCTCTCGTGCATGACTTTGACCGGCTCATAGTGCATCATCACATTTGGGACATTATAAAACGCGTCAATTAATAGAGCATGCTCGGAGGCTTAGCTTTCATTTTCTTTGACTTTTTGGTCAACCAATAGACAATAATGCTAGCAATCTCCTGAGAAAGATGATGATTTAATTGACGGCATTATGTAAATTTTTTGGATCCAATTTCTATCAAGAAGCACAATTACTATAAGCAAAACACTTAACACTTTTAACACTCAACATATTTGTCGTCATTGAGGGTAGACAAGGTTGGTTAATGTTTGAATCGTATATAAAGTCAACCTTATATATTTATATGAAGTGGTATAATCTATTTATTCATCTACATAACAGTGATATTGTATGTCACATTATACTTCACACAATTTTAAATTCAAATAAATTAAAGAAAGCCAAAGAATTTTATGAGTTCTGTAAATCCATTCCATTTCTATTTGGGACTACTTAGTTGGTACCGTAGAATAAAATGATGAGGGGCTGAGGGCCAATCATGTTTGAATTCTGTAAAGGAATATATTTGACTATTAAATTGCCATATGCTGTTTCGAAACGATGAATCACCCACACTTTTTGCTTTCACTGTTTCCCACTATCAAAACAATCAAATTACAAGGGAGATTCTGGTCTACATCCTTGGGTTTCCTTGGGAAAAAATAGTACCAAGAGTCATAACTCATAAATAAATATAATTTTAATTTTTTTTATTCTTTTGATGTTTTTAAAAAATATATATTTGAACTTTTTATTTTTGTAAATATTAGGAAGACAATTATGAGAATGAATTAGGAATTTATAAATGAATTTATAAATTAATCTTATGATAAATTAATCTTATTGCTCTTCCTAGTATAAATGAATTTATAATATAATAATGTTAGAATATTTTATGATACAAAAAATTTAGAATCTTTTATGATAAAAAAGAGAGATTTTTTGTTGTCATCATTTCTCGAAATAACAATTCTAGCATAATACTAAATAAATATCTACATTATTCACATTTCAAATTAAAAAGATTTGTGAAAAAAATATATTAAAAAATTAATTTTGATGTATTGTAAATATAAAATAATTTTACACACGCATCTAATTATATAATATTATATATTAATATAAATAATTATTTTTTACATTAATCACATAAATAGTAATTCAAAAATAATATGACTATATAAAATATTTTATACTGTCAATTCATAGAAACTAAACTTTATTATTATTATTATTATTATTATTATTATTATTATTATTATTATTATTATATATATATATATATATATATATAAAATCATCTATATATTTTTATATAATATTATAACATTTTTAAATAAATAATTTCATGACAACTATTTTTTTTATGTAAAAATATTATGTACACACAAAAAATTAATAATTATTATATATATATATATATATTGTGTAATTCATTTTAAATATATACTTATATTTCAATATATAATCGATATCGATACTTGTTTTAGTGGCCGATTAATTGTTCATCTATTTATATTTATGAACCATCTTAATTATGTGAAAACTTCAACGTACGTTTGGCCTATTGATATATGAATAATTTATTTTTAAAAGAGGACTAATCAATTAAAATTTAAGACACGTAATATATATCAAAATATAATTAATTTTTTTAAGGCATCTTGCATTCGATATATTTTATTAATAGAGATCAAGGATATAATATAACAGATTAAGATTAAATTACAATTATTAAGTGACAGTTAAATTTATCTTGTTTCAATTTTGTTATTCTATTTTTTATTTTAATAGAATTGTGGTAACTTGTTATATATAACAAAGTTCCTTCATCTAATGTACACAACATACAATTACTAAAATATAGATCAATAATTTCTTTTATCTCTTTATTTCATTAAAAATTCTTTTATGGTATCAAGAGCATGGATGATATATAGATTCATAGCTTCAATCATCTCTAATCATTAGAATTTAGCCCTTTTTTTTTCCTTCTAATTTTCTTTTTTTTTTTCAACCCTTTACTGCACCTATTTTTAATAAATTGACTGAAAACACTTTTTAAACTTGGTAGAAATTGTCTTTCACATTATCAATACTAATAGTCTTATTGATTATTTTTTTATTGACAAAATTTCATCACAGTTTGAATTAGATTCTGCTAAAGAAGTTGGTACAGAATTAAAAGCTTATAAGGATTGAAAATAAAAAGATGATTACCTTAACTTATGACATGACTCCTTTTTTCTTTGGATCTCACATTCAAGAATCGAATACTGGATTGCAAGTATGCGCATTAAACTTGGACAACTGAATATTTTACACAGACTTCTAGAATTAAAATTCAACAATTGAAGAATGAATTGAAATCTGTAAAGAAATAAGGTATGACAGCAAATGAGTATCTCAAGAAGATTTGAGCAATTATTAACTCCATGTCATCAATAGGCTACACTCTTTTCCTAGAAGATCATATATCAGCAATTACAGATGATATTAATGAAGACTATACTTTATATCTCTCAACAATCATGGAAAAATCAAAATCTATTACTCTTATTGAAGCCGAAGCACTTCTTTTAAAAAAACTTCTTTGAAAACGATACAAGTACACGATACTTAATCATCATCTTCTCTTTCTAAACCATCAAATAACACAAATTATTATCCAAGAAGAGATTGAGGAGGAAGAAATTCTAACAGAGACAGATTTACAAATTCTGATTCTAGACAAATTTGTTAAATTTGTGGAAGGACAGATCATGCTGCATTGTCATGTTTTCACCGCTTTGATTAACAATATCAAGCTTCTTCTTCTAATTCAAGAACTCCAACCCAATTTGGACTGTTACCACCTTCTACTACTACCACAATCCACAGGTATATATGGCTGCTCCATCCACTTTCTCATATGCAAGTTGGCTTCTTGACAAAGGGGCAAGCAATTATGTCACAAATAATACACAATCTATTTTTGTGCCCTCTAAATTTTTTGGTACAGGCCAACTCCTTTTAGGTAATGGATCAGGTAGTAGTATCTTTTATGTTGGACACTTATTTTTAGTTAACTTAGATTCAAAGAAACACTTTCTTTTGAATTAGTTTTTACTTGTTCTTGAAATCACATAAAATTTAGTGAGTGTACACAAATTTGTCACTGATAATGCATGCTTTTTTGAGTTTTGTCCTGATATTTGTTATGTGAAATCTTAAGACACCCAGAGGATTCTTCTACAAGGAACTCCATATAATAGGGTATACAAATTTGATAATATTTCTATGACAAAATTTGCACCTAAAACTAGTCATATATCTCCATCAAATTATATCTCTTGTTATTTTTTACCTACTGTTATGCTTCACAATTAAATACTTACAATTTATGGCACAAACGTTTAGGTCATTGTGCATTCAAGACTGTTGTATCTGTAATGAACAAGTATAATTTACCCATTTTCTTCAATCCAATAAAATCTGGTGTTTGTCAACATTGTTGTCAGGCTCAAATGCACTTGTTACCTTTTTAATTAGATGAATTCAATTTTTTATACCCTTTTAAAAATGGTTTACAGTGACATTTGAGACCTGCACCATATACATCTTATCATGATTTCACATATTATATTTCTTTTGTGGATGCTTACATTCGGTATACTTGCATTTATTTACTCCATACCAAATCACAAGCTTTCTAGGCCTTCCTACACTGGTTTAAAATTGAAACAACTGCAGACAGATCATGGCACGGAGTATCTCTCCAATGCCTTCACTCAATATCTAGCTCAAGAAGGTATATCTCATTACTTCTTCTACCCTTATACTCATCAATAAAATGGGAGGACAGAGAGAAAGCATAGACATGTGACTGAAGTAGGCTTGACACTTTTAGCCATTGTCTCAATCCCTTTAATTCACTGGGATGATACACTTATTTCTACAACATATATTATTAATAGACTCTCTTCCTCTAACACTAATAATCTTTCTACACTTAAACTTTTACATCAGCATCCACCTGATTACTCTTTTTTGAAGATTTTCGGTTGTGTTGCATTCTCTTGTATGAAACCTTATGATATTCATAAATTAGACGTTAAATCACAATTTTCAGTATTTTTGAGTTATGCTTCTCATCATAAAGCAACAAATGCCTGACTAGAGAAGGTAAGGTTATCATTACAACACATGTCTTGTTTGATAAAAACAGATTTTTTTATGCTGAACTCTTTCCACTTCAGAAACTCTCTTCATCATCTGGTCAGTTTTCTCATACAACTCTCCCTTTACCTCTTATTTCATTTCATCCATCTTCTTCAAGTGTGATAGAATCTTTGTCATCTTCTCCTTCCAATCCTACACCTGTGATTACTACTGATTCCACTCAGAACTCATAATCTATTACTCCTCTTCCAACATCACAAGTCAAATCTACCCAGCCATACCAACCTCTACATTATCACAGCATACCAATTAATGACATTATTATTCAATTTGAAAACTCCCCTTCGACCATAATTTTTTTTAATACTCATCCTATGCAAATCAGATCCAAATTTGGGATAATTAAACCAAAAGCCTTTACTGCCTCACTCTCCACTTCATATGATCTTGTTAATAATATACCGTCATCAATTGCTGCTACACTAAAATCAGAATATTGAAAGAATGTTATGTTGGAAGAATTACAAGCCTTATACAAGATATATGGACATTAGTCAATTCAACAACATGGACAAGGTTATTGGCTGCCGTTGGATTTTTGTCATAAAAAGACATTTCAATGGCCAAATCATGAAGTATAAGGCTCGTTTGGTGGTCAAAGACAATCCCCAAATTGAAGTAATCGATTATGATCAAATAGTTGCTCCTTTAATCAAACCCTCTACAATTTGGGTGGTGCTTTCTTTGGCCTTGAGATTTTATTAGACAATCAGATAGCTAGACTTTAATAATACTTTTTTGAATGAGAATCTTAAGGAACTTGTCTATATGTCTCAGCCACCAGGCTTCCAACAAGGTAATTCATCATATGTATGTAAGTTAAATAAGTCCATTTTATGGACTTAAACAAGCTCATCGAGCTTGGTTTCTAAAATTGGCATCAACTCTTGTTGCTTTTGGTTTCTCTAAAACAAGGTCAGATCCTTCCTTATTTTTTAAATCCTCTGGTAACATTATTCTTTACTTTTTAATTTATGTTGATGATCTTCTTATTATGAGTAATGATAACAGTGTCATTCAAACCACCATTACTCAATTGAACAATGCCTTCCCTTTAAAGGATCTTGGAGAATTCAGCTACTTCTTAGGGATAAAAACTACTAAATTATCCTCAGATTCTTTTCATTTGTCTCAATCGAAATATATTTAATCACTGTTAGAAAAGACTAACATACTAAACTCCAAAGGAGTTCCTACTCCTATGGTCAGAAATTTAAAACTCACAAGTCAGGAAGATGATGAATTTGATAATCCATATCTATATAGGTCTGTAGTAGGATCATTGCAATATGCAACTCTTACTAGGTCTGAAATTTCCTTTTCAATAAATAAGGTTAGGCAGTATATGCAACGGCCGCTTCTCACACACTGAAAATGTGGAAAGAGGATTTTGTAATACTTAGCTGGCACTATTCATCAAGGACTATTGTTTCATATGTCTACTGATTTAAGGCTATTTGGTTTTATAGATTCAAATTGGGGTCCGATGTTGATGACCGAAGATCCACTTGCGGCTATGTGATCTATTTGGAATTGAATCTTGTTTCATGGTCAAGTAAGAAACAATCTTCAGTTAGCCGTTCTAGCACAGAAGCTGAATATCGCAGGTTAGCTGCAGCAGATTCTAAAATCATCTGGCTACAAAATTTATTGAAGGAACTTTGCATTCCACTTTGTAATACTCCTACTCTTTTCTGTGACAACATCAGTGCTGTGTTGCTTGCTGAAAATCCTGTTCTTTATAGCAGGACCAAACATTTTGACTTGGATCTATATTTTGTCCGTAAGAGGATTAATCAAAATCACTTGAAAGTTGTTCACATTTTTTCTATAGAACAAATTGATGATATTTTCACTAAGATCTTATCAATTTTTACCTTTAAAACATTTCGTTTCAAACTTAAGATTATTTTTAAAATTACCATAAATTTAAGGAAGGATAATAAAAATAAAAAATATAATATAATAGATCAAGATTAAGTTATAGTGGTTAAGTGACAGTTAAATCTATCTTATTTTAATTATGTTATTCTATTTTATGTTTTAATAGAATTGTGGTAACTTATTATATATAGCAGAATTACTTCGTCTAATATACACAACATATAATTACTAAATGATAAATTAATAATTTTTTTATATCTCTTTGTTTCTTTAAAAACTCTTTATTTTTATTAAAAGATTCCTTTAAAAATACATAATTCAACAAAAAAAAAATAACGATTTAAGATAGAAAGTGACGAGGATGGGAAAATGCTACAAAATCTGTGCATAGTGACATGATAAATCATACGGAAAGATGATAACGAAGAAACTTTTAACTTGGTGAGTATTTAGACCTCTTGTTAAAAATGACATGCTTAAATAAAAAATAACTTTTAATAAATATAAATAACAATAAATATATTTAATAAAATAATTTTTAAAATTTAAAAATATTATAATAAATATTAATACAAAAGTTAAATTTAAATATTAATTAATGTACAAAATTATATTAAATTTGTTCATTTTAATAAATATAAGTCAATTTAATTTTTTTTTTAAATATTTTTAAAAATATATAAATTTTTTAATTTATCAAATACAAAATAAAATATTTATACTTTTTGAAAAGTATAAATATATTTTTAAAAAACTTTACCAAATAATCTCAGATATCAAATTGTCATTGATAATTAAGTGGGTTTTTCTTAAAAGTGCATGACTTGACCCTTTAAAGGTCCAACAAAGTTCCTAAAATCTTATTAAGTGGGCCACTAAAAAAAGTAATTTTCATACCCTTTTTTGTGGTTTTCTCTTTTTGAAATAACGTGAAAGATACTGATAGGGAAAACACAGAGAAATCTTGAAAAATACCGAAAAGGAAAGAAAACGTCCATCAAATTTGTGCGCTGAAATTGAGGTAAATTTCGCGATGAAATACATTTATTGATTGCGTTACGTTGCACCAAAAATCACTTTTTTTTCTTGTCTTAGTAACTAAGTAACACATATGGTTGCGTCTAAGTTAAAATTTAAAAAATTTAGCCGTAAAATGCCATACATTAATATTATTAATTGAGAAATTTTGTATAAAAAACAAAAATTTTAATTTTTAATAAATTTTTTGTATATATTTATTAAAATAAAATATTAAATTTTTTTATTAATAATAATCTAAATATTTTTTAAAATACATATTAGTTAAACTTAAAATCTTTATCAAATTTTAAAACTAAAAATTATAATAATTTGAATTTTCTTTTTTAATAATAATAGTTATAAGAACAGAACTAGCCGGTTCAACTAAAAAATTGGTTAACTGAATTTTCAATCGATTTGGTCCATTTTTAAACTATTTAAGAAAAAATTTTAAAATTGATGAAGATGTAGTTTAAATTTGGATCTTCTTTATACTTGCATGTTCTTCTTGTCACTAAATTATATTGTTCTTTATTATTTTAAATGCTAATTATTAATTATATAATAAAAACGTATAATAATTTTTTTAAATATTATTTTAATTTTATATTCAATTATTTTCAAATTAATTATATTTTGTATTATTTATAATTATTAATATAAATATAATTAAATATATAAATAAAGAATATCAAATATTTTTATTAATTACAATATAATTATTTTTTATGATTATATGATATTTATTAATATTATTTTTTAAAAAATATGTATAGTATATAATAATATAATAAAAATAAATTAATTAATTAGTTATTAATATAAAAAATATTTATTTTAATGTAAAAATAAAATAAAAAAATTTTAATATAAAAAATATTAAAATTTTATATACTTATTTATTAATTAAATTTTAATTTGTTGATTATAATTTATTAAAACTTGATTGATTATAAAATATTAGTGAATATATATATTTTAAATTTTAAAATATTTTTTATTTTTTATTTACGTAAGATCAATTTTATCAATTTAACCAGTTGATCCAATAAATTAACAATCTCGATTCGGTTTTCACAATTATGATTCTAATAGTATAAATGTTCAATGTACTTATTGTGAACAAATTAAAAAGCATAAATTAATTAAAAAATATTATTACGATTCAATCTCGAAAGCTCCATAGAAACTTCATACAACTTTACACAAGGAATTACTTGTGTGTATACTCTGAAACAAAATCTATAACAAATAATGAAAACAATTACAATGAAATGAAAGTATTTCCTAGTGTATTTGCTTGTACAACATTTAGAAATCAATGTATATTAACGAAACAATAAAAAATAATAAAATAATGAAGAGATATATAAGAAAAAGAAAAATATTTAAAGACCAGCAGTGAAAGGAACACGGGTGGATGGTAGCCATGAGTTGCCAGCAATGAAGTTTGCAACGCTGAATTTTGAAGCTTCAGCAGCATTGGTTATGACATGATAACCTCCCCATTTAACTCTGTTTGCAGTTGAAGATCCAAGTCCTGTGTTCATGTACTCTCCATAATACAATGTGGTTAATGCAAAGTTACCATTCCATTCCAACCAACCTGCTGGATCAATCAAACTGTCAAGAGAACTCTTCATGAACACGGTTCTTGAATATTGTTGCCATGGCCTTCCAAGATAAGTTTTAACGGAGCTTTGAACTGCTTTCAAATCTGATGCAGCTGTAACCACACAATTGTGAATGGAAATTCCAGTGTTTTGGTTTGGATCGGTTCTTCCTTGTGCAGTGATGGTGTTAATTTTGTTTGGAGGGTTTCTTGCATATAGATTACAGTTTTGGAACACCACAGCAGCATTACCAAAGATAAAGTCAACAGTACCATAAATATCACATTGTTTGTAGAATTGTCTATCAGAATAAACATATAATGTGTCTTGATAACCTTCGAAACTGCATTGATAGAAAACTGATAAGTCAGATCCAGAACGCAATACAACAGCTTGATGATTTCCTGCACCTGCTGTGTTCCTAAATGTCATGCCTTGACCAATAAATCCATCTCCAGTAACAGCTGTCAAAATTAAAAGAAAAATAAAAACTCACAAAGTTTAGTATTGTTCAAAGTAAAGGAAAGAAAAACAAAGATGATTTGAAGGATTTTCTTCTACTTACCAACGGTGGCGGAACGGAAGGTTGTGGTGCCTCCTCCCACACTTTGGCTGCCAGTGATTATGGTTTTTCCAATGCCATCTCCCACCAACATTATATTATTTGCCTTTATCTCTACTTGCTCGTTGTAAATCCCGCCCTTCACATATATCACATACCTTCCACTGTTACTCTTTGGTGCTGCGTTTATGGCTGCCATAACTGTTGTGTATTTTCCGGATCCGTCTTTGGCCACCACTACATTCGCTTGAGATGCCGGAGAAGATGCTTGTAACAATTTTCTATCACCAGGCTTGACCCATGTTGGGAATCCATCTTTGTAACTTGGCTGTTGATGAGATTCACCATTGTTGTTAAGAGCCAAAGTGTTGCTTAGCAACTTAGTAACATTGTTGGACATTAGAGGAAGGACATAGTCTTGAACACCAAGTTCATAGAAGCCAGCTTTGCATGTCTCAAGGTTTGTGAGAGCAGTGCTAAGCCATGTTTGGGCATCAACTTGGGAGCATTTGGTGTTAGGATCTAGGGTTTTGTTGAGCTTTTGAATGGTTTGTTGATAGAGGTCAACACAATCATTCCATGCAACTCTTTCAAGTTGGTTGCGGCACTTTGTGCCAAGTGAAAGAGTATTTGCATGGCCTATGAGTGCTCTCTCTTGAGCAAGTTGTAATGAAATCTTGAGAAAGTCAGTTTTTTGGTTAATAGGTTTGGTTTGGTGATTAGGGTTGTTGGTCAAGAAATACTCACATGGTTGAGGGTTTGGGGTTTGGCTACACCAATGTTTAACATCATTTGAAGAATAGGCATAAACAAAAGTTGATAGAAAGAAGGGAACAATGAGAAAATTGAAGAGCAAACGCATTGCTGCCATTGAACTTTTATGCCCAATAATGTTAAGATCTAAGACGTATTTGATGAGGTTTAATGTATATGTTTAGAGGTTGATTTGAAAATGTTGTGTTTGATGTCCTAAACGTAGCTTCTTTATATAGAGCGAAGAAGGAGATATTGGTTGTTGGAACTTATAACTGTAAAGCATGCAATTTACGTGTTGATATTTCAAAGTCACTATTTGTAATACTTTTCTAATTGGTTCACAAGTTAGAATCATATCATTTAATAATAATAATAAAGTATTATTTTGTTGATTTGATGAGCTAAACCATGGAAATATGGGAGGTCTCGTTTGACTTTAATTTTTGAAGGCTGTCCCATAAGCAGCCAATTAGAACTTGTCAATATTGTGGAGATTGATTTGACGCTTCACCACGCACGTACAAGTGGCTAAGAATGCGTTGTGTAGGGTATATTATTAGTGCTGATTTGGCATTATTATGGCCATGGAATATCAAATAATATAGAGAACTATATATTCTCATGCTTTATTTATTTCACCAATAAAACATATGTTTACCTATTCTACTGATTGAATTGATTTAGTTCGTAATGTGATTAATTTATTTATTATTTAAATAAATATTAATAATTTATATTTTGTATTATGTATATAATAATTTATTAATTAATAATAAATTTTTAAATAAAATTTAAATTTGTGATAGATTATCAAATTAAAAAATATCATAAATAATTAAAAATTTATTTTACCGATTGACTGAATATTAATAACTTACAAAAAACAAGTTGGTTGTTTATAGTTGCTCTTATTATATATATATATATATATATATATATATATATATATATATATATATATATATAAACACTAGCTATGCACTTAATAATATGAAATTTAAAATATTTAATAAAATGCTTTGGATAATTCCTTTTATAAGTTGCTGATAAATTGTGTACAACAAATATCAAACTTTATTTAATTAGTCATCACACTTGTGTCACATATTCCAAAAGTTGGACTGCATTGGTCATATATATACTTCGGCGGTGGAATAGGAATTGCGTAATAATAGTATGATCAGTAACATAAAAAATGTAACTACCACTTTTGAAAATTTTGAAGGAAGAAAAAATCGAATGAAAACCTATCATAGAAAATTATCATGTATATTTTATATAATTAATTTAAGGGAAAGTATGATAAAAATCATATATGAAACTTGAAATTGGGCTTATAACGACAAATAGAGAGACATGACCTCCATGCATGGATTAAGACCATCAATAGTTACGTTGATGCTTGACCACGTGCCAAAAGCTTTATTTTATACACTTATATTTATTTGTTCAATTTTAATTTCCCATTTGCATATAGTCAGAATTATAATGCTATAATACATATGCATGCATGGTTCGTTCTCTGAATTTTCTTCGTAACTTTCCACTTTCCAGTTGCAATTTGAATTGTATTCTATCTATTATCTTTCTTTGGCCTTGCATCTTAGAGAGAATATATGATATGTTCTTAGCTTCTTTGTTGTACGTTAGTTATTGGTCACTAGAAATGAAGGCCACTTGTTTATACCTCTAATATATATGCTTCTCAAATTTTCTAAGACACCGAATTTGATCGAAATATAAGTCCTAAACCTCTTAATTTAATTTGGTACAAGAATAATTAACTGATGAAAAGAATTAATATTCCTTATTCTTATCTACTATTTTATTGTTGAACAACAAACATGTTCTAGATAACTACGTACTTTAATTTGATTTTA
This sequence comes from Arachis hypogaea, assembly GCF_003086295.3. NCBI lineage: Eukaryota > Viridiplantae > Streptophyta > Magnoliopsida > Fabales > Fabaceae > Arachis > Arachis hypogaea. The sequence continues at coordinate 95,044,758 of NC_092037.1, read as the reverse complement.
TGAATTGCTACATATTTTCATTACCTTGTGTTGCAAGTAATTTAATCTCACTCATTTGTATCAAAATATAAGTTTGCATTATGATTCTTAATAATAAACTCGTAAAATTTGAACAGAAAAAAACTCTAGGAAACTTAAAGCCGACTAATTTAAAAATCAGCCAACAATTAAAAAGAAAAAAAATATAAAAAAAACCTGAAACTAAGAAAAATAAAAATATCCAAAATTCAAGTAAAAAAAATAAAAATAAAATAAAATAAAATAAAATAAATTTAGAATTTAAAATTTAAAATTTAAAATTTAGTGTTAAAAGTTTTAACGGGTAGCCAGCTAACAGTGGTGTGACAAGTCAAATTATAATGGTATAAGAGAAGAAAAAGAAGTGAAATAGAAGAGAAAAATGGTTTTAAAAAATAAAAAATAGTAATGAGCGGGTAAATTTACTTGGCTTACTAAAAGACTTATACTTATTTGTGAGAGATTTTAGTAAGGATTTTTCAAAGTTTTCACAGTGTATTTTATTTGTGACCATTTACAAAACTTTTACAAATAATTAAAAAAATTCACTATTAATATAATAAAACTTCCATTGAAAAAGTCCAAATAACACAATTAATGAAGAGTTCATGATAGAAATGATATGACTCCAAAAAAAATAGAAAAAGTGAAACTTATCAAAACTCTAAACCTAAAAATCCGATATCATAATTACAAAACATTTTTTATTGTATAATCTAAAATATCAAAAATACTTAATAATTAAAATAAATTAATTAAAAATAATTAAAATTTATTTTATTTAATATTTATTAATTATTTTTTTTCTCTTTAGCATCATTGCTAAAATATATACTTTTTATTTAAACCATATTACAAAACATGAAAATGAAATAGTTACATCATATGGTCAATATGGTCAATTGCGGCTGAGCATTTAATCGTAGCCGCCAAATGACAAAACCAATTACTTCGATGATTCTTTTTATTATATTAATATTTTGAATTACGTATCACGTCAAAAAGGGTTATCACGTCGTGAAGGGAGAAAAAAAAATATATTTATAAAGGATAAATTAATTTCTGATTTTTTAATCTATGAATATTTATAGGAATGACAACGGATCCTTATGGAGGCGGGAATATACCCCCGCCCCCGCCCCCGCCTTGAATATTTGTCTCCGTCGTCTTCGTCCTATCTCTATGACGGGTAACGGGTATCCCATATCCACCGGAAATTTGAATTTCTGCGAATTTTTATAAAATTAATAAAAAATAAAAAATAAAAAAAATTAGAGAAAATCAAAGATTATCTTCTATTGTCATTACAAACATAATATCTATAGTCTTTAAAGACTTAAATAGTAATAACAACAAACACAAACATCCAATATATCCATAAACAACTAAATATTACATAAACAACCAACCATATTCATAAACAACCAAATAAAGTTCGTGACATCATAAAAACATAATTCCACCATCTCAATCTTCCTTTCATTCCATAATGGTAGTGATGGTAGATTTCGACTTACTTGAATCCTACAGTAACAAAAAAATAATTTAAAGTTAAAATCATATAATAACTCAATAAGTCAATAATATAAAAGCATATTGTGTTATGTGTAATTTAATAGTTTACTTACGTCAACATCTCCTTCAATGTTATGAATTGTGTAACACTCAAATTCAATGTTAGTTGTGGTGCCAAGTTCATTCCAAAGTCAATCTTAATTACACATTAGAGCCTCTAATGTGTCCGGACGCAACCTACTACGATGTGGCGTAACAAATCAACCACCCGTACTAAATAAAGATTCAGAGGCAACAGTAGAAATAGGAATCACCAAAAAATTCCTAGCAATAGCTTGCAAAGTAGGAAATTTCGCTCCATTTGACTTCCACCAATTTAATATATCAAAATCATGTTCAGTTTGTGGTACCGGTCTCTCTTCAAGATAATAATCCAACTCACTCTTTGTATCAATAAATGCGGATTCCCCACTTACATGTGCAGCAAACTCAGCTTGCCAATCTTCATGACTGAACTTTCTCCCCTTTGAACTTGAAGAAATTGATGGTGGTGGCGGCATATCTAATTGGGCAGCTTGGTCTCTCTCTCTTCCCTTTGTTGCATATTCTAAAACTAAATCTTGCAATGCACTACCCTTTTCACTTGACCAATTATAACACATGCCTCCGTCTCACCATATATTTTATGAAAAAAGAAATTCAATAAATATATCTCGTACCTAGGATCCAAAAGAGTCCCAATAGCCATAACTGTATTAATCACACCCCAATACTTTTCAAAGTTAGTTATCATACTAGTAGCCATCATTTCAATTATCTCATTTTCACAATTTTTTCACTCCATCAAAGGCAACTCAATCACACAAACCTTGGAAAAATAAAGATTTGATGTATGATAAGTTGTTCCAGAAAACAATTTAGCCACATCAAAAAATACCTTCAATCTTTGAAAAATCTCATCCCCCATATCCCAATTCTTCTCACTAGACAAAGATTTATATTGACTCTCACGCAATGACAATCTTTCAAATACATCTCTATACATAATTGCAACTTCAAGCATAAAAATGTTGAATTCCACCTAGTTTTACAATCAAGACAAAGATTTTTTGTGTAGGATATTTTAAGTTGCGCACATGTTTTCTTAAATTTTTCTTCTCTTTTAGGTGTTGCAGTCCAATAATGAACACTATCTCTCACCCTTTCAATAGCATGTGAAATAAATTATAACCCATCCTTGACAATCAAATTTAATATATGCGCATAACATCGCATGTGAAATAATTTACCACTCAAGATAAAGTTTCTATGTGACATTTTAGTCAAAATATTCTCAATCATAAGTCATTAGTATTGCAATTATCAACAGTCAAAGTGGATCCTTCCTATCAAGATTCCAATCCATTAAACAATCCACAAGAACTTCTAAAGTACCTCAGCCGTGTGGGGAGCCGGCACATATATGAACCTGTAATGATAATTTAATTAGTACAATTATAAACAAGACAACTTTACAATTGTACACAAGAACATATCGCAATTATATAAACAAGACAGCTTTGCAATTATATAAACATTCGAAAGAACCTATAATGATAATATTATTACCTCACAAGACGGCTTTGCAATTTCTAAGAATCATCAATGTAATGAGCCGTGATAGTCATATAACCTTTGTTTTGGTTGCTTGCTGTCCACATATCAGTCGTAATTGCAACTCGACTTTTATTACGCTCAAGCACATTCATTTTCTTCGATCTCTCATCATTGTAGAGCTTCGAGATGTCACTCTTTAAAGTGTTGCAAGTAATCACCTTGAAGAGAGGTTGCAAAGCATTGCAAAATTGTCGAAACTGAATGTGGTCCACAATAGATAGCGGATACTCGTGAAGACAAACCATAACTGCTAACTCTTTCCTTGAATTTTCTTGGTCAAAGGTATATGCACCAACCACAACTGTTTTTTCACTAGTTGTTGGAGTTGTCTTCATCATACGTTGTCTTATATCTCTAGTGGTGTGGAGCTTGCAGCTTTTGAAGTGATCACATAAGTGCGAAGTGCCTTATTTTGGGTCACCAAGTAGCTTCGATTTGCAATAATTGCATTCAGCATTTAATTTTTTCTTGATTTCCACAATCTTGAAGTGATTCCACATTTCGGAGGTTAACTTTCTCTTTCAAACACTACTTGTAGAGTTTGTCGTTCCCTCATTAGTAGTTGTGGTATCCGTTTGGGGTTCTTGAGGTTAAGATTGAGGAGTCTCTTGTGTAGTTTGAATATTAGTGCCTATAGGTTCTTCGGATGGAATACTCTTCTCAAGAGTATTACTCAATACATCCGAAGAAGACATTCTATAAATCATAAAATATATACACAATTAAATACAAATACATTATCAGCATAATTGTTTGACTTAATTACTCACTAACTTAAGAGTCTTATATACACAATTAAATACCAATACATTATCAGTAAATAACAATTAAATTGTTATGATAAACTTATTTTAGCAGCCTCACATTGACAAGGAACCTAGCTAATACATTATCAGTAAATAGAACACACAGAAAAATAAAATTTGATTACAATATTAGTGTGATGATCATAATGTTATGCATGATAATAGATAAATTAATCAAACTAAGAAATAATAAAAAAATATAGAGGGACAATTTCACAAACAAGTTTATCAATTAGTGCAATACTGTCTTGTCATGAACTATTTTTTGGCACTACAAAATAATCCAGTAAGAGAAACGGTACAAATTACAATCCAGGCTTTTGCAAATGGAATTCTTTGCGAAAAAACAATCATTAATTGTTAAAATCCATTATTAACCAATAAAATACATAAGCAAATAGTAACTCAGCAGATGAGACAACGAATATATTTGTATGTTTGATTTAATCAATATATATATATATATATATATATATATATATATATATATATATATATATATATATATATATATATATATATATATATAATCAAAGTTGTAAAATGAAAAGGGCTGTAAGACAGCAAGACCTAATTAGCAGCCACAATTTCTTAAGATAAAGGTACTAATACTTTCATGTATCAGCCTCTTGATTATGCAACGAACATATGAATTAGTTAACCTAATCAGAAATTCATTAATCTAGTTAGAAATTCACAAATTCAAACCTCAAAAATCTAGAAATTCAAAACACAGAAATTTAGCTTAATTGAAATCTCATTAATTCAAAACACAGAAATTTTTTACTCTAATTCAAAAATCTAAATTCAGAAAAGGAGATGAAAGATCAGCGAAGACCATAACTAACTTACCTGAACCTGACGGAGAAAAGGAAAAGGATAACCAGTGAAGACCGGCGATGCAAAGAGAAGAAGACGACGTTGCCGGAGCCCGCGACGGTGAGCTTGACTGCCTCGACACCTTCAGGGAGCAAACCGAGCCACTCAAGGGGTCTGGGGTGGGAGGTGACGCTAAGGGACCATAGGGTGGAAGGCAGTGGGGGACGGTCGGCGGTCGGCGGTCAACAGGAAGGAGCCAGGAAGGGCTGAGGGTTTGAGGAGGAATGGAGAGTCTCAGTTCAGTTCTCGATCTATGATTCTCTGAAGCAGGGGAATGTGAGGGGCTAGAATAATGGCTGATTATCAGGGCATTTTTGTCTTTTCATACAAACGAGAAATTAACGGGTCCCCATGGGGCAGGGATCTCTACTCTCGTCCCCGCCCCATTTATTATACGGGGCCCCATACCTGCTCTCCGACGGATAAATTTCTGCGGGTACCTGCCCTGCGGGGGATTTTTGCCATGCCTAAATATTTAAGTCCCTATTCAAAATATGGACACATCGATCCCTGTATCTAATTTGTTCCATTTTAAAAATTCTTCCACGTGGACATTCGTATCGACCAGGTCAGTATAATGAAAGTCACGTTTGATTTTTCCGTTGAGTCTAACAAACTCAAATAAACAGTAGAGATCAATTTGTCTAGATTTTAAGAAAGTCAAGAACTTAAATGTATTTTTGAATTCTCGGAAACTTAAATGTCTGCGGACCAAAAAGTCAAGAACCTCTTTGTCCTTTTCTTTAAACTAAATTACCCTTACTAACCTAACTCTAACTCTTCCTCTTCAGATTTTTCTTTCTCATTCCATCGGAAAACTAAATCCTAGCAGAACCCTTTTTCCATGAAAACCAAACCTAGCAATGTTTTTCTCCAAATTCATGGAGGCTCCATTGGAATTTGCGTCGCCTCGCCACCAATTTGGATTTGCACTACCACTGCAATCCGATCCGTGTACACCCTATATTTTCTATTATAAGGAATCATGAAATGAGGTTAAATCTCTCAAAATGCACTTTTGTAGTAGTGGCTGGAAAGTTCCTAGGGTTCATGTTAACCCAAAGAGGAATATAAGCAAACTCAGACAAATGCCAGGCTATACTCAACATGAAGAGCCCGACTTGATTGTGTCAAAGAGGTCCAACAACTGAATGGAAGGTTGGCTGCCTTATCCAGATTCTTAGCCGGGTCAGCTCTGAAATCACTTTCCCTCTACTCAATCCTAAGAAAAGGGAAGCAATTTGAATGAACCCCATAATGTGAACAAGCCTTTCAAGACTTTAAGGCATTCTTGGGGCAACCACCCATACTTAATTACCCGACCCAAAAAAGGAAAAGAGCTCGTACTATATCTGTTAGTTGGAAGCCGGGCTATAGCTTCAGCCCTGATCCAAGAAGACGAAAAGGGGTAGCAATCTATCTACTTCATCAACAAAACCTTACAAGGGGGAGAGTTGAACTATCAAAAGATAGAGAAGTTTGCTTATGTCCTTATCCTCACATCTCGAAGGCTCTGGCATTACTTTCATGCTCGTACCATCAAAGTCCGCACTAATCAACCAATGAAACACATCCTACAAAAGACGGACTTAGCAGGTCGGATGCTACAATGGATGGTAGAGTTGTCCAAGTTCGGACAACCATTAAATCTCAATACCTTGCTAACTTCTTTGCCGAATACACCGAAATTCCAGAAAACCCAGTTATATGGAGTTTGTATGTAGACGGGTCATCAAATAAGGTTGGAAGTGGAGCCGGTGTTATCCTAGAAAGCGACCAGGGGACTCAAATAGAGCTATTTTTAAGGTTTGAATTCCCTACTTCCAACAATCAAGCAGAGTATGAGGCCCTACTTACTGGCTTGAAGCTGGCTAAAGAAGCAGAGGCAGAAAAAGTGGTGGTGTTCAGTGACTCTTGTAACACCCTACCATACAGAGTCTTATGCTTAAGTCATAATTCAAAGATGGCAAGGTATTACGACCTCTAATATAAAAATTTAGTACATATAGTAGTATGAATGATTGATTATAACTAGGAGCCTTTGTAGAAAAGGGGTAAACAAAAACCATCGCAACTCTAAAGCGCAACACTCCAATCGACAACGTAACGAATAAGGATAAACCAACACGAGATTATATATATACAAAGGAGTGTCAAAAACAGGAATATCAAGACTCAAGATCCGGCTGCGAAGATAACCGGTCCGAGCATAGCAATATATACATATGATAAAAATAAGGAAAACCCCAAGGAAACCCAAAGGGACACAAATACATAAAACCTATTCTCCAAAATCTCCCATAAGAGGAGTCATCACAGTTTGTATTATTTAATGGAGATAAAAGTATCTAAGCAAAACATATAAACCAAAACATAGCCCCGAGAACAAAGGATCTTCGCAATAATAGAAGTCTCCAGCATGCCTCAGCGGGAAACCTCACGTCCTGCATCTGAAAACCACAAAATCCGCATGGGTGAGAACCAAAGGTCCCCAGCATGGTAACAGCTTCCACATATATAATACATAATAATAGAGGAAAGCCGAAGGCAATCCTAGAACTTCCTCCAGATAATATCCAAGCTTATAAACAAGCTAAACCATACAAGGCAACTGACTAAAGATTCTTCAGTCTAACTAATACTTCCCTTTCCAATTCCTTCAGACCTCCCAACCACCAGCAAGAGTATAAAGTAGCAAACACAGTTATATCAAGCAAGAAATTATACAATTAGGAACAAGTAAGGCATTTAGACAATCAGCAAGTAATAAGCAGTCAAATAGGCAATCTCAAACAATTCACATAATATGCATATGATGAATGCCTGTCCCTAGTGGCTGATGATATCATCTTGTCGGTTATAGAGCCAACCCGACAAGTCCTGGTCGCTAACCATTGGACTGTCCCTCTGTCATGCATCCCCAACTCGAGTTATACTCGTCATAAACTTGATCATAATCATGATCTATATCCATCACCCTCACTGGTGAATATAAACGGGGGCGAGCTCATCCGGGTCTTTCACAGTGCCCGGCCACACTTACGACATAGGGTCAGCAGAGTATCAAGTCTCGACCTGGAGCACGTGGTGGCTAGCCACTGCTACTACCCAGGGAAACTCGTATCTCAGATAGTGGAAGTGCAAATCACAATTATCAATAATTCAGCATAAACATGCATGAATTCTCATCCATGGATCAACATCCATATCAGCCATTCCGGCTCACGGTTAAATCCATAACCAGCCAATATTCATAGCATATACAGCTATTCCGGCTCACGGTTCAATCCAGAACCAGCCAATATATAAACAATTACGGCCCTTCGGCCAATGGCATAACAAGCACTTCCACCACCATCCTCCACATCTCACATAATCATAAAAAATCCTCATTGATTATTCATCTTCCCCTTGCTTCACTCGCAAGTTACCTCATTCACTAGCCCTTTTCTAATAGCTAGGCATATCATAATGATTTAAGATATAAGTGGTGAGATCGGAGGCTTAGAAGTATGAGATTTGGCTTTTAAAACTCAAAAATCAACTTTGGGATGAAAACAGGGCCACGCGTACGCGCACTCCACGCGCACGCGCGGATAGCCTCAAAAACTTCATCGACGCGCAAGCGTCAAGCACGCTGACGCGTGGATTAAAAATTTGCCAATCGACGCGTACGCGTCAACCACGCGTACGCGTGGGTGTTCTCGTGCCCCAGGCACAACACTGGCACAGTTCTAGCATGACTCTCTGGAAAATGGCTGGGCATTGGGTGCAGCACCATCGGCGCGCCCGCGCACATCACGCGCTTGCGTGGGTGACGCTTTCTGGAAGATCGGCGCGTACGCGCCAGGTGCGCCCACGCGCAAGGGGTCATTCTGCTAAAAATTTTCTAAGTTAAAATCTGCAGAATTCACAGATTTAGACCCCAATCTTCCGACGGACATAACTTCCTCATTTTAAATCATTTTTCACCCGTTCTTCGAACGGTTCGGACATCCCGGATCCAATTTCATTTCTAAAAAGATTTGGTACAAAACAGAGATCCGTAGTCCAAGTTATGTCCCACCAAAGTATGCCCAAAAACCATGTTTTTCATAAAAACCACAAAGTGCCATTTTCAAAACAAGTCCTTTCCAACTCTTTTCAAAATCAATCAAAACATGCCATTTTCATCCCTTTCCTTTGAAATCAATCAAAATACATCAATTTCAACATCAAGCCTCCTCAACTCACACATTGACACTTTACCACAAGATACAAAATCACTATCCCATCATTTTAACCCACTTCACCCAAGTGGCTCAAGCTCAAACATATTGACATATCATGTACTACCCCTCATGCCAATTCTCAACAACACCAATTCCAATAAATCATTATTGTACACAATCAACATCATACTCACCATCAACATGGTTCAACCCACAATTCAACCATAACTAATCATCAAGCATATATCACAACATGCATATTTCTCATACATCATACCACCAAGGCATCAATAATCATCATCACATATATGACCACATCATATATCTCAATCATTCAACAACATCAACCATTCAATGCCTATCTTAGGGCCTCTAGCCTAAGTATTTCCTACCACATTACATATTAGATACGGGAAACCGAAACCATACCTTAGCCGATTTTCCCAAGCTCACCCGGAGCACTTCCAAACCACTTATCCACAAGCTCTCAAGGCCTCAATACCTCCAAGAACAGATTTTTCACCACCAAGCCCTTTCCAAGCTTTTCAAAATCACCAATCAAGCTCCAATATCCACACATACAAAACCTAAGCCACAACCATCATACCCATACACAACATCTCAAAACCCAAACATCATAAAATCACAAATCACACTAGGGTTGAGAATCTTACCACACCCAAGGTCCAAGGAGACAAGATTAACCTTCTCCTTCAAGAGAGTTGGGTCCTATAACATCAAAGAACCAAAAATCTCAACATTTCACCCAAGAAACTCGAAAATAAGGGCTGAGATTTCGAACAGCAACACGTGGCTTACCTCAGGATTGGTTGTATGGGTTTTGTAGAGCTCTCCGCGGTGAACGCGTGGCCGCAAATGGGGCGGCAATCAGAACTCTAGATCAAAAGTTATGGTGGTTTGAAGATCAACCAAGGGAGAGAACTTGAGAGAGTGTTCTTCCTCCCTTTCTCTCTAATTTCAGCTTGTGTGTGTAACAAATGAGGAGAGAGAGTGCTGAAAACTAGGGTTTTGGTTAAGTTATGTTGGGCCAAGGGCCCACTTTGGGTCCAATTGGCCCGGTTTGGCCCGTTCGGTCCAATCTTGGTCCGAATTCTATAAAATTGGTATCGAAATTCTCGTCTCAATCTCCTCTATCACATTTAGCCATAAAAATCACATTTTAGGCTTTCTAGAATAAATTCTCATTTATGGGTTAATTAACCGGGTTTTACATTCTACCCACCTAATTGGGAATTTTGCCCACAAAATTCAAATGCAATTACCTGAGAATAAATGCGGATAATCCGTTCGCATCTCCGACTCAAGTTCCCAAGTGTGTTCCTCAACACCGCCTCGACCCCAAGCTACTTTGACTAATGAAACCTCTTTTCCACGCAACCGTTTGATACTAGTATCATCAATTCTGACCGGAGCCACTGGAAGCGTCAAATCTTCCCTCAACTGAACCGATTCAGGTTCCAACACATGGCTAGCATCAGGAGTGTACTTCCGAAGCTGCGACACGTGAAACACGTCGTGCATGTTCGAAAGATGAGGTGGTAGAGCCATCCGATACGCCACCGGTCCAATCCTCTCCAGGATTTGAAATGGACCAATGTATCGAGGATTCAACTTCTTTGCCTTAATTGCCCTACCTACTCTCGTAGTCGGAGTAACCTTAAGGAAAACATGGTCTCCTTCCTCAAACTCTAAGGGCTTTCGCCTCTGATCGGCGTAACTCTTTTGACGACTCTGCGCCGTAAGCATCCTATCACGGATTTTCTTAACTTGTTCAGTAGTCTCAGCTATCATCTCCGGCCCCAACAAGCTTTTCTCTCCAGCTTCATACCAACATAGCAGAGATTGACATTTCCTCCCATACAAGGCCTCATACGGAGCCATTCCGATGCTCGCATGATAACTATTATTGTATGCAAACTCCACTAATGGCATATACCGATCCCAACTCGCCGGTTGGTCCAAAACGCAAGCTCTCAACATATCCTCTAGTGTTTGGATTGTCCTCTCGGATTGACCATCTGTTTGAGGATGGTAAGCCGTGCTCAAGCTTAATTGGGTTCCAAAAGCTTTCTGAAATGCGCCCCAAAACCTTGAAGTGAAACGAGGATCTCTATCAGAGATTATAGTAGCAGGTACACCATGAAGTCTCACAATCTCCTTTATGTATAACCGTGCTAGCTCCTCAAGGGTGTAAGTCATACGAATGGGCAAAAAGTGAGCTGACTTCGTCAATCGGTCCACAATCACCCAAATAGCATCAAAACCAGCCCTAGTCCTTGGCAATCCCGACACAAAATCCATTGCAATACTTTCCCACTTCCATTGTGGAATCTCTAAAGGTTGCAACATCCCGGAAGGTCTTTGATGTTCAATCTTTACCTTTTGACAAGTTAAGCACTTTGAAACATATTCCGCCACATCATTCTTCATTCCCGGCCACCAGAACATTGCCTTTAAATCATGGTACATCTTAGTACTTCCCGGGTGAATGGAGAATCCGCTTTTGTGTGCCTCCTTTAGAATATCTTGTCTCAAAGTGCCAACATCCGGCACAATGATCCTACCTTTGAATCTCCATAACCCATCTTTTTCTTCCGATACTCTCCACCGTTTTCCTTGCTCAATAGCCGGTAACACCTTCCATAACGCTTCATCATTTTGATGAGCCTTTAGGAGTTCGGACTTAAAATCACTTGAGATCTCTAATCGGCTCAAACACAAAGTTTCGGATACTTCTCGAGCACCAATTTTCAGACTCTCGAATCCCTTGAGCAACTTCTCCTCTTGAAGCATCATCCAAGCCGCATATAATGACTTCCGACTTAACGCATCCGCCACTACGTTCGCCTTTCCCGGATGGTAATGCAATTCAAAGTCGTAGTCCTTCAACAATTCCATCCACCTTCTCTGCCTCATATTAAGCTCTTTCTGATCAAAGAGGTACTTCAAGCTCTTATGATCAGAGAAAACTTGGAACTTAACCCCATAGAGGTAATGCCTCCACACTTTCAAGGCAAACACAACTGCAGTGAGTTCCAAATCGTGCGTAGGGTAACTAACTTCATGAGGTCTCAACTGTCGTGAGGCATACGCCACCACATTATGATGCTGCATCAGCACGCACCCTAGACCCTTTAATGAGGCATCACAATACACCTCAAATGGCTCGTTCGGCTCAGGTAACACTAACACAGGTGCAGTGGTCAAATTTTCCTTCAATGTCTGAAAGCTCTCCTCGCACTCAGGAGTCCAAACAAACGGAGTGTCTTTGCGGGTTAACTTTGTCATTGGCAAGGCTATCTGTGAAAAGCCCTAGATGAACCTTCGGTAATAGCCAGCTAAACCCAGAAAACTCCTTATCTCTGTTACGGTGGTTGGTTGCTTCCAATCCATCACAGCCTCCACCTTAGTTGGATCTACGGCTATTCCCTTCTTACTCACCACATGACCCAAAAACTTCACCTCACTCTTCCAAAACTCACACTTAGACAGTTTTGCATAGAGTTTCTTCTCCTTTAGAATCTGCAACACGGTCCTCAAGTGTTCCGCATGCTCTTCTTCAGTCTTGGAATAAATCAGTATGTCATCAATGAAGACAACAACGAATTTATCCAAAAACGGACGGAAAACTCTATTCATGTAATCCATAAACACTGCAGGAGCGTTCGTCAATCCAAAGGACATTACAGTGTACTCGTAATGACCATAACGAGTCCTGAAAGCGGTCTTAGGGATATCCTCATCCCTCACCCTTATCTGATGATAACCAGATCGCAAGTCGATCTTGGAGAAAACTCCAGCTCCTTGTAACTGATCCATGAGATCATCAATCCTCGGCAATGAGTACTTATTCTTTATTGTAACCTTGTTCAGCTGCCTGTAATCCACACAGAGCCGCATACTCCCATCCTTCTTCTTCACCAGTAACACTGGAGCACCCCACGGAGAGACACTTGGTCGTATAAAATTCTTTCCCAACAGATCCTCTAACTGAGACTTTAGCTCGTTCATCTCTAACGGTGACATCCTGTAAGGAGCACTTGAGATTGGTCCCGCTCCGGGCACCAATTCAATAGCAAACTCAACCTCTCGGTTAGGTGGAAACTCATCAATATCATCAGGAAACACTTCCGGAAACTCACACACAACCGGAATCTGCTCCAACCTTTGATCATCACCCGAAACACCCACGGCTAACAACATGATACCCTGACATTCGGTTCCGGAACAGTTCACCATCATCGAATTCAAGTAATAATTATTTACCACGACCAGCCCTTCTGTATCTTCCGGCATAAAGTACACCGACTTTGTAGAACAATCAAGCAGGACATGGTTCCTAGATAACCAGTCCAATCCCAAGATAAGATCAAGACCAATCATCGGCAAGCAGATTAAATTATAAACAAAATCACACTGCTTGAACCTAAAGGAAACTTTCGGACATCCTAGCCTAGTTACCATGGCTTCATGGGTAGCATTGTACACTCTTAGATCATAACCTAAAGTTACAATCTTCAATCCTAACTCATGGGCTTTCTCAAATGCAATGAATGAATGTGATGCTCCCGAATCAAATAAAGCATTTAGAGTTTGTCCAGCCATTTCACAGTTACCTCGAATAAGTGTCTCAGATCCCTCAGCTCCTACAGCTGAAGTGGTGAACACCCGACCAGTCTGTTGTGCCTTTCCAGCACCTTGTTTCTGCCTCTCAGGACAATTTGCGGCTTTATGCCCCGCCTTTCCACAAGTGTAGCACAAACCCCATCCGGCCTTGCATGGTGCTCCCGGATGGTGACTCCCACATCTAGTACAAGCTTGATCATTTTGAGGCTGCTTCCCAAACTTCCTCCCTTGGGAGTTGTTGTTGTTGTTGGGCCTCCTGAAAGAGCTTCCTCTCTTGAAAGACGGACCTCTAGGTGCAAAGCTCTTCCCTCGGTTCTGTGGGAATGATCCCTTTTGACTCCCTTTCTCAGCGGTTGCCCTCTTCACACTCTTCAGCAACCCTACACTTGTTTACCAACTCGAAGAAGGTCCTAATCTCCATTGGTCCCACTGAACTGAAAATATCACTCCGGAGTCCTCCTTCATACTTAACACACTTCCATTCCTCATATTCCACTGGAGTCCCTTGGCACATACGAGAGAATCTGAACAGCTCCTCAAACTTGTCAGTATACTCTGATATGGACATAGTACCCTGTTTCAGCTGTAACAATTCAAGTTCCTTAGCCATCCTAGCAGAAGTCGGAAAATACTTCTTATAGAACTCCTCTTGGAAGACATTCAAAGTGATATAGTCATCACCCTGCTGCAGTAGACGTCGGATACCTTGCCACCAATGCGACGCTTCACCGACAAGCATATAGGTAGCAAACTCGACAGGCTGCCCTTCAGGTACCACTTGTGCTTGCAATGCTCGCTCTATAGCCTGAAACCTTGTATCAGCCTCAGTCAGACTAGTCGTTCCCTTGAACTTAGGTGGATTAACCTTCAAAAAGTTTGCCAGTGTCATCGGGCCCTGAACTCCACCTCCATTATTACCATGGTTGTTCATCTGTTGGCCAAGAGCCTCAGCAGTGGCTTGCATAGCAGCAGCCATGTTCTCCAACGCAGTCATAAAGTTCACCGGGTCATTAGGGTTATTCTCTGGCGCACGAGCATTCGTACGACCTCTCGCACTACCTCTATCGCGTCCACGAGGCGCCATCTGGTTCCTATACATACCAAACAATCGATATTAAGTTGATCAGTCTCAATATCGGAAGTCTAGTACTTCAAAGTCCCAAATGCATGCTCATGAACGTTTATGCCAATTATATCAAGCAGATATACTAATAGCACATAACACACACACAGAGAATGCACAGAAGCATAATCAGTCCATCCCTCAGGCTCTACAGGAACGAACTGCTCTGATACCATAATGTAACACCCTACCATACAGAGTCTTATGCTTAAGTCATAATTCAAAGATGGCAAGGTATTACGACCTCTAATATAAAAATTTAGTACATATAGTAGTATGAATGATTGATTATAACTAGGAGCCTTTGTAGAAAAGGGGTAAACAAAAACCATCGCAACTCTAAAGCGCAACACTCCGATCGACAACGTAACGAATAAGGATAAACCAACGCGAGATTATATATATACAAAGGAGTGTCAAAAACAGGAATATCAATACTCAAGATCCGGCTGCGAAGATAACCGGTCCGAGCATAGCAATATATACATATGATAAAAATAAGGAAAACCCCAAGGAAACCCAAAGGGACACAAATACATAAAACCTATTCTCCAAAATCTCCCATAAGAGGAGTCATCACAGTTTGTATTATTTAATGGAGATAAAAGTATCTAAGCAAAACATATAAACCAAAACATAGCCCCGAGAACAAAGGATCTTCGCAATAATAGAAGTCTCCAGCATGCCTCAGCGGGAAACCTCACGTCCTGCATCTGAAAACCACAAAATCCGCATGGGTGAGAACCAAAGGTCCCCAGCATGGTAACAGCTTCCACATATATAATACATAATAATAGAGGAAAGCCGAAGGCAATCCTAGAACTTCCTCCAGATAATATCCAAGCTTATAAACAAGCTAAACCTTACAAGGCAACTGACTAAAGATTCTTCAGTCTAACTAATACTTCCCTTTCCAATTCCTTCAGACCTCCCAACCACCAGCAAGAGTATAAAGTAGCAAACACAGTTATATCAAGCAAGAAATTATACAATTAGGAACAAGTAAGGCATTTAGACAATTAGCAAGTAATATGCAGTCAAATAGGCAATCTCAAACAATTCACATAATATGCATATGATGAATGCCTGTCCCTAGTGGCTGATGATATCATCTTGTCGGTTATAGAGCCAACCCGACAAGTCCTGGTCGCTAACCATTGGACTGTCCCTCTGTCATGCATCCCCAACTCGAGTTATACTCGTCATAAACTTTATCATAATCATGATCTATATCCATCACCCTCACTGGTGAATATAAACGGGGGCGAGCTCATCCGGGTCTTTCACAGTGCCCGGCCACACTTACGACATAGGGTCAGCAGAGTATCAAGTCTCGAACTGGAGCACGTAGTGGCTAGCCACTGCTACTACCCAGGGAAACTCGTATCTCAGATAGTGGAAGTGCAAATCACAATTATCAATAATTCAGCATAAACATGCATGAATTCTCATCCATGGATCAACATCCATATCAGCCATTCCGGCTCACAGTTAAATCCATAACCAGCCAATATTCATAGCATACACAGCTATTCCGGCTCACGGTTCAATCCAGAACCAGCCAATATATAAACAATTACGGCCCTTCGGCCAATGGCATAACAAGCACTTCCACCACCATCCTCCACATCTCACATAATCATCAAAAATCCTCATTGATTATTCATCTTCCCCTTGCTTCACTCGCAAGTTACCTCATTCACTAGCCCTTTTCTAATAGCTAGGCATATCATAATGATTTAAGATATAAGTGGTGAGATCGGAGGCTTAGAAGTATGAGATTTGGCTTTTAAAACTCAAAAATCAACTTTGGGATGAAAACAGGGCCACGCGTACGCGCACTCCACGCGCACGCGCGGATAGCCTCAAAAACTTCATCGACGCGCAAGCGTCAAGCACGCTGACGCGTGGATTAAAAATTTGCCAATCGACGCGTACGCGTCAACCACGCGTACGCGTCAACCACGCGTACGCGTCAACCACGCGTACGCGTGGGTGTTCTCGTGCCCCAGGCACAACACTAGCACAGTTCTAGCATGACTCTCTGGAAAATGGCTGGGCATTGGGTGCAGCACCATCGGCGCGCCCGCGCACATCACGCGCTTGCGTGGGTGACGCTTTCTGGAAGATCGGCGTGTACGCGCCAGGTGCGCCCACGCGCAAGGGGTCATTCTGCTAAAAATTTTCTAAGTTAAAATCTGCAGAATTCACAGATTTAGACCCCAATCTTCCGACGGACATAACTTCCTCATTTTAAATCATTTTTCACCCGTTCTTCGAACGGTTCGGACATCCCGGATCCAATTTCATTTCTAAAAAGATTTGGTACAAAACAGAGATCCGTAGTCCAAGTTATGTCCCACCAAAGTATGCCCAAAAACCATATTTTTCATAAAAACCACAAAGTGCCATTTTCAAAACAAGTCCTTTCCAACTCTTTTCAAAATCAATCAAAACATGCCATTTTCATCCCTTTCCTTTGAAATCAATCAAAATACATCAATTTCAACATCAAGCCTCCTCAACTCACACATTGACACTTTACCACAAGATACAAAATCACTATCCCATCATTTTAACCCACTTCACCCAAGTGGCTCAAGCTCAAACATATTGACATATCATGTACTACCCCTCATGCCAATTCTCAACAACACCAATTCCAATAAATCATTATTGTACACAATCAACATCATACTCACCATCAACATGGTTCAACCCACAATTCAACCATAACTAATCATCAAGCATATATCACAACATGCATATTTCTCATACATCATACCACCAAGGCATCAATAATCATCATCACATATATGACCACATCATATATCTCAATCATTCAACAACATCAACCATTCAATGCCTATCTTAGGGCCTCTAGCCTAAGTATTTCCTACTACATTACATATTAGATACGGGAAACCGAAACCATACCTTAGCCGATTTTCCCAAGCTCACCCGGAGCACTTCCAAACCACTTATCCACAAGCTCTCAAGGCCTCAATACCTCCAAGAACAGATTTTTCACCACCAAGCCCTTTCCAAGCTTTTCAAAATCACCAATCAAGCTCCAATATCCACACATACAAAACCTAAGCCACAACCATCATACCCATACACAACATCTCAAAACCCAAACATCATAAAATCACAAATCACACTAGGGTTGAGAATCTTACCACACCCAAGGTCCAAGGAGACAAGATTAACCTTCTCCTTCAAGAGAGTTGGGTCCTATAACATCAAAGAACCCAAAATCTCAACATTTCACCCAAGAAACTCGAAAATAAGGGCTGAGATTTCGAATAGCAACACGTGGCTTACCTCAAGATTGGTTGTATGGGTTTTGTAGAGCTCTCCGTGGTGAACGCGTGGCCGCAAACGGGGCGGCAATCGGAGCTCTAGATCAAAGTTATGGTGGTTTGAAGATCAACCAAGGGAGAGAACTTGAGAGAGTGTTCTTCCTCCCTTTCTCTCTAATTTCAGCTTGTGTGTGTAACAAATGAGGAGAGAGAGTGCTGAAAACTAGGGTTTTGGTTAAGTTATGTTGGGCCAAGGGCCCACTTTGGGTCCAATTGGCCCGGTTTGGCCCGTTCGGTCCAATCTTGGTCCGAATTCTATAAAATTGGTATCGAAATTCTCGTCTCAATCTCCTCTATCACATTTAGCCATAAAAATCACATTTTAGGCTTTCTAGAATAAATTCTCATTTATGGGTTAATTAACCGTTAATTAACCGGGTTTTACAACTCTCAAGTAGTAACTTTGAAAATTAACGGCACTTATCAAACTAAAGACCCCACTATGAAGAAGTACTTGGATAAGACCCGAGAATAACTAACACACTTTTCAGAAAGTGAGATCAACATATAGATTGGGAATCCAATGCCCGAGCTTATGCCTTCTCAAAGTTAGCTAGCACCAAGCCAGGGGGCAACAATAGAAGTCTCATCCAAGAGACTCTGCAATCACCATCCATATCAAAGAAAGAAGAAGTACTGACCATATCTAATCAACATCTAGGGTGGATGACTCCCATAGTCAACTACCTCAAATTCGACATACTTCCTAAGGAAGAAAAGGAAGCCAGAAAGCTCGTAAAGGAGGGACAAAATTATACATTAGTCCACAATATTTTATACAAAAAAGGAATTTCAACACCCCTCTTAAAAAGCATCCTGACCTCCAACACAAGGAAAGTCTTGGAAGACGTACATAGTGGCTATGTGGAAATCATTTAGGAGCTCGGTCACTAGCCAAAAAAGTGATCTAAGCTGATTTTTTCTGGTCAACCTTATAGAAGGAGGAATCCGAATTTGTTAAGACATACCCACTTTGCCAGAAACATGCTAACTTTTATGTGGCCTCTCCTAAAGAGCTCATCAGTGTTACCTCACCATGGTCATTTGCGAAATGGGGCCTTGGCCTACTCGGACCCTTTTCACAAGCACCAGGCCAAGTCAAATACCTCATAGTAGGATTGACTATTTCACTAAATAGATTGAGGCAGAGCCCTTAACAACTATTGCTGATCAAAGAAGTTAGAAATTTTTGTATAAGAACATTGTCACAAGGTTTGGAGTTTCATACTCCATCACCACAGACAATGGGACTCAATTCACCGACTCAACCTTTAGGAACTTGGTGGCCGACCTAAAAATAAAACATCAATTCACATCCGTAGAACACTCCCAGGCCAATGGACAAGCTAAAGCTGCCAACAAAGTCATATTAGTCGGGTTAAAGCGCTGATTGCAAGACGCGAATGAAGCTTGGGTAGATGAGCTTCCTCAAGTCTTGTTGGGATATCGGACCACTCCACATTCATAACAGAAGAATCACCGTTCCGACTTGCTTAAAGAATGCCAGCAATGGTCCCCATAGAAGTAGCTAAAGAATCACCTAGAGTCCTATTTTACAACGAAAGAGCTAACACCCAGGCTTAAAAGGAAGAGCTTGACCTCCTTTCTGAGGTCCGAGAAAGAGCTTGGATTAGAGAGGAAGCTCTAAAATAAAGGATGGCTCTAAGATACAATCAAAAGGTAATCAAGAGAAACTTCACAACCAACGACCTCATCCTGATCCGAAATGGCATCGAAATACAGAAGTCAGGAGAAGAAAAGTTGGCTGCAAATTGGAAAGGACCATACAAGATAATAGAGATCTTAGGTAAAGATTCTTACAAGGTGTCCGACCTCCAAAGGCAGGAGCTCCCGAGATCGTGGCACGCTTGTAACTTGAAGAAATATTACAGCTAAAGTAGTAAACCTCGTTTTATTGGTGCACTATTTTTTCCGATCTCAAAGGTTTTTTTAACGAGGCACCAACACGAGGGCTAGGGACATTCCCGTCCTTAGTATGCTTTTTGTAAAGGAATTTCTTAAATATTAATAAAATTCCTATTCCATTTCTTTCTTCAAAGGTTTACTATCTCAAACGCATTAATTTAAACTTGATCAACTGCAGAAAATCATTGTCCAACCTAAAAGTGGTCGGCAAAGATGAAGCCATGAGGTACAAGTTAATGTCAGACGTTATACAAACAACTCATACAAAGCGATCTCAAACAGGATAGATAAAAAATGAGTTGTAAAAGTAACTTAGTAAAGGCCAATTACGCGAAGTCAGACCTATGTAAGGAAATTAATAAACTTTCAAATTTGTTACGACTCAAAAGACAAAATAAATTGTACCTTACTATGAAAAGGGTACTTTGCAACTTTGATAAAGTTTTGAATATTACTTCATAAAAGTTGTGAACAAACAACTAAAAGGTAAAGTGTTCAAAAAACTATAAACTATTACAAGGAATCAAAAGTGTTATAAGCCCACAAGCCGGGCCATACGAGTTATATGAACCAAAAAATATAAAAAGGCCTAAAGAGGAGTGAGGTTCTCGCCAGTAACATCATCTTTTCCAGGAGAAGAAGGGAGCACAGAGACTGGCTCGGTTGACACGACAACAGAGGTCGGAGGAGAGGTCTCCACAGTAGCGGCTTCAGGTTTGGTTCCTGAGGTGGAGGTCTGTCCGACCTGAGGCCTTGAGGTCTTTGAATCCACTGGAGGCTATTCCTCATCATCCTTTTCGGGTGCCGGAACTATCTTACTATCAACTACAATGTTGTCCACACTGAAGAGGGAAAGGTCAAGGTCAAGGTCGGGAGCCAAGACCTTAACCTGGGCTTCCAAGTTCTCGAACATCTCGTCCATCCCCAAAGCTGCCAACTCCTGAGACTCAGTAAACTCCTCTTTTAGTTTCCGTAACTCCTCCTCCAGGTGTAACACCCTCACTATCAAAAGTCACGCTTCTGTCTGCGCTACTCTGATAGCAAGAAGTATTACGACTACTATACATACTAAATACTAAAATAGGAGCCTGTGACTCGACACTGTATCACTGATTTCTTTGAAAACCGGAAATTAATACCTTATCTTAAGAAAAATCCAAGCAGGCATAGATTCATATACAAGACTCTTTACATACTAACTCATAATAATATATACATATAAAACATACAATTCCTATCCCTCTTACAAATTTCTAATAACAAAAACGAGGGAAGAAAATAAACTAATTAATACGATAACATATAAACCAAATGTAGTATAATTCTTCTTAATGCTTCTTCATCCGGTTCCTGAAAAGTTAAAGCTGTAGGGGGGTGAGAACCTAACCACACGGTCTCACCACGGAATTTTAAAGTTGTCATAAAAAGATATTTAATAAGCAAACTATTTTCAAGCTCAGTGATTTTCATTGCCTTATGAATCTTTTAAAAACCAATAGGAAATCGTTCAAACCTTTTCGAAGAAACAATATTTAATCTTTCAGAAATCTGAAATCTTTCCCTTCTTATAAGAAAAATCTCAATCAGAAACCAACCACGCAATCAAACAACACAATCATTAATTCAGCACCAAAGTTCATTCTCAAATGTAGCATGCCAAGACAAACACAGGCAAGACAGACAAAGAAAGCACAAGTAGGTAGCAGTTACAGCAAACAGTTCAAGTAGGAGTTAAGAACAGTTTAGCAATTAGGCAAACCAAAACAAGTTCAAACCCAAGCAAAACATACAAATGCATATGATGCATGCCTGTCCTATGGCTGATGAGGCTCATCTGTCGGTTATCCAGCCAACCCGACAAGTCTGAATTGTCCTTAGACTGTCCCCCGACGTGCATCCCCAAGAGTCTATGCATAGCTTTTTCTCAAATAATAAATATTACTCAATGGGGGTAACATTCCCACTTACGTCGTAGGGTCAACAGAGTATCAAGTTTTCAACCTGGTACACGTGGTGGCAAGCCACGACACTTAATCCAGGGAACCTCGTATCTCAGATATTTCAAATTCATAAGCCATATGAACAATTCAAAGATCATATTTCAACATTCTCAATCCATATCTCAACATTCTCATCATTCTCAACATCATCAACATTCATCAATCGAAATCTCATTTCCAAATTCATTCAAAAACCATGTTTCAAAAAAGATCCTCATCATCCTTCTTTACATTCTGTTCATTAACAATCCCAATTCAAAACATAATTCTTTCTTTGATAAATAAGTCAATCTTAAAACATATAATGTTTAAAAACAAAACTTTTTAATTAATTCAAATAAAACTTCCAATTTTATAAAATTTCGGCAGCATCTCCTCTAAAACTCGGACGCTGCCACCCTTTTCGGGTCCATCCAAACATTTCTCAAACCCTTTCTCAACCATTACCACATCTCAATCACTTTCCAAAATTCAACCAGTTCCAATATCAAATTATTTTCAAATCACACCAATTCCAATTTTTAAAATCAAACCAGCTCAAGTATGAAATCATTCATAAAATCAGACCGACTCAAAATCAAACCTCTTTATCTCCAAGCTAAGAAAACCCACTTTTCATAATAACCAAGTAAATAACTTTTCAAACTCATTTCTTATCAACAACCATACACCACTCACGCAATCAAGCACCCCATATTCCAATCCAGCAAACCATCACATCCACAAGACAAATATAATCACAGAAGAATATCTTTCTTCTGCGTCAATATCTATTTATCACAACTCTGTAATGTAAAATAGATTTTAAGAAAACCCATACCTCGATTAGTCGCAAGTTGCATAATTAAACCCATTAAATCCTTATTCTCATGTTAATCGGCAGCAACCGCAGAAATCCCGATAATCACATATATGATATAATTTAGAATTAACATGGAATGGATAGCGATATTAGAACATAATTGATAATAGAGTATTGCAATAAATAAGAACGGAACCGAATAATCTCACCACGATAAACAGAATAGAACGACACAGAAGTAGTTTCTAAGTCGACCGGACAGCCGCTCTGATAGCGGCCGGAAGCTCTGATGGTTCAGCAACAACCTTAATTTTGACATGAAGTCATCAGAACTCAACCCTACGATACCAGTAGCTCAGAATCTCTAACAACTTATACCAGATTGCTAATTTCAAAGATTCTGGAAATAAAAAATGCTTACCAAGAGGATGGCGACTTCGAGATTCGGGAGAACAAAACCTGGCATAGACAAACCAGAGCCAGAACCCAAATTGAAGTGGAATAGGGTTTGGCAGCTGTAGGGGCATCCTCTAGCGGCTGTAGCCGCAATTTTCCAGCGTCGTTCAGTGAGCAGGGCAGAACAGCAACTTCCACCACCGTCACCTTCCCTCCTCTGACGACAAATTCCTGCAGCGAGGACGGCCGAGCTCCGCTCCAATGGCAGCAGATCTGAAGACGATGGCACACGATGGTTGCTGGTTACAACAGCGTTCAAGCTTCAGCAACGACATGGATGGACCCTTGACGGCCATGGTTGCTCTACGTAAGATTGACGGTGTGAATGGCGACGACGGCGTGGAGCACGGCACGGCGGTGGTTACAGAATTGACCCTTCTCTCGCGTGTCTCTCCTTTGCGACGGCGCAGCTGGCAGTAGTAAGGACAAACGGCGGCGATTGGGTTGACGGGCTTCCTCTCGACGCTGCTCTCTGCCTCGGTTTTGGTGAGCACGACGACGATGACGACTAGACGACGGCTGCATGGCTATGGCGGTGATGAGCGGATAATTTGTACGCTTTTTGGCATTATTTTTAGTATGTTTTTAGTATGATCTAGTTAGTTTTTAGTATATTTTTATTAGTTTTTAGTTAAAATTCACTTTTCTGGACTTTACTATGAGTTTGTGTGTTTTTCTGTGATTTCAGGTATTTTCTGGCTGAAATTGAGGGACCTGAGCAAAAATCTGATTCAGAGACTGAAAAGGACTGCAGATGCTGTTGGATTCTGACCTCCCTGCACTCGAAGTGGATTTTCTGGAGCTACAGAAGCCCAATTGGCGCGCTCTCAACGGCGTTGGAAAGTAGACATCCTGGGCTTTCCAGAAATATATGATAGTCCATACTTTGCTCAAGATTTGATGGCCCAAACCGGCGTTCAAAGTCACCCTCAGGAATTCCAGCGTTAAACGCCGGAACTGGCACAAGAATGGGAGTTAAACGCCCAAACTGGCACCAAAGCTGGCGTTTAACTCCAAGAGGAGTCTCTACACAAAAATGCTTCATTGCTCAGCCCAAGCACACACTAAGTGGGCCCGGAAGTGGATTTTTATGTCATTTACTCATCTCTGTACACCCTAGGCTACTAGTTATCTATAAGTAGGACATTATACTATTGTATTTGTAATCTTGGTTCTTCTGGTTCCCTCTCTGGGACCGAAGCCAATGATCACTCTTGTTCTTATGTATTTTCAACGGTGGAGTTTCTACACACCATAGATTAAGGTGTGGAGCTCTGCTGTACCTCGAGTATTAATGCAATTACTATTGTTCTTCTATTCAATTCCGCTTGTTCTTGTTCTAAGATATCACTTGTTCTTCAACTTGATGAATGTGATGATCCGTGACACTCATCATCATTCTCACCTATGATCCGTTCTACCTTCGACTGGGTGAATATCTCTTGGATTCCTGATACACGATGCATGGTTGATCGCCTGACAACCGAGTGCTCGCCTGACAAACGAGCCAGCCATTCCGTGAGATCAGAGTCTTCGTGGTATAGGCTAGAACTGATGGTGGCATTCAAGAGAATCCGGAAGGTCTAACCTTGTCTGTGGTATTCTGAGTAGGATTCAATGATTGAATGACTGTGACGTGCTTCAAACTCCTGAGGGCGGGGCGTTAGTGACAGACGCAAAAGAATCACTGGATTCTATTCCGGCCTGATCGAGAACCGACAGATGGATAGCCGTGCCGTGACAGGGTGCGTTGAACATTTCCACTGAGAGGATGGGAGGTAGCCACTGACAACGGTGAAACCCTTGCTTAAACTTGCCATGGAAAGGAAGAAGAAGGATTGGATGAAGACAGTAGGAAAGCAGAGAGACGGAAGGGAAGGCATCTTCATACGCTTATCTAAAATTCCTACCAATGAATTACATAAGTATCTCTATCTTTATCTTTATGTTTTATGCGTTTATCACCATACCCATTTGAGTTTTCCTGACTAAGATTTACAAGGTGACCATAGCTTGCTTCATACCAACAATCTCTGTGGGATCGACCCTTACTCGCGTAAGGTTTATTACTTGGACGACCCAGTACACTTGCTGGTTAGTTGTGCGAAGTTGTGTTTATGCCATGGTATTGAACACCAAGTTTTTGGATTCATTACCGGGGATTATTTGATTTGTGAAAAGTATTGATCACAATTTTGCGCACCAAGTTTTTGGCGCCGTTGCCGGGGATTGTTCGAGTATGGACAACTGACGGTTCATCTTGTTGCTTAGATTAGGTATTTTTTTTTCAGAATTCTTGAAGATGAATTCTAGAGTTTCATGATGATCTGTTGAAGTCTGGCTGGCTGTGAAGCCATGTCTAATTTCATTGGACCGAGGTTTCAACTTATCATCACAAGAGCTTGTTGATTTCTATCAATCTTGCTATTGGAGCAGTGATCTGCTAAGGCTTGGCTGGCCTTTGGCCATGTCTAGTGTTTTGGACCGAAGCTTTCTTTGAAAGCTTGGCTGGCTGAGAAGCCATGTCTAATTCCTGGACCGGAGTCTTAGACTAAACATTGCATGATTCCTGGAATTCTCATTAAGAATTTTGATACCTTTATTTTCTTTTCCACTTAATTTTCGAAAAAGCACAAAAAAATTACAAAATCATAAAATCCAAAAATTTCTTGTTTGAGTCTAGAGTCTCATTTTAAGTTTGGTGTCAATTGCATGTTTTTGTTCTTCTTGCACTCATGCATGTGTCTTCATTAATTTTCAAGTTGTTCTTGATGATTTCTTACTCTGATCTTTGAATTCTCTCGACTTGAGTGTTTATGTGTCTCATATGCATTCTCATTAGTGTCAGTAGTATACAAACTGCTAAGTTTGGTGTCTTGCATGCATTGTTATTTGATTTTAGTTGCATTTTGATTATTCCTCACTATTAAAAATCCAAAAATATTTTTAATTTGTGTCTTCTCAAGTCAATAATACAGAGAATTGAAGATTCAGAACATTCAGCAGAGGAATTGCACAGAAAAAGCTGGGCGTTCAAAACGCCCAGTGAAGAAGGACAGACTGGCGTTTAAACGCCAGCCAGGGTGCCTGGTTGGGCGTTTAACGCCCAAAAGGGTAGAGTTTTGGGCGTTAAACGCCAGAATGTGCACCATTCTGGGCGTTTAACGCCAGGATGGCACAAGAGGGAAGATTTTGTTTTCAATGCAAATTTTTTTTTTTCAAGTTTTCAAAATTTTTCAAAATCAAATCTTTTTCAAATCATATCTTTTCAATCAAATCTTTTTCAAAATCAATTTCTTTCTTTTTTCAAAGATACTTGCTACCAATTAATGATTTGATTCAACATTTCAAGTATGTTGCCTTTTCTGTTGAAGAAAGGTTTAATGTTTGAATCATATCTTTTCTTGATAGCCAAGTCATTAATTTTCAAAATCAAATCCTTTTAAAATGTTTTTTCAAATCATATCTTCTCAATCACATCTTTTTTAAACTAATCATATTTTCTTAACCACATCTTTTTCAAAATAGCTTTCAATCAAATCTTTTTGATTTCTAATTTCAAAATCTTTTTCAAAAATCACTTCACTTCTTTCTCAATCATGATTTTTGAAAATCAATTAGTTTTTTTCAAAATGTCTTCAAAATCTTTTACTTAATTTTCGAAAATTACTTCCCTTCTTCTCACATCCTTCTGTTTATGGACTAACACTATTCCTTGATGCAAAATTCGAACTCCATCTTCTTTGATAAGTTCGAATTTTCTACTTTTGCCTTCCATTTTTCTTTTCCTCTGACACCTCAAGGAATCTCTATACTGTGACATAGAGGATTCCATATTTTCTTGTTTTCTTCTCTTTCTTATGAGCAGGAGCAAAGACAAAAGCATTCTTGTTGAGGCTGATCCTGAATCTGAAAGGACCTTGAAGCAAAAGCTAAGAGAAGCCAAAGCACAACTCTCTGTGGAGGACCTAACAGAAATCTTCAAAGAAGAAGAACAAATGACAGCCGAAAACAACAACAATGCCAACAATGCAAGGAAGGTGCTGGGTGACTTTACTGCACCTACTCCCGACTTTTATGGGAGAAGCATCTCTATCCCTGCCATTGGAGCAAACAACTTTGAGCTTAAGCCTCAATTAGTTTCTCTAATGCAACAGAATTGCAAGTTCCATGGACTTCCATTGGAAGATCCTCATCAATTTTTAGCTGAGTTCTTGCAAATCTGTGACACTGTCAAGACTAATGGGGTTGACCCTGAGGTCTACAGACTTATGCTATTCCCTTTTGCTGTAAGAGACAGAGCTAGGACATGGTTGGACTCACAACCTAAAGAAAGCCTGGACTCTTGGAAAAAGCTAGTCAATGCCTTCTTGGCAAAGTTCTTTCCACCTCAAAAATTGAGTAAGCTTAGAGTGGAAGTCCAAACCTTCAGACAGAAGGAAGGAGAATCCCTCTATGAAGCTTGGGAAAGATACAAACAATTAATCAGAAAGTGTCCTTCTGATATGCTTTCTGAATGGAGCATCATAGGTATTTTCTATGATGGTCTCTCTGAACTGTCCAAGATGTCTTTGGATAGCTCTGCTGGAGGATCTCTTCATCTGAAGAAGACGCCTACAGAAGCTCAAGAGCTAATTGAAATGGTTGCAAATAACCAATTCATGTACACTTCTGAAAGAAATCCTGTGAACAATGGGACTAGTCACAAGAAAGGAGTTCTTGAGATTGACACTCTGAATGCCATATTGGCTCAGAACAAAATATTGACCCAACAAGTCAATATGATTTCTCAAAGTCTGTCTGGAATGCAAAATGCACCAAGCAGTACTAAGGAAGCTTCATCTGAGGAAGAAGCTTATGATCTTGAGAACCCTTCAATAGAAGAGGTAAATTACATGGGAGAACCCTATGGAAACACCTATAACCCTTCATGGAGAAATCATCCAAATCTCTCATGGAAGGATCAACAGAGACCTCAACAAGGTTTCAACAACAATAATGGTGGAAGAAACAGGTTTAGC
The DNA here is from genome assembly GCF_003086295.3 of Arachis hypogaea. Lineage (NCBI taxonomy): Eukaryota > Viridiplantae > Streptophyta > Magnoliopsida > Fabales > Fabaceae > Arachis > Arachis hypogaea. The sequence continues at coordinate 95,016,333 of NC_092037.1, read as the reverse complement.
AATAGCAAGCCTTTTCCATCATCTTCTCAGCAACAGACAGAGAGTTCTAAGCAGAATACCTCTAACTTAGCAACCATGGTCTCTGATCTAATCAAAACCACTCAAAGTTTCATGACTGAAACTAGGTCTTCCATTAGAAATTTGGAGGGACAAGTGGGTCAGCTGAGCAAGAAAATTACTGAACTCCCCCCTAGTACTCTCCCAAGCAATACAGAAGAAAATCCAAAAGGAGAGTGCAAGGCCATCAACATGGCCGAATTTTGGGAGGAGAGGTAGTGAATGCCACTGAGGAAGACCTCAATGGACGTCCACTGGCCTCCAATGAGTTTCCCCAAGAGGAACCATGGGAATCTGAGGCTTAAAATGAGACCATAGAGATTCCATTGGACTTACTTCTGCCATTCATGAGCTCTGATGAGTATTCTTCCTCTGAAGAGGATGAGTATGTCACTGAAGAGCAAGTTGCTAAATACCTTGGAGCAATCATGAAGCTAAATGACAAGTTATTTGGAAATGAGATTTGGGAGGATGAACCCCCTTTGCTCACCAAGGAACTAGATGACTTGTCTAGGCAGAAACTGCCTCAAAAGAGACAGGATCCTGGGAAGTTTTCAATACCTTGTACCATAGGCACCATGACCTTCAAGAAGGCCTTGTGTGACTTAGGGTCAAGTGTAAACCTCATGCCTCTCTCTGTAATGGAGAAGTTAGGGATCTCTGAGGTGCAAGCTGCAAAAATCTCACTAGAGATGGCAGACAATTCAAGAAAACAAGCCTATGGACTTGTAGAGGATGTTCTGGTTAAAGTTGAAGACCATTACATCCCTACTGATTTCATAGTCCTAGAGACTGGGAAGTGCATGGATGAATCCATCATCCTTGGCAGACCCTTCCTAGCCACAGCAAGGGCTGTGATTGATGTTGATAGAGGAGAGTTGATCATTCAAGTGAATGAAGAATCCTTGGTGTTTAAGGCTCAAGGATATCCCTCTGTCACCATGGAGAGGAAGCATGAAGAGCTTCTCTCAAAACAGAGCCAAACAGAGCCCCCACAGTCAAACTCTAAGTTTGGTGTTGGGAGGCCACAACCAAACTCTAAGTTTGGTGTTGAACCCCCACATTCAAACTCTAAGTTTGGTGTTGGGAGGTTCCAACATGGCTCTGAGCATTTCTGAGGCTCCATGAGAGCCCACTGTCAAGCTACTGACATTAAAGAAGCGCTTGTTGGGAGGCAACCCAATATTATATTTTGACTATTTTCCTTTGTTATTTTATGTCTTTTGTAGGTTGATGATCATGAGAAGTCACAAAATCAATGAAAAAAGCAAAAACAGAAAGAAAAACAGCACACCCTGGAGGAAGAACCCACTGGCATTTAAACGCCAATGAGGCTAGCTGTTGGGCGTTTAACGCCCAGTCTGGCACCATTCTGGGCGTTTAACGCCAGAAAGGGGCACCAGACTGGCGTTAAACGCCAGAAAAGGGCAAGAAGCTGGTGTTAAACGCCAGAAATGGGCACCAGCTCGGCGTTTAACGCCAGAATTGGCTAAAAACGCAATTTTGCTTGCCATTTGGTGCAGGGATGACTTTTCCTTGACACCTCAGGATCTGTGGACCCCACAGGATCCCCACCTACCCCACCACCCTCTCTCGTCTTCACCAATCACCTCAACACCTTTTCCCCAAAAACCCTTCACCTATCAAATCCCTTCTTTCTCTTCACCAGTCACATCCATCCTTCATAAAACCCCACCTACCTCACCATTCAAATTCAAACCACTTTCCCACCCAAACCCACCCTCACTTGACCGAACCTTACCCTTCCCCCTCTCCTATATAAACCCATCTTCACTCTTTCATTTTCACACAACCTAAACACCACTTCTTCCCCTTCTTGGCCGAAAACAAAAGCCATTCCCATCTCCTTCATTTCTTCTTCTTCTACTCTCTTCTTTTTTAATTTGCTCGAGGACGAGCAAACCTTTTAAGTTTGGTGTGGTAAAAGCATTGCTTTTTGTTTTTCCATAACCATTTATGGCATCCAAGGCCGGAGAAACCTCTAGAAAGAGGAAAGGGAAGGCAAAAGCTTCCACCTCCGAGTCATGGGAGATGGAAATATTCATCTCAAGGGTGCATCAAGACCACTTCTATGAAGTTGTGGCCTTGAAGAAGGTGATCCCCGAGGTCCCTTTTTCACTCAAAAAGAGTGAATATCCGGAGATCCGACATGAGATCCGAAGAAGAGGTTGGGAAGTTCTTACCAACCCCATTCAACAAGTCGGAATCTTAATGGTTCAAGAGTTCTATGCCAATGCATGGATCACCAAGAACCATGATCAAAGTGTGAACCCGGATCCAAAGAATTATCTTACTATGGTTCGGGGGAAATACTTGGATTTTAGTCCGGAAAGTGTAAGGTTGGCATTCAATTTGCCCATGATGCAAGGAGATGAACACCCTTACACTAGAAGGGTCAACTTTGATCAAAGGTTGGACCAAGTCCTCACAGTCATATGTGAAGAGGGCGCCCAATGGAAGAGAGATTCAAGAGGGAAGCCGGTTCAATTGAGAAGGCATGACCTCAAACCCGTGGCTAGAGGATGGTTAGAGTTTATACAACGCTCAATCATTCCCACTAGCAACCGGTCCGAAGTTACCATAGACCGGGCTATCATGATTCATAGCATCATGATTGGAGAAGAAATAGAAGTTCATGAGGTTATAGCCCAAGAACTCTATAAGGTGGCGGACAAGTCCTCTACCTTGGCAAGGTTAGCCTTTCCTCATCTCATTTGTCACCTCTGTTATTCAGTTGGAGTTGACATAGAGGGAGACACCCCTATTGATGAGGACAAGCCCATCACTAAGAAGAGGATGGAGCACACAAGAGACCCCACTCATCATGAGATCCCTGAGATACCTCAAGGGATGCACTTTCCTCCACAAAACTATTGGGAGCAACTAAACACCTCCCTAGGAGAATTGAGTTCCAACATGGGACAACTAAGGGTGGAGCATCAAGAACACTCCATCATCCTCCATGAAATTAGAGAAGATCAAAGAATCATGAGAGAGGAGCAACAAAGACAAGGAAGAGATATTGAGGAGCTCAAGCACTCCATAGGATCTTCAAGAGGAAGAAAGAGCCGCCATCACTAAGGTGGACTCGTTCTTTAATTTTCTTGTTCTTTATTTTCCTGTTTTTCGAAAATTAATGCTTATGTCTGTCCATGTTTGTGTCTTGTGATCATTAGTGTCTTAGTGTCTATGCCTTAAAGTTATGAATGTCCTATGAATCCATCACCTTTCTTAAATGAAAAATGTTCTTAATTGAAAAAGAGAAGAATTGCATGAATTTTGAATTTTATAACAGTTTAATTATTTTGATGTGGTGGCATTACTTTTGTCTTCTGAATGTATGCTTAAACAGTGCATATGTCTTTTGAATTTGTGGTTCATGAATGTTGGCTCTTGAAAGAATGATGAAAAAGGAGACATGTTACTGAGGATCTGAAAAATCATAAAAATGATTCTTGAAGCAAGAAAAAGCAGTGAATATAAAAAAGAAAAAGAGAGAAAATTTCGAAAAAAAAGAAGAAAAAAAGAAAAAAAAAATAAAAGAAAGAGAAAAAGAAATAAATAAAGTTGTGATCCAAGGTAAAAAGAGTGTGCTTAAGAACCCTGGACACCTCTAATTGGGGACTCTAGCAAAGCTGAGTCACAATCTGAAAAGGTTCACCCAATTATGTGTCTGTGGCATGTATATATCCGGTGGTAATACTGGAAGACAGAGTGCTTTGGGCCACGGCCAAGACTCAATAAGTAGCTTTGCTCAAGAATCATCATACTTAACTAGGAGAATCAATAACACTATCTGGATTCTGAGTTCCTAAAGAAGCCAACCATTCTGAATTTCAAAGGATAGAGTGAGATGCCAAAACTGTTCAGAGGCAAAAAGCTAAAAGCCCCGCTCATCTAATTAATACTGATCTTCATAGATGTTTTTGGAATTCATTGCATATTCTCTTCTTTTTATCTTATTTGATTTTCAGTTGCTTGAGGACAAGCAACAATTTAAGTTTGGTGTTGTGATGAGCGGATAATTTGTACGCTTTTTGGCATTGTTTTTAGTATGTTTTTAGTATGATCTAGTTAATTTTTAGTATATTTTTATTAGTTTTTAGTTAAAATTCACTTTTCTGGACTTTACTATGAGTTTGTGTGTTTTTCTGTGATTTCAGGTATTTTCTGGCTGAAATTGAGGGACCTGAGCAAAAATCTGATTCAGAGACTGAAAAGGACTGCAGATGCTGTTGGATTCTGACCTCCCTGCACTCGAAGTGGATTTTCTGGAGCTACAGAAGCCCAATTGGCGCGCTCTCAATGGCGTTGGAAAGTAGACATCCTGGGCTTTCCATCAATATATGATAGTCCATACTTTGCCCAAGATTTGATGGCCCAAACCGGCGTTCAAAGTCACCCTCAGGAATTCCAGCGTTAAACGCCGGAACTGGCACAAGAATGGGAGTTAAACGCCCAAACTGGCACCAAAGCTGGCGTTTAACTCCAAGAGGAGTCTCTACACGAAAATGCTTCATTTCTCAGCCCAAGCACACACCAAGTGGGCCTGGAAGTGGACTTTTATGTCATTTACTCATCTCTGTACACCCTAGGCTACTAGTTATCTATAAGTAGGACATTATACTATTGTATTTGGAATCTTGGTTCTTCTGGTTCCCTCTCTGGGACCGAAGCCAATGATCACTCTTGTTCTTATGTATTTTTAACGGTGGAGTTTCTACACACCATAGATTAAGGTGTGGAGCTCTGCTGTACCTCGAGTATTAATGCAATTACTATTGTTCTTCTATTCAATTCCGCTTGTTCTTGTTCTAAGATATCACTTGTTCTTCAACTTGATGAATGTGATGATCCGTGACACTCATCATCATTCTCACCTATGAACGTGTGACTGACAACCACATCCGTTCTACCTTCGACTGGGTGAATATCTCTTGGATTCCGGATACACGATGCATGGTTGATCGCCTGACAACCGAGTGCTCGCCTGACAAACGAGCCAGCCATTCCGTGAGATCAGAGTCTTCGTGGTATAGGCTAGAACTGATGGCGGCATTCAAGAGAATCCGGAAGGTCTAACCTTGTCTGTGGTATTCTGAGTAGGATTCAATGATTGAATGACTGTGACGTGCTTCAAACTCATGAGGGCGGGGCGTTAGTGACAGACGCAAAAGAATCACTGGATTCTATTCCGGCCTGATCGAGAACCGACAGATGGATAGCCGTGCTGTGACAGGGTGCGTTGAACATTTCCACTGAGAGGATGGGAGGTAGCCACTGACAACGGTGAAACCCTTGCTTAAGCTTGCCATGGAAAGGAAGAAGAAGGATTGGATGAAGACAGTAGGAAAGCAGAGAGACGGAAGGGAAGGCATCTTCATACGCTTATCTGAAATTCCTACCAATGAATTACATAAGTATCTCTATCTTTATCTTTATGTTTTATGCGTTTATCACCATACCCATTTGAGTTTGCCTGACTAAGATTTACAAGGTGACCATAGCTTGCTTCATACCAACAATCTCTGTGGGATCGACCCTTACTCGCGTAAGGTTTATTACTTGGACGACCCAGTACACTTGCTGGTTAGTTGTGCGAAGTTGTGTTTATGCCATGGTATTGAACACCAAGTTTTTGGATTCATTACCGGGGATTATTTGATTTGTGAAAAGTATTGATCACAATTTCGCGCACCAGGCGGCAGCAGCAAGGACCCTCCCAGCGGCGCCTCCCCTGGATCTCCCTTTCTCTTCCGTTCAGCTCTATCTTTTTCTCGGGTCTCACTCTCTCCCCCTCTTCCCCAATCGTCTTCCCCTCTTTCTCTCTTCCCTTTCTTTTCTTTTCTGTTCCTGAAGTGAGTATATGAGTGGCGGTGGTAAGGAGGGCAAAAGTGAGGGTTAGGATAAAAATTAGGGTAAAATTAGGTTTAGATAAAATTAGGATTAGGTTAGATATTTTTATTAAAATTTAGGTATAGTAGTGTAATTTTATAAAATAAATAAAAAATAGGATAATAATAAAAATCAAAGTAAACATAAAATATCTATCTTTAAAAATATCTTCTAATTAATAATCTTTAAATAATTTTCAATTAAATACCAATTTAGTGAAAATTAGAGATAAGTAAATTAATCCTCCTTTATTTATAAAATAAGGTTAAAATCTATATGTTAAAATTAAGGCATATAAATTACTCATTATTTTTCAATTATAAAAATTCTAAATAATAAATAATAGTTTACTCAATTTTTATATAAAAATATCTAAAATGTAATCTTAAATAAATATAATACATCATAATAATTTATTAATAACTTTTAAAAATTTAGGGGTCTTACACTAGGGCCAATTTCTCCCCAAATACATGAGTATAGCTCTCCTGGAATTTCTTGGCCTTCCCCTCGGTCAAAGCAGCAGCAGCCTCCGACTTGGTAGCTCTTTCCTTCTTCAGCCCATTCAGCCTTTCCACATCAACACGGGCCGACACCAAAGCACTAGCCGTCGCTTGAACGGGAGAGTTCCTGAACTCCCTGGCTAGAGTAGTAGATACCCCAATCGAACGAAGCCCTCCATGTGCCAAGTGCTGGAGGTGATTTTGAAGAGTCACATCCTCCGTGCTTAGGTGGTGGTAAGGGAGAACATTCTTCTCCCCTCAAGCCAAGGCGTCAAAGCTCTTCGAGTAAATGCTCTCATCGTCATCCACCTTCTGTTTCTTGAAGGGAGGATCGGTAGAAGAAGGAGATGGGGGAGAAGGCTCAGAAGGGATAAACCTAGAGAGAGGAGTAGGGATGACGACCTTTTTCTCAGATGGACCCAATCCCACTTCCTAGGGGAAGATCAGACAGAAGATCCGACCTCGACCTCTTTTTGCCATTGGAGATTCTTAGCAACGACTGTCTTCTTGGTATCTCGAAGAAATTTTATAGTAGATTTCAGAGCCATACTTTCTGCAAAACAAAACAAACATACTCAGAAATAACACTTACAAATAATAGAATTCAACAAGTAAAGGAAGAAAGAACTACCGAGATCGGACTTCAGAAGGTTGGAATCTTCCAAATATCTTTTTGTATCCAAATGGGGAGCTTGGCCCCATGTACCCAACAAAAAATCTACATCACCCCTCTCTAGGTCGTCTAACTCGGCTAGATCACACCTAACGGTATTAAGGGTATCTTGCCAATATCCGAAATAGGAGGTTATTAGTTCTCGGGCAAAAAAAAAAATCGGACACCCACAGCACCCCGGACCTTAAAAAACTGATTTTTGAAATCATGGAAAGAATAATCAAAGATAGAAAGAAAGAAGGATATCCACCCCGACTTCTTAGTGAAACTATAAGGTTTCATGGCAACAAAGAAGTAAAAGAAGACGTTTAAAGTAGGTCGAACATCTAACTTCCGACATAAAAGCTGGTACATTTTCATAAAAGCCCAAGAGTTCAGGTGTGATTGAGAAGGAGTAAGGTTGGAAGACCACATCACTTCCATTTCAAAAATCTGTAAAAGTAAGTCGGACACCTAGCCTAGTAAAGAAACAATCATAGACATAAAAGAAAGGTTGTTCAGATTCCTCTAAAGGGGGGAAACACACTGTCTCCTCTGGGTCGGGCGGTTCTAAAACATAGCTTCTCTCATCCCCCGATTTTCGCATATACTATGGTGCCTACGGAACTCATCACAGTACTCTTTATCGGTCACCGAGACACAACTAAAAAAGTACTATCTACCCAAACCCGAAGAGCAGGAGGGACCCTAGTCGACATATTCAAGATAATACAGCGAGACATAAATACTACACCTACAAACGCAAAGGTAAAGAAGGTCGTTACTAAAAGAAGTCAGAGCTTATCCAATGTAAGTCGGGTAAAACATCAAAACCAAAAAGAAAGATGCTCTTTTCAAAACTTCTCCTACAGCATAACCAAATAGTGCTTCTCTTATACAATGATGTCATATCAAAGCAGTACCATTAGGGATAACACAACACACAAACAGTAAAACATACCTATGCCAACACACAAAGGCTCTTTCAGATAAAACAGAATCTTCAGAATCTTTTTAGAAGTAAACATTTTTCAAACAAAAAGTGCTAGAGAATCAAAAGCAAACCTTTTTTCAAACAAAAGGAAAAAAGACGATGACGACATAAATGGAAACAAAAAAATAATCCTAAGCAAGAGTAAGAACACAAGAAAAGAAAGAAGACAAGATACCAACCTCGAGGAAGACAGCGTTAAAGAGGGAAAGCACGTCTAAACAGCAAACACCATGGATGATCCTTTTCACGATGGCAAAAGAAAAATTATTTAAAGACCAAGATAAAAAAAATCTTGGAAGAAACAGAAGCGACCGAAATGGCAGAGAAGTTTTTTGAGAAGGAAAAGCAAAGCACTTTTTCAGAAATAACGGAAAAAGGGGAAGTAGAGCTGAAATGTCTTTTATAAGAGACCGAAAGCAAACGGAACCTTTATTTCTCTGCAAACGTGTGCGAATTTCGAGAAAAAACTGCCGCGCAACGTTTGCCCATCATTAAAGAATCAACATTTAAAATTTCAAACACGTTGGGTAAACTGAAGTGTTAGTACCCGACGTCCACAACAGAAGTCACAAAATGCTTGACCCCACTTGATAAAAATATTTGGGCTCAAGCAGAGGGCACTGTTCATATCTTGGCCCAATAAATAAAAGTCAGGCCCAATAAGACAAAAAGCCCACTAATAAAATGGCACTTTGCAATAAAGCCCGACCTCTTAAAAAGGTTGGACATCAACAAAGAGGACTAGCTCTACTTGATCTAACGAGTAAATGGCTTTGGATATTTCTTCGCTACATTTAGAAGGGAGATCTTAACAGACTCCCAAGATAAAAGGAATAGTTATCTATCAAAAAAGATATAACTACTCCAACAAAAGTGATTAGCAGCTCTACTATAAATACACTAGAACCCTCAGATATAACTCACGTTCTAATCTACTAAAAACCTGACTAAATTCCTTGCTAAGTTAAGTATCGGAATCTCTTGCAGGTATCACCCATCACCTCCTCACGAAAAATTCGGACAAGCGATACTTTGGAACCAAAGAGATCAAACACTACGAATCTGGACCTCACGTCCAAATCTAAATCAATGTTTCAGGTGACTCTCGAAATAATATTCTTAATAATGAAAACTAATCCTTAAACCATACACATCCTAAAGAATGCAATTCCAGCATATTTTCTCCCCTGATGGTTGGTAGAATGGCCGATGTACAGCTCCTATAGTTGGAATGAAGAAGAACCTTCTTCTGAACTAAATTCTTATAGTATAGGTTACCGAAATGGAAGGAAGTTTGACGGTCGAAGAGTTCAAGCAATCTGTCGTTTTCAGTTCTGAGGCACTTGCTCTGCAAGAATTTGGCATAGAAAGCATTAATGTTGGTGTCATTGTAGATATATGATTTTGTGATTGAAAAGTCTGCATTGAGCTAGGCCAATGGTATGTGCCGCTGTTATGAAAATCTACCTTTATTAATTGAAATTTTATTATATATAATTTAGCAGTATTATTCAAATAAAGTTACTACTTTTATGATAACATCTTAGTGTGAAGATAAATTTATAAATTATTAAATAATTTAACATATTTAACTGAATAATTTAACAATTTATAATATTTCTCATATAATATTTTTGTTCCATAAATAACTTTGTGATATTTGGTTTATTATTATTAGCCATAGCAATGTCGCTGCTTCGTTTCTCATAGTAGTGATAAGCTGCAGCACCCGACGAAGTCCAGATGTGTTGTTGAAACGTGCGGGTAATATACGATGGCATGATAAAAGTGATTTTTATTGAGTTTGGATTATTTAATTAAATTTAATTGTCAAAAACACTTAAATATATAGTTGGATTGTATTTTTTAATTCATATATAATCTCTCATGCTTATTTAAAAAACATAAAGAAAACGAAAATGGCGTCGTATCCAACTCCAGCGCCTCGTCTCTCTTCTCTCACTTCTCGTCACTCTCGCACTCACTTCTCACCTGTCGTCGCACTCACTCGTCGTTGCGGTCGCTCTCACCTCTCGTCACTCTCGCACTCACTGTTCTCTCGTCGCTCTCGCACTCACTGTTCTCTCGTCACTCTCTCACCTCTCGACGCCTCCCCTGCGCTCGCTTCGCCGGCGGCAGAAGCAGAGGGAACCAGCATCTGATCCCTCGGGTGGTGGTGGTCTTCGTCTTCTTGTTTCGACTGTTGGTTCAGTTGGTCAGCTTCCTTCACCGTCGGTCCGAGGTGAGCTTCCTTCGGCCCTGTTCTTTCAATGTCAATTTTGGTGTATCTTAGGGTTTCATAGTGAAATTAGAATTTTATGGTGGTGGTGGTTGTTGTTGTATTTTTTTTTTTTTTTGTCGAAGCTGAATACTAAGGATATACTAGGATTTCAGCTACTGGATATGCTACCTAGAGGTTTGTGGATTTTTAGGGTTTTTTTTATTTCTAATTTTGTTGTTTGTAGGTTTTCTAATTTTGGGTTTTGTTTGTTTTTGGATTCAGCATTCATGTGATAAAAATAATGTGGTCGTATACTATTTTCTGATTTCTGAAAAGTGTACGAGTGTATCATTGAGAGCATAAATATATACTACATACATATTTTTTCTGATTTCTAATTTTCACTATATATATTTGGTCGATGATAATGGTGTATTTAGCTTAATTAGTTCCCGATCTAAAGTTTTGAATGAATGGACCTATAATACTTGGTTGATGATAATGGTATATTTAGCTTAATTTTTCTTGTAATAAACTCCACTTTATTATCTTAAGCTCTTGTTTTTTGAAAAAATGAAACAGAATGTGGAACAGAACAGAATTAATATTTTTCGAAAAGATAAGTAACAAAATTATGTTTATCATATGTTTCACACAGATCCCTCATTGAAACTTCTTTGTCCTTTTATGCAACTTTGTTCCTCGCTCTTCTATTTCATTTTCTTCCTCTATTTCTCATTCTGCCACTCTTTATTCAACTTTCAACTTGACAGACTTGAGAGTTTTTGTATATATAGATCTGAGTTAATACATCAGTTATTACAGCAGTTAAATTAAGTTCATCCATTAATATAAAAGGCTAGCTAGCTTTGTGTTACTCATAAGTTCAGTTTCATCTAATATATAATTCATACATAACACTTGATAAAATTAAATTGATTATTACTATTGTTTTTGTTGTAGTTCAGTTTCAACTATGTGTATTAGTTCAATTATGGACTTCATATTTGAGTAATTAACTATATGTTTGAGTTTGCACAATAACTTATTATAGTTAGTATAGCCTTTTCTAGTCGGTAATAATGATGATAGTATTCTTATCCATGCAGAGTTTGTCATTGGCTGCCAGCTAGTTTTATGGAAAATTCTGAATTCTTATGAGTTGTGATGATCATCATGCTTTGTGATAAACAGTATTCTTGTCTTATAATCTTCTACTTATGACATTATTCTTGTCTCGTTTTGTATCAGTAGATTTCTTATTACAAGATACCTGTAATATCAAGAAATTGTGTTTTCATCAATTTGTATCAGTAGATGTGTATATCTGTGTTAAATATGAATATTGTATATATTAGAAAATAGTTCATGCCATGCTAATAAACGTATTAGTGAAATGCAATTAACCTGTTAGAAATAGCATCAAATTGAACTTTAGCATCCTTGAATTCAGGGATTTCTAACATATCATGTAGCTGTAGGTCTTCTTTTTTAATTTCTGAATTGAAACAGTACTTCAGAAAACAGAGAATAGCTCATGATCCTATATATTTTAGTGACTATATATTTTGTCGTATCTAAGATAATTATATACAGACTTCTAGAGTTCATTATTACAGAAAAGAAGCTTCATTTTGGTTTAGTTTGTGTTTTTAAACATAATTGGTTTATTCTGAACAGATTGAAACTTTTGGTTGAAGCTTCTAAGCAGATTTTGTCAAAACAAAAGTAATAGTGTCATGGCAAGGTACAATTCTCACTTTCCATTCTTTGCACTTTATGAACATGTGTAGCTCTACCTTGATTGTTTTGTTATTTTTTGAAGTTGCAATTTTACTTTTTTTTATGTGCACTATAAATTCTTTGTTTGCCTATATTTGTTTCACGTCAATGAGTTTCTAGTAAAATGTTTAGAGAAATATGGTTAAGTTACTACTTCAGCAATCTGAACCTGGAATGAGGCTAGAAGAAATCGAAGCTTGGTTACAATATGCCCAACACTCTCCAGTTGATGCGAATAGCGCTTATGGATCAACTCATGTTCCGAACCACTAAACGCAGAAACCCTCTCTCCGATTGCACCAACACTCTTAACTCTTCTTCTCCACTTTCCATAAGCCCTATCAAACCCAAACCCAAATCCAAACCTCCTTCTACTTCTTCCAAACCTCGCCTTAATAAACCTTCTTCATGCGCCTCTTCTACCAACGCTTCCCCAAATCTCCAAAGCACTTCTTCGAACCCTACCATTGCTCCTCCTCCGCCTTCGTCGCCAAAAACCTCGTCTCCTCCCGGTACTTCAATTATTCTGCTCTCAATTTCTTGAATTTGTTTCCAATATTATTTCAGCTTTTATCTATAATTTGCGCCTTTTAGGATTATTCGCTTGCAGTGCAATGATTTTACAAATTAGGATAGATTCTAGCTCAATTTGAGTTAAGCTCAAGTTGCTTGGGAGCAACGCTAGATTTACAATGATATATAAACTGTGATTGTTAGTAATTGATTGTGGATTAGGGTAATTTATTGAGTGTGCAATTTTATTTGCTTTTGAATTCAGGGAATTTTGTTGATCTTGAGGATTTTGAGCCTATTTCAGTAACCTACGGCCGAAGAGGTGCTCCGAATAAAAGGAAGGATAAAAGGAAGGCTTTGGCATTTCCTGACATCAGCACACCCATTTTGAAGCTTTCTGATACAAGGTAATTCTTCCTCCTGTTTTACTAAGTCACTGTTAGTGTTGCTCTAGAACTTGGATGTAGGTGTAACCGTGTGTTTAACATTGGTTGAAGAAATTAGTACTTGGGCTGAGTAAGGTTCATGGAGTAGTAGAAATAGAAAAGAAATTATGCTGCAAACCTTTATAATTTGATCACTTTGGTAAAGTATGAATGAAGTGCTTCAATAGGGAAATAGTTAACAAAGAGATAAGAAAATTTTTAAAGCAAAAAAAGATAAGAAATAGGGATATAGTTCCACACGAAGAATTTTTGTCCTGCTTTTCTCATGATAGTTTCACGTCCTGCAAGTTGGAAGAATTTTGCTTAAGATATTCTGATGAATGTTGTGTGCTACGTGGATTGGTTGAGTTAGGCGTGTAGGTCTTGATTGAAAACTTGGAAAGTCTATCATGGTTTATTGTGATGCTATATTGAAGTTATTAATGATTAAGATTTCTCCTTTTTGTTTCATCTGTTTTAGCTTTCAAATAGAATCCGTCAAATTCTCTAAGTTCGTTTCCTTAATTCCTTATTGATATTGATATATATGTTATAGACATCCACAGTAACTATGGGCTTAATAGAGGCAGCTTCCTAGAAAGCATACCATATAATTATTTGTCACGTATGTTCTGTTGTCATGAAAAGCAGCCCGAAGACTGATGGTGGTAAAAGTGCAAATCTACCTAAAGCCAAGGCATTGACAAGTCCTTTGAGAAAGGTAAATAGATTGATTATTACTCTGTTTCAATGGATTTATTTGGACTGTCAAACTCCTATGTATATGTGTATTGATTGATTGTTATTGTTTGCAAGTTATTGTTGTTTCCTGAAATGGTCCATTCTGAAAATACTGCAATAAGAATTTTGCATACAGTGTGTGTATAATAGTTAAAGTTAGAGTACTCATGCTTTTCTAGTTGTTTTTCAAATTTCTTAAGTATGTCGTGTTTAAGTTTCGAGTAAATTGCATAATTTGCGATTGACAAAATGTCAGAACTCTTTTGGTCATTACTTATTCTTCTACAAAAAGTCTTAAATAGTTCAGTTTGAAGTAGAATGTGATTAAAATCTTTGAAGTACTTATCTACATATGCCATATTTTTTTGTATGGTTATTATTTCGAATTCCTGATTGAATCATGTCTAATAGATACAATGCTGAAGTTTTTGGGTTCATTTTTTTGCTTTTTGCAGAAGCAGCGCACCACATCATCAGAAGATACGCTGAAGGATTCCGAGCTGCAAGATTACATTGAAAAACAGAAAGCCTACTTCAAAATGATTGATGAATTTGAACTGATGGAAGAGGAAGTTGAAACAGATGATGAACCGGATGAAGTGGCAAAGACGCGATCCAAGTGTAACTAGCAGCTAGAACGTTGTTTTTTGTTTAGCTAGTTGTATAGTAATGATATACCAGTTTTCTAAACGAGATAGCTTCAACCCCTCTAACAAAATATAATATTCTTGTAAACCTTTTGATCATGATGAATTCCTGATTTCACAGTGATGCAAATTGTATGCATAAGCTAAATAAATATTATGATTCCTTTTATTGCATTGATGACAAATTTATAGTTACAAGATCACTATAACCAAATAGATGTAATAAATAATTAAACTTACATTGATGTAAATATGTCTACAGGGAAACTGAAGAGCTTGGGAAAATCATGTGCACATTCATATAAACTCAAGAAAGTTTGTTATGAAATAAACCAGGTTCCTTGACACCAAGAACAAATTATCGAAATTCAGACATAGTTTTGGAAAGAAAAATAACTATTATTACATAATTTTAAGTAGTTGATGTTTAGTTGACTTTAGCACAATTGAGTCTGATCTCCCTTTTTTCCCTCCTGTGAGAGGCTTGATTCTTCTCATTTTCACCATGTCCTCGAAAAAGTCATTAAAAAATTGCAACTCTATCCGTAGCATATTTCCCACTAGATGGTCGGTAGAATCGCCGGTGTACAGCTTCTGGTCAGAATGAAGAAGAACCTTCTTCTGAGCTAAATTCTTGTAGTACAGGTTATCGAAAGGGAAGGGAGTTTGACGGTCGAGGAGTTCGAGCAATTTGTCGTTTCCAGTCCTGGGACACTTGCTCTGCAAGAATTTGGCATAAGAGGCATCAATGTTGGTGTCATTGTAGGTATGTGGTCCGAAAAGTCTGCATTGAGCTAGGTCAATGGTATGTGCCCCTGTTATGAAAATCTACCCTTATTAATTGAAATTTTATTATATATAATTGCTGGCATTATTCAAGTAAGGTTACTACTTCCATAATAACGTCTTCATGTGAAGATAAATTTGCAATACATTAAATGATTTGACATATTTTACTAAACCATCTAACGATTTACAATATCATCTATCTTCACATGAAGACGACTTCATAGAAATAACCATCTTCAAATAATAGTTACCTGAAAGGGCCACCAAGTCTTTCTCTGAAACGCCTTGGTTAGCGAAATTCTGTTTGAGAGTACTTAGACTGAAGGAGGGTGCAGGAATGGAGTTATTAGCATCGAGTCTGCTTGCTGTAGTAGAATCTCTTCTTCGTAAGCCTACTTCCCAAGATGGTCCTCCCAACTGCAAAATTATCAATGTTTTAAGCCCACAATTTCACTTATAACACTCATCACTAAAATTTGATTGGTGTACATTACATAAACTACAGAGTCTCTAGTAGCCAATGCAAGAATATCAGCACATGACACCACCGCAGGGCATTCTTTCTCCACCATGGCTTTGATGTCATCAATCACATTGAACCCTCTTGTTGAATTGTTGTAAGTAGGTCATTTTTATGTCAAAAACATTAAAATTAATAGAATATTCTTTTCAATATAAATACAGTCAAAATCTTATTAGGTTTTTAATTATGAATATTTTCAATTTGCGAAGAAATATTCAATTAACTCTAATATTTTTTATACTAAGAAGGATCTAATTATAAAATTAAAAGTAATATAAAGACCTAATTGAAAAGAAAAAAAATATAAAGACTTAATTACAAATTAGAAAAATTATAGAAACCAATAGAATAATTAAATATTTA
The DNA here is from genome assembly GCF_003086295.3 of Arachis hypogaea. NCBI lineage: Eukaryota > Viridiplantae > Streptophyta > Magnoliopsida > Fabales > Fabaceae > Arachis > Arachis hypogaea. Next base: position 95,000,207 of record NC_092037.1, on the reverse strand, counting down.
AATTTTTACAATAAATAATTTCATGATATAATATTAAAATTTTTGTAATAAAAAAATTTAAAATTTGATTTTTATTGACAAAAAAATATATTTTAACATAAGACAAATAAAAGAGTCAGAGAAAGAAAATTATTCATACATGGATTCAAATTAACCTTGTCCAAACTCCAAACCCATTTTCATGCAACCTGTTCCAATGAAGGAGCATTCACTTCCAAACCAAACAAATAAGAACACTAACTCGGGTCTTAGACTATCTCAAATAGGAACCCATCCTACTTTCTGTTTATGGTCCATCTATCATAAAAAAATAACTCCACATTAGCTTTTGCGTCATAAACAGTAATTAAGAACTCAAAGCATCTCTCCCTTCTCCATTAGAAGAAACTAACTGTAGTCCCTGTTGTGGTCTCACTTAATTAATTAATTAAAATTCTTAAAATTAATGTAATTAATTTTTTCAATAATATAATTTAAATTTTTAAATTTAAAAAATTTACTATCAAAAAATATTAATATTAAATAAATTCATATATAAAAATAATACACAATATATAATTCAAAATTATATTAATTTGTAAAATTATTTAATATAAAAAATATAGTTAAACTCTATTATTTTGTAATGTGGTTAACATTTAAATTTTATAAATAAAAATAAATAACTCACTAAAAATTATTTTATAATATATAAAAATTAAATTTACTTTTTTATGTAAATAAATTTAATTAATTATAATTGAGTATAATTATTTTAATTATAATTTAAATTATTAATTAAATAATAATATAATTATTTATTATGATTAATTATAATTTAATTATTTTAATAATATTAACTATAATTTAATATAATTATTAAAATAATAATTAATTAAATAATTATATTAAATAATTAAATTATAATTAATTAATTAAATATATTAATTAATTAATTAATTATAATTTAATTATTTATTATAATTATTTAATTAATTATTATTTTAAAGATAACTATGGCAAGTAATCATTGGTAGGATAGACTCCTTCCTTGTAAACTCGTCTTCTTTGAGAATTGTGGGAGGACTATCATATCCTTTTCTCCAATAGTTAGAGTCCTTTTGTGTCAAAAAAAATAAAAGAGAGATTCTCCATTAAAATTATTCTTAGGACCCGTGACTCAATTCAACTTAAAAAATAAGTTAAATTTTTTTTTATTTCTTTAATTATCACTACAAAGATGATAATCAAAGGTGATAATCAACAAAGCCTGACATAACTTTTCTCACAGTTAAAAAAATATATTATCTCTTACTAATAAAAGAGATTTATCTTATGATAACTACCACTTCCAATATTTTTTGTACAACTTATACAGACTCTATTTAAAATTTTTGTTAACTTAGGCATTAAAATTTTTTACATATATTTTTCACTATTGTCTAAGGAGTGGACATAAACATGTTCAATTAAAGACATTGGGATTATGACATCTAGACCCATTTTTACCATCTTTGTTTTAGATAACCCACAAAATAAAAATTTATACAAAATTTTCGCAAATTCAAAAGAAATTCTTTTACATGATGTTTATTCGAATCTTGAGTATAACAGTCAAACTTTTGGCTTGTGCTCCCTCGTCTTCTTGTATTGATGTTATTAGATTTAAGACAATACATCATACATCATACATGTAATATAATATACAATCGTTATAGCTAGGATGGGACCTCAGTAAGGAAAAATAGTTTACCAACTACTCGCATACGCTTTGACAAAATACGGCTACAAGAAAAGGAAATGTATTATTTTGTTTGTATGGGGATTATTTTGTCCATTTTTAGCAAATCGATAGTGGTTCAATTTTAATAGTTTGGAAGTGAAATTTACTCTTTTTTTGTAGGTATTAATTTTTTATAAGTGTATCAAAATATTTTTTATTAACGGATATTGAGATAAAAGATAAATTGAAATTTGTAAAATAATAAAAAAACTGAAAAATAAAGTTTTCAAAAAGAAACAGTATTAAAATCGAAAAAGTTGCGTTGAAATTTAAAGAAAGCAGTAAAGTGCTCTCGACTGGGTCAAAGGACTTTGGCATGGAACTTAGAGATGCTGAAATATAAATTGGACATTGAAAGTAAAAAATGCTTGAAAGATAAATTAAAAAGATAAAACATGGAAGGAACCCTACAGAAAAGAAACTCGATCGCAGACTCAGGAATTCGCAGAGAATGTGAGTGTGCTTGAGTGTTTTCTGACTTAAAGTTCCAACCCTCCTTATTCCCTAAAACTTTCTAGTATTTATAGTCTACTTCTGTAACTGATAATTAATTACAAGGTGCAGTCTTGTATGCGCACTCCTTGGTAACCGTTTTCGTCCTTTAGCTGATAAACGCTTACTCATAAATCTCTCACATGGTAAAAGCCTTCAACTTTTTCACTTACGTAATTGCTGCTATTCGATTACTTATTTCGAATATTTGTTCAACTAGACCTGTCCGATTTAATAAAGTGTTTTAAAATCGAATCCACGTTAAGTACCTCCAACCAATACCTGCACGTACATCTTTTCAATAACTACTTATACCTCAATCGATCGACCTTTTCACTACTTCAAATTAACTTACCCTGATCGAAAATATTTTTCAACTAACAGGGATAATTATTGAACTTAATTTACCAAGCAGAAAAAGGCAAACAATTAAATTATATATTGAAATGAGAGTTGTTCTAAAATCTAAAGAATATATAGTATAATAAATGTCAATCGGTACAAGCGAGACTTTAGGTGTATATAAATACTAAATGTTTATATATAAACTTGATCACTTTACAACCTCATCCTTTTGTAAAAAAAAAAAAATTATAAATTTAAATTACGAAAGATAGTGTGCTGTTTGATGATAATATTTTAGGAAAGTTTTTAGATGCTCCAGTCCACTTTTTTGGAACTCTGATGATCCATGTACGGCCGGTCACGTTTTGTTAATTTGTCCTGTAGCGAAAAGTGAAATTACGTTTCTGTCCCTGAACAAAGACAAAAATGACGAGAGGAGAAGTGCTCAGCTGAAAGGAAAAATGAAGCCGAGTAGCCCCTCAGCAAGCCGGTTTACGAGTTAGAGTTATTGGGCTGTAATACGCTGTCGTTTTGGAAAACCCCAGATGTCCTAATCTGATAGTGTGCTCTCACCCATGGAGGCTTGGAGGTCGTCTTCATCCCTCATCGTTTGTGTTGTTTGTGTATGTAGTTAAAGTGACTGTGGCCTTCGACTTGTGGATCCGTGATAACGGCGGAGGTTGGAATCTAAGTAAATGGTCATCGCAGCGGAGGCCTTGTTTATCTCACCCGCCCGATCGCACGAGTTCGCACCATAGATCGCAGATCGTGTTAATTAAAGGCGGTGGACATCGCGCAATTTTGTTCGTCGACGCGTGGGTCCGATCGCCCTGTGTAAGTCCGTCGACGTGTGGAACTCATTCTGCCATTTTCCGTTTTGTTTTCAATTTAATTTCTCCATTGTGACATTGTTGCTGAAAGTTTAACCTGTCTCTGAAATAATGGAGTTTTTACTACTCTAATTTGATGTTGTTGTTGTTCTTGATAATTATGAAAAAATATTGTATGATGTTGTTGAAAATTTGTGTGATGTGTTAATGTTGTTTTAACCCCATTCTTGATCTAATGAGATGATTGAGCAAAAATTGTCGTCTGAAAAAAGTTGAGGTAATTGATTTTGTTGCTTAATCCGGTTACAAACCCTTGAATTTGCTGCTCCAAAGAATGCGTTATTGTACTTTGTTTTTTTATGAAAAAGCCTTTGGTATTTATTTTTTTACAAATTGCTTTGTACCTACCTGTATTGTTAGTAATGTTAGGAGTTAACGGTGAACGTGTTTGCTTCTTTGTGTCGTAGTTGTAATGCATGTGGTGTTTTTGGAAGTTTGTGTATGTAGTAGGCAAGTGGAGGCTGTGAGGATGTTGGAAGCATGTTGGATAGTAGATGTGGTGGTAAAGTAAGGGTTTTTGATGTATGTAAGTGTCATAATTTTTCGTTGATAGGGTGAGTCAGTTTTGATTCGGGCAAGTTGATTATAGTAACTGTGGCAAAGAAGTTTGTGCAATCCCTAGTTTATTGTTTGTTATAGGTTGACATGTTTGGCTTTCAGGTAATAATGGCATCAAGTAGCAACTTTTGCAAGGATGCGTGTATGTGGAATGAGCCTCTTGTGGACAACTGGATGGAGGGCAATGCTGGTGTGTCGAATCCACAGGTACGACGCGTATACGTGCCAATCTGTATAGTGTGTGAGTGGAATCGAGTTGGATGGGAATGGTCTGTTACACCATCTGGGTGGTATTGTCCATGGAGTTGGTTTTACTCTTAGCAGGTGTGAGGGTTATGCTGTGAGAAGTTATATTCTATGTGGTGACTATGAAGTGACGAGTCTGATGCGTAGAACATTGCATCTGCAAAATATACATTGAGACTAATTTAAAATGCAAGGCTTTGATGTTATTTAGTGTTAATATGCATGGATATGCAATATTTAAACAGAACGCATTCCACATAATGCCAGCTGGTAGCATAATGTTTGTCTTCTTATTTCAGGACACAATGTATGATACCAGAGTGGAGGAAGATGCTGAGTCATCCGATTGGGAAGGTAGGGGGCTTCAATGTTGCCCGTTTTTTTGGGTTTGGATGGGTTGCGAGCTGAAGATGTTCTTGAAATGGAGTTCTCTTCACCTCAGGAGGCTAGCGGCTTCTATAACAATTACAGCCGACTAAAGGGCTTTGCATCAAGGCGAGGCAAGACGGTTAGAAACACTGCCGGAGAGATAGTGCGGTACACGTTTGTTTGTAATAGGCAAGGATTTCGAGAGAAGAAATGGTTGGAAAAGGTTGATCGCAAAAGGGAGCATAAGGCTGTAACCCGATGTGGATGCATGGCGGAGATGAGGATAAAGAGGAAAGAGGGTAGTGGGAGGTGGTATGTGTCGCGTTTTGTCGAGGAGCATAACCACGAACTTGCGTATGGGAAGCTTGTTGATTATCTGCGGTCACACAGGAAGATATCTGAGGTAGAAGTTGCTCAGCTAACAAGCATGAGAGAGATTGGGATTAGCATACCTAAGATTTATGAGTCCTTCGCAGCACAACTAGGGGGTTTTAACCTGGTAACATTCACAAAGCAAGATATGTATAATGAGATACGGAAACAGAGAGGTCTGCAAGGCGGAGACGTAAGTGCAGCTGTTAGGTACTTGGAAGGTCTGGCACGCATGGATGGGAAAATGTTTTGGCGGTACAAGTTGGGATCAGGGCAACACCTATGCAACTTGTTTTGGAGCGATGGTCGTTGTCAGGAAGATTATGGGATATTCGGCGATGTGCTAGCATTCGACGCTACCTATGGCCGCAACAAGTACAACCTACCTGTTGTAGTATTTTCCGGAGTAAACCACCACAACCAGACATGCGTATTCGGAACAGCAATGGTGTCATGCGAATCGCAGGAGTCATATATTTGGGTTCTTCGCCAGTTTCTGGAATGCATGCAAGGTAAGGCACCGCAATCAGTCATCACGAATGGCGACCCGGCCATGCGTATAGCAATCCGCACCGTTTTTCCTGACGCACATCATCGGTTGTGTGCCTGGCATCTGCTGAGGAACTCGACTGCTAACATAAGTGACCCGAGATTCACACAAATGTTTAGACACTGCATGCTGGCAGATATGGAAATCGAAGAGTTCGAAGCGTATTGGGAGTCAATGGTCAATGAGTGCGGTGTCAGGGAGGTTGAGTGGGTTAAGGACTTGTACACCAAAAAGCACGCTTGGGCAACCGCATACATTCGTGGTAGATTTTTTGCTGGAGTACAGACAACCTCTAGGTGCGAGTCACTACACGCCAAACTAGGGAGGTTTGTTGAGAGCAGGTACGGGGTGTTAGAATTTGTCAGAAATTTTCAAAGGTGTGTGGATTTTCTGCGTGACACCGAGGATGAGCTAGACTTTCGTTCATGGTACGGAACACCTGTGCTACAAACGGAGTTCGTTGAGCTGGAAAAGTTTGGATGGACTATGTTCACCCGCGAAATGTTTCTCAGATACCGGGATAGCCTGAAACGGTGTGTTCGTGTTAGAATATGTGAATTTGATGACAATGACAACCCTCATGCATATACTCTTCAGAAGTATCGGAGGCCTGAGATGAATTGGAAGGTTTATAGGGACCATATCTCGAACAGATTTACTTGCAGCTGCATGCGTATGGAGTCGTTTGGCATTCCTTGTGTGCATATCCTTTCCGTTTGTGTAAGGCTAGACTTGGTGGAAATCCCTGAAAGCCTGGTGCTGCGTAGGTGGTCTAGGGCAGCCAAATTGGAGATACATAACCAATGTGGTGAGCAACACACTGCTGAACCAAGTGTGACCTATAGGACACGATTGGGTGCTTTCTCCCAGCTGTGTAAGCGTTTAGGGCGCGTTGCTTGCATGAGCGATGAAGACTTCAAGCTTTACTCAAACAAGCTTATGAGCGATGCTCTGTTCCTTGAAATAAAGTACGGCTTAAGACCATTAACGGATAATATGACAACAGGAAATGATTGCGGGCTGAAGGACCCCATTCGTGTCAGGACAAAAGGCACGGCTCGGATGAGTCAAGCAGGCGGTTCTGCGCCGAAAACGAAAAGAAAGTGCAGCACATGCGGGAAGCTCGGGCACCGGAGGACTAGATGCCCCAACGGAGCCGCGCAACCTTCAACGAGGAACAAAGAATCACTTGCTGGGAGAAATAAACGCAAGCGAACGAAGGTTACCACCTAACTTATTCCTGCATGGTCTATTTAGTATACAACGTGACCAATAAAACTAACTGTATGGAACGGTTTAATATTAATGGCATTTAAATCTCTGAACTCAACTAAACGGTGTTTTTGGAGCAGCAGTAGTTATTTCATTATTATGTTCCTGCACATATTTTTTCTAAAAATTTTAGATAATTAGTGTGTGTGTAAATAAAATACAGTTAGTGATTAATGCACGCAGGCCATTCTCTATGTGTAAATTTTTTGATTCCCACTGAACTGTGTGTTAACATGTTACCTGTTTTGCCGGTATATGCAATGCCCGACGATGGTGAAGAGGCAGTCCTCGTTTTAATAAGATTAAACTCACAAGATACTACTGGGCTTTTTATTAAGGCAGCGTCTTTACAAATCGTTCATGCTAATCATTGTGTGCATAAGTATGATTTATCCACTACAATGTTCATGCTGCAAGGCGTTCCCTTATCATTGCATAATTAGTGTGTTAACAGCTATGTGGTTTGACATGCTTGTTAATATGCAACAGGTACCCGTCGTTGTCCCAGATAATTGTCCGCCTGAAAATGCATGTCAAGCTGGAAGCGACATATGGGAACAATTTTCGCTTGCAGACCCATGACGACGGTCGACTTAGTTGTGAGCTGTTATTCCAACTACGATGTTAAGGACGACATGTTAGCCTGAAACCGATTATTATCTGAGTTCTTATGTTTGCAGATAAGGATATTGTTAATAATAAACTGGTAAATCTAATTTCTATGTTATTTGGTGGCTACAATGTTAGATTCTGCTCGTACTGACGTTTATTCGTAAGAACACTAGGTCAGTTGTGGTTTCTTATTATAAATTCCATAATCGACGGGATTATGCGGATTAGTTGTATTTTATGTGCTGTATTACCCATGATTTTGACGTTCTGCGTTGAGGATTGATGCATGAAGGTATTGATTTAGGTAATGTAAACCGTGATGTGTTCCCATATGGCCCCAAAAGTGACATAAATCGTGCATGAAGGTCAAGCCCTTTCACCCATTTGGGGTTATTAATATTTATATATTCAACGTCATATCCGGTAAACCGTTTCAGATGGGGTTTGTCCAGTTACCTAATGATCGGTGTTTCATTGGTCCACGAGTACACCGATCCAGATTCAGTATTTTAACTATATGCATTCATACCCTTATAGTTAGAAAAAAAATGATGTGAACAATTCATTAAATACAGATATTCTAATATGGCTTATTTTTTCTTGTTGCAAACATATATAATCTGAAATTTTATTTTAATTGGCTTCAAAAATTGTATATCTATAACATTCAAAAATAATGAAGCTTTAGCCTAAAAGAGATGATTGTTATTGTTAAATATGATAATAGGTTACAGTTTCAAAGCAATGAAATTGAAATGTAAGAATATTAAAACTTTAGTAGAATAAAAAACCTTTAATCTATCACAGCTTGCATTTACGTTATTATTACTCTAAACAGATTATAGCTATGATTATTAATAGTGAACCAATCTTTATTGTTTCCTAAATGTTATTCATATAATCAATACTCGTATGGATGAACGAGTGTTGTGTCTTTTTAATTAGATATAAAATTTATTCCAAAACTATTTTTATGATTATCATTTCATACCATACCGTAATATTGCTTCAGAGTGGATATAGCAACAATTAGATATCATCGTTATACCTTATCTTAATGAAGGGGAATAAAATCGACTGACAGATTTTGATCCCTTTTCTTGTTCGACTAGCATGTAACAAATGCAAAATGACACAGGTGCTGCTATTACTTCTAAAATAGCTATAACTTCAGTCACTAATAAACTCCATACGGTTCACATAGTTTTCCTAGCAAAAGCAGGCAGCAGCCATATATAACATCAAGGGCAAGCAAATTGCCATAACCTACGTACAAATACGTTTTGGCCATAGATCCCCATTCAATAACAGTAGGTGTACCTCGGGGGGTGTGGATGTTGTGCTCTAGTCTGTCGACAGGACCACTAGTATCCACACTCAAAAGTAGCCATCAAACACATATAGAAGCAGACATACATATACCACACAGTACGAAATAGAAGTTAGCCAAACAACTAATAGGATTTCTACTTAGATCACAGTTTCCTGCTTGTAATCAAACGTTAATCTATAACAAAATGCAGTAGTGATTTGTCTTTCGACCAGATTTGGAAAGTTTTTCAGTCCTTCATGCGAATAACCTTCCTCCACGCTGCATCTGCCTTGGAGACCACTGTTGCCCTCACCTCGTTACAATCCAAAAGGACAATCTTTGTTGCAGTTTTCATCCTTAATTTCAACGGGTCCATCTGCTTGTAAGGAAAATATAGGGTAAAAATGCATGAACTCCTTCGTAGAGACACAACATGCTTAGATAATGGAGGACGAACCTGCCAGGGAAGGTTTGAAACTTTGAATTTGCCTTCTGTTTGGATCCAGTTCAAAATCCACAAACATGAATCGTCGCTGCAAATTCGGAACATGTCATTTCAATCACGAATTCCCTCGGGCATGTAGAGATGACAGGTTATAAAAGAAATCATTACCATTCCTGGTAACTTGGGACTCCATCGGGATACTTAATTGGTCCCCAAGTGGTCGGATCAGCACTAACATGGGAAAAGCTCAGCATGTTAGATTCCAGCATGAAAAACTGGGCGAGCAATAGTAGCTGCATTCAAGAAAAGCAGAGTTGTCACATGGCACGGAATGATAACCGCATTCACGTCTGTAAAAGTTATGGAAAATTTGCAGTGAGGTAGAATGTTGTGCAAATTCTATTAGACTAACAATGGTTCGCATGTTGCGTTCCCTCCGCTCCTTGTGCTCTGGAGCTCTTGTCACATCTAGGCAGTACACCCTCCCATGCTTAACGTCCACCACCATGAGGTACCAGGTGTATGTTTTTTCGCACACCGGGACCAAAACCTGTCAACACAGAAAAAATGAATGCTAGGCTATAAGTTGAATGAAAAATGGTAAAATTTGGAGTTAAAGGTTACGTTAACAACGTGTTCGAGACGACTAGTTGCCGGCATCCATCTGTTCATGTATTTTCTCCTAATGACCTCGAATGGCCTCATAGCTATGACGTCATCGGCAAACACCGAAGGTGTGTACCAAACACGAGGTGGCAGAACGCAGCAGGCTCGCATGGACGCGCTCATGAGGATTATGTTCATAATCTGTGCACAAAGGAAAACAACTGTGTCAGCGTTCTTATCTATCTCATTTTTCTAATATTAACGGCGCCGTCGGGTTGTACTCACATCAACATTGGGCATATAAACCTGCGATAACGAGTGGAATCCTGCTCTAGGAACTTCCAATGTTGAGAACTTGAACAGCATTTCCCTGAAATTTGGGAAACAAGATTCAGTTCCATTACAACGTTATCTACAAAAAAGATATTAGGTACATTATAAAGATTCTAATAACCACAGATTATCCCTACAAATATTGATCATTTTTTCCAAAAATGTAAGCGGCCATCTTGCATTCGTCAAGTGTCAGGTCCATGTGAACGGTTGGCCTAAAAACCATTTGGAATCCCTTAAGAAAAGGCAATATAATGTTAGTTAGCCACAGGATACGAGGTTCTAATAAATTAAATGCGTAATTAGTAGTATATTGAGCATTCAACGGTGGGGATTCTTGCCAGTGGAATTAATAGAACGGGAGACTCCATTACGTTCATCATTCCATACGGTTTGAATGCACTCCCAACCCCTATAGAAGAAACATTAACATTCGCCTGGCTATTTTGCTGAGTCGTTGCGAGCTTCCTACAGTCAGGCTGTGCTTCCCCAACGATATGGTTAGAATCGATTGGCTCCAGTTTTGGAATTTTCAGTGGAATGTCGCATGTTTCTGGGGGAGAGAACATCTCACATACTTTTGTTGTGCACTCAAGCTTAGACATGCTCGGTAGGTCCCTGTAAATCTGCACAGCCCCGGTGTCATTTGTTAGTCGTTTGTTTATAAGACAAAGAAAGGCTGTTAGGTAAGCTATCAAGTGTGTTACTAACTTTTTCACAGACTCCGTCAACTGAGTCGAGTGTAATGGTGCCAGAGTGGGTGGTCCTTTTAGGCACACCAGAGCACCAGTACTGCGCAAGTGGTCGCTTTGGCTTTCCTGAACTGTCGACGCCCTTAATAGGGCGAGGAGTTGAAAGTGCCTCGTCTATGATGACGTCGTCGTCAAAACCAGGAGAGTTTGGCACGATTATGTCTAGCGACGGAATAACAGTCGACATGGCCAACCCCTTTCCTTTCTCCAAGCTTTTCAGTTGTTCTGCTGGTGACCCAATATCCTTACTAACAGCTGTTATACTTTGTCTTTGCCCTATTATGTTGGGTTCAATATCCGGGTAACCATCAGCTGGCTTTGTGGTCGTATCTGTGGATGGTATAGCGGCTGCTGAAGTTGGACTCGCCCCTTGGGTGGTTAGTAGTGAATGGATCTCAGTAACGGACTTCCCCGTCTGGTACGTTGGTCGCTCCAGTGCCGAGATGCGATCCTCCAAAGCAACTGTCCGCGCATCGATCTTCTGTGTTAACAGTCAAGAAAGCAAAAAACACAAACATCAAATAACACCGCATTTGAATACCATTTTGGACCTAACCACCATGTTAGAATGGGTCAAATGTGGTCTTGGTAAGACATGGTCACGTGGGAAATTTTTTTTGCTCGGGTCAAACAATAGACAGTAAAAATTTTGGACGATAAATGGATCACCACATGTTCATTAAAACAGGGCATGTGAAATATATGTTACGAAAGGTGGTGCCTTTGTTCCAAACCCAGGCACATTTCATTAATATCTCTTCGAACATAGTTGGATTAAAATTACTTAGACAAAAAAAATGGCTCACGTACCTCGAGCAGCTTCACTGCGAGGAGCAGTAGTCCATCATGTTGGGTCTTGGGATCTTCAGTTAGGTTTTCTCCCTGACCACCATTAGGGCTCTGTACCAAAAAACATGTTACAAAAACATTATAACACACTCCGGTTTCGCACAAAGGTAAGAGGGTAGAACAATGTTAGAGAGACGGTTTAGTCGTACCACGTTCATCGTTAGCTCTAGATTAAGGGTCGACGTTCCATCTGCGACCGAGACCCTTCGAAGGGTTCCCATATCTATCGCGGGAACAACTCTGGAAGACAAGGTCAAAATTGTTAGTAAATTAAACAAAGTGCTTAAACAAGAACAAACACACTATTTTGAGAAACCCTTTAGGCCGAAAAAGGTGTAAGCTTCTGAAGACCCACAGGGGAGAAGCAACATAGACGAAGCAACATGTAACTTACGCATCATTGGTCTCAGTCTCCTGGGACTCCTCCGGCTGATTCTCCCCGTCGTCCATTCTCGCCATTTGTTCGCTTAGGGTAATGTCTGCCTTTGGTAATTGGCTGAAGTACCGTGGTTAGGCTTTCTTTTTGGTTGTGTGTTCCACTCTTGCTTCAGCTAAGATTTGATTTTATACAGATCCCATCACTGAAGCGTTGGTGCCAACATTGATTGATGTGACCCTTTCAAGTTGACCCACCTATTTTTGTGCTACCCACCCCTTGACAATCTGTGTGGAAACACTCAATGTTCACAATATATTTCTTGATTCGCTTGCAATTTTGTATAGAAATTGAACAGTCTTGGCTTCCACAGGTTGCCATTTCCAACGATAACATAACATAAGAACAAAAATATATTCCAGTAAAACTAAATATTAAATTACAATTTTAACATAAAATTTTAATTCAGTAATTATTATATATGAATAATGTCAAACACAGGTTTACTAAGCTAAACATTTAATAATTAAAATCTTAAGTAAAATGTTAACATAATAACATAATCAGACATTGTTCGGTTTCGATTGGATTGGAATTGTTATGGATAGTCGATCCGAAATGCGCTCCAATTCAGCCGTTTGTAAAAAATTCCAATCCGATCATATCTAAACTATTTCGGTTTAAATCGGTTCTGGTTTGGGTGGAATTGGAATAGCGGTTTCATTTGGCTCGGCTTTGAGTTTAACACCTTCGAGCAAAGGTTTTAACTATAGTAATAAATAAACTTTTCGCAGTTTCATTGTATTGAATTTCATCGGTTATTCACCTATTAATAAGAAAAAAATGATTTTGTTGGAAAGTTATTTGGGGCCAATTAGTGATATAAAGAGAATTTTTGACGCAGTTCTGTATAAATGAGTATTGGATAGATGTTATGATGCTTTCCATGCAACGATAATTAATTTATGGATGAAGGTGCAGCAACATCGTAGACAAATGTATAATTTGAAATATATATTTCCTTTTGGTTAAATACCTTAAGTAGTTCAACAAAGGATTTAATTTTATCCAAAGTCATAATTTAACAAAAACATCCCTATCATTTTATTCAATGTACTAAATTCAATATAAGCGTGGATAAATACTACAATTTGATTCGGTTCGTATTGAACACTAACAATCCTTAAAATAATTAAATTTTCAAATAAAAGTTAATTGTAATTGATATTTTGAATTTTATTGAACTTTTGTTATCCGAACAAAGTATATACATTTCACAAGAAATTAAACTCTGGACGTGTGTCATTCACCTATTCCCTCCGCCAACCTGGCTCTCGCAGAGGATAGCAACAACTCGAGTGAGAAGTTAAGAACCCTGCTAACAAGGAGTGGCTTAGTGGGCCAACCCTTCCCAACCCATGCAGCCACGCGAATACAATCTAGACGAACGGGGCGGACTGGTTCGACCGGCAACTAAATGTGTGGAAAAATTAACTGAATGTGACAACTCTATGCACGAACTGCCTATAAAATCAATAGCACATAGGGGTGGAAACAGGCCGGGCTCAGGTCAGGGTTTACTCTTAACAGGCCAGGCCTGTATTAGAGTATATTGGCCATAGCCTGACCTGTAGCCTGGTACAGCTTTTTTTATGAATATTATGCCTGTCCTGTTATTAAATCTGGCCTGGCCTGAAGCATGTCAATATGCCTGTTTTTTTTTATCATAATTAAATTTAAAAAATATTTTAATGTTTAAAATTATAGAACATAAAATAATAAATATATGGATAACATTGATGCAAAATACACATATATAATTAAAGAGACAAATGGCTTACTGGACAAAGGTATTATTATAAGAAAACAAACCCAAGATCAAATCTTTTTAGTAGCATTTCAACTAGTACAATAAAAGTCTCTATATATATTTGCAGGCACATGCCGGCATGACAGGCCCAAGAGGCTATCTCAAATGACTTGGCATGGCCGTTTAAAGAATATAGACTTTTTTAATAGCTTCAGCCTGGGCCTATTTCCTATCAGGCTAGACCAGGCCAAACACAGGCCAGGCTGCAGGCCCCTGGCAGGCCGCCTTGCCTATTTCCACCCCTAAGCACAGCTTAAAATTATTCGGCATACATGTCATTGGTTTAGGGTTGTAGAGTTAATTAAAGATAATTTCATCAACGCAACGACATAAATGAAACAACATTTGTAATAACTGGACCGGATCGCCCTATTGGGCTAGAAAACACCAAAGCACGTTTGGTCTCCTCGGTTCGGTTGCCTCTTTTATTATAATAAATACTCATACCGCTCAAACTCTGGCAGCACGTGACAAACTCGATGAAACCTGCCGGCGCTATGGTGTTTCCAATCTCAAAAAATGAATGCTCGCATTGTTCAACGCGGCTCTGCTTGGGTGGTTCGAATAAGTTACGCCACCATGTTGGGGTTTTATTTTGTGATTCTATTTGAAAATAATTTAATATATATTATATAACACAACTGCTTTAAGCAGTGAGCCAGTGACCCAGTGACCAGACCGGTTCGATACCAGGTTTGGTTCTGGCAACTTTGGGAGGAACATTATAGAAAAGAGACTCGATTCACATATCAATATTTCAGTCGGGTTGTCAGTACGGTTGGGCTATTTTCAAATTTAACCCTTAATTGGCGGGCAATACGCTACAAACCAACAGAATCACCCGATAATATCTTACTCTAAACGGCCAAAAACCGTAATCATATATGTCATATATCTACACTAACAGCGAAACGTTACTAATTGTTTGTTCACGTTTGGCGAACTTTACTTTTGAACATAAGTCGTGTTTAACATCTTCAAATTATTTTTTAATTTTGTGTTCCTTGCTGACTCTACTTGTTATACATAGTAAGATAAAAGAGGTGATACTTTAAATTAAAAAAGTTGTATTTGATCAGTAGTTTTTATCGACGTTGAAGCGCTATTTACGGCCCACATTATGAAGATGCCAGCCGAGACATTGATCTTAACACGTCTGGCTTGTTATACAGTTACTTGTGCTGGGTCTGGCCCATTAACGTTTTAAAGCGTTTAAAAGTGTCGGGCCCAGTACCTTTTTTATAACAGACCGGAACATGCCAGGCCAAACACAGGCCATGCTGCAGCTCCCTAGCCGGAAGCCTTGCCACTTTCCAAAAAAATAATATTGCAGGCCTCGTTATAAATAAATTTCCAATCATAACCATTTTAATATCATGGTTACATTATCTGGTTTTTTTAGGTTAAAATTTAAATTTGATTTCGTTACAGTAACGAAATTAACATTTGTTACCGTAACATCACAGTTAATGCCAACATTCTCCTATTAAAAAATACAGTCCGATTAAGTTTCATTTGTAAGCTGTACTTTAATCACCCATTTTTTTAAAAAAGTTACACAGAAACAAAAAGAAACATATCCAAGTAGATCTAATGTCGTTTTAAATTTATATATACATCCAAAATCAGACTAAATAAAACTAAAATTCGCAGACAAAAACTTTAAAATCAAGGGTTTAAAAAACTATTTAAGTTTTACCATTTTTAATTAATAACGGATTGTCATTTGAAAAGCACATTTGGAAAAAATAAAAGAAGGTCAAATTAAGGAACTAAAAAATTTACAATCAAATAATAAATTTGAAGGGTTTTAAATATTAACACACACATGTAAAGTCCGTCAAACAAATACGTTATAAAACTAATATGTTTGATATACATTTATTGAATGAAATCTATCGAATTTGGCTTCATGATTCACTGCAATAAAGAAATAGATAATAAAATAAATAAAAAAATTTAACCTGTGTTTTTATTCGAATACAAATTATAAATCCTGATTATTTTAGGTTTAAATTTAAATTCCGGCTTCATTACTTTAGATGTGTTACAATTGGAAAAAAAATGTCTTTTTCGGCGAAACATTTTAATAAAATTAAACCCATTAATATTCAAAGAACCAATCTAAAAATAAAAAATATTACTTAAAAAAAATCGTTGCTAACCATTAATTTTTCTTTTCGTGGTCATCTCTGTTGAGTGTAGATATAACGTTTAAGTTATTAAAGAAGGACAAACAGAAAACAGAAAGTAATATCTAGTATTTGAAATGGGAATTAATATAAATTACCAACATCGTTACCTACAAGTTACAAGTTACGGATGTCTTTTAAGTAAATTTTATCTGAAATACATATTTTCTATTTCAAGCCTGAATAAAGACTGCAATTTAAAGAATACATTACATTTTGCTCATAGTAAATATCAATATGCAATTTGTTGTCACAAAATCATTTGAAATTCTGTATAATTTATTTCTATAAATGTATATAAATCTGGAATTTTTTTTAATCGTGTCACATTCTTATATTTCCCGTGATGAAGTGGCTCCTGCCTTCAATACATTTACCGGATTTGAACCGAAATCCCTCCTCCTAGCACGACTCTGTGGCCCAGCAAAAAGCATGGATTTGCAAGCAAACATCGTCTGCACTCACGTACCGTAGCTTCCATTCAGGAAAATTAACTCTGAAAGCCTTTACCAACCTAGTGGCCAAGGCCTGAACTCAACCCGGTACTTTTAAGGGAGCAGGAGCAGTAGGCATTAAAATTCATTACACGTCAGCACATACTCTTGTATCAACTTGCCCAAAAGTTAGATGATCCGGGAAGGGTACGTCTGTCGATACCAGTGACACATCAATCAGATAAAGATTTTGATGTGACGCGATTGAAGAGAGGAGGCGTTGATTTCATGCTTTTGAGGGTGTTGTTACCCAAAATATCAATTTCAAAGCTTCCCCAGGAAGACTGCTTAACCCTACAAAGACATTATTTCTGATGACGGGGGCGGAAGCAAAACCAATCAAAATTTGAATCCCCAAATCCTCCCACCGTAAAAACCCAAAAACTAAATCAGCCACCCTTAGCTTGTCCTGACCCAATGGAGGAGACCATGAAGCAATTCACGTTTTTCGTTGTCACGAAGGGTCACAACACGGGAGTATACATCTCCTTTGAAGAAGCCAACAAGCAGATTCTCAGCCACCCCGAACCGGAGTACACCGGGTTCAATAGTTACGTCCTGGCACTTCACGCCTACGAATCAAGGATGGAAACACTGCAGGCGGACAAGGAGGCAACTGCGGAAATGATGTCCGAGACGGGCACAGTCGAATCACCGATGCGGACGCCCCGAACCCTACCAACATTCGAAGGACGCGTTGCCTGTGTTGTTGGTGGTAAAGTGCAGAATGACCTTTCCATGAATGTCACTATATTCACAATTAGCTTATTAACAACCAACGCATACATTTGTTGAGAGACAAACAATTCCATATTCAGGCTATTTTTTTTTCATTTACAGGAGCACCAATGATCCCAGCGGATGAGTGTGCGTCGCATAACTTCGCCCTTAGCAACAGCATGGAGCTCTGGCTATCAATGTATTGCTACGACACTAAAATACCCAGCCCGTGTTTCTTTCGTGAGGAAAAATTCCACCGGGATCTGGGACCAATTTATGCATTCAATGTTATAATCCCTGGAAACCCGTTTGGCCCAAACCTACGGGCAAAGGGTCGTTACACGGTACTAGAGGATGACGCGAGGGAGGACGCTGCGTTCAGCATGTTGTGGGTTCTTTTAGCATACACGGGTAATGACATCAGAGACTTCAACTATCTTCGTGCTAAGTCTCTGCAGAGGGAAAACGCGGATCTTCGGGAAGAGATCACGAGGCTGGAGTCTAAGATACACATGCTTGAATCTATTTGCGACAATAGACTTGATTGTATCACCCCATAGATTGAAGTTAAAATCATGGCAACAACCCAGAGATAAAGGTTGCTTTATTCCTGCTAATCCCTTGCTTACCTAAAACTTTGTTATTTCCGTGTCTCTAAGAGGAGGTTTAGGTAGGGTTGTTAAGACTATTTTGTTTGAGATATTTTGTATATCATGGTGTATCTTCTATGTCCTGTTGAAGCATGGCATTGAGAAACACCTAATGTTATGGTTAATCTGATAATGAATTCCCGTGCTTAGATTGTGAAACGATCATGGTGTGCAACGGTAATTACTGGTGTATTAGTTTCTCCCGAAAAATTTTCTGATTAAAAGATCGTTCATTGAACTCTTGTGTTGCAAAAAAAGAACATGAATTTGCTGCTGCTTAATGCTCTATGAACTAATAAGACAAGATGCAACTATGCAAGTGTGCCAAATAAACATTGTAGTGTTGAACCCAACGTTTGACACCTACAACAACTAAGCTGAGATGAATTTGTGCATAATAAAGTGAAACCTGCAAAACGATAAACAATAGATATTATAAGAGAAACATGGGTTACTTCCAACCGAGGAACCCGTTTGTTTGCATGCAAGTAAACTAATCAGAAAACACATGCCTTGTAATCCAGACCAAATAATGGTGACGCCATTACAACAATTAACCGAACCTGCACCCTCCACGAATGTAAAAGAACAAAAACCGATGAGAAAGATGAAAAGCTTCCTCTTTTACCCATGTTAAACAGTAATAGTGAAGCACGAAGACAAAACAGTTCAGAAATATGCAACGCTTGTCCAATGCTAACAAAGGTTTCAATGCCAAAAAGATAACATAACAGAAGAATTGGCTCTTCCCCACAAAAGTGCACACAGTCCATGAAAATGGAGAGTAACGTCAAATACAATAACTAAAGACATGATTGCATCGCGCTGGAGAAATTGATATGGTACACTAATCTAAGGCACACAGATTATGTCAAAACTACTTAGTTAAAGGACAGAACATTTTATAAGGAACAAAAGGAGTTAAGCGTAGCTGTTGCAATACATCACAATTCACAACCCAAGAGAAAAAGTTTTTGACAAATGAAACAGGACAATCCAAAATAACAAAGTCAACATCCTCTTTAACCCATGTTGATTCATTCAAAATCAACAAATTGGACCAACAGCTCCACCTCAGCTTGGGTACGGGAGATCTCGAAGACGGCTAGCTTGGGGACAGTTATGTTGCACTTCCTCAAGAAAACCCCCACCCTTGACTAATGCTGCCACAATTGCGCCTTCTTTTGCCGACGTATCTTCCGTAGACTGCCTGGACGGAGATCTCCCCCGCTCTCAGATTTACAATGGCATCATCCTTGACGTCGTCTCCAAAGTGCGGGACATTTGGCTGGCCAAACCATAACGGAGAATCATATGTAATTAAGGGGAATAAAACAGATTATGTGGTTCCCAAACTTAAACAAAGAAACAGGTGTATATAGAGTGTAGAGACAAAGCCATTACCAGGAAGTGGATGCCCAAGAGCCTTTTTGTGATGTGCATGATGAAAAAGGGGTGCTCGGACTGAAATGTCTGCTCCACCTCAGCTGCAGCCGAGCTCCTGGGGACATTGATACATCCCATTCGACGCCGGGGCGCTTGAGTAGGGGTTGTGCATTTCCTGGGCGCCTGGGGGGGTGTTTCGTCACCGGAGTCATCACCGGACGTATCATACGTCCTTTCCACACCCGGCGACTGAAATATGCGAACGCTGAAGTCGTCTCTGCCCTTGTGCTTGAACAGCAGAATGTTAGATGGTTGTAGCTTGTATTCATGATAGAACCTCTGCCATCCCCTGCCGAGAGCGATCTCTTTCCACCCCTTGGGGGTGCATGCAATCTTGTAAGAATGGTTTGACCCATCGGCGACCGTAATGTACAGATGGTTGCTACCTTTGGGGAGGAGCCCATTCGGTATAGGCAGACGCTGCATAAAAGGGAACATGAGGAGTGCGAGTAAGAGATAAAACAAAATCCCGCGATTAGAGTAACAAAAAATCGCAAAAATAACAAGCGGAGTCGACAACCTACCATCGGCCGCGACATCTCTCCTGCCGCTTTGATAACCCTAAGGGCGTCACCTTTGGCGTGAGCTTCGGCCATTTCTTCGTCAGGGCACCAACACAGTGGATGAAGGGGATATTCTGAGTTAGAAGAACCTGTTCAGAGTCGATAGCGTATGAATCAGGCGGATATTAGGTCGAGATCTTATCTAATTCATTAGGGAAGTAATGTATTGAGAATTGCAGTACCTAGAAGAATGTGCCGTCGGCTTTTGATGAAGTCTTCTGCTAGAAGCCAATTGGTTTCCTGCCTCATGGGACAGAAGAAGTAATTAAGGTGTTGCCAGTTGCCACTCAAACTTATTAAAACAAAATATTTTAAATGGAAAATATTTATTTTCGGATATATGAAAAAATTTTAATTTGAAATTACGCTTTATTAGGTTATTATGTTTAAAAATTTGTAATGTTATTGAATTAAATAAAAAATTACTAATAAATGAAGACATTATGTTGGTAATTTGGACTATTTATAAATTAGAATTTCTTTTTACTCTTATTATGTTATAAATCACCATTTATTTAAACACGGGAGAAATAAATTATAGTTTTATACGAAACTAAATTCACATTATAACTACTATAGATTTAAGCAAACGTAGCGATATGCATGTATTTTTTGGATCGTTAAGTACCCTATAATATATAGTTAACTCTTTCAGTTTCTACAATCTCGATAATCACGGATTCGTTTACATTTTTTTTATTCCATCGATTTTTTATTAGCAAGCTTATAGACAACAAAATCTTAAAATTGATTTGCGTTAGTGGCTTACGTTGTAACTTTTTTAAATTTTAAGTTACTTACAACTTATTGTTTTAAATTATAGACATTTTTTATTTAGGTTGGTATTTTTAAATTTTAGTTTTTATTCTTAGGTTGTTATTTTTGAAATTTGAGGTAATCTACATAAATCGTAACAGTTTAAATTTTAAAAATCAAAATATGCAACCCAATTTCGATATTTAATATTTAAGGTTCGTTACGTAATGTTTGCGTGTTATTTTTAATTATTTATTTCCATTGTTCTTTACCCATTTCGCATCATAGTTATACTGTTTTCTCACTGCAATAAGAATACTAATTCTAACTTTATTTTTTCATCGATAAAAAATTTCAACCATCGTTACTATCCATCTCTTAAAACAAATTTTAAATCAAATAACAATAAACTCAACAAACCTAATCATTTTCATGTTGCTAACACATTTCACATTATTAAAAATCAAACGCGGAAAATATCTGAACTTTCAAAATATTTGTGCAGCAGCTGTTTACAAAATTGTGAGGTAGACAACGTGTTAAAAACAATTTTATTGTTATTAGCGACCGTAGTACTTAATTTATAAAATTACTAATAACAAAACTAGGGATATGTTGACAACATAAACACCAAACACCAAACAGCAAACTGCAGACCACGTCCTAACCGTCTCCATTCCAATTGGAACTGCCTAATGATACCAGTTCACGAGGGAGTTATTGCAATTCCATAATAAATACAATAATTGTCCATAAACCGTTTTCACAAACTTCAACTAAACACTTTCTACCGTCTCGGCTTCCACATTTATGATAATAAGTTGTATGCTCTTCAATTACTCCGTATTAATTGGTACACTTCGTTTCTTAACAAAACTTTCAACCATGACTGGAATGACTTTAAATTTAACTTCATTTGAAAGCAATGCACTGTAATCTACAACAAAATAACGCCTAGCTTCATGACTATATATGGACTGAAAATAATATATCATATAGATTGTAAGTATTACATAATATTGTAATAACGAGATAAATGTTAGAGTCACGAACCAAAAACATGGATAAGAAACCCTTGACCACAAACCCTAAAACTGTCAACCACGAACCCTAACCAACAAACCCGAATCCCCAGAAACAGTTAAGGGTATGCCCAACACCAAACCAACGTTATCCACGGCCGTGCAAGGTCTCCCAAGAAGCCAGACGCTCCCTTAAGCGAGCGTTCTCAGCCTCCAGTTCAGCGACACGGGAGTCGACGGACAGACTACATATCCGCTCCAACTCCACAACACGTTCCCTGCAACTCTGAGCCACGTAGTAATTGTAGTCGAGGATCTCCTTCCCAGACTTCCAACAACCGCTTGCAGGGATGATAAAGCGGCATCTTGCCTGGCCATGCGTTGATCGCGGGAGAACCTGCCGTAGGCCACAAAGTTGACTCCGTCCGGTGGGCCCACCACATGAACCACAAACCCATAGTAGCGGACGCCCTGGACAGATATGCAATCGCGGGGCTTAAACACTGGAGGCTCTATCTTAAGGGCGTCGCATGCCCTCCGCAGCGTCTGCTCAAGGTCCTCCATGATCACAAACTGGTCAGGACTCACGGTGGGGACAACTTCTAGAATTCGAAATGACAAAAAACAATAACAATGAGCAGACATAAAGGAAAACCGGGAAAGAAGATAATGTGAAACCGCCTACCGTCGTCGCGGAGAGGGTCGCTAGGGCCAGGTCCTCCAGAAGAACCACTTGCATCACCAACGCTGGGGCTCCACATTGTTCCCACCCAATGAACAACGACTCACTCACTGAAGGATGTATAACAACCTTCGATCTTATTAACAAATTCCTCAACAACGAAGTAATCTCAAACATCAAACTTATTTATATTTATATATGACATGCCCCATCACATTCTCCAATCCAATTATGTATACACACTTATCTCATTCGACAGTCACACCGCTTCCCCAGGGCTTTAAATTCGGTAATAAATGCATTAACCTGACCTAACCATTTTTCCCACCCTCCACCAAATGTTGAACGCTTTTTTATCTCTCATTAAACGCGTCGCATCATCTCCTCTCTATGTGATACACAAAACAAATTTCAAAAACACGAGGTTCAAATACGTGATATTAAACTACCGTAAACTATGCAGATTACATAAATAATTAACGATTAACTATTCATATATTAAACGGCTAAGTATGTGCCCGAAACTTTAACATTCTACTAGCTGCACGTGGAATAATGTATACAACAACAGCTTAACAAAAATAAACCCATATTTACAACTTTTGTTTAAGAACGGCTGAACAATGTATTATAATAACATTAACAGAGTAATTTAATTAGGATAGTGCTAGGTGCTAGGGGAACATTGTTAAAAAATTTTCTGGTTCATCTATTCTTTTCCAATAATTAATACCATTCCCCATACAGTTTTCAGTTTTCACCAAAATACACTTACGCTTACTCTAACGTTTAATATTACGAATGCGATACTCACAACGGATCTGCTACACTCAAGTTCAGGTTTCCAACAGGATAGGTGGACTTATAAATATGGAGCCTATCTACACTCCTATGCCACACTCCAAACACGATACTCTAACGACGTATCCCCATCCACATCGAAAGAGGAACCAAGAGGAACAAACTGAAAATGACAATCCACTGTTGTTCAAATATCGCTTTCATTCCGAACGACGTCTGGGAAGCAATAACCATTAAAGTTGCGACAGACTCCATCCGATCCCTGTGCAGTCTCAGAATGACCTGTAAGGCTGCACACGATGCGGGAGAGGCCGATATCGTTCACCGGAGTGTTTCCATACCACCCTCGCATGCTACGCCCTGGTGGTGGTGCCTCAAACCGGAGGCAAAGAGATTCTTTGATCGCTGCATGGCAGCTGGCAACCCAGAGCTTCTGTTTCGGGAGGCACTGCGGGAACTCTTCATCAGACGCAACGAAAATGTTGGCATCCAGATGCTGAACAGTGCAACAAGTACAGGCCATGCAGCAGCCAAATACGCACTGAGCATGATGTTGATGCTTCGCACGGACGAAAACGTAGAAAAACAAAAAGGGCTGGAACTGTATCGGGAGCTTGATGCGGCTGGTTTAGTCGCTGGCAGTAACGCGAGGTGCTTTTCAATTCTGACAATATCGTGGCCAGGTGAGGTCCAAATGCCCCGTATAGAAGAACAACACACTGTCTGTGCCTCACCTAGGTGCTCCACCAGGGGCCACATGCCTCTTCTGTATGATTATCGCAGACATGCGGCAGAGCGAAACTCCGTCCATGCTTTCGGCAGGGCCGCTCATATCCCCTGCATCCAGTGTCGCGCAGACTACGACCTGCAAGCCTTCGTCAATCTCCCATGAGTTAATACAATTTAATTACAACCTGCATATTAAACATTAAATAAATGAGTTGCTACAATTGAATTTCCCACTTGTTTTATATTTAGTTTTGATAATTAAGTTTCGAAGTTTATAGATTATTTCATAACATTTTATTTCAACCGAAACCCTGCCCATCATCGAACCAAAATTACGCTACTTTATGCTCCTATCAGAACGACACATGTGAGCCCCACATTCGCTAACTATCCTACCGTTGGAAATATTACTGTTGCAAAATTTTAATTTCCCGTTCAAATCACAGGCACATTTCTCGTTGCCTATAAAAACCACCAAAACCAACCTCCCATCTTAAACATACTCAACCTCTTAAACCTCCCATCTATACTCTCACTTGGAATCTCAACATGGTCCGTGCCAAGAAGAAATACTATGTTGTTTTCCTAGGGAGGGTGCCTGGAATCTATAGTTCCTGGCCGGCCTGTCATAGGCAAGTTAACGAATTTAGCGGCAACCTCCATAAGTCTTACGAAACCTTCGATGAAGCTCGTTTGGCGTTCGAACAATTCGTATCTGCCAAACAATTACAGACTCAGCTCACCAACAATGGTTCTCTAGTGCATCCAATGCATGCAACATCCATTCGACACAACCCGTCACAGATCCCTGACCAACTACTCCCTTTCGACCAAGGTATACAGGAGCAACGTCAAATTGAAGGAGGGGACAACCACTCAACTGTCCGTCAAAGCAACCGATCCAACCAGAGCCGCCGCCAACTAAATCCCTACCACTTTTCCTGTTTATCTTCGTAACCATCCTCGTCCTATTCTTAACTCTGGTTAGGTGGTAGGCTCTCTTAACCTTACTTATAACAACACCTACAAGCATGTGTTACCTGGTTTGTACAGTCTTACTTTCCACTGTCTTGCCTTGTTTACTTTTTAACGTATATTCTATTGTATTATTAGTCTAATGCTCACTTAGATAACATCAGCTTATTATTCGAGGTGACTGTTATTAATCACAAGTCTGTTTTTATACGTGATTTAGCAACTTAAGCCTTAATCCATTTCCTCTCCTCTGTTCAGGACATGTGAACATTTGCCGGTATATGCAGGCTAAGATTTATAGAAATCGACAAATTTAATTTGAAAAGCGATGATTTTTTGTTCATTCTGATTTTTTACATTCCTAGTATGATAGAACGTAACGTTACTGACGTTTTGATAAAAACTTCTATTTTTTACAATATAAAAAGACAAAACGTCGTTATTGAACAATGAAAGATGCTTCTAATTATGAAAAGCGACTACGTCATACGCGTTTTGTTAAAAAGACAAATTTGTTATACTGAAAACAAAATAACTTACCCAATGTAAGTCACGACAAAAACCACAAGAATCATACGATCTGGTGCAATTGGGGATTGAGAATGACACACATTTAATTAATGATAATAATTGAGGAATCACACACAGCTACAAAAATCTTTATAAACTGAAAACTGCTATAGAAATGCAAACTGCATAAAAGATTATTTCGTAGTACAATGCAACCATGCAAGTAAGGGAAAAAAACGACTACATTCTTTACCCACTCTATGACACCTACAACTAATACGCAGAGATTGCTGCATAAAAACATGAAGACGGGAAAAAGATAAAAAACTTCCATCACAAACACAACTGCTTCACTTCCTAAAAGCTGCGTGAAAATGTATAGCACAAAGTAGAGGTGTAATTCATCTTTCAGCCCGACTGGGAAGTAGAAAACGAGAGTGATGAAATGGACGTGAGGAAAAGAATGCATGACAGAATTTCCAAGTAAACACCTCATGAGTAGATTATTGACAGTCATGGATCGATGAGACTGTGTTCTTATGAACGAAGTCTAAATACAAATAAATTACAACCCGGTGTAACTGAAAGAAACAACATTTTTTATAGTTTCACCTGTAATGATGGAGAAGATCTTACACCACCCTGTCATGAAAGGACACATTTGAGAATTGAAAA